>NC_064638.1:1235042178-1235667178 GCF_023864345.2 Schistocerca serialis cubense
CTGCAGCGGATAGGCACTTGGTGCAGGGAGTGGCAACTGACCCTTAACATAGACAAATGTAATGTATTGCGAATACATAGAAAGAAGTGTCCTTTATTGTATGATTATATGATAGCGGAACAAACACTGGTAGCAGTTACTTCTGTAAAATATCTGGGAGTATGCGTACGGAACGATTTGAAGTGGAATGATCATATAAAATTAATTGTTGGTAAGGCGGGTACCAGGTTGAGATTCATTGGGAGAGTGCTTAGAAAATGTAGTCCATCAACAAAGGAGGTGGCTTACAAAACACTCGTTCGACCTATACTTGAGTATTGCTCATCAGTGTGGGATCCGTACCAGGTCGGGTTAACGGAGGAGATAGAAAAGATCCAAAGAAGAGCGGCGCGTTTCGTCACCGGGTTATTTGGTAACCGTGATAGCGTTACGGAGATGTTTAATAAACTCAAGTGGCAGACTCTGCAAGAGAGGCGCTCTGCATCGCGGTGTAGCTTGCTGTCCAGGTTTCGAGAGGGTGCGTTTCTGGATGAGGTATCGAATATATTGCTTCCCCCTACTTATACCTCCCGAGGAGATCACGAATGTAAAATTAGAGAGATTAGAGCGCGCACGGAGGCTTTCAGACAGTCGTTCTTCCCGCGAACCATACGCGACTGGAACAGGAAAGGGAGGTAATGACAGTGGCACGTAAAGTGCCCTCCGCCACACACCGTTGGGTGGCTTGCGGAGTATCAATGTAGATGTAGATGTAGATGTAGTTTCAATTGAGAAAGTTGGCAATACCAGAGATCACAGCACAGCCAATGTCATATGATTGACAGTGGCGCCCTCTTGATGGCTTGTATATACGGCGCTCACTATTGCTCTCGTTGCAGTTCGCCGATTGTCCTTGGAGGATGCCTTCCGCAGTTGAAGGCGAAATGTCAGGGGAGAGTCTTATGTATGGACCACAGCATCTCAGCCCGGAAATGTTAAGTGATGACAACACCTGCCATGGAAGCCTTCATTCTATGATTATTTGTGACTGTTGATGAAACCTGGATCCATCATTTCATGCCATTGTCAAAACGACGTTCAAAACAATATATAAAGTCTGGTGAAAATGCTTCGATGAAGGCAAAGGTCACTCTTTTAGCTGGTAAGGTGATTGCCAATGTTTTCTTGGATTCCCAAGGAATAATTCTCATAGATTACTTGGAAAATATAGAACCATTGTTAGATTGTTTGAAACTTGCAGTGCCTGAAAAAAGACAAAGGTTGGCATGCAGAAAAGTTCTCTTTCACCGGGATAATGCACCTTCTCACACGTCAGTGACAACTATAGCAGAAGTGCATGAATTGAGCTTTGAATCAGTTCCTCATCCACCCTGTTCACCAGGCTTGGCCTCGAGTGATTTCTTCTGTTTCCCAACTTGAAACTTTGGCTTGCTGGGAAGAAATTTTCATCAAATGAGGAAGGAATAGTTGCAGTCAATGAGTATTTTGTAGACTTTTACATAACCTATTTTTCCAAGGGGATGAAGAAGCTGGGGGATTGCTGGACCAGCTGTATATCTGTCAAAGGAGACTACATCGAGAAGTAAGGTGAGTTGTGTACAGAACAGATATTTCTTTCTTGTTTTTTACCAGACTTATCAAACCACCCTTGTAGACCAGTATGTTTTTTCAGTATTTCTTCATACTACAACTTTCCTTTGTATGGTGTTGATTTCAGCTAGCTTATGAATAACAGACCTGATAAAATAGTGCAATTACCTGTTTGCAGTGTACATTTATATGAAAGAAATAACTATTTTCTGCATTGAGCACATATTTCGAAATTTTGTCACCATGGGTAAATCTAATCTAATCTAAAAAAACGACAGATTTGGCCCCTATGGATCTTGTGTGCAGTACAATGCCAGAAGAAAGAACACAAATTGAGAGTTTTACAATTCACTACATGTTTATTACAGAGACAGTAAATGTAGAGTACATGAAATTATTACATTTATGTTTCAGTAGCTCAAGTAGTTCTGAGATATCATGTAAGGGCCATTGCTGAAACATTCATATTGGTGCACAGTTTAGCAAGCACTAACTCTGCCATGTGGACAATCCTACAGGTGGCAAATACTAGCTTGAAATATGTTATTCTATGCGTGCTCCACCTGTTTGGGTAGCTCTGTTTTGGCGGATGAGCTACGTGAATTATGTGTCATTCCTTCACGCTGCCCACTTGCCCAATTGGAGACAAATCCCAAGTTTGTGCTGGCTGCACATTTTGTACAGTATATTAAGTTTCATGGGCAGAATGTTAGTGAGAATTATTATGTTGGAACAGCCTATCATCACCTGCTGCTAGAACAGCATGAAAACTGGCAAATAACATTCTGCATGTACCGACCACTGTCAGGATTCTCTCCACAAACATGAAATTGGAAGAAGAGTGGTAACTTACTGCATCCCAGTCCATATGGCCTACGGTGGAATCAGCATTATCGTTGACAAATACACTCTTCGAGATACCAATCACGAGGTTTACCTCTTAAACACAAATGACTGTAATTGTGTGCAGGCAGACTTTGTTTTCATTGCTGAATACTGCGGTGGACATGACTTGGACTACACATCAATGAGCTAATTTAAGCAAGACAATGGCAAAACAGGCCAATAAATTTGAGCACCTTAACCATAGACAAGGAACTCCTAGGTCCAGTGATGTTCACCATACTATTGTCAAATTCTCCGATAAGGAACTTGTCGAAGCCTCCATCTCAATTCTCAGTAAAGATATGAACTTTGCTCAAGTTTCACAATTGCTACCAGTTACTGAATGGAATAGAACAAGCAGTGTAGCAATTCCCCAAGAAGCGGCAAATGAGGTAAGCCTTGCTACTATCTGGATTTTACCGACAGCCAATCCCTGTAAGTCCAATATTATTAGGGTGAAATCATTCAGGGAATTGTCTTATTGCCTGGCAAGCATAATGCTACAGTTGTCCTCAGTGCTACATATTATCATAAGAAACGTGGTCTGTTATTGAAAGACAGGACATATCAAATTCTCAACAGGATCCCACTTTTGCACTTACCAGGAAGAGAGGGGAGCTACTAAAGAACTGTTTTTTCTCTGAGTAACTTTTGAAGAATTTAAGACCGACAGCACCTAGACTACCCAGGACGTAAAGTCTGCTTAAAATACACAGACACGGGGTGCTGCTGAGATCAAGTGTTAGTGCTATGTATTCTACTACCCAAAGGCTAGCAAAGGTCGTAACCGAATTATTGGTACCTGTAGAAATAACCTTAAGAAATCATATATGTTTGTTGTTATTGTAAAGCAGATGAAGACAGTCCCAAGTGAAGTCATGGTCAGCCTCAATGTTGTCTCCTTTTTTATGAAGGCACCAGTGGAAGCAACATTGAAACTATTGGCTGCTCATTTCTATGCTGAAAATTTAAAATTATTTCGGCACATCTTGATGACCATTTCTTTTTCGCACAGTGGAAATTATTACGAAATAACTGATGATGGAACAGGTATGGGTTCCCCACTGTCACCAGCCATAACTAATTTTTTTCCCTGGAGGATTGAGAAGAACGAGCATTGAACAGTGATCCCTTCTATCCATCCTGCTTCTTCAGATATGTTGACAATACATTTTTAATCTGGTTGCATGTCAGTGAGGTGCCACAGCAGTTCATCAACTGTATGAGTGGTATGCATTGTAACATAAGATTTACAGTGTAAATGGAGTTGCCTTTTGTAAATGTGTTGGTTGAAAGTAACTCAGATGGGCGACTTGGCCTTTCTGTTTATAGAAAAGCGATGCTTACAGATGTGTATCTCAGCAGGAGTGACTTTCACCATCCAGCTCAGAAGGGATCTACACAGAGCCAGGACTATTTTGGTCCAGGACCATCTCGGCTCGGAGATTAATCACCTGATGATGGTTGTAAGAAGGAACAGGTATTCTGTCCATGATATCGGTTCAACACTGTCACGAAAACAAGGTTGTGACACTTTTCCACAAGGGCAGGAGGACTGCCATGTAGCATGACTTCCATTCTGCAGTGCAGCATCTAGCAAGGTGGGTAGAGTTTTAAACAGAGAAGGAATCTGTCCAGTCTGCCAGCCAGCCAGGGAAATTAAATATCGTGACACGTTAAAGATAATCTGGGCCTGAGAGTACCAGGGATTTATAAATTTAGTTGTGAGTGTGGTAAAAGTTATGTCGGCCAGTCTGTATGGACTGTTGCCTATCACTGTGTTGAGCACCAGTGTCACCTTATATACAGGAATTTTGAAAAATCATTAGAGGCCGACACAGCCTGTTAAATAAAAACAAGATTTTGTTGAAACACACAAGAATTCTTGCCCACACATCAAAGTATTGGGAATCTATGGTCAGAGAAGTACTTGATAGTAAAATGATGTGATTATAGTTTTAATAGGTGCACCGTCTATGCACTTAGCAATGTATGGAAGCATGTACGGGATAAAGAAAGAGCATGGAGGAAGACTTCTTGTTGTGAGTGATGATGCTGCAAGCGACGCCAGATAAAGAGCGCAAACATAATCAGTGGATGTAAGGAGTCCCACCACCTCAGTTCGCACCATTTCCGTAATGTCACTAAGACATAATCCAGCCAATCACGTGCAGTCCTCCAGAATATAAAAGACAGAATCCTGTACAGTTTCATGATGGTCAGGCTTAGCACCTGAAGACGATGGTGGAGGTTGTCATCAAAAGCTTGGCATTTTAACTTTATTTGATATAGCAAGTAAACCAACATCTTAGCCATGGCCTCTGTTGTGAAAAACTTCGTAGCCATGAGCATGACATGTCCTACAGTCATAGGTTGTTCCTCGTACAGCCTTGGAGGCAGCAGTCTGTCAGTTAGAACAGGCCTAAGGCCTAATCTGTGAGTTGGTTTACGTATGTATACTGATCCTGGAAGCATAACTCCAATGAAGTTTGTGTTCTCAGCAGCATGTAAACTTGAAAATATAAAACTGACAATAGAACAGAAAAAAATCTAGAAATTTCCCTGACGTTATATGCCATTATACCTAACTCAAGAAGTAAAAGTACATTCCTGTGAGAGCAACAGGAACACGTAACATAACCATAAAAGTTTGCTTAACTCTGATGTCCATAACCTTGCTGCTTGTTAAATAACAAATAATTGAATCATCTCATGAAAATTTAGTCAATGAAAAGGAAGTAATTAACATATTCGAGGGGTGATCATAAAATTTTAATTATCACCACCAAAAAGTTAAATTTGTGTGTTTAATATTTTGTTTTTTTTTGTCACTCACCAAAATCTCGGTATTAAATATGCACCACTGTCAAAGATGAAAACTGTAGTCTTGCTTTTGTATGTTGCTTTCAAGTTCTTTTATTGTAACTCAAACTGCTAATAAAATTAATATTACTAAATTGCAAATAGCTTTGCTTTCTGCTCTCATCTTATTCTTTTTGGAAACAAAATATTGGACGTCATTGGAGTTTCTCGGTGCTTGAGAATCAAGGCAGGGTACCGATTTCAACTACTTTTATTGTATATTTTCTTGAGTTCTCATATTGCTGTGATTGCATTTTCAGTTACTTGGAACCAGATCCTCATGCACTGTTAGGAGAAATGGAGACTACTTCAAAGTGGAATCAAAAGTACAACAGATTAACGGAAGCAATTGGACGCTTAATTGAAGATTACAGCTTAGTGAGATTCTACCCATTTGATGTAAGAGACGAGGAGAACATAGCAGACATTATGTTGACAATAGATAACATGATTCAGTTTGGTGAGGACTCAGATGTAAAGACCAGAGACTTTGAATATGAAGATGCAGAGGATGATGATGGTTGATATTATAAATATTACTTTGTGCACAGTGTAAAATATGATTATTTTTTTATATGAAATACAAACTTATTATAAAAAAAATGTTTCTGTCAACTTTGTGAAGTATGTTTCATTATGTACCTCAAATTGTTTCTTGCCAACATGAATTACAAAACTGTAATCACAAATTTCATTTTATTGTAATATTAATCAAATGTCTAACACTGAATGAATTTTAAAGAATTGGTCTGGGCTGTTTGTCATAGGAATCAGTGCAACCTAAATTTGTATCCAGTTAGCACTAGCTTACAAGAAGAATCTAATGGATGTACATTATGATGAAATTACATATTCAGTGTAAATAATTTTGGACAAGAGTAGTGCACATGCTACTTTTGTGACTAGACTGTTGAATGTTAATTTCAATCATAGATTGTTGAATGACTGTAATGAATGTATTGAGTCATCTGGTAAATTTGAAGAGTGTGCCAGACGTGCGTCTTCGGTATGTTTTGTGTTGTCATGTACTTTTGTATTTTAAAATTTTGAAAAATAATTTTTTAATGAATTCTTCTATCAGATTCTACAGTTGTTTTAAATTTATCAGTTAAACTTAATCAAAAAATTTAAGACTGTTGAAGTTGTCATATAGTTTCCGTCGTTTAGGAATAGATTTGGTTTGTCATTATTTAGAGACAGTTGCCACTTTTCTTGTGTAAATAATTTTGCAATTGGTTTTGATCTTAACTGATGACTTTACTAGACGATAAGTGACAGAATCGCCTGTGAACAATCTTAAGAGGGCTACTCAGATTATCTCCTAAATCAGTGGGCCTATAACATTCCTTAAGGGATGCCAGATATCACTTATGTTTTATTTAATGACTTTATGTCGGTTATCATAAACTGTGATCTTTCTGATGGAAAACCATGAATCTAGTTGCACAATAGAAATAATACTCCATAGGCACACAATATGGCTAGTAATCTCTTGTGCGGAACAGTGTCGAAAACCTTCTGGTAATCTGGAACATGTAGTCCGTATGTGATCCCTTGTTAATAGCACTCATGACTTAGTGTGTGAATAAAGAAATAGCTGTGTTTCACAAGAATGAAATTTTATGAATCTGTACTGACTGTGTGTCAATATAGCATTTTCACTGAAGTAATTCATAATACTCAAACACAATATATGTTCCAAAACACTACTGCAAATCGAAATTGATGATACAAGCCTGTAATTCAGCGCATTACTCCTATTTCGTGTCTTGAGTATTAGTGTGAGATGTTCCTGTTCCCAGTCCTTAGATAAGAATTTTTCTTTGAGCGAGCATTTGTGTATGATTGCTAAATAAGGAGCTGTCATATTAGCATACCCTGAAAGCCGAAGTTCCTGACGAGAGGTATCAGCTTTTTCAGTAGTTTCAAGGGCTGCAATTTGGATGATCAACTAATCCAGCCTTGTAGCATCAACCAATCATATTGGGTGAAATAATCTGGAAGTAAAATAGTCCCATATGGAGTTCTCTAGGTGGCAACTACTCAGAGCAAGGAATGTTAGATCCCTTAGTCAGACAGGTAGGTTAGAAAATTTAAAAAGGGAAATCGATAGATTGAAGTTATAGTGGGAATTAGAGAAGTTTGGTGGCAGAAGGAACGGGACTTATGGTCAGGTGAATACTGGGTCATAAATACAAAATCAAGTAGGGTAATGCAAGGATTAATTTAATAATGACTAAGAAAACAGGAAGGCGGGTAAGGTACCAGGAAGAGCGTAAGTGAATGCATTATCATAGCCAAGGTAGACACAAAGCCCACAGTAACCAAATCTTATATCCCAGTTATCTCCTCCGATGATGAAGACACTGGAGAAATGTGAGGTGAGATAAAAGAAACTGTTCAGATAGATGGGAGGTGAAAATTTAATTATCTACATCTACATCTACATCTACAGTGATACTCCGCAAGCCACCCAACGGTGTGTGGCGGAGGGCACTTTACGTGCCACTGTCATTACCTCCCTTTCCTGTTCCAGTCGCGTATGGTTCGCGGGAAGAACGACTGTCTGAAAGCCTCCGTGCGCGCTCTAATCTCTCTAATTTTACATTCGTGATCTCCTCGGGAGGTATAAGTAGGGGGAAGCAATATATTCGATACCTCATCCAGAAACGCACCCTCTCGAAACCTGGACAGCAAGCTACACCGCGATGCAGAGCGCCTCTCTTGCAGAGTCTGCCACTTGAGTTTATTAAACATCTCCGTAACGCTATCACGGTTAGCAAATAACCTGGTGACGAAACGCGCCGCTCTTCTTTGGATCTTTTCTATCTCCTCCGTCAACCCGACTTGGTACGGATCCCACACTGATGAGCAATACTCAAGTATAGGTCGAACGAGTGTTTTGTAAGCCACCTCCTTTGTTGATGGACTACATTTTCTAAGCACTCTCCCAATGAATCTCAACCTGGTACCCGCCTTACCAACAATTAATTTTATATGATCATTCCACTTCAAATCGTTCCGTACGCATACTCCCAGATATTTTACAGAAGTAACTGCTACCAGTGTTTGTTCCGCTATCATATAATCATACAATAAAGGATCCTTCTTTCTATGTATTCGCAATACATTACATTTGTCTATGTTAAGGGTCAGTTGCCACTCCCTGCACCAAGTGCCTATCCGCTGCAGATCTTCCTGTATTTCGCTACAATTTTCTAATGCAGCAACTTCTCTGTATACTACAGCATCATCCGCGAAAAGCCGCATGGAACTTCCGACACTATCTACTAAGTCATTTATATATATATTGTGAAAAGCAATGGTCCCATAACACTCCCCTGTGGCACGCCAGAGGTTACTTTAACGTCTGTAGACGTCTCTCCATTGATAACAACATGCTGTGTTCTGTTTGCTAAAAACTCTTCAATCCAGCCACACAGCTGGTCTGATATTCCGTAGGCTCTTACTTTATCAGGCGACGGTGCGGAACTGTATCGAACGCCTTCCGGAAGTCAAGAAAAATAGCATCTACCTGGGAGCCTATATCTAATATTTTCTGGGTCTCATGAACAAATAAGGCGAGTTGGGTCTCACACGATCGCTGTTTCCGGAATCCATGTTGATTCCTACATAGTAGATTCTGGGTTTCCAGAAATGACATGATACGCGAGCAAAAAACATGTTCTAAAATTCTACAAGAGATCGACGTAAGAGATATAGGTCTATAGTTTTGCGCATCTGCTCGACGACCCTTCTTGAAGACTGGGACTATCTGTGCTCTTTTCCAATCATTTGGAACCCTCCGTTCCTGTAGAGACTTGCGGTACACGGCTGTTAGAAGGGGGGCAAGTTCTTTCGCGTACTCTGTGTAGAATCGAATTGGTATCCCGTCAGGTCCAGTGGACTTTCCTCTATTGAGTGATTCCAGTTGCTTTTCTATTCCTTGGACACTTATTTCGATGTCAGCCATTTTTTCGTTTGTGTGAGGATTTAGAGAAGGAACTGCAGTGCGGTCTTCCTCTGTGAAACAGCTTTGGAAAAAGGTGTTTAGTATTTCAGCTTTACGCGTGTCATCCTCTGTTTCAATGCCATCATCATCCCGTAGTGTCTGGATATGCTGTTTCGAGCCACTTACTGATTTAACGTAAGACCAGAACTTCCTAGGATTTTCTGTCAAGTCGGTACATAGAATTTTACTTTCGAATTCAATGAACGCTTCACGCATAGCCCTCCTTACGCTAACTTTGACATCGTTTAGCTTCTGTTTGTCTGGGAGGTTTTGGCTGCGTTTAAACTTGGAGTGGAGTGGAGCTCTCTTTGCTTTCGCAGTACTTTCCTAACTTTGTTGTTGTACCACGGTGGGTTTTTCCCGTCCCTCACAGTTTTACTCGGCACGTACCTGTCTAAAACGCATTTTACGATTGCCTTGAACTTTTTCCATAAACACTCAACATTGTCAGTGTCGGAACAGAAATTTTCGTTTTGATCTGTTAGGTAGTCTGAAATCTGCCTTCTATTACTCTTGCTAAACAGATAAACTTTCCTCCCTTTTTTTATATTCCTATTAACTTCCATATTCAGGGATGCTGCAACGGCCTTATGATCACTGATTCCCTGTTCTGTACATACAGAGTCGAAAAGTTCGGGTCTGTTTGTTATCAGTAGGTCCAAGATGTTATCTCCACGAGTCGGTTCTCTGTTTAATTGCTCGAGGTAATTTTCGGATAGTGCACTCAGTATAATGTCACTCGATGCTCTGTCCCTACCACCCGTCCTAAACATCTGAGTGTCCCAGTCTATATCTGGTAAATTGAAATCTCCACCTAAGACTATAACATGCTGAGAAAATTTATGTGAAATGTATTCCAAATTTTCTCTCAGTTGTTCTGCCACTAATGCTGCTGAGTCGGGAGGTCGGTAAAAGGAGCCAATTATTAACCTAGTTCGGTTGTTTAGTGTAACCTCCACCCATAATAATTCACAGGAACTATCCACTTCTACTTCACTACAGGATAAACTACTACTAACAGCGACGAACACTCCACCACCGGTTGCATGCAATCTATCCTTTCTAAACACCATCTGTACCTTTGTAAAAATTTCGGCAGAATTTATCTCTGGCTTAAGCCAGCTTTCTGTACCTATAACGATTTCAGCTTCGGTGCTTTCTATCAGCGCTTGAAGTTCCGGTACTTTACCAACGCAGCTTCGACAGTTGACAATTACAACACCGATTGCTGCTTGGTCCCCGCATGTCCTGACTTTGCCCCACACCCGTTGAGGCTGTTGCCCTTTCTGTACTTGCCCAAGGCCATCTAACCTAAAAAACCGCCCAGCCCACGCCACACAACCCCTGCTACCCGTGTAGCCGCTTGTTGCGTGTAGTGGACTCCTGACCTATCCAGCGGAACCCGAAACCCCACCACCCTATGGCGCAAGTCGAGGAATCTGCAGCCCACACGGTCGCAGAACCGTCTCAGCCTCTGATTCAGACCCTCCACTCGGCTCTGTACCAAAGATCCGCAGTCAGTCCTGTCGACGATGCTGCAGATGGTGAGCTCTGCTTTCATCCCGCTAGCGAGACTGGCAGTCTTCACCAAATCAGATAGCCGCCGGAAGCCAGAGAGGATTTCCTCCGATCCATAGCGACACACATCATTGGTGCCGACATGAGCGACCACCTGCAGATGGGTGCACCCTGTACCCTCCATGGCATCCGGAAGGACCCTTTCCACATCTGGAATGACTCCCCCCGGTATGCACACGGAGTGCACATTGGTTTTCTTCCCCTTATTATGGGAGACTGGAATTTGATAATAGGAAAAGGAAGAGAAGGAAAACTTGTAGGTGAATATGGAATGGGTGAAAGAACTGAAAGAGGAAACTGGTCGAATTTTACACAGAATATAATTTGATCATTGCTTGCAATTAGTTTAAGTGTTGTGAAAGAAAGTTCTATATGTGGAGACCTGGAGACACCAGGTGGTTTCAGATTGATTGTATAATAGCTTTTTGGATTTAGATTTTAAATTGTAAGACATTTTCAGGGGCAGACTCTAACCACAATTTATTGGCAATGAACTGTAGATTAAAAGTGAAGAAACTGCAGAAAGGTAGGAAATCAAGGAGATGGGAGCTGAATAAGTTGAAAGAACAAGCGGTTGTTGAGAGTTTCAGAGGGAGCATCAGGCAATGAGTGACTAGAACAGGGGAAAGGAATATAGTAGATGATGAATGGGTAGCTGTCAGTGATGAATTACTGAAAGCAGCAGAGGACCAAATAGGTAAAAAGACAAGGCAGAAATCCTTGGATAACACAGATATACTGAATTCAGTTGATGAAAGGAGAAAATATAAAAATGTAGCAAATGAAGCAGGGGAAAGGGATCGCAAACCTTTAAAAAATCAGATTGATAGGAAGTGCAAAATGTCTAAGCAGGAATGGCTGGAGGACAAATCTAAGGATTTAGAAGCATGTGTCACTGGGTTATAGATCAATACCTTCTGCAGGAAAATGAAAGAGGTTGTTGGAGGAACGAAAGTAGCTGTATAAATATCAAGAGCTCAGATGGAAAACCAGTCCTAAGCAAGGAAGTACAAACTAAAGGTGGAGTGTATAGAGGGTCTATACAAGAGAGATGAACTTGAAGGCAACTTTATAAATTGGAAGAGGGTGTAGATGAAGATGTGGTGGGAAATATAATACTTTGAGAATAATTTGATAGAGTAGTGAATGACCTAAGCAGATACAAGGCCTTGGGAGTTGACAACATTCTGTCAGCACTACTGATAGTCTTGGGAAAGCCAGCCATGACAAAACTCTTCCATTCGGTGTGCAAGATATATGAGACAGGAAAAATATTTTCAGACTTCAAAAAGAATATAGTAATTTAAATACCAAAGAAAACAGGTACCGAGAGGGGTGAATATAACCGAACTGTCAGTTTAATAAGTCATGGTTGGAAAATACAAACATACAGAAGAATGGAAACACTGGTAGAAGCCAACTTTGGGGAAGATCATTTTCGATTCGGATGAAATGTAGGAACACACGAGACAAAATTACCGTATGACTTACCTTAGAAGATAGGCTAAGGAAATGCAAACTTATGCTTGTAGCATTTCAAATTGTGATGGTAGCAGGAGTAATATATAGGCACGGAAATGCTATTTACAATTTATACAGAAACCAGCTGGCAGTTATAATAGTCAAGGAGGCATGAAAAGGAAGCAGTGGTTGAGAAGGGAGTGAGACAGGGTTGTAGAATATCCCTGATGTTATTCAGTGTGTACATTGAGCAAGTAGTAAAGGAAATGAAAGAAAAATCTGTAGTAGGAATTAAAGTTTAGGCAGAAGAAATAAAAACTTTGAGATATACTGATGACATAGTAGTTCTGTGCGTGACAGCATAGTACTTGTAGGAGCAGTTGGAAGGAAGGAACAGTGTTTTTAAAAGGAGGATATGATGAACATCAACAAAAGCAAAACAAGGATAATGGAATATAGTCAAATTAAATCAGGTGACGCTCAGGGAATTATATTAGGAAATGAGAGACTTAGGATATTAAATGAGTTTTGTTATTTGGGCTGCAAACTGACTTGATGCTGAAGTAGATGGGATTTTGTGATGAAGAGAAATTTTTAACAATTATTATAGATTTAAATGTTAGGAAATCTTTTCTGAAAATATTTGTATGGAATGTAGCCATGTATGGAAGTGAAACACGGATGATTAACAGTTTCAACATGGAGAGAACAGAAGCTTGTGAAGTGTGGTGCTACAGAAGAATGCTGAAGATAAGATGAGTAGATGATGTAACTAATGAGGAGGTACTGAATAGAATTTGTGAGACAAGTAATTTATGGCACAACTTGACCAAAAGAAAGGATCAGTTGATAGGACACATTCTGAAACATCGAGGGATCACTGATTCAGTACTAGAGGGAAGTTGAGAGTTATTGTTGAATTGTCATTACACTGCAGGTGTCCCTTTAAGGTCTTCATGAAAGAAAAACCTGAGAAGTATGTTATATGCATGCTTACAGATTCTAAAACAATATAACACTATCAGCACGGAACCATTTGCGGGAAAGAAAAACGATGGCACATAACAATCAAATTCAGCTGCAGCTGTGGTGAAATGCATGGTGATTCCTATACAAAATTCAGGGCACAGTATCACAACCGACAGATATAATACTTCAATTGATTTGAACAAAGATCCGGGGAGCAATTGCTAGCTACTGTGACTGCTCTGGGAACTTTGCAAGTCAATAAGAAACATATACCTCAAGAACTGAAAGGTGTTTCAAGAGAGTATATAGTCTAGTAAATTTTCTTCAGTGATTCTAGCACTTGAAATATTTGTCACAGCTGTTTGTTATATCCCATGGTGAAAAACCAAAAAATAAACCTTCTGTTTGGAACAAAATGGGCTAGAACCATTCTACACTGCTGTTGCACTCCTATTAATAGTTAAATTTTTTCTCTTCTTTTTTACATTTTGAGGCTAGTTATCCATGCTGGGCATATGTAGTGCATTCCTAAATATGTCAGGATGTTATTCAGGCCATACTTAATGTAAATGAATTATTAAGATGATAATTTGCAGTATGCTAAATACAGTAATGTGTTTAGTTTTTCTAGAAAACTTAGTGATTAAAAGTAATGAATAATTGAAATTACCATAACACCATGTAATGACAGATTCTGACTAAGTTAATCAATACAACAACCATTAGGAAGCTAGGGATCCAGACTTTACAATACCAGGTTAATTGTCGGAAGCTAACTTAATACATAATTGGTGTCAAAGTTCGGACACACATAATTATTGTTGCCTTTGTGCATTACACCTGTTTAATTCTCAGGTTCAGCATCACACTTTTGTTATCCCAATTTTTCTGGGCCAAGTGACACTCATCCTTAAACAAATACATCATTAATTAAGAATTAGCAGAAATTATTATAATTTCAAATATGGTAGTCGTACGCAGAAATAGGTAATTCCCAGTGTGCATGTACAAAATATTTCTGTATCCTTTGCACTTTACTACTACTGAAGGGTTATTAATATGTTCCACTACATACACAATCTCTCACCCGACTGCAAGTGTGTGCCAACTGTACCTTACAAATAATTTTCTGTCACCATTCTGGAAATTAATTGCATGAGTGGACCTTCTATGCAGTGCAACTAGACTGTGCCATGTTACTTCTATGCTTTTTACAGTTGGGGCGGGTGCCAAAAGAGAGCTCCAATCCATCCATGCTACTAAAAGATGTAGCTATTTTACAATATCTATCCTGTATTATAATCACAAAGTCTTCTCTATACTGTGGCGCCGATGAGGCCGACACCAGTATCGATCTAAGTATCGTCTTCGAACTAAGCTAAACATTATCTTTGTGCAGTTCCGCCATTCAGTTCTGTGTAGTCCTTGCTTGTGTAAAGAGGTGAATAAATGAGCTATTGCAAAATGGGAGTTTTGTTTGGTGAAATCGACCCGAACTTCCTCCTCACTGGTGACCCCGAGTTGTAACGTCTTCAGTTTTCGCCGTTTTACTGTGTCCGCGGACTCCACGTTGGTTATGTTCATGTGTATTACTTCGACAGAGCATTCGAACAATGACTTCGGCCCAATGCCTAGCACCGGATTTTGTGATCGACATGCATTGTGTTGTGGGCGATGTACACCCGCCAGGGCTGCAACACGATGCCTCTCACTCGACGATTATGCCGATTTCGAGCCTGCAACAATAAGTGAGGTTAGGAGTGTGGATGACTCTGGCTATCTGACACCTTTGTTCCCACCACATGTGCCCTCCCTCATCGACGGTGCAGTTACCTCTTACGGATCTCCGTGCAGTGCGGGACCAATGCTAATTTCTGCAAATGCTTCGTTGGACAACCTTCCACCGCCAGGACAACGATTTGCCACGCTGCAATCTGTGCAGTACCACACGGATTCCTGCCACGTATCCGAACTGCTTTGTTCACAGGTCAACCTCCTCAGCATTCGACCATACCCGCACTTGCCTCAGTTAAGCATCAGCACATGCTTTCCTGCTTTGATACCTCGGCCTGCAACAGGTACAATGACTTGTTATCTGTGCCTGACCTCCATCTCCGTCCCACTGCTACACCTCACTGTTTTGTGCCATGACATTCACCTTATCTGCACACCGTTTTGAGTGGAGTGACTACAAACAGTGAACATTCACACATTCCATCCGATGTTTGACATAATTTTCCACACTGTGCTTCTGGACAGCCAGCACCAGTCGAGCTTCCACTACTGTTCTCGGCACATCCCGGTGCCTCATCCGCGCCGGTCTTCCGTGACACATCAAATCGAAAGCAACCACAACCTGTTGAGCTTCCGCAACCACAATCGACACATTACGGCGTCTCACCCGTGTCGGCCTTCCGCGTCGCGACGGATCACGCTCAACCACAACGCATCACCTTCACGCTGCCACCGAACCAGCCGTCGTCGCCACATACCTGGGAGGCACACTCTCCTGGAATACTAGAGCAACAACAGCTTGTTTCAGGCAGTGCCCCGACGAATTCAACTCAACCTGTTCTTCCGAACATTCTACAATGCTTACCGATGCTGCCGCCGTTTAATCCTGACAGAGCAACAACCTGGTTCAAAATTGTGGACAAAGTGTTCAACCATTACAAACTCGACGAGTCAGCCAGATTTCTGTGCCTCATCACCCACCTGCACGACCAGGAGGACTTGATTGATGACCTGGTCGACACCACGGACTCATCTACCCGGTACACTCTAGCCAAAGAGACAGTTCTATGTCGGCTTGCACGTTCGACTGAGGCAGCAATACAGCAAGTGCTCCATGTCGAACAACTAGGCAACGACAAACCTTCCCAACTCTGGAGACAGCTACACGCCCTGGTCAGCGCCAATCTGCTCTCTGACACAGCTCTCCTCGCCATCTGGTCAGATAAACTATCTCCTCACATCTGCTTTGCTCTGGCTCAGAGGCCTCCCAAACCTGTCAAGCAAACAGTGACAATTGCTGACAAGCTACACGAAGCATCACTGCTCTATTTCGCCAGCCACTGCCTACCTGACAAGGCTCAGGTTCAGGCTCATTGTCCTGTGGCCGGACGCGCCCAGGGCCGCACTCTGCCGACCATTCCACTTGCTCCGGAAAGCAGTAAACAAGCTACTGGGACTGTTGTGGTTGGCAAGAGAGCCAACACCGTTTTACTAAAGGAGGCCGAAATGCACGCGTCTTAGCTCACGCAGGCTGGTGTGAGGTCTGGAACAGGACAAGGAAATTAGAATTTAGAAAAACGGACGTAGCTGGTGGAATACTTAACTTTAATCCATTAATGATGAATGTCGCTCTTGACGGTACATGATTCACAATATCAATAGTAACTGAATATGGCACCTTGCTAGGTCGTAGCAAAATGACGTAGCTGAAGGCTATACTAAACTATCGTCTCGGCAAATGAGAGCGTATTTTGTCAGTGAACCATCGCTAGCAAAGTCGGTTGTACAACTGGGGCGAGTGCTAGGAAGTCTCTCTAGACCTGCCCTGTGGCGGCGCTCGGTCTGCAATCACTGATAGTGGCGACACGCGGGTCGACGTATACTAACGGACCGCGGCCGATTTAAAGGCTACCACCTAGCAAGTGTGGTGTCTGGCGGTGACACCACATTCCTCCCCCGCAAATCGGCGTATGGTTGTGGCATAAGGCTTCCGCCCGCCGTGGGGAGGACCCCATGTTGACGTATGCGACGAGGTGGGGAGCCTAACAACAGGTGAGGCTGTGCCACCCACACCCTGCCATTTGGACTGCGGGGAGCTAGGAAACGCCTGAAAACCTGCTCCAGGGTGCACGCCAACATGCGGTGTATGCGCCCAGTGAGAGACAGTAGGGGCTGAAGGGTCGACCTCCATTGGGCCGGGGCACCCGACGGGCGTAGACGACGTATGGTCCGGAGCGGGCAAGAGTTCCATGTCGGTGGACAACTGGTCACGGGAAGCGATTGGCAGCGCGTGACCCAGGGAGGCACCTGGCGGTTGCAGTGGTGCATCCACTGCGGGCGTCGCTGGCGGGAGAACAGGTGGTGGCGGCGGCGCGTCGCCATGGGGCAAAATGGAAGGCAGCGTCGGTAACACCTGGGGCTGAGGCGAGCCGGTAGATGGGTCCCCAGGGCGCCGACCGGACGGCACCATCGCTGAAAATAGACGGCGAGCGGCAGATCCCGTGTGACGACAGAGGCGCAGCTGAGTGAGATGGCGGTGTACCTCACCAGAGGCCCCCAAAACCAGATACATAGCACGTCCGAGGCAGCGAAGAATGCGCCCTTCAAGCCAACGCCATGAACCTCGGTAGTGGCGGTAGTAGACAACGTCGCCTGGGGCAAAAGCAGGTGTCTGCTGCTGCACAGGAACCTGATGCGGTGGATCAAGGCATCAAGGTTCGATGAGGGCGACTGTGGAGCAACTCAGCCGGCGAGCGACCGTCTCGGGGCTGAGAGCGATACGAGGACAAAAAGAGCAATTACGCGTCCTCCTGAGAATGCGACTTGAAAGTCCTGACCAATTGTTCAGCGGCACCGTTTGACTGTGTCGAAAACGGCGCGGACGTCAGATGTTGAATACCATTGGCCTTGCAGATTGACTGAAATTCTGCGGAGATCAATTGTGGGCCATTGTCGGAAACAATAGTCTGTGGAAGACCTTCAATGCAAAAGATAGCAGATAACGCTTGGATGGTGGCAGATGACGTCGTGGAAGACAACAAAAGGAAAATTACTGAATGAATCTACCACAACCAACCATCGAGCATTCCAGAATGGACCAACAAAATCGATGTGTAAGCGTTGCCAAGGGGAAGTGGCTTTTGGCCATGCAAAGAATTTCCGCAGTGGTGCTGATTGTTGTTCGGCACACACCATGCAAGAAGAGCACATATTCGTAATCACGGCATCGATTCCGAACCAAGTACAGTGCTGACGAGCAAGTTGTTTCGTTCTCACTATACCCCATTGTCCGTGGTGGAGAAGCTGTAAGACAGAGGACTGTAACGAACGTGGTCTGTGATGACGGTAAAGTGACGACCATACAAGAAGTCATGAAACTTTGTAACACCAAATACGAGAGCCAATGCTTCTTTCCCGATCTGTGAATAATGTCTTTGCGCAGACGAGAGCAATTTGGACGCAAAGGCAATAGGGCGATCGTGCGATCCATCTTTGTGCGCAAGCACAGCACCGATCACGAAATCCGATGCGTCCACCATCAACAAAAGGGGCTTCTGGGGATTGAATGGCATAAGGCAAGTATTGGAAAGCAACGCCGATTTCAACTGGCGAAAGGCGCGTTCGCATTCAGTCGTCCAGATGAACGGAACACCTTTACGGCATAAGCGATGAAGCGGAGCTGAAATGGAAGAGGCATGTGGCACATATCTGGTATAGTAATTTATTTTTCCCAGTACACTCTGTAGCTGCATCAAATTCTGCGGCGAAGGCAAGTCTTGTATGGCACAAAGGTGTGTGGGACTGGGATGTATGCTTTGGGCATTGAGTACATGTCTCAGGTATGGCAAATCACGAGCAAAAAACACATTTGTCCTTCCGCAAATGAAGACCATTTTGTCGCAAGACCTGAAATAATGTTCTGAGATTGGCCAAATGTTCTTCTTCCGTCTTTCTGGAGATCAAAATATCGTCCAGATAATTTGCTGCAGTAGGGACTGACGCACAAACAGTTAGTAGATATTGCTGAAACAATGCAGGGGCGGATGCACACCCGAATGGCAGTCGTTTGAATTGATACAACCCAGGATGCGTGTTAACCACCAAAGTGCGCTGGGATTCTTTGTCCACCGGTATTTGCAAGTACGCATCTGCGAGGTCCAACTTCGAAAAATATTTACCCGGGCACAGTTTGTCAAAAAGATCTTCCGGGCGGGGTAAAGGAAAATTTGCAACACTAGTTGTGGATTCACTGTTGCCTTGAAGTCCACACAAAGCCTCAATTTTCCCGAAGGTTTTGGCAAAATTACTAAGGGTGATGCCCAGAGAGAAGCCTGCACATGTTCAACTACACCTTGTGATTCCAAATCGTGTAATGTTTTTGCGACCTCATCACGCAATGCATGGGGAACATAGCGCGCTCTGAAAAATTTTGGTTGCGCATTTACTTTCAGTTCCAAATGTGCTTTATAGTTCTTAGCGCTACCGAGGCCTGGTGCAAAAATGTCTGCAAATTCTTCACATAGACAAGAAACACTGTCTGAAGGCACAGTCTCGTTCACTGATAGGACCTGATTTACTATAGACAAGTTAAACAACTGAAATAAATCGAAACCAAACAAGTTCACTGCAGAAGAAGAACGAAGGACGTAATATGACACAAGTTTTGTTTGTCCTTTGTATGTTGCAAGAAGGCTGCACTGTCCTAACACAGGGATCTCTTGACCTGAATAGCTAGTTAACTTAACATTTGTGGTACGCAACGGAGGTGTGCCCAGCAGTTTGTAATTGTCTTGATTGATCAGTGAAACTGCAGCCCCGGTATCGAGCTAGAATGGTATCACTTGGCCGTTAATGTCCAAGTCCACAAAAAGTTTATTGTCCTGCTGACGACAAGAGCGACTGTCTCGTGCAACGGGAACTGACACTGGTACAAAATCACTTGCGACTTGAAAGGAGTTCCTGCGATGTTGATGCACAATATTTGTGGGACGAACACAGTCACTGTTAGAGAGAGTGGCACTGGGTGGAGTGGAATGAACTACATGAATTTCCATGGGCGAAGTTTCGCGAGCCTGAGTATCATTGGTTCGATTCCGATTCCGGCGCGAAGCAAAGGGCCTGGAATGATTTTGAGTTTCCGATCTGAGCTTTTTCTGGCAAACACTTTGAACATGTCCTTTTTTATTACAGTAAAAGCAAATAGCTTGGCGTGACGGGCAATTCTCACGCGAATGTCTAGTAGCACACTGCGGGCATGATTTGAGCACTGCATTCGCTTGGCGGCACGGTACACATGGCTGAGAGCCTGGCGGCAATGGCGCGGCCAGGCGCAAGGGCTGTTTACTGCTCTGTGCAGCTCGCCCGGTGGGCTGGTTAACCTGACACACGGCTGGCGAAGTTTCAAAGGATTCCTGAGCAAAGTCAAGTGTGTCCTGCCGATCCAATATGTCCATCACTTGTTGAAGGGAGGGATTGACTAGTTTCAAAATCTGTTCCCTTATACGAACATCAGAAACGTTCTGTGCAATTGCATCACGTACCATAGTATCTGAATAAGGGAGTCCACATTGACACTCAGAAGCACAATCCCTAGTAAGGCCTTGCAAGGTTGCAACCCACTCCCGATTAGTCTGACCTGCCGTACGTTTTACGAAAGAAGGTCTACCAATTCGCAACTACATTGACTGATTCTTTGAAATATGCATCTAATGCAGACAAAATTTCTTCGTAGGACAGAGTTGCTACGTCGCGTCTGGGAAATAATTTGACTATCACACGGTACGTGTTCACCCCGACTGATGATAACAAAAAAGGCTGCCGCTCGTTGCCTTGAATTCTGTAGGCGGCGAGATGGAATCCAAATTGGCGTGACCACTCCGTCCAGCTTTCCAGTGCAGCATCAAAAGGTCGAAAAGTTGGTGCAACTGCGTGTTGTGGCTGCGTTAGCGGTGGAGCGGCTGCTGCAGCATCGTTTTGCATTGCTCGTTGATGCTGGACGAGCTGTCCAAGGGCATCCAGTAAGGCCTGCGTCTGCTGATTCTGTAAGCGATAAAATTCGTACAGTACATCTGGAGATTGTCATCATCAACCCTTACAGAAAAAGCCGTTTTCTTGGAAGAAATGTATCCTAATGATTTAAAGACTGATTTAGCTCAAGAATAGGTAATTTTCAATGCCTGAAAGAATTTTAGTAAAATCAGATTCAGGCTCATTGAAAAGTCTTTTTTCCTGCAAAACAGAATTTCCAAAATGTTTATCGAAACTTGGATATGGCAGTTCGCATGGCTCAACAGAAAATCGTGCAAAATGGTATTGGAAGAGTTTCATAACTTAATTAATTAATTGAATTTCATCGTCGTAACCAGCCGGATTATTACTAGATAACTGAATTATTGTTTTTAAACTGTAAGTAAGTGCAATAAAAATTATTTAATTACGTTTACCGAATATACATTATTGTGTAAGTAGTATTAAGGCATACCTTACCCCGTCTTATTAGTAGTACATGACTGAGCTTTTATGAGGCCAGAAGTATACCAAAAACTATTTGTTGTATAATCTTAACTAAATCTTGGGTTGTAAAAATAATTTACGAATTGACATTTCGACCCCTAGTTCACAGTCATACTAACTGCGGTAAAAAGATGGTGTTATAAGGACGATAGTCCACAAATCATGAAGATAAATTTCATTGACAAAAAACATTGTTATTAATATGACTGTGAAGCAGAGTATCAAATTGTAGATGTCAGTAGAGACGGCAAAATTTGAATAGCCTACAGGTAGTAAATGTGTAAATCCGCCACTGGTTGAGGCAAAATGTAATAGCCCAACGAAGGAGTATATGAGACTGTATCCTGAGCAGAGTGAGCTGGGGCGTTGTTGCGAGGCAGAATCATCCCCCAAGACAGATTACCATAGGGAGTGGATACAAGGGGTGGGGTGGAGTTGGGCGAAGGGTTGGAGGCGAGTGCTTCTGCTCGTCATGACCCCTCTCCCGATCCCAAATTGCCATTTTAGTAGGAGTGCTTTTATTTGTACGTGCATTAGTTTCCAATTTCACAGCCAAGTTTCCGAGAATTAAGAAGCATGAATGCTAAAGTATTTTCAAAGCGGCAAATAATTCTGGAAATTGTAGACTGTGTTTAAAAAAGGATATTTTTCAGCTGTTTGAGCGACCCTATCCACATGGATGGGCTTTGCATCTGGCCCGTAACTTATTACCCAGGTAGAGGAACACATTCACAAGCTCACCGTACTTTCTATTAGTGAGATGCCCAAGATATTTCTTAAACCCATAGGTAAAACCGACAACTCGCACGAAGCTGAGCAGGGAGGATAACCGAAAGACTGAATTCCGGCCACAGACAGAAAAGAGTGTAGGAAAACTATCCCCCTGATGAACATACTCGCATAGATACATTCTGCAGACTTGTTAATTATCATAGCTATAATAGAAATAGAAAGGTCAGTCAATATTTCGATTTTTTGTTATATAAATTGTGATGTTATCAATGTTGTATGAGTTTGTTGCTATTATATTTCTTAATCAATTGTATGACACATTTCCTTCTTGTATTTTCGGAAGAAAGCATTTCAAATGCTAACTTCTCTGAATTACAATTATTTTGACATTATTCTCAAACCATGTACTAATCACTAATGCGAACTAATTATTTTTATTTTCTTACGTTGGTGTTTAGCACATGGCTTCAGCGTAATATAAAAAATTATTACCAATGTTGGGCCAGCGTGTTATAGCGGTAAAGCATGCACTGGAAAGCAAGAGTTCACGGAATCAAATCCTGGTCGGACCACGGATCTTTTCAATCTGCTTTAACCTAGACATCACCTCTCAACGATGTGAGGAGTCGGCGGAAACGACATGTGGTTCTGGTTCCGCGCTAAACTTTAGGTCCTCTTTCCTCAGTTGGATAACTGGGGTAGGTTAAGGACACGTAAGTCGTCGAAGTGCCGTCCGCTTGAAGACTTGCACTAGGCCACTGAGACACGCTAAATTATATTTGTTATTATTATTACGTAAAATATTTGATACACACTCCCAGAAAAAAACGACGCACCATGCTTTTTTTTCAAATGGGACGAAAATCGATAGGTGTGACGTACGAGGCGTGTTTTTTAAGTAAGTACCGTTTTGAAATTAAAAAAAAGACGTTCTAAGATATCTCAATAATTTTATTTTTACATGAAAGCCCGTACCTTAATCTACGCACTGACGCCATTACAGTCTGATTCTGTCTTGTTTACGTTGTATACTGAGTGTTTAAGATGCCTCCGATAATCGTGAGTCCCGCCGAGTGTGAAGTACGGGCTGTTATAAGATTTCTTAGTGCTAAAGGCCTAAAAGAGATCGATATTCATCGTGAGATCTGTGCAATTTACGGAGAAAACATTATGAGTGATGGAATGGTAACAAAGTGGGTGACGGCATTTAAAGACGGCCGCACAAATGTGCATGATGAACAACGGAGTGGGCGTCCTTCGGTCGTTAATGAAAGTTTGGTGCAGGATGGGGACAATATAGTGAGAGAAAAGAGACGCTTCACGATTTCCTCCTTGCGGGATGACTTTCCTAATGTTTCTCGTAGTGTTTTGTACGGCATTGTGACCGAGCACTTGAATTACCGAAAATTGTGCGCACGTTGGGTGCCGAAAATGTTGACGGATGTGCACAAAACCAAACGTTTAGACAGTTACTTTCCTTGAGCGGTACCACAGCGACGGTGATGATTTCTTAAGCCAAATTGTTATGGGCAATGAAACATGGGTGGCCTACGTCACACCAGAATCAAAGCAACAGTCCATGGAAGTTGAGCAAGGGCATCGTTTTGCTGCAAGACAATGCCCGTCCGCATGTGGCGAATCAGACCAAATATCTCATCACATATTTTCGATCGGAAACTCTAGATCATCCTCCGTACAGACCAGGTCTTGCGCCCAGTGACCACCATCTGTTCCTGCACTTGAAGAAACACCTGGGCGGTCAGTGTCTTCAAGATGATGACGAAGTCAAAACAGTGGTAATGGAGTGGTTAGCAAGTCAGGCGGCAGACTTCTATGATGAGGGTATTCAAAAACTGGTACAACGTTATGACAAGTGCCTCAATATTGACGGAAATTGCGTAGAAAAGTAGATTCAGATACAGGCTTCAACGTAAAAATAAAATTATTGAGATATCTTAGCACGTCTTTTTTTTAATTTCAAAACGCTACTTACTTAAAAAAACACGCCTCGTACATGCACAGACAAAGAAATGACTAAAATTTCAGAAAAATTGGAGGATTTATTCACGAGAAAGCGTGTCACAAGCTAGTAAAGCGCTGGTCTATCTCTGGCCATCATGCAAGCAGTTATTCAGCTTGGCATTGATTGACAGATTGCGGATGCCCTGCTGAGGGATATCATGCCAATTTCTGTCCAGTTGGTGCGTCAGATCCTCAAAATTCTGCGATGGTTGGGGGCCTCTACTCATAATGCTCCTTATGTTCTGAGTTGGGGTGAGATGCGGCAACCTTGCTGGCCAAGGTAGGTTTTTGACAAGAATGAAGACAAGCAGTAGAAACTCTTGCCGTGTGCGGGCGAGCATTATCTTGCTGAAATGTAAGCCCAGTGTGGCTTGTCATGAATGGCAAAGAACGGGTAGGGCGTAGTATATCGACGTCATACATCTGCGCTGTAAAGGTGCCGCAGATGACAACCAAAGGAGTGCTATTATGAAAAGAAAGGCCGCTCCAGACCGTTACACCTGGTTGTCGGGCCGTATGGTGGGCGATAGTCAAGTTGGTATAACACCTCTGCCGGGACATCTCCAGATCGACTTAGCTGGTCATCGGAGCTCAGTTTGAAGAGGACTCATCATTTAAGTTAATTCTACTCCAGGCTGAAATTAAGATATCTACATCAAAGTCTTCCATCGCGATTTTCTGTTTGTGTGCGGAGGCTGACGTAAGGAAGTTAGAAAGTACTGCAGGGATTTTGATCAATGGCATCTCATGAACAAATGTGGCGGGCGCGCTGTTGTTGGGGGGGGGGGGGGGGGTAGTATTGCAAGGAACAGTCAGTAGAAGTTATACTGAGCTCCCATCACTGAGAGAGGGAAAGAAGCATATAGGCTACTGCAGAAGGACAGTACTGCTATGGTAAAAAAAGTCACACGCAAGTGTAATCTAACTTCGTTCAACGATCACCTGTAAAAAAAATGGACGGATTTAGCGACCAATCTTTAGGACAACGAGTTTGTTTTGTCCTTTTTCAGTTTTTAGTAACCTTTTCTAAAACCACATTCTAACCTACATCAGTCTTTTTTGTTTCTATGAATGAATAATCACACACTCTCCTATCAGCTACTGCTTTGTAAATCTCTGACATTGCCTTATCCAGCTGTGCTCGTCACGTCACACCTGCCCCAATTGTCATCTACGGTACCACCGTTGCGGCCTCTGCGGCGAAGCTGCATTTCTTTGTGACGAACTTCTCTCCATGGTTCAACCACAATCTAACGTAACAGTTGCGACACTCTGTTTTTTGTTACCCACTGTGACAGCAGCGCACCAAGTGGCCAGTAACTGACACTTCTGAATGCAATACTGGATGCGTGAGAATTCCATCATTTACACTGATTTGTAACATAGTTTATAAATAGAGAGTGTATGTAGTGCAATAAAAATCGGCAATAACTAAAAAAGACAGCACATTTGTCGTTCTTTAGTTTCCTAAGGATCCTGAGTGGTACGAAATGGCACCTTACAGGACAGTTTATTTGCAATTCTCTTATAACGTACAGATATTTACTGAAGAATGTCACTCTACTTTAATAGCAAAAATTTTCTAGTAAATATCAGAAGATCTTACCTTTTGCAGAAAGATGTCTTATATTTACCCAACAATGCCAAACTTTCTTTGCTGTACTTTCATCCAAAACAATGAATGTGGAAAGCGGAAAACCTATGTGGAATGTAATACCTACATTACCTAACGTACAAAGTAAGCTACGACACTTGTAGCTGAAGAGAGAGTCACACAGACATGATAATAAAACGTCAATGGAAATAAAACTCCTATGACAGAAGAACTCATTTCCACAATAGTTGCTATATCTAAACCACAAATGATTAGAATCTTCAATTTATTCTCTATTAAAGCGAAAGTAATAACATTTACAAAAATATTCACGATTAAAAAGTCGAGTGAAGTATAAGAATGGGTGAATCATTACATTACAGTAATACTTGTTACATAGATCATGAATACGATATTTCATAATGGTGTGGAATGTATGAGTTTAACATAAGGTTTCTTTATATGATATAATTAATTTTTTACAGTTTCTGTTTCATATCTAAGAATTCATCTATTGGGTAGAAGGTGTTGTCATTCAGAAATTCTTTTAATTTGTCTTTAAATGCTGGTTGGCTATCTGTCAGACTGTTAATGCTGTTTGGTAAATGATAAAATACTTTTGTGGCAGCATGATTCATCTCTTTCTGTGACAAAGTCAGATTTAACCCAAAACAGTGAAGATCATCCTTTCTTCTAGTGTTGTATTTATGCAGTTCGCAATTGTTTTTGAATTGGGATGAGTTATTAATAACAAATTTCCTAAGTGAATATATGTACTGTGATGGTATTGTGACTATCACTAGTTCCTTAAATAAAGGTCTGCAAGGTGGTCTTGGGTGGGATCCACCTATTATTGTGATTACATGCTTTTGAGCAATGAATACTTTTTCTCTTAATGGTGAATTATCCCAAAACATGACGCCATATGAAAGCAGTGAATGAAATTAGGGATAGAAGGCTAATTTACTGTTAAGTTTATCACTGAAGTTTGCTATAACCCTATAGCATAAGTAGCTGAACTGAAACGTTACAACAGACAATCATTCTGTTTCCTCCAATTCAACTTCTTATCAATGCACGCACCCAGAAATGTTGAATATTTTGACTTAGTAACAGAGTTCTGTTCAAAGTCTATATATATTAATAGTGTCACGCAATATACTGTACAGAACTGTATATACTTGTAAAGGAATTACATAAAATTTTTTTATGAATATATAGACACTAGTTCAACTACCAGAGATTAATGCGTAAAGCATTTGTTGAACAAAACAAGCTTTACACTCTTCGTTTATTAGTTTTAGAATAAGTTACCTTTCACTGTTATCCTTTTCTAGTGTTAAGAAGTGTTGTGCCATTTCTTACTGATAACATTGGGTTAAATAATGAAAGTGGTTTTGAAGTAGAGCGATTTCGTCTTTTGTGATGCCATGCGTCCGAGCTCCTAAAATTCCGGAAAATTGTTACTGTTAT
Source organism: Schistocerca serialis cubense (assembly GCF_023864345.2). Taxonomy (NCBI): domain Eukaryota; kingdom Metazoa; phylum Arthropoda; class Insecta; order Orthoptera; family Acrididae; genus Schistocerca; species Schistocerca serialis. The sequence goes on from NC_064638.1 coordinate 1,235,069,604, forward strand.
TTTAATTTTATGCAGAGAATTTAGATGGAGGCGACGATCTTCACGGCGACGCTGCTCAACAGTAGAGGTACATGAATGTGTTAATCTTTCTCCATTCGTGGCCGCTACCGTCAATTTCAATATATTTGCCGCGACATTCAGAACCTGCAGTCTTTCTTTTCATTTAATTTCGAAGTCCACGCATTTACGTTCTAAGATGAATAAATTAATTTAACTGTAATTCTTTTTACCCAGGCCACGGGGGATGATTACACTCAAAATGTACGTGCCTCTATCTCGTTCATATGTTCGCATACATTTGAGTGTGTTCAAGCGTAACTATATTTCCTACAGTCCTACACAGTATTAACGCTATTTTTTTTTTTTTTTTGATCACTCATTCGCGAATATACGTGCCCTCTTATTTGATGTAGTCTGTCGGCCGTATTCTTTAATAACATTATTTGTAATATTCAGTGGCTTAGTTTCCACAATTGATCTTTGCCTGTGTCGCAACAGCGCTTCACACGAAATATTTATTACGAAAACATCCACAATAACTTTTAGTTCAAGATTTCGACGACCGACTGAATAAAGATTTCTCTAACAACAACAAAAGCAAAACATAATAATATAAGAGGACGTGTTACATACTGTGCTTTCTAAAAATTTAATGAGAGTCTGTAACAACAACAATGCTGTACTATTGTACATATAATAATTTTTTCTTCTGAATTTCGATAGATTAGTGTAATCGATGTTCTGATTTCATTTCTTTTTTGTCTCATGCCGTTATGTTAAGGAAACTATAAACAACTTTCGATGTGAATATTAATATTTTTGTCAAATTTCAAGCAATGTTATAGCAGAATTGAAATGTAAGAAACGTTGAAAGTATTGTAAGATGTCAAAGTTGTAATTGTGCATCTGGTCCATACGTAGGCAATGTATTAGGATATGTAGAATGCAAAACCTCGGGTGAATACCCTGTCTGTAGGGGAGCGGTAAAAGGTGGATGGCAGGTGAGCGCGGGAAAATGCACACGGGCGCTGCACGGCATAACGGGCTCAGCAGTAGTAGTCGGAGTCGGGCATCGGTCTGAGAAACACGTTCTGGATCGAGGAGGCTCTCCTGAGAAACGTGATTTCGTTGAGCCTCGGATGTGCCGTTTCCGATGCCTATACAGGATGGCAGTATTCCATTGGCACTAAATGGAAAATTATTGCGACGCTATGAAGAAGTAAAGTGCCGATACATCAAGAGCCATAGCTGTGCTTATATGTGTGCTCTGCGCCTCGTCATCTCGCCGCCTGCCAACCGCCACATCGATATGAACAGGTTGAAACTTTTAGTACTGTATTCGTGTGGACCAGTGTTTCTTTTGTTCCTTACTGTTCAATAACAACTTAACTTTTATCAGAACTGTCCTATCATTTAATTATCCTAATCACTAACCTAGACAGGGCCCTTTCCACATGTCGTGCAATCCGAGTGTCCCGAGATGAAGGTTTAAAGTTTATGTTAATAATAATTACCTGCAGACCTATCTATGTTAGAATGATGTTTAAAAAACTTTGTTGTTAATGAATATATGGGTAGATAATATAGTTCCAATAAAGTTGGAATATAATGTTGAAATTGGTTTAGTAATGAAGTTTAATTAATTTGAGACAAAAATAATGGTAGTTAAATGAGCAAGAAATAAGACAAAAAGAGTAGTAACTCATTTATTGGAAATCTTGAGTGCTTAATGCTTTCAATAGTTAATAATTTCAGTACAGTGATCATAACAATTTCAGGGCCCCCCCTTTTTTTTCTTTTCTATTCATGTAAATTCTAAAATGTACTGAACTGATTTGACTAGCAAAGTTAAAGTCAATATAAAACCAAAATTTATTAGTGTTTTACCTTTTTCAAAATTGACATTGTATGTGTGTTTCGAAAGTGCTATTTCTAGGGTAACCTATGCCCGATTTTAATCAGATCAATAGACAGTACAAAGTTTGTAGTAAACATTATAGTGTATTGTTGTGTATTTATGGCTTGTCCATATTAGTACAGAAAGTGAAATTATTAGTTCAGTAGATTTCCTGGTTCTAAAATTTGCCATAGTATGCAGTGTTGTTACGTGTTGTTTGGTATGAACGTACATCAACTTGTACTGGGAAGAAACTCAGTTAATGCCTAATTAGGCTGGCGACTGTATTATTAACAATTTGGTAGCATCTGCTGTGTTGTTTCTTGTCCATCCTAACGTGTAGTTGCACTTCAGACTTGCTTGACGTATCATTGTTGTTACTGAGTGGGTGAAAGTCTGATTTTGCCTCCATTCAGGTACACGCGGTCAACATTTATGCCAAAATCCTTTCTTATAAGGTGAAGCCCGTCAACTTACTATAGTACAGGCTTTAATAAGTATCGTGCGCAGTAGCGTAGGGTTACAAGTGGCTTCCCGGTGACAGGACATCCAGTTGTTGTCGGTCACAAATTAATGTGAATACCGAACAGTGGATGTTCAGTGGCACGTATTGCAAAATTATTCAGTAAAATAAATGGCAGTGAACGTCAGGTACGGTAGAGAGGTGTAGTTTGCATTCAGTATGGACAGGGACGTAGACACAGTAGGTGTGCCGAGCGTAATGGAAAATGCGGCTGGCAGTAGCAGGAGTTTATGCGGCCAGATAACAGATGGCGTTAGTGGAAGACAATTGGCGTACATACAATATCACGAACATGTTAACGAACGGATTGAAATGTCGAGATTGCCTAGGACACAGCAAGGAATAAAACAGGAAGTAGAGGATGACTTTGTAGACGATAGTGGGTACGTGAACGAATCCACTGACATGTTTGATTCTCCACAGATAAAGAAAGAATCGAAAGAAAAATTTGAAGTAGGATCGGAACAAACCAATTCCGTAGAAGAAAACAGTGTGAAAATTTTAAGTATGAACGATTTATTTGAACAATTAACCAAACAAATTGCAGGACAGAGTGAGCAGATCAAAACACAGAATGATCAGCTTCAAAAACAAGTCAGTTATCAGGTTAGTCAGCTTAAAACACACGTTGACCAGGTTAAAGCACAGGTCGAAGAACAAGGAATTAAAATTAGTAAACAAATAGAACAGGTAGAACAAAAAGTGGGTAATTTAAGTTCTGTGGTAAATACTACGAAGTTTGAAATTAACACAATTAATAAAAATATGGATACTATGCAGGGGGAAATTGACAACATTAACAGTAGGTTTGATGTTGAAATTCTCAACATCCAAGAGAAAGTAGAGCCTCTGGTTGAAACAAAAGTAGACAAAAAAGTTTTCGGTCTTAAAACTGAGATCGTAAACGAATGTGAACACGGAATCTCACAGTTGAAAAAGGCAGTTTCAGACACTGAAAGAGATTTAGGTGAGAAAGTTACCGGATGTGTACAAAAATGTGAACAAAATACTTCGAAAATTCAAGGTAAAATTTTCGATCTTGAGAGTAAAATTAAAGATAGACCTGGTGTTGTCTGTAATGGCACACCAATTACGAAGATGTTAGAAGGTGAGGAACGCTTCGATCCCGCCAAGAAACATAACGGATGGCATCCGTTAGATTTCATCAAAAATTGCGAGAGAATGTTTCCTGAACACCTGTCTGGTCAGGAAAAGATAAACGTAGTAATTAGCGCCTTAGGAGGTGATGCTAAGCGCTGGGGAATTAATTTGAATACCGAACGAATGACGTTCGAAAAATTTAAGCAAAAGTTTACGTAAGAATATTGTTCCGAACAAAAACAGGATCATTTGTGGTGCGAGTTTATCATGGCCAAACTTCATGATAACAGAGGCAGGAATTCTTTGAAAGATTTCTGCGAATATTGGTACCGGAAGTTGATGCATTTAAGAGGAAGAAGATCCGATTCAGAAATCATCTGGGAGCTATATAAAAAGCTTCCAGAAGATTCGAAGAGATACGTGGGAAGCAATCATCGCAGCTTCCAAGCATTTCTCGAAAGGATCGAAGACGAAGACCACTGGCGCGAAAGTCGTGCCAATTATCAAAATTTTGGTAACCGAAATAATCGTAATAATGACGAGAGAAATGACGGCGATGGGTTTTGCATCAATATGATACAGAGAGGTAGAGGCAGATGAAGAGGAAGAGGAAGTTATCCAGGTCGCAGTAGAGGGTACACCGCGCAAAATAATAACCACGCGGGAAACTGATTTCCACGAACGTTGCGGGCCACACGGAAGTGGACAGTATATACCGGCCCCGATTTAAGAAATGTTACCAGACTGACAGTAAAATTATGAGACAGGTTAGAGACAGGCGTGGAACGATGCAACGTGTTGTTGCGAAACAAGCGTCAGGTGCGAGCGCGGATGAGTCATATTCGCCGCGCAGAGCAATACTTGTTAACAGGCGAGTGGAGCATCAGAGGGCAACGGCCCATCCTAGCAGAACAGCTGTTCAGAGACAAGCCGCTAGCAATGCGGCAGCACTAGGTACGAACATAGCCGTAAGAACTGGTGAATACATTATGAGTGGTAATTCCGTGGCGAAGGAAATAATAGACGAAACTGTGGATACACAGAGAGGTGCGGTTAGCAGCGTTAACAATAAAGTAAATGGCGAGAATGAATTAGCAGAAGTAACTGATTGGCGTGTGCAAATCGACGATCTGTACAAAGGCCTCAAGGAATGTGAGTGGGAGGATTTTAAGAAGCAGTATGAGGCAAGGAGGTTAATTAGTGAAAAAGGAGATAGTAGGGACGTCGATAAGGTGACGGGGCCCGAATTTAAATAGGAGAGACTAAATAGCGCCGCGCAAAGTACGCGTGCTGCCGATAGGACGAAGGTTAAAGATAGGAAGGAATTGGTGGATGAAATCCTAAGCATAGACGAGGAAGTAACTTCCGTTAATGATCCACCAACAGTACAAGCTGCTACCGAAAGGCACCGTGGGGAAGAGGCAGGTAATTACCTAAAAGTAATTGAAGTCCACGAGGATTACACTAAATATGAAGTAACAGTGGATGTGAGTAAAGCTGATAATGAGGCCGTTTTGCCAAAAGAGGATATTGAATTCAAATCAAAGCCTGACGAAAATGTAGAGGGAGAACTTAGTGCCTGTCTCAGAAAAGCTTTTATGTTAGAACCTGAAAGCGAGCCAGAATGGTCGGATTCTGACGAGTGTTCAGATGACGAATATTTCGGTACTAGTGAAAATAATGGGGGTACAGCTAATTGCGATATTGTACCCAATGATGACGTAGTTTCAAAACAAAATCCAGATGTTGAGACTGAACAAAGAAAGAAAGAGCCACCTGACGACTCAGGATCTATTTTACAAAGAGTTCAAGTAATTAGTGACTTTGAACTCCCGGAACCAAAGAAACTGCCAGATATAGGTGAGGTGAATGTTAAAAGCATATCTTGGGACGATGTTATCGTCGATCCGGATTTGCTTAGGGAAGACCACAACAATGAAAAACATTCGACGGTTAAACAAACTCTAATACCAGTTGAAATTTATAATGTGAAATTGCAAGTACTTCTTGATACTGGATCTCAGATAAGTGCAATCTCCCAGTCGTTTTTCGAACACATTTGTGATAAGCCTGGACTAGTAATTATGTCAGTGATGGGTGTAAAAATTGTTGGTGCTACGGGCAAGACTAGCAAGCTGGTAAAGAACCAGATTCTGGTTGAATTTAGTATAAAAGGACAAAAATTTGAACACGAATTTTTGGTTGTGCCAGACTTGAGTACTGAAATGATTCTGGGAATAGATTGGTTGGATAAAGAAAAGGTTATTATTGATTGTAGCCAGGGAGTGATCAAAATTAATAACACATTTAGGAATTTGGAATTAAAATTTGAGGAAAATGGGAAAGTGTTCGATTCAGAAATTGATTCTTTATTGTTGGAGATCGACCAAGGGAATGATGGTTTGACAAATATGTATGAGGTGTACCACGTCCAGAGGTTAATAGATGAGAGTGAAAAGCAGGGGCATAATTTTAAAGAAATTGTGGAAAATTTGAAGGAGATATCTCCTGATCAGAAAACAGAATTGCTTGATGTTTTAGAAAGTAATAGCACCGTATTTTCGGACAAACCTGGCCTAGTTAAGAACTTTGAATACCAGATTGAGACAATAGAGCATAAACCTTTCTTTGTAAGACCATTTTCGGTACCCATATCAAAGAGGCAGGCTGTGCAAGTGGAAATAGATAAAATGATAGAACGGGGTGTAATCGAACGAAGTAGCAGCGAATATAATAGTCCCCTTATCATCGTGAACAAAAGGGATGGGAGAGTGAGAGTAGTTATTGACGCCAGGACTTTGAACAAAATTGTAAAGGAGGAAATAGACCGACCTGAAAATCTGGACGAAATGTTCCAAACATTTTATAATGTGAAGTATTTAACCAGTCTGGACATGACCGCCAGATACTGGCAAATCCCATTGAGTAAAGAATCCCGTAAATATACCGCTTTTCTATTCGCCAGGAAATGCTATCAGTATAAAGAAGTGCCATTTTGGCTTAGCACTTCTGTGGTAGTATTTATTAGGGCACTGGACTTTGTATTAGGGAGAGAATTGAGTTCCCGGCTAACCATTTATGTAGATGATTTACTGATTGCTACAGAAGAATGGCAAGAGCATTGTGAATTATTGCAGAAAGTTTTTGTTGCTCTACAAGCAGTGGGCATGACACTTAAGTGGAAGAAATGTGAATTAGTGAAGTCGGAAATAAAGTTTCTGGGGCACATTATTACTACGACCGGTATTGGCAAGGACCCGGAAAAGTTAAGGGCAATAGCAGGGTGTCCAGCTCCTAGAAATAGAAAACAGTTGAAAGCCTTTTTAGGTTTATGTGGGTTCTATAGAAAATTCGTCAAGGGGCAAGTTTTTAATAGTCCTCATTTGAATAACCTACTTAAGAAAAATAGTGCTTTTGTGTGGACTGAAGGGTGTATGAGAGATTTCGAAAAATTAAAAAGTGAACTTTTGAATGACAATATTTTGCATCACTCCATACTGTCAAAACCTTTCCACATGAGTACTGACAGCAGTGCTTATGGAATTGGTACAGAAGTTTTCCAAGAAATCTGTGATGGCAAAGAAATCGAACACAGGACTATCGCATTTGCAAGTAGAACTCTAACAAAATACGAGAGAAACTACACTATATCGGAAAAGGAAGCTTTAGCCATTATATGGGGGTTGAGGAAATTCAGAAATTATCTGTGGGGCCATAAGCTCATCATACATACTGACCACAAAGCTTTAACTTTTCTTAAAGATTGTCGTTTACTTAATGGTAGGCTAACTCGTTGGGCTTTGTATCTGCAACAATTTGATTACGAGATTTGCTATGTTAAGGGTACTGAGAATTATGTGGCAGATGCTTTATCTCGATTGCCTAATGGTATGAGTGAAGTGCCCGATGAAAATGGTGAAGAGGGTACTTTTCAGGTCAGGTATATGAAAGAGGTTTCAGGAAAAAGGAAAATTGAGCAAATATGTAAAAATATGAGATACCATCAGAATGAGGATCCGACATGGAAATCTGTGAAAGTAAATTTTGACAGTGTGCAGTATCCTCAAATTAAGAAATATTACAAAATTTTCAAAGGCATTTTATATAGGAGGAAAGATTTAGTCACTGAGGAATGGAGAGTATGTTGGCCACACCAGTTTGATACTGATGTCATAGATTATTTTCATTTAGCATTGCGGCATAGTAGACCAAAGAAATGTTTGGATAAATTGAATAATGTAATAGTAATTGCTGATAGTGTCAGTAAGAAGGTAAATGAACGAATTAAGTCGTGTGATGTCTGTCAAAAGGCCAAAGTACCGAACAGAACTAGTAGAGGTCCAATGCAAAGTACATTACCTGAAGACACCCTAGAATTATTATCAGTAGATCTGTATGGTCCCCTCCCAAAAACTTCGGGAAATTGTGCATATATTTTAGTAATTTTGGAAGTATTCTCAAAGTTTGTGAAATTATACCCCTTGAAAAAAGCGACAGCAAAAGTATTTAGTAGGATGGTTGAATACTTCAGAACCATCGGGAAACCCAAGACAGTACTGTCTGACAATGGACCCCAGTTCATATCCAAAATTTGGAAAGAAGGAATGGAACAAAATGGTGTGGAGGTTAAATATATCTCAGCCTACCATCCTGCTAGCAACCCGGTTGAAAGGTACATGCGAGAAATCGGGAGATTGTGTAGAATATACTGCAGTCATAACCATAGAGCCTGGGGTAGATTTATATCGGATTTTGAGAATGTCATGAACACCTTACATCATGAATCTACTGGGTTCCCACCGGAAGAAATTTTGTTAGGCAGCAGAAGTAAAAGTTTAATTGAGGAAAAACTAGAGTTTCCGCCTTGTACAAGTTTGGGGTTGACTCAAAAGAAAGAATTAGTCAGAAAGAGGGCAAAGCAAAAAGCTGAATCTAGATCTAAAAGACACGATAAAAATCTGAAAGTTTCAAAATTTAAAATTGGGGATTATGTCTTTTAAAAACCCATGAAAAGTCTAGTGAACTGAACCATGAAATTTCCAAATTTAAATATATTTATAATGGACCGTATATAATACAGAACATTCCACACGATAATGCTTACTACCTGATCTACCCAAAATCCAAAAGACCTTTAGGTGTAAGAAATGTTGTGGACCTGAAACTGTATGTTCCTAGGAGTGAGTGACCTAAGTACTCTCAGAAAGCAATTTGCAGTAAATGTGCTGTATCTTATGCTGAAACTAATTTATTCCAAATGTAACTAATCTTTGTAAATAGATGTGTACCAATATCAGTGTGCTAATGTACTTATGTGAGTTTCAGATTAGAAAATGTACTGTAAATGTAAAGATGTATGGATAAAAGGGCTGAAAAGAAAGGGTAAATGCGGCAAGCCAAATAAAAGATGGGACTGTCAAAAATCAAAGTGGGCAGTGTATGAGTCATAATATAGAGGATTGCCAAACACCAATGAGGGCAGATAAATAGTCAATGGAGCATTGTAAGTGAGGTACAGGTGATGTGGTAAAATGAGGCGAAGTGGACTGCCCAAATCTGAATAATAGGCAGCAAAAATATGTAGTGATTTTCTAAATATTATTGTGTGTTTTTTAGTAAGTAAGGAAATGGACTGCCATTCAATGCAAGCAGCAACAAATTGTCTTATAGTGTATATAGATATTTGTATTTGCTTTTGTAGTTAAATGTTTGTGTCCTAGATTTTGAAATTATTTCTTTGAGAAATTTAGTAAAAATGAGTAATTTGCTGTTTAAATAATGTTGTGATAGGAGGTTGGACTGTGCCAAAGGCACTTAAGTAAATGATAAGTAAATGTTCTTGATATGTTAAAAAATTATAGACCTATATAATGTGAGTGAAAGGAAGTTTGTGGTATAAATTTTTTGATGGGACAATCACACAAAGATTCAGAACCACTGTATAAATATAAAAATTAATGTTCCCACCAAATTTGCACTTAGTGAAATTTACTGGAAACAGGGGCATGTGTAACAACAACAAAGCTGTACTATTGTACATATAATAATTTTTTCTTCTGAATTTCGATAGATTAGTGTAATCGATGTTCTGATTTCATATCTTTTTTGTTTCATGCCATTATGTTAAGGAAACTATAAACAACTTTCGATGTGAATATTAATATTTATGTCAAATTTCAAGCAATGTTATAACAGAATTGAAATGTAAGAAACGTTGAAAGTATTGTAAGATGTCAAAGTTGTAATTGTGCATCTGGTCCATACGTAGGCAATGTATTAGGATATGTAGAATGCAAAACCTTGGGTGAATACCCTGTCTGTAGGGGAGCGGTAAAAGGTGGATGGCAGGTGAGCGCGGGAAAATGCACACGGGCGCTGCACGGCATAACGGGCTCAGCAGTAGTAGTCGGAGTTGGACATCGGTCTCAGAAACACGTTCTGGATCGAGGAGGCTCTCTTGAAAAACGTGATTTCGTTGAGCCTCGGATGTGCCGTTTCCGATGCCTATACAGGATGGCAGTATTCCATTGGCACTAAATGGAAAATTATTGCGACGCTATGAAGAAGTAAAGTGCCGATACATCAAGAGCCATAGCTGTGCTTATATGTGTGCTCTGCGCCTCGTCATCTCGCCGCCTGCCAACTGCCACATCGATATGAACAGGTTGAAACTTTTAGTACTGTATTCGTGTGGACCAGTGTTTCTTTTGTTCCTTACTGTTCAATAACAACTTAACTTTTATCAGAACTGTCCTATCATTTAATTATCCTAATCACTAACCTAGACAGGGCCCTTTCCACATGTCGTGCAATTCGAGTGTCCCGAGATGAAGGTTTAAAGTTTATGTTAATAATAATTACCTGCAGACCTATCTATGTTAGAATGATGTTTAAAAAACTTTGTTGTTAATGAATATATGGGTAGATAATATAGTTCCAATAAAGTTGGAATATAATGTTGAAATTGGTTTAGTAATGAAGTTTAATTAATTTGAGACAAAAATAATGGTAGTTAAATGAGCAAGAAATAAGACAAAAAGAGTAGTAACTCATATATTGGACATCTTGAGTGCTTAATGCTTTCAATAGTTAATAATTTCAGTACAGTGATCATAACAGTTTCAGGGCCCCCCACCCTTTTTTTCTTTTCTATTCATGTAAATTCTAAAATGTACTGAACTGATTTGACCAGCAAAGTTAAAGTCAATATAAAACCAAAATTTATTAGTGTTTTACCTTTTTCAAAATTGACATTGTATGTGTGTTTCGAAAGTGCTATTTCTAGGGTAACCTATGCCCGATTTTAATCAGATCAATAGACAGTACGAAGTTTGTAGTAAACATTATAGTGTATTGTTGTGTATTTATGGCTTGTCCATATTAGTACAGAAAGTGAAATTATTAGTTCAGTAGATTTCCTGGTTCTAAAATTTGCCATAGTATGCAGTGTTGTTACGTGTTGTTTGGTATGAACGTACATCAACTTGTACTGGGAAGAAACTCAGTTAATGCCTAATTAGGCATCTGCTGTGTTGTTTCTTGTCCATCCTAACGTGTAGTTGCACTTCAGACTTGCTTGACGTATCATTGTTGTTACTGAGTGGGTGAAAGTCTGATTTTGCCTCCATTCAGGTACACGCGGTCAACATTTATGCCAAAATCCTTTCTTATAAGGTGAAGCCCGTCAACTTACTATAGTACAGGCTTTAATAAGTATCGTGCACAGTAGCGTAGGGTTACAAGTCCATTTGCAGAGAAGCACTTAATAATTTTCTGAAAGACATTATTTACAACTTCCTTAAATAATTCTTGTTTGTTGGATGTGATTAGTACAGATGTATCATCAGCAAAAAGAGCTAGATTTGCATCTTCTTGAATATGCAGTGGCGAGTCTTACATATATTTAGAACAATAAGGGAAACAAGACTCAACCCTGTAGCATATTGTTGTTGACACCTCCCCAGTTTAAGGACTCTGCTGATTTTTGTAGACTGTCTGTACTATTAACTTCAACCTTCTGCGCTCTTCCAGCTAAATATGATTTAAACCATTTGTGCACTGTGCCGCTCATACCACAATATGTAAGCTTATCTAGAAGAATTTCATGATTCACACAGTCAAAAGCCTTTGAGAGATCAGAAAAAATCCCCAAGGGTGATGTTCAGTTATTCAGAGAATTTAATATTTGATCAGTACAAGCATATATAACAATTTCTGTTGAAAAGCTGTTCTTAAAGCCAAAATGACTTTCGTTAGTACTTCATTTTTACACATATGTGAAGCTGCTCTTGAATATATTACTTTTTAAAGAATGTTGGATAAAGCTGTCAGCAGTGAGACTGGGCGGTAATTGTTAGCATCACACGTATACCCATTTTTATGCAATGGTTTAACAATAGCATATTTCAGTCTATCCAGAAAAATGCCATGTTTCAGTAATCTACTACATATGTGGCCTAGTATCCTTGGGAACAAGCTTTCAGAACTCTGTAGGAACACCATAAATTCCACATGAACTTTTACTATATAGTGAATTCATTATTTTCTTAATTTCAGTAGGAGAGGTGGCTGGGCTGAACTTCAGTTTTATCACAATGCATAGGTGTTGTCTCTTCCATATACAGCGTTGCATTTTCTAATGAACAGCTGGATCCTATTTTCTTTATGACACTTAAAAATGATTATTAAAAATATTTCTGCTTCTCATTTTTGTTAACTAACGTTGAGTTTAACCACGAAAACAATCAGTTTTTGACAATATAAAGTAATTGGACAGATAAAAAATCTACTTGCCAAACGGTGGCAGACCACACACATAAAACAAGATTATAATTAGGCAGTCGTTCGGAACCAGTGGCTCCTTTTCAGGCAGCAGAGTTGAAGGGGAAGGAAGAGGGGTGAAGGAAAAGGACTGTAGAGGTCTTGAAAAAATGGTTAGATTTAAGAAAAGTCACCCATAACTGTGGGCCAGGGAAGACTTACCAGACTGGATGAGAAGGAAAGACTGATTGTTGGGGACCGGACCGGACGAGATTTGAAAACCTGAGAGCTTGAAGGTGAAAGACAGGGTAATATGCAAGACAGAGATTGCTGCTAAAACATTGTGTACGTGTTAATAAGAGTTAAAAGCTAAGTGAATTGCACGTAACAGATGTGGGAGGGGGACAGTAAAAAACAGACGGGTAAGAAAATTAAAGGTAGAAAACTAAAACAGAGTGAATAAAGAAGTAGTTATTGTGAATAAATGCTGAGACACAAGAAATTAATGTAAATTAAGGCCAGGTGACGAGAACCAAGGACGTGATGTAGTGCTAGTTCTCACCTGCGGAGTTCTGAGAAAGTCTGGGGGAAGAATCCAGAGGGCATGTGTGCTAAAACAGGCACTGAGGCTACAATTGGCATGTTGTGGAGCATGCTCTGCAACATGATATTGTATGTTTCCAGTATACACCCTGTGCCCATGCACATTAATCCTAACTGATAATTTGCTGGAAGTCATGCCAATGGAAATGGTCAAACAGTTTATACATAACAGCTGGTGTATGACGTGTCATTTCACAGGTGGCTCTCCTTTCGATAGCATACGTTTTGCCAGCTACAGGGCTGGTACAGGTGGTGGTAGGAGGGTACATAGGGCAAGTCTTACAGTGGGGACAGTCACAGCGGTAAGAGCCAAAGGTTAGGGAGATGGGTGTGGAAGGAGCATAGGGTCTGACAAGAATACTGCGGAGAGTGGGAGAGCAACAAAAAGCTATATTAGGTATTGTGGGTAAAATCTCAGACAGAATGGATCTCGTTTAGAGAGTCATGGCCTTATTGAAGTAGCTCATTAATACATCCCAGATCAGCGTAATAACTGAGGGAGCAGTGGTGAGCTCCAAATTTTTTTGAGGGATCAACAGTACCAATGTTGGATGTGATGGCCTGAGATATCTGCTTTTGAACTTGGCTGATGGGGTAACTATGTCCGATGAAGGCTGAGGTGAGAATGGTGGTATATTGCTGTAAAGTGTCTGCATCTGAACAAATATGTATGCCTCGAATGCCAAGGCTGTATAGGAGGGAACGTTTGGCATAAAAAGGATGGCTACTGTCAAAATGTAAGTAGTGTTGTTTTTTAGTAGGTTTAATGTGGACAGAAGTGTGTAGCTGGCCTTCAGTGAGGACAAGGTCAAAACAAGGAAAGTGGCGTGGTATTCAGAATAGGACAACGTGAAATTTAATTGCAAGAAGGTATTAAAACAGTCCAGGTATTTTAACAGGTCAGCCTCACCATAAGTCCACGTGGTAAAGATGTCATAAATGTATCTAAACCAATTCAGGGGCTGAAGGTTTATGGATCATGGAAAAGCCCCCTCCTAGTGACCCATGAAAGGTTGGCATGGGAAGCTGCCATCCTGGTTTCCGTGGCTGTACCCCTAATCTGTTTCTATGTATGCCCCTCAAAGGTGAAGTAGCTGTTGGTAAGTATAAAGTTGATTAAGATGAGTAGGAACTACGTCATACGTTTGGAATCAGGTCGACGCTGACTGAGGAAATCTTCAGCAGAATAGGCAGATCATGTATATGGGGGATGTTGGGATAGAGGGAGGTGGCATCAGTGGTGACAAGCAAGGTGTATGGTGGGAGTGGGACAGGCACAGATTTCAGATGATCTAGTAAGTTGTTGGTATCTTTGATATAGAAGGGAAGGCTTTGCAGTATGGGTTGCAGGTGCTGATCAACTAAGGCAGATATACGTTCAGTGGGTGCTTTGAAGCCACCAAATATAGAACAGCCAGGATGATTGGGTTTGTGAATCCTACTCTATACCAGGCTCTTTTACAGTTTCAAATACAGCAATCTCTTGCTCTTACCCATCTAATCTGTGACCTATATGCCTCATCAGACCAATTTCCACTCCTCTAGTCTTCTCTCCTTCTACAAAATGCTGGAGTTATTTGCCTTTCATGCTTCCTTGGATGGCATCATCCGCTAAGCCGACTTCAAACTGCAACAAAATGCTACGCTTTACCTCAAAAAGCTGTCCCACTTTCTTCTAAACTACCTGTACAGTGTTGTTTCCCTTCCTGTCCCTGTGCAGCTCCATAAACAGCCACACCACCAACCTTTCCTACAAACCAAGCTTGGTCAATCTCCTTAACATCCCACCGTCTTCACCACTGCCTTCCAGCCCAATAATAACTCATAATCGCAAGAACCAGCTACAACAGTACAGTGTCCTCAACCTCTCATCTAAAGAAATCTCCCCTACTGAATTACCTGCACTATCCAAGGGCTGAGATGGTATGGGCATGTTAAGTGAATGGAGGAGAAGAGGATAGCCAGGAGGATACATGAGATAAAACTGGAAGGAAGGAGACCAAGAGGAAGACCAAGAGACAGATAGCTGAAAGGAGTGGCGAAATGCAGAAGAAGGAGAAGGAGAAGACAGGATCAAGGTGAAGAGCGAGAGATGGTGGCAAGACTGAAGACGATGGAGAGGCTTATATTTCAAACAGACCTGGCCAGAGGCTAGAAACTGTCCAAGATGATGATGATGATCCAAGGATTTCACTTACAGCCTTAAACCTGCATTTGATCACGCTGCTTTGGAGAAGGACCTCCTTTCCTTCAAGCATAATGTCATCACCACTACCTCACAATCATCTCTTACAAACCTTTGAAGAAATCTTCACATCCAGCATTGCTTCACAACCCTTTCTTGGATCCCTACAACATGTCCCTAAACTGTCCTCTGAAGAACTCCAGGCTTTACATTGTCTTACAGGTGATGACTCCATCATTATCCCCCCAGAAAACAAAAGATCTACCACTGTGGCTCTTGACTGAAAGGAGTATGTTAGTGGAGGTCTAAGCCAGCTGTCTTGACACGTCTGCATACAGCACCTGCCATCGAGATCCCATTCCTGCGATCCTACTCACCTGCAGTCCCTCCTTACAACCTCAGGTCCCTCACAGGGACTAACACATCAATGCATAGAACTTCTCACTCCACCCAAAACACGCACCCGCACCTTTACCTTCTTCCTAAGATCCATAAACCCATTCATCCTGGCCATCATATGGTAGCTGGCTTCAAAGCACCCATCAAACATATATCTGCATTAGTTGTTCAGCACCCGCAACCCATACCGCAAAAGCCTTCCCTTCTGTATCAAAGATACCAACCACTTACTAGATCATCTGAAATATGTGCCTGTCCCAATCCCACCACACACCTTGCTTGTCACCATTGATGCCACCTCCCTCTATCCCAACATCCCCATATACATGGTCTACCTATTGTGCTGCAGATGTCCTCAGTCAGCGTCGACCTGATTCCAAACGTATGGCATACTTCCTACTCACCTTAATCAACTTTATACTTACCAACAGGTACTTCACCTTTGAGGGGCATACATAGAGACAGAGTAGGGGTACAGCCACGGAAACCAGGATGGCAGCTTCCTATGCCAACCTTTCATGGGGCACTCGGAGGGGGCTTTTCCGTGATCCATAAACCTTCAGCCCCTGGATTGGTTCAGACAGATTGATGACATCTTTATCACATGGACTCATGGTGAGACTGACCTGTTAAAATTCCTGGAATCTCTGAATTTAAGTTTTTATACGGTCCTGTTCCGAATCCTGTGCCACTTTATTTGATGTTGATCTCGTCCTCACCAATGGCCAGCTACACACTTCTGTCCACATTAAACCTACTAACTAACAACACTATTTACATTTTGACAGTTGCCCTACTTTCCGTGTCAAACGTTCCCTCCCGAATAGCTCTGACACCCGAGGCAAACGTATTTGTTCAAATGAAGACTCTTTACAGCAATACCGCCATTCTCACATCAGTCTTCAGGGAATCACTGGAGGCAAGACGACGTTCTTTTCACGAAACACGATTGAGAATTTGATCAAGGATCACTGGGAATTTGACGCCACTCATCGCTGAATTTGAAGGGTGAGTTCTATCTTAATTCATAGCAGATTCCCACTAAAAAATTCAGGCGAATAAAATTACGTGTCCTTCTTTTATGAGAGCCCACACTTCAGTACCAAAACGAAGATATTTCGTTTTGATGACAACTTGACATTGTCAGCCGTATTGAAGGCGATCTCAGAATCTATTACAGAACTTTATTCGCCTAGATCGCACAGAAATACACTATGGTTGCTAGTTTCAGCGAAATTAAATCGCCATAAAAAAAATGGCTCTGAGCACTATGGGACTCAACTGCTGAGGTCATTAGTCCCCTAGAACTTAGAACTAGTTAAACCTAACTAGCCTAAGGACATCACAAACATCCATGCCTGAGGCAGGATTCGAGCCTGCGACCGTAGCGGTCTTGCGGTTCCAGACTGCAGCGCCTTTAACCGCACGGCCACTTCGGCCGGGCAAATCGCCATCTTCAGTTCATTTTTATAGAAAAAATTCCCATCAGTAGTCAACAAGAACACAACATAAAAGGATTTTATACACGTCTTAGGTATTTTATTTGTAACTATTGTGCACTTTTCGCACAGCTATTTTCTTATTGTATGACGAGAGACGGTTCTATGTAATGTCGTCTCTATAAATTGTGTCCAGTTAATGTGAATAGTCGACGAAATGGATTGCCCATGTAAAAATTTTTTGTGTATAAATGATATGAAAATGGCGATATAATTTAGCTGAAACTAGTAATCATTGTGCATTTCTGTGTGATCTGGGAGAATGAACTTCTGTAGTAAGAAAACCACCCGTGTTTATATTTCATTTTATTTTAAACTATCTGTGGTATCCGGCTTCACTCAGGGAGTTAGTAACCGAAGTTTCCCATTCATGCAACAGAAAACTGGCGTTTCTCTATTGATGTTTTTCGTGTTGCAAAAATAAGCAAATGTTATCCATTTTTCCGATTACCGAAGCGTTTGTGTTTGTTATATTCTTTCGTTGGGTCGTAGAGGAATGCTTCGTTTGTTAGGTTGTACTGTATACTTGTCCTCGTCCGCGCTTCTCGCAGGGTGATATTTTAATGGTTGGTTTGAGTTCGCTGTCTTTTATTATAAGATTTTGTCGCAAATTCTTGAATCTTCAGTCCGTTCATTTCGTTGCCCTTCGGTTTCTCTGCTTCTCACGGCGCGCAGTCTCGTTCGCTAGGAACTTGGAAGTGTTCGCGCTCTTCGTCTGTTTCGTTTTTCCGCTGTTCTTCTTGTTTTCGCCGTTTTGCTTCATAACTGGCAAGATCTCCTCCTCTTTGACGTTTGCACTCTGTCTAAAATATAAATCAACTTTTTATTAACAAGTGCACTTTTCACGCTTTATTTTCGATTTATATTCCGTCATTGTATCACTTTGGTTAATCACACTTCAATGATTGTTTTTATTACTCATTGCATTACTTTTTCGGTTTTCCTTCGTCACTGATAAGAACTTACGATGGGTATTACTAAATATACCCATACCAATGGGCAACCCCACCAGTGGCGAATTCCAGAACGTACCAAACAGACTTCGAATGGTCCATAATGTTCCAGAACGTTCCAGAACATTCGAGAACGTTCTGGAATGTTCCACAATGATCTTGCATGTTGCAGGATGTTCCCGAACCTTCTGGAATCTTTCCGAATGTTCCAGACTATTCCCGAACATTACAGAACATCCCAAATCATTGTGGAACATTTCGGAACATTCTGGAGTGTAGTGGGAAAGCTCTCGAATAGTCTCGAATCTTCTAGAAATTTCTGAAGGGCGATACTTCCCAGCCCTTGTATCTTCAAAAGGACACCCTTCATGTGAAAAAGGGAACGTTCTTATGGATGAGGGATAGACGGCTACCACAGCATATAACTCCCTTGTCTGTACCGGGACTTGTTTCTGAGTTTTAATGGCACGCAAATTTTCATCATACTTTCATAATACACTACTGGCCATTAAAATTGCTGCACCTAGAAGGAATGCAGATGATAAACGGGTATTCATTGGACAAATGTTTTATACTAGAACTGACACGTGATTACATTTTCACCCAATTTGGGTGGATAGATCGTGAGAAATCAGTACCCAGAACAACCACCTCTGGCCGTAATAACGGCTTTGATACGCCGGGGCATTGAGTCAAACAGAGCTTGGGTGGCTTGTACAGGTACAGCTGCCCATGCAGCTTCAACACGATACCACAGTTCATCAAGAGTAGTGACTGGCGTATTGTGACGAGCCAGTTGCTCGGCCACCATTGACCAGACGTTTTAAATTGGTCAGAGATCTGGAGAATGTGCTGGCCAGGGCAGCAGTCGAGCATTTACTGTATCCAGAAAGGCCCGTACAGGACCTGCAACATGCGGTCGTGCATTATCCTGCTGAAATGTAGGGTTTCGCTGGGATCGAATGAAGGGTAGAGCCACGGGTCTTAACACATCTGAAATGTAACGTCCACTGTTCAAAATGCCGTCAATGAGAACAAGAGGTGACCGAGACGTGTAAACAATGGCACCCCATACATCACGCCGGGTGATACGCCAGTATGGCGATGACGAATACACGCTTCCAATGTGCGTTCACCGCGATGTCGCCAAACACGGACGCGACCATCATGATGCTGTAAACAGAACCTGGATTCATCCGAAAAAATGACGTTTTACCATTCGTGCACCTAGGTTCGTCGTTGAGTACACCATCGCAGGCGCTCCTGTCTGTGATGTAGCGTCAAGGGTAACCGCAGCCATGGTCTCCGAGCTGATAGTCCATGCTGCTGCAAACGTCGTCGAACTGTTCGTGCATATGGTTGTTGTCTTGCTAACGTCCCCATATGTTGACTCAGGGATCGAGACGTGGCTGCACGATCCGTTACAGCCATGCGGATAAGATGCCTGTCATCTCGACTGCTAGTGATACGAGGCCGTTGGGATACAGTCATTGAATCTCGACCAACGCGAGCAGTAATGTCGCAATACGATAAACTGCAATCGCGATAGGCTACAATCCGACCTTTATCAAGGTCGGAAACGTGAGGGTACGCATTTCTCCTCCTTACAAGTGGCATCACAACAACCTTTCACCAGGCAACGCCGATCAACTGCTGTTTGTGTATGAGAAATCGATTGGAAACTTTCCTCATGTCTGCACGTTGTAGGTGTCGCCACCGGCGCCAACCTTGTGTGAATGCTCTGAAAAGCCAATCATTTGCATATCACAGCATCTTCTTCCTGTCGGTTAAATTTCGCGTCTGTAGCACGTCGTCTTCGTGGTGCAGCATTTTTAATGTCCAGTAGTGCAGATAATGATTTTTGTACTACGTGACCTTTTGTGCTGTGGATCCTACGCTAAACTCTTACTAGACTAGGGCGCAGATGCGGCTGTGGGCAAAATTCCCCCACACTTGACAGTTTGACCACACTGGTAACAGTTTCCCAGGTCTCCCTAGTTTTGAAACCCCGAGCCGCTTCACGTCCCCACTGTACGACGTCTTCGTGAAACACAAGAAATATCTAGCACACGTATTATAGACGATCCCTCTGTGGGAACATAAGGGCGTTAGGGAGACCCTTGCGTGGCTTGCGAGTCGCAGTTAGTTGTGCCATGTCGGGTCACGAAGCTCATAGCAGCGGCGACCCAACTGGGCGGCCGTGCCGGTCTGTAATTCTGCGCGCAACGACGCCCCGGAGGCATCCGGGTAGGCGCCCCTTTGTGCCGGCGACTCGGCCTACTCTGCGTATTCAGGAGAGGGATGGTGAAGTGGGAAGAGGGGAAGGGGGGGCGCCACACGTGTGACCCGCCTGCCCAAGTGGCCGCGGATTACGTGGGCCCATGAATACTGTATAGCTGCCGTAAGCGCTGTTTCATATTCTGCCATATGGCAGGCACTGAATTTTGTCCCACTGTGGTAATGGTGATTGAGGGGGGACCTTCAGGAGTCCACCGGGAGGGGTGAATAGCCTGCTGGATGAAGGCAAGGTAATGTCAGAGGGACCTGTTGTCTCAGGTCAGCAGCGAAATAAGGCGCCAGTTGTAAATTTGTCATACAGATGTGGGACGTCTTTATTGTTCACGATAGAAATAAAATAAAAGTTCAACATATTGTGAGGCAGGGTCATGTTTGGCTGCGCTCGCATTAACTCATAATTCAGCAGTCACGCACGGCGACGGCAACTGACCGGAGCAGGCGTGGTCTGTGCTGTTTGTTCACGAGATACTGAACCAGGACTGCCCAGCTCAGGAACGGCAGAGGTCGGTAGAAGAAGGCGGCTTCAGCAAGCTAACGTTTTGTGTCCGTTCACTGCCAAAATTGGTTCTATACCGAATTTGCGCCTAGATTACTCCCCCCTCCCCTTTTAACCACAATTTGTCGTAGATCACACAAATAAAAAGCTTTGGCCAGTAGTTGGAAGGAAGTACATGTCGCACAAGTTGTAAGTAGGCTGTTTAGGTTTTTATATTGGTAACGCCACGTAGCGCTCTATACGAAAATCTCTGACTGTGCTGTGTGAAGGCTGTGGTTGCTTTGGATCGTTGGTGTATATGCTATTGTAGTGTTGGGCAGTTGGCTGTTAACAGCGCGTAGCGTTGCGCCACCAGCAGTGCTGGATGTGGGGAGAGAAATGGCGGAGTTTTGAGAGTGGATAATCTGGACGTGTGTCCATCAGAGACAGTAAATTTGTAAGACTGGATGTCATGAACTGATATATACACTCCTGGAAATGGAAAAAAGAACACATTGACACCGGTGTGTCAGACCCACCATACTTGCTCCGGACACTGCGAGAGGGCTGTACAAGCAATGATCACACGCACGGCGCAGCGGACACACCAGGAACCGCGGTGTTGGCCGTCGAATGGCGCTAGCTGCGCAGCATTTGTGCACCGCCGCCGTCAGTGTCAGCCAGTTTGCCGTGGCATACGGAGCTCCGTCGCAGTCTTTAACACTGGTAGCATGCCGCGACAGCGTGGACGTGAACCGTATGTGCAGTTGACGGACTTTGAGCGAGGGCGTATAGTGGGCATGCGGGAGGCCGGGTGGACGTACCGCCGAATTGCTCAACACGTGGGGCGTGAGGTCTCCACAGTACATCGATGTTGTCGCCAGTGGTCGGCGGAAGGTGCACGTGCCTGGGACCGGACCGCAGCGACGCACGGATGCACGCCAAGACCGTAGGATCCTACGCAGTGCCGTAGGGGACCGCACCGCCACTTCCCAGCAAATTAGGGACACTGTTGCTCCTGGGGTATCGGCGAGGACCATTCGCAACCGTCTCCATGAAGCTGGGCTACGGTTCCGCACACCGTTAGGCCGTCTTCCGCTCACGCCCCAACATCGTGCAGCCCGCCTCCAGTGGTGTCGCGACAGGCGTGAATGGAGGGACGAATGGAGACGTGTCGTCTTCAGCGATGAGAGTCGCTTCTGCCTTGGTGCCAATGATGGTCGTATGCGTGTTTGGCGCCGTGCAGGTGAGCGCCACAATCAGGACTGCATACGACCGAGGCACACAGGGCCAACACCCGGCATCATGGTGTGGGGAGCGATCTCCCACACTGGCCGTACACCACTGGTGATCGTCGAGGGGACACTGAATAGTGCACGGTACATCCAAACCGACATCGAACCCATCGTTCTACCATTCCTAGACCGGCAAGGGAACTTGCTGTTCCAACAGGACAATGCACGTCCGCATGTATCCCGTGCCACCCAACGTGCTCTAGAAGGTGTAAGTCAACTACCCTGGCCAGCAAGATCTCCGGATATGTCCCCCATTGAGCATGTTTGGGACTGGATGAAGCGTCGTCTCACGCGGTCTGCACGTCCAGCACGAACGCTGGTCCAACTGAGGCGCCAGGTGGAAATGGCATGGCAAGCCGTTCCACAGGACTACATCCAGCATCTCTACGATCGTCTCCATGGGAGAATAGCAGCCTGCATTGCTGCGAAAGGTGGATATACACTGTACTAGTGCCGACATTGTGCATGCTCTGTTGCCTGTGTCTATGTGCCTGTGGTTCTGTCAGTGTGATCATGTGATGTATCTGACCCCAGGAATGTGTCAATAAAGTTTCCCCTTCCTGGGACAATGAATTCACGGTGTTCTTATTTCAATTTCCAGGAGTGTATATATTATGACTTTTGAACACTATTAAGGTAAATACACTGTTTGTTCTCTATCAAAATCTTTCATTTGCTAACTATGCCTATCAGTAGTTAGTGCCTTCAGTAGTTTGAATCTTTTATTTAGCTGGCAGTAATGGCGCTCGCTGTATTGCAGTAGTTCGAGTAACGAAGATTTTTGTGAGGTAAGTGATTCATGAAAGGTATAGGTTATAGTTAGTGAGGGCCATTCTTTTGTAGGGATTTTTGAAAGTCACAGTGCGTTGCGCTAAAAATATTGAGTGTCAGCTTAGTGTTGATCAGAATCAGTAAAGAGCGAAATGTCTGAGTACGTTCAGTTCTGCTCAGCTGTTTGAAAATCAAATAATGTAAGAGGTTTATCAGCACGGTAATTCATTAATTTTTCTAAGGGGACGTTTCAAAGTCTAGAAGCAAGGAAGGAGAAGTGATCCATAAAGTTCTGTACAGTATACTTTAGCATATTTTTTGTACGATCTTAGAATGTATTCTGAGTTCAAACGTAATGAGGTATTTCGAACAGAGTGGTCTCCGAAAATGTCGATCCTGCGAAACCCAATACCCACCATTTCCACATGACATCCTTAAAGCCACGGATCACAGCAGTTGTAGATGTAGCACTCCTAGATTTCCAAACAGCATTTCACTCAGTACCACACACACACCTATCGAAAGCACAATTGTGTGGAGTATCAAGCGAAAAGTATGATTGTATGGTAGGATTCAGCCTATTATCTAGGATGGACAGTTATTGGCAGCTGTAGACGGAACTTCAGATGTGCCCCGCGGTAGTGGATTGGGATCCTTGCTGTTCAAATGGTTCAAATGGCTCTGAGCACTATGGGACTTAACATCTGAGGTCATCAGTCCCCTAGACTTTGAACTACTTAAACCTAACTAACCTAAGGACATCACACACATCCATGCTCGAGGCAGGATTCGACTCTGCGACCGTAGCAACAGCGCGGTTCCAGACTGAAGCGTCTAGAACCGCTCAGCCGCAGCGACCGGCTCTTAGAATGTATTCTGAGTTAAAAACGTAATGAGATATTTCGAACAGAGTGGATTCCGAAAACGTCGATCCTGCGAAACCCAATACACACCATTTCCACACGACATCCTTAAAGCCACGGATAACAGCAGTCATACATTGTAGATGCAGCACTCCTCGATTTCTAAACGGCATTTAACTCAATTCCACACATACACCTATTATCGAAAGCACGATTGTACGGAGTACCAAGTGAAATTCATGGCTGTATGGTAGGATTCAGCCTATTATCGAGGACGTACAGTTACTGGCAGCTGTAGACGGAACTTCAGATGTGCCCCATGGCAGTGTATTGGGATCCTTGCTGTTCATCTTCTGCATTATTGAATTTGCAACCAATATCAACAGTAGCCTCAGACTTTTCGCAAATGATGAAGTTATCTGTAATGAAATACTGTCTGAAAAAAAGCTACACAGGTATTCGTTCGGATCTTAATAAGATTTCTAAGTGGTGCAAAGGTTGGCAGCTTGCTTCAAATGTTCAGAAATGTAAACTGTGCGCGTGACTTAAAGAAAACTCATAGTTTCCTATGACTGCAATGTAAAACTATAACTGTTGGAATCGGCCTACTTATCCAGACTGCCTGGTTGTGACAGTTTCAAGGAAATTTGGAAATTTGTGGTAATTTCCTGCGGGCCCAAACTGCTGAGGTCATGGGTCCTTTGGCCCACATACTATTTAATCTATCTTAAACTAACTTACGCTAAGGACAACACAAAAACCCAAGCCCGAGGGAGGACTTGAACCTCCGACCGCAGGAGCAGCGCGAACCGTGGCAAGGGGGCCCAAGACCACGCGACTACACCGCCCGGCAATTTTTAGAGGTGTGATATGGAACGCTCACATATGCTCAGGCGTACGTAAAGCAGGTAGTAGACTTCGCTTCATTGTTAGAATACTAGGGAAATACAATCTGTCGGAAACCATATTGCTTACAAAACATTAACGCGACAAGCCTAGAATACTGCTCAGTTGTGTGGGACGCATATCATATAGGATAAACAGGAGATTTTGAACGTATTCAGAGAAGGACAGCACGAATGATTACAAGTTTGTTTGACCCATGGGAGAATGTCAATGAGATGCTGAAGCAACTGTACCCCTGAAACTTCAAAAGTCGACGCAAAGTATCCCAATAACGCCTACTTATAAAGTTCCAAGATCCAGCTTTGAATGATGAATCTAGGACTATATTACACCACCCTCCGTATCACTCTAGTAGAGCTCGTGACAACAAGAATAGAATAATTACAGCACACACAGAGGCGTAAAAATAATTATTCTTCGCCGCGCGGGATTAACCGAGCGGTCTGAAGCCGTCGGTACACGGACCGTGCTGTCGAACGTCAACGTGAGCGTGCTGAGTTCAACGTGCTGCTGAACGCTCAGGCACGATGCGACTTGTGCATACGGTAAGTGGGCAACAACGTGGTACACCCGATCACAACGCACTCCGGCGGCAGTTGCGGGAAGTTTCTAGTTCGTAAATCACACTGTTTACTAATCGAGCCCGCGTAAAATTCCCACGTTAGCTCTATTAAAAGGCACATTTCCTCCATCGTCCACGAAAAGGAAAGTACCACGTCCAATCAATAGGGACACAGGCTTATAAAAGTTCCATTACAAACAGTGCGGTACAAATTTTGAATACTTCTCTGCATAAGATCTACACTATTTCATCATTCCCACATTTTAGTAAAACCCCAACGTCAGTCTTACTTGATCACTGTTCCTACCCAGTAGCAGAATCTTTGCAACATGCGAATTAAGAATCGTAAAAGAAAAAGGAGCAAAATATCCTTACACAAGTAGCTGTAACACCTCCGTTTCTATCCCGACCTGATCTGATCGAATAGCAGTCCAATATTTATTATTAATATGACCGTGAACCTAATGGGGCTGGTAATCGGAATTGACTGCTACGGAAGTTGTTACTTTCCAGTTCGTCCTGTTCAATACTATAATACTGAATGTCTGGTAATAAGGAACACCAACACAGTTTTACTAATTACGAACTTATATTCTTCTCAAAACACAAAAAGGAGACAGCCACTGCCTTCGTCATACATATCTAATTACGGCCAATCTCAGCACAGGCTTTCTTCATTTTCCATTATCGTCACACGCTAATCCATCACTGCACCCAACACTGCAATCCAAGGTTAGGCCGGCGCGGTAGACGCGAAACCAAATATCGGCATTAGTAACATCACTGATCACTTTCATAATGATACTTCTTCACTTTCCCGGTATTAATCTATTACTTAGGGGTCTAACCACGGCGATGGCGACACCCTTCTCGGTTAATGATCCTGTATTTCAATAATGGCCTTCACACACACATATACCCGCCAACCACACTGGCGCATCTCGACACTCGCTCTCTCAACACGTCACAATCGATTGTTCACCCTATCGACCTGTGCCAAGTCCAAAGTTATAGTAAGAACCTACGGACCCCTTACATCCCCGCCATAGAAAACTTCTTTGGAGCCTCTGGCGTAAAAGAATCCGCAAAGAAATTAGATATTATTACATCTGAACAAAACACACGGTGTAAATAATTAATGAAATTACAATTTACCAAACAATCCCTCGACTCCAGCAGTGGGCTGCCTCCATAATAATATTCTACAAAAGGTTATCTCACAAACATGGCATTGCCCAAATCACAATTTTCCATCAAGCAGCAATAATCCTCTACAGTCCATATTGAATGTAACACACAACATACAATCAAAAATTATTATGTGAATACATGACATATGAGTTATTATATCACAGTTGAGTTGTTACAGGTTTTACAGTCATTCTCAAGTAATTGTCGATATGAAATATGAAGTTCTAGTTATAATACATCAGCAAATACAATGCAAATAAACATTCCCCTTTTTCAAATGTCCAATTAACAACTAAATGTTCCAAACACGTCTTACTCAACTTCATCACGGAGCTTGAACACTCTCATTTCAGACATTCAACCTAATCGAATTCCACTTCCTCACCTGGGTTATCCCTGTTCTCGTGTGAGTAGTACCTCCACATGCTCCTTACCATGCACTCTCTATGTCCATGCATATTCCAACTCCACCGTGTTAAGATGTCCAATTTTTATAATCCTGTATGGTCCCTTATAAACGTGGTTGAATTTGTGTATTTCAGAGTTTATTTTCTTTTATTTTGCATGAACATTTACTAGTACTAAGTCTCCCACTCGGTAAGTTATCTGTTTCACTAGCTTGTCATGTCTTTCCTGTCTTTTCCTAGCCTTCTCCTTCATACTTAATTCCACTAGCTCCAGTTTCCTTTTCCAGGTCAATGAACCTCCTGGTGGGTAGACTAGCAACTCGTGAAAAATACTGTCGGGTTCTTGATTGAGCAATACTTCACATGGTGCAAACCCTGTAGAATCATGCGGGAGGTGATTCCTGACCTGCTCAAATTCTTCCAAATATTCTTTCCATGAACCATGCTTTCTATGACAGTATGTTCGGCATAAACGGTTCAATTCTTTCATTGTTCGTTCTGCAGGGTTAGAAGCTGGCCTATGTCTAGAAATGGCAATATGCTCTATTTTATGTTCATTTAGCATCTCTGTCCACTCCTTTGACCTAAATTGTGACCCACTGTAATGTCTCTTGCAGCGGTCTCTCCACGATATTTTCAGAAATTTTATAAATTATATAACTCAGTACATATCTCGAAATATCTCTTCTTATCTTACCGATTATCAATGCAAAGTAATTTCAAGCCCAATTATTCCTTGGAGCGTCCATTTATTCCATGGAATAGCTTCTCTGCTATCTATGTTTTCTCTTATGAAGAGAATAGGAACTTCTTGCCGATTGGTCGTAAAAGAAGGATCTATATGTATGTATTGTTGAGCGAGTCGCCATCTTGATGAGATTCTGTATGGGAAGGAGTTTAATACATGAACTAAACTAAAGTAAGTGTGTTCGCATATTATTTAACGGATTATTATTATTGACAGTGTCTGCTTACTACGCTGTGTTGCACGGGATCAGTGGGGAACGTCTGATTGACACTGGACGAACCTGCCGTTTTGAATGCTCAAGATATCCAGTTACTTCAAATAAATAGGCTAACACGGTCTTACCAGCAGATCTCCGGTCTTCCCCATGTGATCACCGAAAGTTAATAATTATTACAAATGTTTCCAGGAGATCGACTCACAATTTTCGTCGCACCGAGACTTCGAAATTGCTTCACTGCCTTATGGAATTTAAGTTAAGCTTAATTTATCAGGACAGAACAGTATTGAGCTGTTTGAATGTGATAAGGCTGCTTTGTCAATGAAAATTTCCTTAATATACGCATGTTTTTACTATCCTGATCAGTGAAGCTAAATCAGGCCGGTGTGAGAGAGGTTCTTTAAATTTAAGAAATATTAAATTTGGCTTCACTGTGACAGGACTCATTTTTGAGCATTGCTTAAACATTGTGTGAATTTTATGTTGCATGTGCATGAGAGCAAAGAAGACGAGGCCTGTTCCAGAAGTCACAATTTCGCCACAACCTACGAGAACGTCGTTCAGGCCAGACAATATACAATTAAATTTTTGTAGATAGAAATTTATAATAACTATTTAAATGTCTATCGGGTTGAACTTTAGATAGGAAGTGTTTAATAGAAGTGAGTATTATGCAAAGTTTAGGTCAGTGACATTATTAACTCAGATGCGAGTGACTTTATATGTTTGTTGTTCCGTGTATTAATGGTTCTTACTAGGGCGGCTTATAAAATGGCAATGCAACAGCAGAGCGAATCACAACAGCCCTCAGCTGTTTCTGAGGTTAGTGAAACATTAGACGCTAGCTTAACTGAAGTAGTGCCTAGCGGCAGCATTAGTCAGGCCCCACAACAAAGCTTAAGTGTTTCGATGTCATCTGAGCAGGACGAAATAAACCCATTGACTGTAATCATGCAGCAGTTAACACTGTTAGCCAAAAATGTAACAGACTTAACTAAAGCGCAAATAGAGACTAAAAGAGAATTAACTAAAGCGCAAATAGAGACTAAAAGGGAATTAACTAAAGCGCAAATAGAGACTAAAAGGGAAATAAATGAACAATTAGCAGCCAATCAAGTGAAAGTCCAAGAGCAATTAGAAGCTAATCAAGCGGAATTAAATAATAAATTAGTCGAAAGTTTTCAGAAATTTGATGATAAATTAAATAAAACTGTGGAAGAATTGAAAATTCAGAATGAAAAGACAGAATTAAAATTAGCTGCTCAAATTGAGCAAGTCACTCAGCAGTGTAATGGAAATACGAAGAAGTTACGCCTAGAGCTAACTGAGTATGTTGCTACTATGCTTGATACTATTAAAGAGCAGGTCGAGTCAATCCCACAGATAGTTCAAGCACAAGAACAGATGTAATGTTCTATCGCGGTAATTCCGGTATTAGTTGAAGTTCAAGATGAGTTAAAGCAACAAGTAAACGAGATGTCAGCAGATATGCAGGATTTGCGACAATCACAAGACAAAATCCCAAAGGACATCCAAAATTTGGATAAATCCATAAATAACATAAAGGAGAGACAAGACGAGGTTGATCATAAGGTAAACATTCTCGCGGGAAAATTCTCGCAGTTAAGTTTAGAAAGGAAAAGCATTTCTTCAGACAATATTGAACATACAGTCAGAGCAGCTATACAATCTATGACTGAGAGTTCTGAGGAAAATTTATTTAATAAAGGTTTTCGAGAAGCCAAAGAACAACTAGGCGAAGAACCTAAACAATGGAAAGAAAACATTAAGAGATCTTTAAATCTATCTCGAGAAGATTTGTGTTCCACGCAAGGAAATGAACCCATGACAAGATCTATCAATGAAGCTACATCATTTACCCAATCAAGTACAGACAGGGACATTAATGCACACGTTCGTTTTTGCAATCAACATCAATCACAACACTATGAGGGTAGTCATAATGCCTGTAATTGTAAGAGCAACACTGAGGAAAAAATGCTGAAACAACGTCAATTCCAGATCTACAACCCAGACAAGAAAAATGTTCATCCCGTAGTGTTTATAAGAAGTTTTAGGGGAGTATTGCCAAAAATTTGGAGTGAGTGGCAAAAGGTTAGTTTCGTGACCGGTTATACTCAGGGGTCAGGAGCTATATGGGCATCTGATATGATATCAACTTGGGACACATATGAAGATTTTGAACGAGCATTTTTATCCAAATACTGGTCTGAAGGAGTACAAGAACGTTTAAGGCAGGAGGTATTATACCCGGAACCTTTTTCTTTTTCACGTGGGTCTTTAAAGAAATACTTTGAGAAATATATAAACAAATCGCGGTATTGGGATAAGCCTATGCCTCTACAAGACGTGATTGGTATATTAAAATCTCGACTTCCGGCCAGCATCAGAAATAGAATGCTGTATATTAATGAGCATGACCTTGAGTCTTTCATGACTACGCTTGACACTATAGATATAATCGAGGAAGATGAACATCAGCCAAGACAACCGGTTATGCAGAGGAGAGCGATTGAGGCGCCAAATGCAAACCGGAATGGAAACGGATTTAATAATTATTATACTAGGAATAGTCAGAGATTCAACGGAAACAATTGCAACGGAAATGGAAATTTCAATAACAGTGTTGCGAGGGGCAGATTCAGAGACAATCGAACAGTTCGCAGATACAACTCAATGTTTGGAAATGCAAGAGATTATCAGAACCAGCAGTTTTCAAATAATAATAATGCGTACAGAAATTCTGACACTCGATTTGAAGCAAATAACACAACCAGTCATCAACAACAACCAGTCATAACAGAAGTAGTAGATGATTCAAGAGGAAATAATAATCGACATTTAAACTGAAGAGGGCCGCTTTATGCTCCGTAAAGTCGGCCGGGGAATACAAAAGGGGCAAACCTGTTTTAAACGAAATTAATTCCGTGGCAATGTTGAGATATAATGAAGGCGAATTAATGACAGATGAATTGACAAGAGACTTAGAGGCCTGTGTAGTCGAAGATAAAAGGGTTCTTGTGTCTGAGATCATCACAGAAGTGGGAGGAATTTTAACCAATGTTGTATTGGACACAGCTTCATCTACAGACGTAGTATCCGGAACTTTGTTTCGCAGAATTAGTAAAATTAAGAAAATCCCTGTCCTACCAGTACAAAATTGCCGAGTTGTAGGTGCAGTGGGAGCAAAATCCAGGAACGTCAAGATACAAACGCTTATAGAGATAAAATTGAGAAATGTAGCTAAACAATGCACATTCCTTGTAGTGGAAAAGTTGTTAGTGGATTGTATTCTTGGCATTGGAACTTTGCAAGCCTGGAATTGCAAGTTGGACTTGGTAGAAGGAAAGGTGCATTTTAAAATCGAAGATCAATTTGTTACACTGATCTTACTGAGAAAGGAGGCAGTGTATGAGCGATATTTCCGTGGTGCTGCTGTGCAGTTGATTTGTGCTGAAAATAATAATATGTGCCGACTACCGATCAAGTCAATTCAAGAAGAGGATTTCAGACAAACAGTCGAACAGAAGATTGCTGAGTCAGATTGCCTAACAGATAGTCAGAGGGAACAATTATTCAATATATTAACAGAATATGAGTCAGTTTTCGATGAAAGGCCCGGAATTATTAGAGGATATGTTTGTACATTACAGATTAAGCCCCATAAGACATTTTGCCGCACACACTATCCCATTCCCTGGCGATTAAAACAACCAGTTCACGAAGAGATACAGAAAATGTTAAACTGGAATCTTATTGAACCGTCGAACAGCCCATATTGTTCTCCGTTGCTTGTTGTACCAAAGCCAGGAGGAAAAGTTCGATTGGTATTAGATGCAAGGGAAATTAACAAAATTATAGTACCTGTGCGCGCACATCCAGAGAACATCGATGAGTTAATACAGAAATTTCAAGATGTATCCTATTTAACCAGTATTGATTTGAGAAGTTCGTTCTGGCAAGTCCAGTTAGACAAGGACTCAAGAAAATATACTGCTTTTATATATGGAGGGAGTAGCTATCAGTTCAAGGTCGTTCCGTTTGGTCTAAATATCAGCTCTGGAGTTTTTATTTCTGCGTTGGACTATGCCCTAGGACCAGAACTACGTAGTCGAATAACGATTTTTGTGGAGGATCTATTAATTGCCTTTAAATCTTGGGAGGAACATGTACAACTCATTAGGAGGATTTTTGCTGTGTTCAAACAAACTGGTATAACGGCAAATCTAAAAAAATCCCAATTTTCTCTACAGAGAATTAAATTCTTAGGACATATGATTAATGCAAAAGGCATTCTTCCAACAGAAGCGAAGATTAGTGTAATAAAAAATTTTCCAACTCCAAGAAACAGAAGACAACTGAAAGGCTTAATAGGCTTGGCTTCATTTTTTCGTCGATTTATTAAAACTCAAGCAATGAACGCTGAAGCACTAAACCGGCTCCTGAGGAAAGGTGTACCATGGCAATGGTCTATTGATTGTGAAAAGGCTTTTTGTGAAATTAAGGATCAACTGATAAATGCTCCATTATTATACCACCCTGATATGAATGTCGGATTCTGTTTAGCCACTGATTCATCAGATGTGGGATTAGGATCTTGTTTATTTCAAATTAGGTAGATCGATGGTGTAAAACTTTTTGTCCAATTGCATTTGCTAGCAGAGTATTATCCACCTGTGAAAGAGCATATACCACTACGGAATTGGAAGCTTTAGCAGTTATTTGGTCTTTGAAAAGGTTTAATTATTATGTATATGGCTCAAGGATAGCCATTTATTGTGACCACCAATCACTAACCTTTTTACAAACTTGTAAGTTGCTGCATCCTCGCTTGTTAAGGTGGACGCTGGCGCTGCAAGAATATCAGTTTCAAATTATTCATGTAGCCGGAAAAGAAAATATTATAGCTGACGCGTTGTCAAGATCTCCAGAAGGAATAACACCTGAACTGAATGTAAATAACAAGGCAGAATTTCCAGTGCTTCTTCTTCAAGAAAATAATTACAAGTTATATTATATTCATTTATGTAAGACAATGGCTCAGCTTCAGAAGAAGGATCGACGATGGAATGCTATAATATGACAATTCAATCAACAAAATCCTATGGTCAATTTGGAACACTACTGGCTGGTGAATAATATTTTATTTTTTAAATCTGGGAAGGCTGAGAATCCAAAGTGGTGTGTCTGCATACCCGAAGAATATGAAGAACGATTAATTTGGTTCACACATTTGACCTGGGGTCATGTTGGTGTTGTTAAGTGTGCTAGTAAGATTAGATATTATTGTTATATACTTCCCAAATATAAGGCGAAAAGTGCACAAAGTCATCCAGAAACGTATTCTCTGTCAGAAGGCTAAGCCGGACAACAAGGGAAATAAAATTGTGCTTCACTCAATAATACCTGAAGCACCAAGATCACTTATATCATGTGATATTTGTGGACCACTTCCTAGAGCCAGAGGTGGTGTTAAGTACATTATTGGATTCTGTGATGTGTTTACAAAATATGTTAAACTATATCTTATAAAATCAGCAACTGCAAGAGCTGCCGAACTAAAGTTTGTAAATGACTACATTCCTCATGCAGGGATTCCAAAATCTATAATCTCTGACAATGCGAAGATATTTACTGGATATTTATGGAGAAAATTAGTATCACAACTAGGAATAAAACACATATATACATCTTGCTATCATCCACAAGGGAATTTAATTGAACGGGTTTTTCGAGAACTAAACAGATTCATGAGAACGTACTGTCATGATAAACAAACTACCTGGATAAACTATTTGACCGAGTTTGAGCAGATTTATAATAATTTACCTCATAGTTCTACAAACTTTACCCCGAATGAACTGATGTTCAGGGATAACGAAAGAAACTTTTGGGTAGATAACTTGCCTAAACTCGAGGACACCAAAATGTCATGGGAAGAAAAAATTCGCAATGCTCTCATTAATATTACGGAGATAGCAAGACAGCGAAAGGAAATCCATGACAGAAACATCAAACGGATTCAGACTTTCAATATCGAACAAAAAATTCTTTTAAGAAGACACATCAAGTCATCAAGGTTGAAGAAGACCATCAGAAAATGGAATCTAATTTATACAGGTCCATATATAATAGTTGATATACCGAATCCTGGTGCGTATTTATTAGCATACCCGGATTCTGGAAGAATAAAAGGATTATTTCCCCATGTAGACCTAAAGAGGTACTTTTAAGAAAAGTGTTTCAAATTAAATGAAAAGTCTGTATAAAGTATTTGGGTGTTAAAAATGAAGTGCGAAGGACAGTATGCCTCAGCTACTGTGATAGGTTAAATGACAGCATGCCAATCATCTGTGATAGTTCAATGAACAGTAAGCGATTGCTTCTGTGATAGTATAGGAATATTTAGAAAAGTAAGTGGAACTGTAGCTATTGCTGCTGTGAAGACTTACGGTTTATCTGTCTACACGATGATCACCAAAGAGGCTTGTGCGTGTGAAATAATATACATTCAGGGAGTGTTAATCTCCAGTGAGAATAAGTTTACTGAAACTATATGATCGAATACGGTGCTTGCGTGTGAAGTTAGTGTTTGTAAACTGACAGTTCACAGGAGAACAAATGAACCGCGTTAGGAAATTAGAATCGATTGCTACTGTCCACAGATATAAAGACTCGCTGGTTTTTTTTTTTTTTGGCGCGAGCTAAATTCTATTCAAGAGAATTTAATTAACCAGCTTAGTGTGTGTTTATAAAATTAGAGTTAATAAGAAAGTTCTTCATTGAATTTATAATAATGTGTCATTTTCCAGTTGGATTTGTTTATTGTTATATTGCATTCATATATGTTCATGAGAAAATGCGGCATTTGGAGTATAAAAGAGAAAAATTAATTTCAGCTGGAGAGGTCATGCAGCAAGACTTAATCAAACGTTCTCTTTCAGGAAAATTTCATTTTAATCATGTATGAGTAAGATATAATTTTTTTTGAAAATTGTCTCCAATAATAAAATTTTTAACATTCTGACATGCTATCCACATTCGTACTTGAAACCAAATTAGGAAAGATTCAGATCTACTTCCACCTGGAAAAGCCAATGAAAATTAAATAAATAAATAAATAATAAAAAACAGGATTAGAACCTTTTGGCTTACTCAAGAAGATGAATGAAATTATCCATGTTTTCAAAATTGTTTTCCGATCTGGAGTTGTGATATTGTGCAACTACAGTATCAATTAAAACACCTAAGTGTGGAAAGTATAAGATGAATGGATTTTCCTATTCCTCAGATGGAAGATTGGATGGATCAGGTCCATATTTGAGTTCAAAATGAACCTGGAAAATTTCGACTAACCATTCTCTTCCAGGAATCTTTAATAGTTGACCATTCCTTAGACGAATTTCGATTGTTTCATGCCACAATCCTGAGGACCTGTTCCTGAGGTTCCTTCTGGTCTCTCAAATCCGTTACGTCTCCTGTCCGGTACGCCAATGCGACACCAGTCCTCCGTGCTGTGTCCCATGTTCCTGTTCGATCAGTTTCACCACAGTTCAGCAAGACATCGATGAAGAAAATTTTTCAGAAGATTGTAAAAAAATTTGCATGTGTAAAGTTTTTTTTTTGCTATGAGGCAGATTTTATCTTTCCTACGAATTCTAGAATATCTCTCAAATTTCTAAATTATTCTGTCTTTCCTATCATCTGTGATACCTAGTTGGGGTCTAAGCCTCCAGATTTTCCGGGGTTTCCCTGTGAAGGTCAGTTCCTGAATAGGTAGACCTGATTAACAACTATATAAGTCCATCTTCCCTGGTTGTGTACGTGGGATGCGGGTATGCCCCAGTACACGTGAAAGCAACAACTAGGTATCTAGGTAACGAAGACACCAAATCTCTTTCAATTCTTGTAATCAAAAAGAAATATTCTTACTAACTTCTTAAAATTTATAGGAACGTATGTTCCACAAAATTCTAACGAGTTAGCTAAGCCAATAGTTAGCTCGCAAAGTGGATACATATCAACTTTGCTCGTTGCGAGGGGCGATGTAATGTCTCTTGCAGCGGTCTCTCCACGATATTTTCAGAAATTTTATAAATTATATAACTCAGTACATATCTCGAAATATCTCTTCTTATCTTACCGATTATCAATGCAAAGTAGTTTCAAGCCCAATTATTCCTTGGAGCGTCCATTTACTCCATGGAATAGCTTCTCTGCTATCTATGTTTTCTCTTATGAAAAGAATAGGAACTTCTTGCCGATTAGTCGTAAAAGAAGAATCTATATGTATGTATTGTTGAGCGAGTCGCCATCTTGATGAGATTCTGTATGGGAAGGAGTTTAATACATGAACTAAACTAAAGTAAGTGTGTTCGCGTATTATTTAACGGATTATTATTATTGACAGTGCCTGCTTACTACGCTGTGTTGCACGGGATCAGTGGGGAACGTCTGATTTACACTGGACGAACCTGCCGTTTTGAATGCTCAAGATATCCAGTTACTTCAAATAAATAGGCCAACACGGTCTTACCAGCAGATCTCCGGTCTTCCCCATGTGATCACCAAAAGTTAATAATTATTACAAATGTTTCCAGGAGATCGGCTCACAATTTTCGTCGCACCGAGACTTCGAAATTGCTTCACTGCCTTATGGAATTTAAGTTAAGCTTAATTTAATCAGGACAGAACAGTATTGAACTGTGTGAATGTGATAAGTCTGCTTTGTCAATGAAAATTCCCTTAATATACGCATGTTTTTACTATCCTGATCAGTGAAGCTAAATCAGGCCGGTGTGAGAGAGGTTCTTTAAATTTGAGAAATATTAAACCACTATCACTCAAGATTCGCTTAGGAATACACACCTTTTTAAAATAGTCTTTCTCAAACTGGTTAATGATGGCTCTACCAGTGGCTTTCTTTAATGGGTAAAATTTTATGTACTTGGAAACCAATTCTTCCACTACTAAGATTTGTGTGTAACTCCCTCGTGAGGCAGGAAGTGGCCCAAAGAGATCCACTGCAACTAAGTCCTTAATTGCTGTTGGTACAATTGGGTGCATATATCCTTTGTGCTGTACTGTAGTCGTTTTAGATTTTTGACAAGTGTCACATGTACTCAGTATCTTACGTATACGCCTTCCCATGTTGTTGAATGTACAATCTGACTTCAACTTTTCCAGACACTTCTTTAAAAGCTTTCGTGACGAATTCATGGCTCGTTTTGTTGTGGTAACGCTCACACGTGTCTTTCTTTGGTATTCACTTTTCACAGTTTTTCGCGCGGATTTACGCGTTTGCACATTATAACACAGTTTATCGACACTACTACTCTTATCTAATATGGCGAAAAAACAGTTTATTCACAATTGTAAGATGCATTGTCAAAGATGCACTTTTTCTTGTCGCGTTTTTTAATTTTTCAAAACATGGTGTAGACATTGTCCACCGTCCAACATTCGTTATGGTTAGGCAGTTTTAATTATGGTAATCATTTATAAGGTCCTATACATCGAAACACTGTTTTAAAGTTTCAATTTTGCATCTACCTATGCATATGTAACCGAATGAATTTATTGCCACAAGTTTAAAGTTTATATACTGTTTTCATCCGAAATTGGAAAATATTTTCTCGCGTTAAGCAAGATAAAATTACCTATTGTTCTTTACTATTCGTCCGAAGATTGCACTTGTCCTTTCATGGTAAGCCAAGGTGTAACACCTCCGTTTTTATCCCAACCTGATCTGATCGGATAGCAGTCCAATATTTATTATTAACATGACCGTGAACCTAATGGGGCTGGTAATCGGAATTGACTGCTACGGAAGTTGTTACTTTCCAGTTCGTCCTGTTCAATACTACAATACTGAATGTCTGGTAATAAGGAACACCAACACAGTTTTACTAATTACGAACTTATATTCTTCTGAAAACACAAAAAGGAGACAGCCACTGCCTTCGTCATACATATCTAATTACGGCTAATCTCAGCACAGGCTTTCTTCATTTTCCATTATTGTCACACGCTAATCCATCACTGCATCCAACACTGCAATCCAAGGTTAGGCCGGCGCGGTAGACGCGAAACCAAATATCGGCACTAGTAACGTCACTGATCACTTTCATAATGATACTTCATCAGTTTCCCGGTATTAATCTATTACTTAGGGGTCTAACCACGGCGATGGCGACACCCTTCTCGGTTAATGACCCTGTATTTCAACAATGGCCTTCACACACACATATACCCGCCAACCACACTGGCGCATCTCGACACTCGCTCTCTCAACACGTCACAATCGATTGTTCACCCTATCGACCTGTGCCAAGTGCAAAGTTATAGTAAGGGCCTACGGACCCCTTACATAGCGCTAGCTGTCCTGTAGATCAAGCCAATCGAACACCCAAAAAAAGGTGAACTTGTATTTACATAACATCAAGAATTATAGTATATACATATATTAACCTGATAATGAAGTATCAGAACCTAATAAAAACGCTAATGTTAGGAAGTTGCGAACCACCGCCCTTACATAGTCTTTGTATTGCAGGATCAGTGACGCTTCCCACCAAGCTAAACCAACATTATAACATTGGTTGCCATTCCTAGGATCTTAGCATTGCTGAAAGCTTTAATCGTAGCTATGTTACTAATTGAAATTTAATTGTAACAAATTGTACCAAGAACAATGCGTTTGGGGTGGATCCACAGTGTATCGCTGCCATCAAACAGCATACTCTCATAATATGTAAGTTACAATAATTCTTTTGCCACTAATATGATGTTTCTCATTATTTTATTGCAACGGATCACATTGTTAACAATGGGTTTTCCAGTGATTCTAAATTTGCTGGTGCTCAGAAACGGCATATATACGTACAGGCTTGAAATGAATGCCAATATGGCGCCTCACAACTTTGTGTTGAAGGGAGATGGCGTGTCATCTCGTTGGTCAACGCTCAGACACACGCTCAGAATATCGGACATTCTAGATATTGCTCTGGACGTTCGGAAAGACTCCCGAACGTGCTGTTCCAAGCTATGACGTAAGAAACTCGGCATGTTCAACGCTCAACGTTCGGATGCACGGTCCGTGTGCCAATGGCTTAAGCTGTTGCAGTCATGGTCTGTGCGGCTGGTCCCAGTGGAGGTTAGAGTCCTCCCTCAGGCATGGGTGTGTGTGTTTGTCCTTAAGATAATTTAGTTTAAGTAGTGTGTAAGCTTAGGGACTGATGACCTTAGTAGTTAAGTCTCATAAGATTTCACACACATTTGAACAATTATTCTTCCTGCGCTCCAAACGTGAATGGCACCGGGAGAAGACATAGTAACTGGTACAACGGGGGGTACTCTCGGCCATGCCCTTCACACTACTTTGCAGTGAATGGGTGTTGATGTAGATCATCCGTGTATAATGTAGTCGTTGTCGTACCCTCCCAAACCACTAAGCACTGTGTGACGAAAGTGCGATTTGTCTCCGCCCTCACTGCCAGTGTGGTGGGAGTCGAGTGGGGGGGGGGGGGGAACTTCCTTCCTCTGCTCCACGCACCGTCTTGAGATTTTTTTTTAATTACACGATGTACAAAGCGGGTCACATCCAAACGGTAATCCTGTTCACTAGCATGTTTCCGTCAATGTCAGCCACAGCAGTAGTGATGTGTTCCTGCAGTTCTGGCAGAGTTGTTGGCAATGAGGGTACATAAACGTTGCCCTTAACATAACTCTCACTCACACACTCACTCCGTCTTCAGGCCACGAGTGGCCTACCGGGACCATCCGACCGCCGTGTCATCCTCAGTGGAGGATGCGGATAGGAGGGGCGTGGGGTCAGCACACCGCTCTCCCAGTCGTTATGATGGTATTCTTGACTGAAGCCGCTACTATTCGGTCGAGTAGCTCCTCAATTGGCAGCACGAGGCTGAGTGCACCCCGAAAAATGGTAACAGCGCATGGCGGCCTGTATGGTCACCCACCCAAGTGCCGACCACGTCCGACAGCGCTTAACTTCGGTGATCTCACGGCAACCGGTGTATCCACTGCGGCAGGCCGTTGGCCCTCAACATAATCCTACAGGAAGAAATCATATGGCGAGAGATCTGACGACCAGAGGTGCCATGGCAGACCAGCCCATCCTATCCAGCGATGTGACAGTTCTCTGCTGAAGAAAGGCGCGACAGCTGAGCTCCAGCGAGATGGAGCGTCGTCTCGTTGAAAGATGAAAGTCGAGGATTCAGCAGTCAGTTGTAGCAACAACAACTGGAACATATATAGGTACACGCAACCTATCACCGTGTGCTCGATGTAGAACAAAGGGCCGTACACCTTTGTCTTGGATATGGCACAGCAGACATTCAGTTTTGGTGAGTCCTTTTCCAACTGCAGACGGGGATGCGGTAGTTCAGTGCCCCACACTCTCATATGGTGACGATTCACATTTCCCAACATTTGGAAAGTCGCCACGTCGCTGAAGATGAATGGCCCTGCAGAGTCATCATCATCTTTCATAGCTTGCTGCATTCGGCTAAAAAGCTCTAATCGGCGGGTATAATCATCTGGAATCAGGCGTTATAACATTCCACAGTGTTTTCACGTAATGCCCAGTTCACAGCCTGCGTGAACGGTTGATCTTTGTGAACTGCGGACAAAGTTCGGTCTCGCGTCCTCCACATTTTTTTCTGAGAGACACGATCACCTCTTGCTTTTCCTTTTATGGGGACAACCAGTATCACGAGGTTGGCGAAACCAGAGCAAAATGCTCTGGTGACCAGGTGCAGCCTTTCCGTATTTGCGTACGAATGCACGCTGAACTTTCGTAGCCGACGAACACTGCGCATAATCTCACACGCGAAACTCTTCTCTTGTTTTCGTAGAGTGCCATCACATGCCGGCCATCTCGCATGCACGCGAGCCACGATGTGTGCTTTTTAAACTCGGTAAATGTGTCTACTGGTGTATCACCTGCCACTGGACGACGTACTCTTCCCAATAAACAATGCACTGAAACCCAATGAATAGTTTAGGCTAACCCTATTGTAAGTAGGCTGTTTATGTTTTCTCTATGTAAGTAGGCTGTTTAGGTTTTTTTATGGTAACGCCACCTCTGTATGAAAATCACTGGCTGTGCTGTGTGCAGTCTGTGGCTGCTTTGCATTGTTGTAATACTCGCCATTGTAGTGTTAGGCAGCTGGCTGTGAACAGCGCGTAGCGTTGGGCAGTTGGAGGTGAGCCGCCAGCAGTGGTGGATGTGGGGAGAGAGACGGCGGAGTTTTGAAATTTGTCATGAACTGCTATATTTATATATGATGATATCAAGGTAAATACATTGTTTGTTCTCTATTAATATCTTTCATTTGCTAACTATCCCTATCAGTAGTTAGTGCCTTCCATAGTTTGAATCTTTTATTTAGCTGGCAGTAGTGGCGCTCGCTGTACTGCAGTAGCTTGAGCAGCGAAGATTTTTGTGAGGTAAGCGATTTGTGAAAGGTATAGTTTAATGTTAGTCAGGGCCATTCTTTTGTAGGGAATTTTGAAAGTCAGATTGCGTTGCGCTAACAAAATATTGTGTGTCAGTTTAAGCACAGTCTTGTATAATTGTTCAAAGGGGACGTTTCATATGTCGACCCTTAGCCGAGAATACCTCTCTGGAATCTTCTGATTTTTTCTTGTAGTTTGTGTATTTAGTGTAGCTTTTCTTTATTGCTAGCGCGTAATTGTAGAGAGAATCCCCTTTGTAGTTGTAGCCTTTCATTGTTGTACAGTAAAACAGTTGTGGCATGCATATAGATTTGCACCAAGTATTTCGCAGCTACGCTTGCAATTAACTAGATATTATTTTCAGTGCTATGTTAATGTGTTCTCCTATTTTTGCACTTCAAATTGTGCTTTTCTGTGTTATCGTGTGAAATATTGTGACAATTATGGCGTGTGAAAAACGTAACACTAGGCTCCAAACTAAACTGAGAAATAATAGTGACGACGAGCGTAGCTTATCAGCGCCGCAGAGTAATGAATTTACTGATGTTCAAAGTAGTAATTTGGTAACTGTGCACAGGGGTATGGAGGGGGCGTCAAACAATGGCGTGGACAGTGAAACAATTAGTGAGGAGGGAAGCATTATCGATCGATCGGTCGGCAATAGCTCGCCTCAGGAAGCCGAAATGACACGACACGATCTCGCAAATACTGTAGATTCAGGTTTTGGATCCTCACCGTTTTCTCAAATAAGTCAAGACACATT
This sequence comes from Schistocerca serialis cubense, assembly GCF_023864345.2. Classification (NCBI taxonomy): domain Eukaryota; kingdom Metazoa; phylum Arthropoda; class Insecta; order Orthoptera; family Acrididae; genus Schistocerca; species Schistocerca serialis. The sequence continues at coordinate 1,235,111,520 of NC_064638.1, forward strand.
TTCCGCTTGTCAAAATGTGAATGTTGCCGGTGCAACTTCACTGCCGAAAAGCACTGAGGAACATGTTTCAGACACCAGTGCATTGTTATTACAATTAATACAACAAATGGGACAAACACAGCAAAAGCTTCAAAAGTTAGACACAGTGGAACAAAATCTTAAAAAGTTAGACACAATGGAACAACACCAGAGACAAACACAGCAACAGTTAGACACAATGGAACAACATCTTCAAAAGTTAGACACCACACTTGAACAAACACGTGAAGATTTAACTACTGAGTTACATAACATTGAATCGAAATGTCAAAAAGTCTGTAATGACGTAAAAACACAAATTTGTGAGCATTTTCAACCTATTTTTTTGCGGCATGAAAATGCATTACAGAATCACGAAGCAGCCATAAAAGAACTGCAAACCATTGTTCATGAAAATCATGAGACCTTGTGGGCTAAAATTGACTCAGTTGCATCTACCGATTCGGTTAAGCAACTTGCAAAAACTCAGGAAAACTTAAAGGACACAGTAGATTCGATTTCAACACAAATGGACACTCTGAAACTTGGTTCAGAAAAACACACTGAGGAAATGTGTTCACTATCAGAGAAAGTAGCCGAACTTTCGGATCAGGTTACTAACTTATCTACAAAGGTAGATGATGATCTGAATGACACAAGACCTGTAGCCTTCACTGACACAGAAGAGTATGAACAAATTAGAAAATACAAACAGAATCAAAATCAAATCAATACACAGTACAAAAGAGAAATCCGGGAAGTACAAGATCAGCTGACACAGGTAATACAAGAATTACGTATTTCAGAGGATACTCGCGCCCCAATACGGGAAGAGGGACACAGAAATACGGAACAGCCACAAAATAATAACACAGGGTATTTCGGAAGTTATGAAAGAAATTGGCAATGTGCACCGAATTTTGAGATGGAACGGGCGACACGACCTAACAATGACTGATATGCGACTCGCCGACATGATGATTTTGACTATAAGCTGTTCATTACTACACGTAAATTCAAAACATTTAAGAATTCTGGCAACGACATTCATCCACAAGCATGGCTCCATCAATTCTCGCATTGTTTTCCTCCCAACTGGTCGTTAGAACACAGATTAGAATTTATGTGTGGCTACTTGGAGAATGAACCAGCTGTAAGAATGCGATCGGTAATTCACGATTGCCACAGTGAAGGAGAGTTTTACCATGCCTTCCTCTCAGCATATTGGTCTCAAGCCACACAAGACCAAGTAAAACATAGCATCATAATGATGAAACGTTTCGAACAATCTGAATTTTCCAGTCTTATGAAATATTTTGAAGACATGTTGCATAAGAATCAGTATCTTTCAAACCCTTACAGCCCCTCAGAACTCATCCGCATTTGCTTAATCAAACTGCCTGAACATTTACGACATATTATTTTGGCAGGACGTTGCAAAGACGACATTGAAGCATTTCAGGGACTCTTACAAGAATTAGAAGTCGACACAGACAGTCGCGGGATGCAAAAACAGGAAAACAATCACTACAGGTCACATCCGTCACAATTTCGTGACGACAGAAGCAATAACTGGACACGACAAGCCTATTCTTACAACGCAAATCGTGACCAAAATAGACACCACTCGTACGACAACCGTTGGCAGAGTAATAATAGTTACAGAGAAAGATCGCATTTCCGTAGTAATGAATATGACAGAGATAACCATAGAAACAGACAATATGGGAACCAAAATAATTATTATCAAGGGAGACAGAATAACTTCAGACGCAACGGACCAGCGCGCAGTTACGATTCAGGGAGAAATTCTCCACCATGTGACCGACAAGAAAGAAACTATGGAATCTACCGACATGACGACAGACGATATGATCGTAACGACAGACCTGAATTGCATCAGAACTGGCGGGATTCAAACAGGGCAGGGCCTTCTCGTCAGAGTGAATTTGTAGAAGTTAGGTCTCCTAATCCCAATAACGGCGCGCGCCAACAAAGAGACAGACAATGACTCGCACAGCAGGCAGCCGCGTGCGCCCGCTGGCTCCGAGAAAAATAACATAAGACGCTAGCCTGGAGAAAAATTTTAGCATTCTTTACCGATGTATACAACATGATAATTGCTTTGAAGTTGAAACTCTGTGCACTAGGAAGAGTAAAGGTTTACACCACATTTCACATGTAAAACCGTTTATTGAAAGATAATCTGCTTTTTAACTTTGTCTTTGCCATAAAACTTTTCACTTCACATTTCTAGTATGCTTTGTCAGATTTAGAATCTGTTAACATGTAACAATGTTTGAAGTGAAATATCCAGTCAAGAACCAAGAGAACTTATTTAAACAGAAATTACGAATGCATTGTTATAATGAACAGACGACACAGTGTTGTTAATTGTACATTCTTTCTTGTTAGTTGCACGATTACGTAACGACTATCAGGCTTACATACTTAGGACACATAATGGTACTGCTAATGAGATTTTAATGCAACTTTTGGTTTACTTGAAAATACATTCTGGGTTTAAAGTACTTTCTGTGAGATACCAGAGGACACAGTGGTTAGTTTATGTGACAGCTACACGATGTTATCACGACGCTACTAATGAGTGACAATTCACAATGTTGCTTTTGCAGTGTATCTGTTTTATATCTGCACAGTTTTCTGAATTCTTCTAGGAAGAAAAACATGTTTTAGTAGTAACTTTTGTGGTATAGCAACAATGAGACAGCCTTTTTCGTGGCATAACAATACGTTACTGTACAGTACTTTCTTCATCACGCCAATAAGCATAATAACTACGATATCTATACGCAAAGCATTTCACTATTGTTTATCATGTGGTAAGTACCTTGACTTCTGCAGAACTTAGCTTTCGGAGGACGATAACTACGACACTTCCACAGAGATTATGTTGCGACAAGATGCACAGTTTAGCGCTACAGTACACGCATTTGAGTGATTAATCTTATACTTAAAACACTTATTTTTAAATATTTTTTTAATTACAAAGAAAGTTTTCCGTGATACATTTCATTCCATTGCTGTAATTTGTAACACCTGAGGGTTAATTACATTTATCCTCAGGGGGGTACACGCTTACTTTGTGTACCATGTGTGTGGCAACCACAAGGAACCCTAGCTAATATGGTATTTGCTTATACAACTTTACACATCGGTACCATATTTCTCTAACACACAAATTACACAGCTATCTGATCATGTAACTGAGAGATAAACTTTTTTTATTACATCAGTGACAGATGTTTACGCAATTACACAGTTGGATAACTTCACACTTATGAAATTGTAATTTGTCTGTACTTTGTGAAATGCTCAAATTTTTTCGGAACCATTGTGATACTATGAGAGCTTTGAATGATATATTTGGTAAGGGAGCATGATTTTAAAGTACGTTTGGGGTAGGTGACACTATTTAAACCAAGAAACGTACTTTAAGAGTTATGAAATGTGTGTGTATATGCGTGAATGTATTACAATGCAGACGAAAATTTTTTGGACACTGTTATATCAATAGCATTTTGTTTCTACGGATTTGTAACGCAAATTCTTGACCTGTGAAATATTTTTATATGAGACTGTCACTGTAGCGGAAACTGCTGTCGTAAATGTTTCCGTAAGAAAGTTAAGTGACCACCTGCACATAATGCGTCGTGGGCACCCAGCCGCGCGACAAACGCCTGGAGAACAAGCCATTAGTGCCTTTCAGAGACAGAGGTGGAGAAAAAAAAAGGACCATTAACCTCGCTATTGACATTCCTTTGTAGAAAGCATCGCAAATATTACACGCTCATTACTTGAAAACATATGATTACTCGTACTTTGTGCTAATTACTGCAATGCTTATGAATTGATGGGAAATATTCGTACATCTGCACACCTGATTATGACAAGTGTCTTTCTATGAGAGTTGAGAGCTACTGACTTACGAAATGCCACATGACTATTGAATGATGTTTTTATGCTTTGGTTTGCATAATTGCTTATTTCATTTGATATCTGGTTTCCTGCTGTGTTGCAGCATTGCTTTTATAAAATAAAATGCATTTGCTAATGTGAACACTTTCTGTCAACAGATCTATTAAATAATTATTTTATGATCCACATTCTTTAAAAAAGGAGCACTTGGAAAGGAAAGAACAATAAGAAGGAACTAGTAACAGTAACACATAATTTTCTTTTCAAGTACATGGTAATATTTCTTTTACAATAAGTTGTTGTGGTGCACCACTTTAATTACGTAGACATTAAGATGTGAATATACATTTCCCTTATCTGCATTGTTGTCTTTAGTGTAATGTTTTTTTCTGCTTGACCTATGTCATGTTTAGATATAAGTTATTTCTGCTGCTATTTGCCAGGCATAGTGCTACTAAATTTCACTTTGTATTACTCTGTTAAGCTAGTTTTACTATTGATTTATTTTTATTGTTGCTGCACATTGGCTCATATTAGTTGTAATTTTGCATTTTATCTGTTAATTTAGATTTGCTGCTGCTTGCTTTGCAAATTGGCATTTTTTTGTCATTGCTGTTTGTGATAATTTGTTATGTGATGCTGCATTGCCTCGTCCCTTAGTTTAGCATCTGAGCTCAGTAGATTTAAGTTGGCTTAAGAGGGGGTAGACTATATAAGAAACTGACTATGGAGAATAGGTAAAGAATGCATTGAGAAGTTATACAAAAAAAGGTGCAGAAAACAGGTTTAGGTAGGATTTTCTTGGAAATGAATGTTGAGGTGAGAAATGTGTGAACATATAAATACAGAAAGCATGCTTAGATAGAATTTTTTTGGTGGAAACAAAGGATGAAATAAGAGGAAAGATATATGAAGTTTTGGGTTGGACTGCAGTACCAAATGTTACACTGAAAACGAACCCTATCCTTTCCTATTGGTGTTATCCCACTATGTGTTTGTGTACCCTTGTGTATTTGTTTTCTTCCTGTCTCTGTGTACTGTTTCATAGAATTTTTTTCTCTTCTAATACTAAGCTACATTCACTATGATGAGGAATACTGTTATCCTCGAATATAATTGGAATTAATAATATGTTATTTACTTTGTAAAGATGTTAGACATTATTAATTCCGTTCTGGTTAATGCTCATGTGTGAAGTTGATGTTTCAAAAGTTATTGTGATCTTTTATGTATGTACTCATGTCATAATTCCACTGATGTATATGTTAGTTCGATTCTTTTGTAAAGCCTGTACTACAAATGTTATCTGTATTATTATGTTCTTCAATGATGTATTTTGTACCTTTGTAATTGTATTCTTATGTTATAAAATTGTAATTGTCACCAGTTCATGATATTATTAACTTGTTAGTTACATTTCACTGCACACGTTTCTGTTGGTCATAGTACATGGACAATATGTGAGAAGTAGGGACTGATAGTGTTTGCACGTGTGTTAATGATTCAGCAAGGGACTGGATAACAGCATTGCTGGATCTAAGGACAATTCCAAACACTTTGTGAGTGCACAAGTGGTGGTTTATGGACTTGCTATATTCTCTGCAAGACTCTTCGATGGTGATTGTGCACCTGCACAGTCGCAACAGATGGCTGCTGGCCATTTCTACAAGGACTACAGTGGATCTACACCTTTGCTGACTCACCATGCCATTATTTCTACAAGGACTGCAGTGGGTCTGCACCTCTGGTAGCCCACCAATACCGTAATCTCTACCAGGACTACAGTGGGTCTGCTCTGTGATGACCTACCAATACTCTTCAAAACGTCGAATGACTCTGCTGTGGGTTTGCTATGTTGTGGCCCATTACCTGTCAGCATGTCAAGAGTCAGCACTGTCTTTCTGATGGAAGGACAGTACTTCTTCAAGACTGCATGGAAATCCACTACTTCTGTGTGCATTCTCTTTTACTGTTCAGACTTTGAAAAAAAAGAAAAACACTGTAATTTTACTGTGATGAATCAGGACTGTCTTTATGGACTGTGACAAAATTTTAGCTTTTGACCAACATTGTATCAATAAGTGTGTGCATTTGATATCTTTGTTATTGCAATTATGAAAAATTTTTTCAAATCTGTATTGGCCACTGCCCAACCCAATTTGTAAAATTTTTTGTGGGGAGCATGGGGGCTATGTAAGTAGGCTGTTTATGTTTTCTCTATGTAAGTAGGCTGTTTAGGTTTTTTTATGGTAACGCCACCTCTGTATGAAAATCACTGGCTGTGCTGTGTGCAGTCTGTGGCTGCTTTGCATTGTTGTAATACTCGCCATTGTAGTGTTAGGCAGCTGGCTGTGAACAGCGCGTAGCGTTGGGCAGTTGGAGGTGAGCCGCCAGCAGTGGTGGATGTGGGGAGAGAGACGGCGGAGTTTTGAAATTTGTCATGAACTGCTATATTTATATATGATGATATCAAGGTAAATACATTGTTTGTTCTCTATTAATATCTTTCATTTGCTAACTATCCCTATCAGTAGTTAGTGCCTTCCATAGTTTGAATCTTTTATTTAGCTGGCAGTAGTGGCGCTCGCTGTACTGCAGTAGCTTGAGCAGCGAAGATTTTTGTGAGGTAAGCGATTTGTGAAAGGTATAGTTTAATGTTAGTCAGGGCCATTCTTTTGTAGGGAATTTTGAAAGTCAGATTGCGTTGCGCTAACAAAATATTGTGTGTCAGTTTAAGCACAGTCTTGTATAATTGTTCAAAGGGGACGTTTCACTATTCTATCCGCGCTTTACCGTAGCTTTAACACGGACGTAAACATTGCTCTGTGTATTCCTCCACGTTTGTTGTTACACTATCGGATTGTTCTTCCTACGAAATTTAGACCATGCGCTCACGAATACAGTAGCATACGACAATAAGGGTAAGTTTACGGCTTCCCGCGGTTGTTTGGAGGGCAAAATATATCTTGGCAACCGCGCAGCTGCAGCGGTACTTTTCATCAAGTGGCCCACTCTGGAGCGAAGTTTGCTCGGCGGCACCTAGAACTCGACGATTTGTGCACACCACAGCAAAATATCCAGCGCAGTTAGTCGTAATCAGACATCATCTGACAAAGACTAGACTTTTCTATAACGCTGGTCAGAAGCAGTTGACGTCACAAAGACTGTGGACGTCTCTTTTTTTAGACGGAGTTACGGTTCCTGTGTTTGAAAATGAAATCAAGTTTTGCGTATCGGGTAGAACTTTCTTGTGGCACGCTATGCTCTGTCTACCGCAATCCTTGATAAAATTACCCATTGGTTACGAAGATAATCGTATTATACACTAGAAATTCACATATATGAAATCAATTTGCAAATCCGCCACCAGAAAGAGTGGTTTAGGAAACAGCGAAAATACTTGGCACTAATAGCTGTATGTGAAAGTTTTTATAGCCCAAGATACAATAGAAATCAGTAGTTATCTTTGCGCATACATAATTTCAAAACGAATACTTGCCCTCGAAAATTTGTTCTATTCGAAGAAATTTTAAGATTCCCCAAGGATCCAATGTGCTTATACAAATTTTCACCCTTAATTACCTTTTTGTGTCGCCCACTGCCACGGCGCATTTTGCAGTGGCTGCAGAGCAAGCAAGAATTGGCGATTTACCACTCGACACTACGTTTCTGTGTGCGCAATATTGATGTACGCACGACTTGTGCCGCGTCTAAGCACAAAGAACTGTCTGCTTCAGAGCGCGCTTTGTTCACGCTTTACAATGTATGAATGGTAGACAACAAGCACATCAGACAAAAGAGAGATGAAACTTCTGAAATATGACGATGAAGAAAAATGCTGAAGATTAGATGGATAGATTTAGTAACTAATGAGGAGGTTCTGGATTCAAAATGGTTAAAAATGGCTAATTTGTATAAAATTAGGGATCAACTGATAGCACACATGTTGAGGCGTGAAGGAATCGTCAGTTTGGCAACGGAGTAAAACGTGGTGGGTAAACATTGTAGAGGGAGACAAGCGTTCGAACAAAGTAAGGACAGTAAAATGAATGTACGTTATATAAATTAACTAGAAATGAAGAGGCTTACACAGGATAGATACCCAGGGATAACTGCATCTATCAGCATTCGGAATGAGGATCACAACAACAACAAGAACAACAACAACAAAAGTAGTCATTAATAATGGGAGCGTGGAGCCGAAGAAGTAAGTTCCGCCCAACATATTGCCATGTGCCGCATAGTAAGGACGGTTTGGAGAATAGGGAGATTAGGATTTAACGCCCCATCGATGATACAGTCTTTAGAGATGGAGCACAATCTCGGATTTGGGAAGGACGGGGAAGTAAATCGGCTCTGCCTTTTCAGTGTAACAATCCTAGCACTCGCCTTAAGAGATTTAGGGGAGTCACGGAAAACCTCAACCTAGATGACTGGACAGGGATTTGAACTGCCATACTCCCCAATATGAGCCCCGTGCTTTAACAGTTGTGCGGCCTTGCTCCAGTGGAGCGGTTTGGAGAGCCAACCTGTGCCTTCCTCGCGCACTGCTGGTTCTATAAGTGCTGGAACTACATCATTTCTTTGCATTTCTTCGTAAACACGGAGGTAGATAAGTGCGTGAACTAAAGTAAAATCAGCTTAACAGCTCATGGCTCCAAGATACTGACAAGAATAATACATAGAAGAATGGAAAAGAAAATCGAAGATCTGTTAATGACTATCAGTTTGGGTTTAGGAAAGGTAGACGCACCAGAGAGGCAGTTCTGACGCATTTGATAAGGGAAGCAAGACTGAAGAAAAATCATGGCACAGGAATAGGATTTGTCGACCGGCAAATAAAAAGCGTTCGACAACGCAGAATGGTGTAGGCTGCTCGAAATTCCGAAAAAAGTAGGAGTAATCTATAGGAAAAGAAGAGTAATATACAGTACATACAAGAACCAAGCGGGAACAATAAGATTGAAAGACCAAGAACTAAGTGCTCTGATTAAAAAGAGTGTAAAACAGAGGTGCAGCCTTTCGCCCATACTGTCCAGTCTACACATCGAAGAAGCAGTGACGCAAATAAAAGAAAAGTTCAAGAGTGGGATTAAAATTCGTGGTGAAAAGATAGCAATGGGCAAGATTCGATGATGACACTGCTACCGTCAGTGAAAGTGAAGAAGAATTACAGGATCTGTTAAATGGAATGAACAGTCTAATGAGTACAGAATGTGGATCTAGAGTAAACCAAAGTAAGACTAAAGTGATGATAAGTAGAAGAATTGAGAATGGGGAGAAACTTAACATAAAAATTGGTCATTATGAAGAAGACGCTGTTGAGGAATTCTGCTACCTTGAAAGCAAAATAAACGATGACGGGCGAAGAAAATTGGAAATTTGTGGTAAGGTGTTATGGGGCCAAACTGCTGAGGTTATCGGACCCTAAGCTTACACACTACTTCATTTAACTTAAACTAACGAACGTTAAGGACAACACACACACCCATGCCCGAGGGAGGACTCGAACCTCCGAAGGGGGAGCTGCGACGGGCGAAGAAAGGTTGTCATAACAAGGAGACTAGCACAGGCAAAAAGGGTATTTCTGGCGTTTAGAAGTCTAGCAGTAACAAACGCAGGCTTAATTTGTGGACCAAATTTCCGAGCATTTACGTTTGTAGCACAGCATTGTACGGTAGCGAATCATGGACTGTGGGAAAGCCGGAAGAGAAGAGAATCGAGCTTTAGAGATGTGGTGCTAACGAAGAATGTTGAAAACTAGATCGACTGATAAAATAAGGAGTGAGGAGGTCCTTCGCAGAGTCGGCGCAGAGGGAAGAGATGGAAACACTGCCAAGAAGAAGGACAAAATGATAGGACATGTGCTAAGAAATTAGGGAATAACCTCCATGGTAGCAGAAAGAGCTATACAGGGGAAAAAAACTGAGGGAAACACGGATTAGAATACATCCAACAAATAATTGAGGGGGTAAGACGGGAGAAGATGAAACCGACGATGCTGTACTGCTGCTTAACCTCTTCATAGATTTGTGAGGTTGGCAGTGATCGAACACAGAAATACTACTGACCAGAAGATTTCTGTCGATTCAAACCTGGCGCTTAAGAAAATTTCAACAAGCAGTAGAAATCATAGCCATGGAAGTTTGCTCTTTGTTTTCATCCCAAATGAAATAATGCAATTTTTTAATAAGTACGTCATACCAAAATATGAGTTTCCTCCTTATTTTACGTCGTGAATTCCGTTACGACTGCACGTAGATGCAGTTCCCCCATCTGTTTTGCCGGCCGATGTGGCCGAGCGGTTCTAGGCGCTTCAGTCTGGAACCGCGCGACCGTGACGGTCGCAGGTTCGAATCCTGCCTCGGGCATGGATGTGTGTGATGTCCTTAGGTTAGTTAGGTTTAAGTAGTTCTAAGTTCTAGGGGACTGATGACCTCAGATGTTAAGTCCTATAGTGCTCAGAGCCATTTGAACTATTTGAACCCATCTGTTTACGACGTCCAAATTGCAGCAGCGCTTTATTAAACAGGGGAAAAATGAATTCAAGAATAAATAAATACTCATCTGAGTCACAAATCATAATAATAATCTTAAAAGTAAAGAAAAGTCGTGTGGCATGAATGACTGGGAGACTTCAAGGGGCCGGCCGAAGTGGCCGTGCGGTTAAAGGCGCTGCAGTCTGGAACCGCAAGACCGCTACGGTCGCAGGTTCGAATCCTGCCTCGGGCATGGATGTTTGTGATGTCCTTAGGTTAGTTAGGTTTAACTAGTTCTAAGTTCTAGGGGACTAATGACCTCAGCAGTTGAGTCCCATAGTGCTCAGAGCCATTTGAACCATTTGACTTCAAGGGCAGGGACAGCCGTCTAATTGGAAAGATTTTCCCTATTCTACGTGGCCGCAGGGGCCTTTTCTTCGCGGAGTGTAGGAGTAGTGTAAGTAAGTGTATCTGTTAAGTGTAGACGACTGTAATGGTGTGCGTGTAGTGTTGTGGCGTGTTCGTGGTGGAGATATGTGACAAGGGAGAGGGCGAAACCCATTGCCGACACATAACCAGCTCCTCTCGAAGAGCGCTAAAGGCGGCGCCGAGTTTATCTACCGCACCCGACTGACGGATCACCAACAATGTCACAAGCTACTACCCCATGAGACACTATGGAGAGGTTTGTAATTGAATCCAGGACATTGGCACAAAGACTGGTGATCAGAGACTTTACACCACCGCCAGACCTGTTCGCTCACCCGTAAAGGCAAAGGGAAAACTGTCAACAGCACGCTGCGTATCCGGTCGGTCACCCATCCAAGTACTAACCACGCCCCACTTTGGTTAGTTTTGGCGATCTGAAGGCAACTGATGTATCCACCTCGGCATGGACGTTGACCACCATTATCTCCATCGTCTTCAACGACTAGGCCTTTTGGCCTGTTGCGCCTCAGAATTGTTCACGCCATTCGTTAAAGGACGTCCAACGTATCTCTTTCCTATTGGTTTAAACTACATTGCAATTTTAGTTTTCCTGTCAATTTTAGTTTTCCTGTCATGAGAAAATGGTTCAAATGGCTCTGAGCACTATGGGACTTAACATCAGAGGTCATCAGTCCCCTAGAGTTAGAACTACCTTGAGAGGCACCCACATGCCTTGCTCATACTGTGGCATCAAGCAGTCAGACCTGCAAGATGAGTGGTGTGCCAAGCGAGTGGATTTATTCTTATTTCTCGAGTAACAACAATGACTGATTATAAGCTCTGGTACCCACAATTAAGCTACAAATCATTCTCCTGTTTGAATATTACGCAACGGAAACCGATAACGTACATCTGACTATCAGGAATTTACACAACCCTGAATGTTCACTACGCTCTGGCAATACCACATTTCTTTCTTACCCAACGGCTTTGATCAACACGTGGCCATCGCACTGAATATGCGTGACGCACACAATACAAATTCTGGATATCAAGACTTCACACTATTCGAAGAACAAGGCCACCAATCGTTTTCTTTTCACTATCTTTTTTATTCCGATAAATTCTATTACGATTCAAAGATAACCTAAACACACCATTACATTTTATACAACAATTACACATGAGAAACTCCGCCCAGTGGGCATCGCTTTACATTGGTGATTCTCTATCTTATGGCCTCGTAATTATCTAACGCTACAGTGCACTTTCTGGATAGGATGGTAGATCTTTTGCTAAATCTCACACTTCGACTCTCACACCCATCATCACAAACATTTACTCCAGACCGACCGGTACAAAAAGGAACATGCATAACCCACTGCCTCTGAACCTATCTTGCTGCTTTCCCATGCAAATCACACATACTTAAATTACATGAAATACATCACATTGGCAACATAGAATACATCACAAAGAATAGTCACAACGTTAGAATAACTTCACTTTCAGCTTTCCCACTTCAATTAGTATTCATCCCACTTTCACACGACACTGCCACACTTCGTAACTTTTCTTTCCTACTACGGACTCTGGAGGATATATGCACGTCTTCCTGAGCAATGCAAGCCAAGTGGGGTTGCTGGATAGACGGCTGACTCACCTTGCTTCTCTCTCAGAGTATTAGAGTTTGAATCTAGCGTCACACGGAAATATAACACGTAAAGTAATATTAAGATCATATTCGTCACACTCGCGAGTCCTCAACTGATACCTTGGACAAGTACTTCTCTTTATCCTTTGTCTCACACACAGATTGAAATTCACACAGTACCCACCACGTGGAAGTACTCGTCTCTAATGTCAAGTCCCGCAAACGCCATTTCTTAAATCTTTCCAACTTACACACGCCAGTAATTCAGCTTAACATTAGCACTCGGAAGTATTTCAACTTAGTACTAGCACTCGCAAGTATTTCAACTTTTTGCTGCACGTGGTTTCATATTGACCGTTGGTCACTGCCGACGACTACTACGATCCCCTTAATATTACCTGCCTGTCATGTAATTCCCTCCCCCCCCCCTCCCACCAAACGTTCCTGAAATAGAGAAATAATTATTCCAAAGAACTCTTAAGTATTTCACATGCATAAAATTCTCTCCACTCTTTTGTATTTACGGAACATACCTAAGACAGGTCTTACCAACACAAGATCCAGCGCCAGAGTGCTGAAACATGGCCGTTCTTCAGGTCATCTCGCACCTCTGCTGAGGTGGGGGAGCACCATGCCACCGTATTGGTCAACCACATTTCAGGCGCTCAAAGCTCAGGTAAATTTCATCTCTTTGGTTCCACCAAAGGTGACGAAAGGACCGTCTCAAAGATGATCATATATTGCACATTCACTATCTGCGGTTGGCAGACAACCAGACATTCATTCATTTCACAGATCTCACCAAATTGGAGTACACATGTGATCAATTAAATAAATAAATTGTCCTTCTTTCCTACACTGGTATCCGGCTTCTGTGTATTAAGTGAAATTGAGTTATTATTACAAAAAGTATGTTGTTCTGACAAGAATAACGAAGAATGTTGTACCTACTGTCAATGTCGGTCGGTACTGTACCTTTTCAACCTAAACCTAACTAACCTAAGGACATCACACACATCCATGCCAGAGGCAGGATTCGGACCTGTGACCGTAGCAACAGCGCAGTTCCGGACTAAAGCGGCTAGAACCGCTCGGCTACAACGGCCGGTCCCTGTTATGAGACATTCGTTGGAAATGATCTCTCCTGTTCAGTCTTTTTTTTTCAGTTACAATTGTAATGGGTTCTACACTTGGATATTTTTCTAACATCTGTGTTCCTTTTACTACCCAGTGACGAATATCCCGCAATGGTTTCTACATTTGGCTATTGTCTAAGATCCTTGTTTCTGTTACAGTCCAGTAATGAATATCCCGCAACAAAACGGAGAAACTTCACCTCTCAACTTTTCGTGTTGACCTGTTGTTGGGATCCAACATTCGCTACCATACAGCGGCAAAGGGAAAGCTGTTACTTTGTTAAGTTTAATTCATTGCTTTACGTCAGTTATGTTTTATCGTATGTTGTATAGTTCCAGAGAAATGTCTGAATTTGACCGGTCTTTAGACATAATCTGAGTAGGTAAATTTAAAATTGCACTCTAGGTATTGATGCTGTCTTACTTGGTCAATTATTTGTCCATTTATAAAAACTTATGGCTCTTATTAGTTCCAATCCTTGAAACGCAATCACTGTTATTTTATCTGCTGATTTTCTCATTCCATATTAAGCGGCAGTCTGACTCATTTTCTGTAGTTTGAACCTTTTATTCGGATTTTACTATTATAAGCTGATCATCAGAAGACTGCAGCCTCATGAAATTAAAATGATCACTCTTTTAATGTGTCCTTTAGTATAATCAAACAGTTACGAATGATATCGTCAATATAAACATTACAAATGCTGGAGAACATCGGAAAGCCATAATAATAATAGTAGGTGTAGAAGTATGAAGCCGGAATTTCCATACAGATGGTGTTAGCCGTCAGCGTGAGACTCGTGGGACCGAGTCTGCAGAGCCATCTGCTTCCTTTAACGGCTGACGACGAATGTCAACACACGCTAATCCAAGTACTGTACATCGATATCTGTTAGAAACCCGTAAACATGTCGACTTTTATGCCTACGAACTACTATCTGTGGACAGCATTGGTTTTCGTTATCATTTGAAGAAAACTCTTGCAGAATCGCATCGAATGCTTGTCGAAGCTTTCGGTGAACTTGCTCTTGGGGAAAACATAATGTTTCGAGCGGTTCAAAAAATTCGAAGGTGGTTATTTTGACGCGAGAAACGACGAGCGCGGAAAACCCCCGAGAAAGTTCGAAGACAACGAATCTTCATCTTTATTCCACGAAGGCGATACTCAAACTCAACAGGAACTCGCGGAACAACTGAATGTGACGTAGAAAGCTGTTTCTCTTCGATTGAAAGCTATGGGAAAGGTGCAGAAAGTGGAAAAACGAGTTCCGTATGAACTGAGTGAAAGACAGCAAGCAAATAGAAAGACCACATGTGAAATGCTGCGTACCATAGAGAAAAGAAAGCCGTTTCTCCACCGAATAGTGACAGGTGATGAAAAATGGATACATTTTGAGAATCCTAAGCGTCGTAAATCATGGGTGAATCCAGGCAAAGCATCGACATCGACTGCAAGACCAAATCGCTTTGGAAAGAAGACAATGCTCTGTGTTTTGTGAGATCAGAAGGGTGTCATCTATTATGAGCTGCTAAAACCTTTAACACTGACCGTTACCAATAGCAAATGATCGATTAAAATCTAGCATTACGTGAAAAACGATCGGAATACGGGAAAAGGCAACACAAATTTACTCCATGATAACGTCCCATTACACACAGCAAAACGGATCAGGCAAACGATCGAGGCGTTCAGTTGGGAAATACTAGGGCGTGGGACTTATTCTCCAGAGTTGACTCCGTCCGATTATCATCTATTTGCATCACCGGGACACGCTGTCTCTGAACAACGCTTCAATTCGTATGAAAATGTCGAAAATGGCTCACTAACTGGTTCGCTTCAATTGAAGAAGTGTTTTTTTGGCGTGGCATTCATAGCCTGCCGGAGAGGTATGAGAAATGAATAAATATCATTGGAGATTATTTTGAATGAAATATTGTTTATCAGTTTCAAAATATAGACGTGTAGTTATTGCAGACAACTTCGGGTTCCTTACTTCTACACCTGGTAATAATGATAATAATAATAATTATTATTATAAGTAATATTGCGCAATTGAATATTAATGTATGGTGCTTTGTCTTCTCATATATTCTCAAAAGGAACAAGAGATGAAATAATGAGGATAAGCAACCATGACAAACATCTTATACAAATGCAAGAAAACTTCCACATCCAGAAAGCCATGGCAGAAAACAAACATGTGATAAATGATCAAACACACATCAGCACAGGCTCCCTACAACACTTAATAAAGGAAATGATAAAAAAACTCTTCCCCCTTCACCTTCTGGACACACACACACACACACACACACACACACACACACACACAGCAAAAAAAATGTATCACACCAAAATACACACACACACACACACACACACACACACACACACACACACACACACACAAACAAACATACACAAACGCACACACAAATGCATACACGAACAGATCACAGATACTTCAATAATTACACTTGAAAGGTTGGCAAACACATTTGACAGTCGGCAACAGAAACCAAGACATTGCATTGAAACAAGCGTTCAGTTCATAGTGCTGTGGAATGTGTAAAAAAACGCAAATTGGCATTCATAAGAAGAAGAACAACATCAAAAATGCAACAGGTGCGTAATATGTACGAAATTGTCCACGCAACCTGTAGTACAGTTCAAAACATTACTTCTAGACAGGAAATATCAACCAGCAGAACTGTTTATAACCTATAGGTACAGTGACAAAAATGTAAATTAAATAGCGAACATATGTACATATTCCAGGCCACTGATGATGCCTTGCAGAAAGTAAAGGCGAAACGCGTATGGCACTAAAATTGTGTTTTATTCAGTTGCTGTCAGACGGTCCATAAGTAAAAATTATTAATATACCGTAATCTCAGAAGGACATTTATTAGGAACACTGTACGCCGGCCGGAGTGGCCGTGCGGTTCTAGGCGCTACAGTCTGGAACTGAGCGACCGCTACGGTCGCAGGTTCGAATCCTGCCTCGGGCATGGATGTGTGTGATGTCCTAAGGTTAGTTAGGTTTAAGTAGTTCTAGGCGACTGATGACCTCAGAGCCATTTGAACCATTTAGGAACATTGTACTTTCCGCATTTTTTTTTGAGCTGAAATAACCTCCTGTTTCTAGAAAACGAAGAGTACTTTCCTATTTTACTCTTGCAGCACAAGAATTTTTAATCGTAATTAAAGACTCAGCATCAAATTCGAGCACTTAAAACTGAAGTTTTGAAACAGTGTTTTTGGGGTCGACAGAAGCGTCCGATCCCACGCGTCGGCTTTGACCCGTGACGTAAGGGTGTTGTCGTGTGTGACGTCATGACGGCGCGGAGTTTGGTTTGAGTGTGACTGTCTCCAGTTCTGTTTTATCTTATTTTATTTACTTTTCTGATCTGTTCGTTCTATCTCGTGAGATTTTTTTTTAAATTTAAAAACACTTATTACTTATTTTAATTATCTGTTTCCTCGAATTTCTGTTTTAGTTTATTATATTTATCTTTCTGATCTGTTCGTTCTATCCCGTGAGATTTTTTTTTTTTTAAAGACAAAAACCACGAATCAGCTACTGAAGCATCTTTATCTTCTATGGGTTGCAGGGGTTACGACCCCTGGGGAGGTGGGTGGGTATTCATGCATAGCTGTCTTCACTTACACGTTGTAGCTACGCAAGGCGTCTAAATTTGTTTATATTTAGTTTGCCTCCCACCCAAAACACCCCATTTCCCGCGCTTGTCCCGTTAGTGTCATTAGGCTTCTTGTGGAAAGTGTGTGTGTTTGTTTTTGTTTCCGCCATATTTGTGACGTCATGGGTCAAAGCAGACGGGTGGGATCGGATTCTTCCGTATTTCCTGTTTTGTATAAATTCAGGAGTCTTTAGTTGGGCGTTTGCTTGAAAATATGCATCCTCCTTCTTCTTTCAGTCTTTAGCTTTCGCAACTTTTGTGTGATAAATTCATCTGCGATATACACTCCGACATGAACTATACCGTCCAAAATTCACACAGCACTGGCACATGGCAGGCAGGTCTGTGAACAGGATCGGCTTTCAAGTGACATACGAATGCACTGGCATCCCCTTGCTTGGACTCAGGGAAGTGGATCTGCGTAAACGGCGGCTTGGCGGTTGTCTCGTATCATGCCAGTAATTTAGACAAATGAAAAGTGAAACGTCTCCACACAAAATTATTTAGCTAAGTACCTTGGTAAAACGATTTTAGTTAACTCGATCCAATGAACCGGATTGTAGACGGTCAGCGCACTTAAGGCACGGGACAAGAATTCCGTTCTGGGGGTGTGTGCGTCGCGCAGTTGATTTAATACATACGTGCTATAGACGTTCACTGCACTAAGTGTCTTTCTGTAGAATAATAACTCAACTCTAGTCGGACTTCGCAAATCCACACGGAATTGATATTTACAACAGTCAACATTTTGCTATTTACGTTCGATTTGAGTATCTTACACTGAGCAACTAATTCATGTCAGAAGAGCATTTCTATTAACCTGTCTCTTGCATAACAACAGCATCAAACATAATTGAGATACTTGTCCACCTATTCATTTACAATAGTAAGCAGCTAACTCCTCAATAATCAACATTGCAATAGACCTTCTGATATATTTTTGTATCTTTCAACATATGTATTTGTATCTATTGTGTTGTAAGAGGGAGTGGGAATGCTTGGAAATGTGGCCTCGCTCATCTCAGTTAGGTGTGAGAGGAAATCCAGCCACAAGGCGATTACAGGGAATTATTTAATCGGATACGAAGCATTCTATGTTAAGCCGAACTTGTTAATCGAGCATGGTACTTCATGTTAAATTCGTCAGGAGGGTTTGCAGCGCCCACATTATGTACTAACGTGTTAAGTACTTGTAACAACACGAAGAACTCTTGCTATAGGAGCATCATAGCCAGTACGGCATGAGAGTATTGGGTTCAAAAAAATGGTTCTGAGCACTATGGGACTTAACATCTGAGGTCATCAGTTGCGCGGTTCCAGACTGTAGCGCCTAGAACTCTCGGCCACAGCGGCCGGAAGAGTATTGGGTTCGCTCGGACTTATTACAGTGGGAAGCGTTATGCCTTACGTCAGAGAATTAATACTCACTTAAAAATTCTGCACATCTGTCATAACCAGTCCAACAGACGTAGTAACAGTGTAGCGTGGGTTAGTCGGAAGAGTTAGAGAACTAAGTTAGGACTGTTTCAAGGTGTACACCTGAATTATGCACCAAAGCCGATGTGACAGTGAAGTGGAAACGTGAAGGGAGACGTACAGCACAAAAGCGTACAGGCCAACCTCGTCTATTGGCTGACAGAGGCCGCCGACAGTTGAAGAGGGTCGTAATATGTAATAGGCAGACATCTATCCACACCATCACACAGGAATTCCAAACTGCATCAGAATCAACTGCAAGTACTATGACAGTTAAGCGGGGGCAGAGAGAACTTGGATTTCATGGTCGAGCGGGTGCTCATAAGCCACTTATGACGCCGGTAAATTCCGACGCCTAACTTAGTGTAAGGAGCGTAAACATTGGACGATTAACAGTGGAGAAACGTTGTGTGGAGTGACGAAGCACGGTACACAATGTGGTAATCCGATGGCAGGGTGTGGGTGTGGCGAATGTCCAGTGAACGTTATCTGCCAGCGTGTGTAGTGCCAACTGTAAAATTCGGAGGCGGTGGTGTTACGGTGTGGTCGCGTTTTTCATGGAGGGGGCTTGCACCCCTTGTTGTTTTGCTTGCCACTGTCACAGCACAGGCCTACATTGATGTTTTAAGCACCTTCTTGCTTCCCACTGTTGAAAAGCAATTCGGGGATGGCGAATGTATCTTTAAACACAATCGCGGACCTGTTCATAATGCACTGGCTGTGGCGGAGTGGTTACACGACAATAATATCCTTGTAATGGACTGGCTTGCACAGAGTCCTGACCTGAATCCTATAGAACACCTTTGGGATGTTTTGGAACGTTGACTTCGTGCCAGGCCTCAGCGACAGACATCGATACCTCTCCTCAGAGCAGCACTCCGTAAAGAATGGGCTGCAATTCCCCAAGAAACCTTCCAGCACCTGATCGAACGTAAGTCTGCTAGAGTCGAAGCTGTCATCGAGGCTAAGGGTGGGTCAAAACCATATTGAATCCCAGCATTACCGATGGACGCTGCCACGAACTTGTAAGCCATTTTCAGCTAGGTGTCCGGATACCTTTGATTACATAGTGTAATTTTGGAATAATATTGGTTGTTGTTACATGGCTCAAGTTCACAAGGCCATTAAAAAGTACAGCCAGTCTCAGGACAACTTACTTTTCACAATCAATGAAAATACGTTCGAGAAAACCAGAATTGGTTGCATGTTTGCTGAGCAGAATACTGTAATTTACAACATTTTAGTCTCGTACGAAAAAGGGGGACAAATGAAACTCATAACTAATGTAGTATTCTTTTTGCCAACGCAAGAGATGGTGTTCAGACGATGTCGTGAATCACACTGGCCCCTGAATAAATATTAAACTTGTACATTTACTCAGTGAATTTGGCTAAAAGCTGAAACATCAGTCAGAGCAGTCTTCTGTGGGTACAGGAGTGTGAAATCTATCAGAGAAACACTTAATTGGTCTTCTTCCAGATGCTCTCATGAATAAAATGAGGAAGGATACTAGTGAATTCAGTTTTGTCTCAGTAGTTCTGAATAAAACTGTTGACTTGAATAATTTCTCGAAGTTCTCGTCAGTATTTCGCCATGTCACAGCTGATGGTAAAGTCCATGAAATATTTTTAAAAGTCGCGAGCAGCCCTGGTGACAGAACAACCTAGGTGATGTGTCATTTTTGGTACGAGTGATACACGACTGTAAGTGCAATGAAAAACTAATCGTCTGAATGATAATGGGGCGGAATTTTTGGCTGTTAATTTGAAAGGATTGAAGTCTAGAGCGAGAAACATGTTTCCTACTGCATTCGTCCACAGTTTCGCTCACGAAGTGAATTTAGTGCTATCACTATCCGAGTCAAAGATAAACGAAGCAGAATTTTTCCTCGCTTTGAATGGCGCCTTGTGCTTTTCTCTTCATGTCAACTAAAAGAATCAGATTTGTAGATTAAGACGTAAACAAACTATTGCCTAAAGTATCTGCCACACGTTGGAGTTCTACGTCACGTCTAACGAAAAACCTTTTATGAATGCCGTAGTACAGAGAAAAGAGATAAGAAATGGGACAAAGATGCCCATACTGCAGCCTGTGGGTCTGAAATCACGATTCAAGATGTCAGTTTCAGTATCCTTGTACATACACTCTAAGACAAACAGAACGACACACCACGAAGGAATTATTCGATTGGGACGGAAATCGGTATATGGTTCAAATGGCTCTGAGCACTACGGGACTTAACTTCTGAGGTCATCAGTCCCCTAGAACTTAGAACAACTTAAACCTAACTAATCTAAGGACATCACACACATCCATGACCAAGGCAGGATTCGAACCTGCGACCGTAGCGGTCGCGCGGTTCCAGACTGCAGCGCCTAGAACCGCTCGGCCACTCCGGCCAGCCGAAATCGGTATATGCTTTGTAGACGTCCAGACAAGCAAATGATTACAATTTCAAAAATTGGATGATTTATTCAATAGAAAGAGCTTCAAAAATTGAGCGAGACAATAACGCGTGGCCGGCCGCGGTGGCCGAGCGGTTCTAGGCGCTTCGTTCCGGAACCACGCTGCTGCTACGGTCGTAGTTTCGAATCCTGCCTCGGGCATAGGTGTGTGTGATGTCTTTAGGTTAGTTCTAAGTCTAGGGGACTGATGATCTCAGATGTTAAGTCCCATGGTGCTTAGAGTTATTTGAACCATTCAATAACGCGTTGATCCTCCTCCGGCCATTATGCGAGCAGTTTTTCGGCTTGACATTGATTGGCAGAGCTGTTGGATGTCCTTCTGAGGGATATCGTGCCAAATTCTGTCTAACGGCGGGTTGGATCGTCAAAATCCCAAGCTCGTTGGATAGGCCTGCCCATGTTGCTCCAAAAGTTCTGAATTGGGAAGAGGTCCGGCGACCTTGATGGCCAAAGTAAAGTTTGGCAAGCACAAAGAGAAACAGTAGAAACTCTTGACGTGAGTATGCGGGCATTATCTTGCTGAAATGTAAGCCCAGGATTGCTTGTCACGAAGGCAACAAAGCGGTGCGTAGAATATCGCCGACGTATTGCTGTGCTGTTGATGACAACCAAATGAGTCCTTCTATGAAATGAAATGGTACCTTAAATCATCATTCCCGGTTTTCGGTCTAAATGACGTGCAATATTTAGGTTGGTATCCCACTGCTGTCTGGGGCATCTCCAGACACGTCTTCATTGGTCACCGGGGCTCATTTCGAAGCGGGCCTCATCACTGAAGACGATTCTACCCCAATGAGATTCCAGGATGGAGATGTGTCTGGAGGCGAGTCGGACTTGGTGGGATGTCAACCCGGGTGTCGCCCGCCATACGACCGACAATCAGGGATGATGATCTGGGGTGCAATATCGTTTCATAGCAGGACGCCTTTCTTTGTCATCCTCAGCACCGTTACAGCACAGCGATGCGTCAACGATATTCTACGCCACGCTTTGTTACCCTTCGTGGTAAGCAATCTTGGGCTTACATTTCAGCAAGATAATGCCCGCTCGCACACGACGAGGGTTTCTACTGTTTGTTTTTGTGCTTGTCAACCCTTACCTTGGCCAGCAAGGTCGCCGGATTTCTTCCCAGTTCAGAACGTTTGGATCATTATGGGCATGGATATCCAACCAGCTTGGCATTTTGAGGATCTAACGCACCAATTGGACAGAATGTGGCACGATATCCCTCAGGAGGCCTCCAAAAACTCTGACAATCAACGCCAAGCCGAATAACTGCTTGCTTATTGGCCAGAGGAGGATCAATGCGTTATTGACCCGCTCAATTATTAAGCTCTTTCTCTTGAATAAATCACCCTATTTTTCTGAAACTGTAATAATTCGTTTGTCTGTACATGCACATCACACTTGCCGATTTCCGTCCCATTCGGATAATTCCTTCGTCGGGAGTCGTTTTTTTGTGTCTTAGAGTGTACTTTTGCAGAAATTCTGCCTTTCACATTTATTATATTGGAAGCCAGCGCTTATGACATTGGCTAATTTATAACAATAATTAATGTTGAATACCAGACGTGACAGATTTGAAAAAAAAAATATGGGAAAGAGCCATTCGTGGCCAACAATTGGATGAACCAATAACTAAACGTCCTAGGTATAATACTGTAGTCGATTTGTAAACAAACTTCAAGATAATCTACAGCGAAATTTTGGACACGGCGATGGGGCAGTCACAAGATACTCGTAGACTCAGAAAGTTGGACTCTCTGTTTTTTGAACTTTTTAATGTACTTAATTTTGGCCAGTACAAGTAATGTTTCACTGAAACTTCCTGGCAGATTAAAACTGTGTACCGGACCGAGACTCGAACTCGGGACCTTTACCTTTCGCGGGCAAGATGGTAGAGGACTTGCCCGCGAAAGGCAAAGGTCCCGAGTTCGAGTCTCGTCCCGGCACACAGTTTTAATCTGCCAGGAAGTTTCATATCAGCGCACACTCCGCTGCAGAGTGAAAATCTTATTCTGGAATGTTTCACTGAATTTCCTTTTCAATCAGTAAAATGCTGCTATAGGTATTTTTTGATTTTTCCTGCTTAAGATCAAAACTACTGATTACATAGAATTAAAGAGAAATGCGCCATAGAACTGTTGAAAACTTGTTGAGTTTTATTAAGTCAAATCGACTAGCTCTGAAATCAATGTCTGAGTTGAGAGAAGCTTTCAGTCCTAAAAAGTTAAAGAACTACGCACGTAGTTCAAAAACTCAAGAACGGCTTAAAAAGTTAGCTATATTATCAATGGAAAAGGGTCTCCCGCGGTAGCTGCGATCTGAAGTTGAATTGTACGACTTGTTGATCAATGAATTCGCCAAGAGGGTGAGGAGAATCTAACTTAATCACATATTAGCTGTTTTCACATATAAAAATGACATTTTCTTGTTTTACAAGTACTCATCTGAACGAAAGTTCAGTACAAACCACTGCTGCAGTCAGTGGCGGCTAGTAACCACGAATTCGCAGTTAACTCGCATGTTTACTGTTTTTACTTCTATTACCGCTTACTTACACCTTTATCAGTTTTCACTAATAATTGCTATTAGTTAAGGTGCATCTGTATAACATATACCCGGAGTCGAAAAACTTCGTGAATGATCCTTGCATAATGGGCACTGCTTCCGTGCCAGGTCCTCTCATGAACACCGCAACACCATGGAAAAATAGATTGCCGATTTTATTGAGCATTTTACTCCTCAGGACGCTCTGCAGTTCGCGGAACCCTGCCATCTGAAAGCGAACAGAGCTAAAAATTCCAGTTTACGAGTCACATTACGAGCTACAGTCGGCTGTCTGGTAACTGCGCTCCAACAAACTTACGAAGGATGCGCTCTCATTCGTTATGCCCGATAGCATCGACCGCATTCTCCTGAGATACTCCGCCATTGGGATGTTGCGAAGTAGATACGCGACCCAGCTACTGTATATTGAAATTTTACGAAATGGAAGGAAAAAGAAGAAGAGGTTTCTGTGGTTCTGTTTGCTTCGGTAACCGACAACGCGACTCGGAACATTAGGCTGCACGACACTTAGTGAACTGTACAGAGCACAAATGTGGTCCGCATAGAACTTTTCTTTAGTCTCCGTAGGACGTATTCGCATAAAATTTCAAGTATGCTTCTCTCATGTACGCTTTGAGTACTGTAACGTCAACACATACAGACGTCACCGAATGCGTCTGTTGTTTTGTTTATTGACTGCCAACATCGTGCTTGTGTCTAGAATGAGACGCTTAAAATAGGTTACTGGAATAACATAACCATTGTTAGTGATATACGAAAGTGATCATGGAAGTAAGGAAGGAAGGAAGGAAGAAATAAGAGGTTAGTTGTTCCGTGCTTGATGAAGTCATTAGAGACGCAGTACGAGCTTAGATGGAAAAATGAAGCAGCTGTGTCCTTTCCAAAGGAATCATGACATTTTCTTTATGCGATTCAGAGTTAACCACTGTTAACCGAAATCAGGATGATCGGACGAGGACTTAAAACCCGTTCCTTCCAAATGCGAGTCCACTGTCTTAACCAGTGAGCCATCTCGCTCGATCAAAATGCTTGAGGTAAAGTGTAGCGTGTAAGGAATGTGTAAAAGTCATGCACAGTGTTGTTGTTGTTATTATTGTGGTGGTGCTCAGTCCGAATACTGGTTGATGCAGTCCTCAATGATAATTTATCCTGGACAAGTCTCTTAATGTCTAGGTAACTATTTCAACCTAACATCGATTAGTACCTGCGTACTGCAACCAAGCCTTGGTTTCATTGTATGGTTTTTACCTCCACGCCAGTCTCTCTCTCTCTCTCTCTCTCTCTCTCCCTCTCTCTCCTCTCCATTATTAAATTGACTATTTCTTGATGCCTCAGGGTGTGTCCTGTCAGTTGTTCATATTTTCATTCAGGTTGTTACATAAAACTCATACCTCTCTTTTTCAACCCCTTACGACTTCATTAATTAATCAATATACTCTTCTAATCTCCAGCATTATCCTGCATCAGTCTGTGTCGATCCACGCCGCAGTTGTATCATGAAATCAGTACGAACGTTACGACGCGCCAGATGTCCAAATGTGTGATTTATTTAACTTAAACACAAAGTGTGTTTCGTGAAGAAATCACCCCATTATCAGCTTCTGTTGTAAGGAAAATACGAATCATTATTTCGAATTATTTCACGCTCTAACATACGAGGTGTTACAATAAAGTAATCAGACTGATGTGAAAAAAAATGTTGCTTACCGTTTTAGTCAAGTTTAGTGTTGTCTCCTTCAAAGTATTTACCTTCTGATTGCACACACTTTTTCCAGCGCTTCTCCCATTGATGGTAACATTTCTGGAACTCATCTTTTGTAATATCCTCCAAGACC
This sequence comes from Schistocerca serialis cubense, assembly GCF_023864345.2. Lineage (NCBI taxonomy): Eukaryota > Metazoa > Arthropoda > Insecta > Orthoptera > Acrididae > Schistocerca > Schistocerca serialis. Next base: position 1,235,137,224 of record NC_064638.1, read on the forward strand.
CTCGTCACAGCCTTTTGGACATCTTGTCTTGTTTGAAAATGGTGTCCCTGACCGCCGTTTTGACTCTTGGAAATAGAAAAAAGTCGCAAGGAGCGATATCTGGCGAATAAGGTGGCTGTGGTAGTACTGAAATTTGTTTTGAGGTTAAAAATTGCTGTACTGACAGAGCAGTATGGGATGGCGCAAATCTTTCTCATACTAAGATCTTCAGTTATTATTAGACGAATCGTGTGTAATAAGAAACTAGAAAGGGTACCATCTGGCTTGACTAGAAGCACAGGGACCGAAAGTGCACAATAAACTCAGTTTCAGTGTGGGCGAGAGTGGGCTAAGATCACATGTGTTTTTGTCTCTGTGCGTTAATCAAATCAAATAAATTTGCACAACATAGACAGATACCCATTACTTATATGAGTAAAGTAATGAGATTGATTTTCTTTGCAAGATGTTGCCACATCTGCAGGCTTGCGTAGTCACAATATCTTTGACCTTGGTCTATAAGCTGCTTCTAGTCCAAGCGGCACATCGATGCAAGTGCTCAATCGTGAGTTGTGCTGTAATAAGTTAACACATGTTTTGAGTCCAGTTTTTACCGCAGACCCTACTAGCGCTCATAAGAGAACCTTTTGCCTTGGAATGTACACTATGTGATCAAAAGTATACGGACACATGCGTTTTTCATATTAGGTGCATTGTGATGCCACCTACTGCCAGGTACTCCATATCAGCAACCTCAGTAGCCATTAGACATCGTGAGAGAGCAGAGTGAGGTGCTCCGCGGAACTCACGGACTTCGAACGTGGTCAGGTGATTGGGTGTACTTGTGTCATATGTCTGTACATGAGATTTCCACACGACTAAACATTCCTAGGTCTACTGTTTCCAATGTGATAGTGAAGTGGAAAGGTGAAGGGACACGTATAGCACAAAAGCGTATGGGCTAACCTCGTCTGTTGACTGACAGAGACTGCCGGCAGCTGAAGAGGGTATGGAAATGGAGGAGGATGTAGATGAAGATGAAATGGGAGATATGATACTGCCTGAAGAGTTTGACAGAGCACTGAAAGACCTGAGTCGAAACAAGGCCCTGGGAGTAGACAACATTCCATTAGAACTACTGACGGCCTTGGGAGAACCGGTCCCGACAAAACTCTTCCATTTGGTGAGCAAGATGTATGAGACAGGCGAAATACCCTCAGACTTCAAGAAGAATATAATAATTCCAATCGCAAAGAAAGCGGGTGTTGACAGGTGTGAAAATTACCGGACTATCAGTTTAATAAGTCACGGCTGCAAAATACTAACGCGAATTCTTTACAGACGAATGGAAAAACTAGTGGAAGCCGACCTAGGGGAAGATCAGTTTGGATTCCGTAGAAATATTGGAACACGTGAGGCAATACTGACCCTACGGCTTATCTTAGAAGCTAGATTAACAGAAAGGCAAACCTACGTTTCTAGCATTTGTGGACTTAGAGAAAGCTTTTGACAATGCTGACTGGAATACACTCTTTCAAATTCTGAAGGTGGCAGGCGTAAAATACAGGGAGCGAAAGGCTATTTACAATTTGTATAGAAACCAAATGGCAGTTATAAGAGTTGAGGGGCATGAAAGGGAAGCAGTGGTTGGGAAGGGAGTGAGACAGGGTTGTAACCTCTCCCCGGTGTTATTCAATCTGTATATTGAGCAAGCAGTGAAGGAAACAAAAGAAAAATTCGGAGTAGGTATTAAAATCCATGGAGAAGAAATAAAAACTTTGAGGTTCGCCGATGACATTGTAATTCTGCCAGAGAGAGCAAAGGACTTGGAAGAGCAGTTGAACGGAATGGATAGTGTCTTGAAAGGAGGATATAAGACGAACATCAACAAAAGCAAAACGAGGATAATGGGATGTAGTCGAATTAAGTCTGGTGATGCTGAGGGTATTAGATTAGGAAATGAGACACTTAAAGTAGTAAAGGAGTTTTGCTATTTGGGGAGCAAAATAACTGATGATGGTCGAAGTAGAGAGGATATAAAATGTAGACTGGCAATGGGAAGGAAAGCGTTTCTGAAGAAGAGAAATTTGTTAACATCAAGAATAGATTTAAGTGTCAGGAAGTCGTTTCTGAAAGTATTTGTATGGAGTGTAGCCATGTATGGAAGTGAAACATGGACGATAAATAGTTTAGACAAGAAGAGAATAGAAGCTGTCGAAATGTGGTGCTACAGAAGAATGCTGAAGATTAGATGGGTAGATCACATAACTAATGAGGAGGTGTTGAATAGGATTGGGGAGAAGAAAAGTTTGTGGCACAACTTGACTAGAAGAAGGGATCGGTTGGTAGGACATGTTCTGAGGCATCAAGGGATCACCAATTTAGTATTGGAGGGCAGCGCAGAGGGAGACCAAGAGATGAATACACCAAGCAGATTCAGAAGGATGTAGGTTGCTGTAGGTACTGGGAGGTGAAGAAGCTTGCACAGGATAGAGTAGCATGGAGAGCTGGATCAAACCAGTCTCAGGACTGAAGACCACAACAACAACAATGGAATATCGTCTCAGTTATGTGACTGGATCTGTGATTTCCTGTCAGAGAGGTCATAGTTCGTTGTAACTGACGGAAAGTCATCGACTAAAAGAGAAGTGATTTCTGGCGTTTCCCAAAGCCCTTTGCTGTTCCTTATCTATACAAACGCTTTGGGAGACAATCTGGGCAGCCGTCTTCGGTTGTTTGCAGATGACGCTGTCGTTTATCGACTAATAAAGTCATCAGAAGATCAAAACAAACTGCAAAACGATTTAGAAGAAATATCGAAATGGTGCGAAAAGTGGCATTTGACCTTAAATAACGAAAAGTGTGAGGTCATCCACATGAGTGCTAAAAAGAACGCGTTAAACTTCGCTTACACGATAAATCAGTCTAATCTAAAAGCCGTAAATTCAACTAAATATCTAGGAATTACAATTACGAACAATTTAAATTGGAAGGAACACATAGAAAATGATGTGGGGAAGGCTAACCAAAGACTGCGATTCATTGGCAGGACACTTAGAAAATGTAACATATCTACTAAAACTTCCTGGCAGATTAAAACTGTGTGCCCGACCGAGACTCGAACTCGGGACCTTTGCCTTTCGCGGGCAAGTGCTCTACCATCTGAGCTAGCGAAGCACGAATCACGCCCGGTCCTCACAGCTTTACTTCTGCCAGTATCTCGTCTCCTACCTTCCAAACTTTGCAGAAGCTCTCCTGCGAACCTTGCAGAACTAGTACTCCCGAAAGAAAGGATACTGCGGAGACACGTCTTAGCCACAGCATGGGGGATGTTTCCAGAATGAGATTTTCACTCTGCAGCGGAGTGTGCGCTGATATGGAAGGTAGGAGACGAGATACTGGCAGAAGTAAAGCTGTGAGGACCGGCCGTGAGTCGTGCTTCGGTAGCTCAGATGGTAGAGCTCTTGCCCGCGAAAGGCAAACGTCCTGAGTTCGAGTCTCGGTCGGGCACACAGTTTTAATCTGCCAGGAAGTTTCATATCAGCGCACACTCCGCTGCAGAGTGAAAATCTCATTCTGGATATCCACCAAAGAGACTCCGTACACTACGCTTGTCCGTCCTCTTTTAGAATACTGTTGCGCGGTGTGGGATCGTTACTAGATAGGACTGACCGAGTAAATCGAAAAAGTTCAAAGAAAGGGAGCGCGTTTTGTATTATCGCGAAATATGGGAGAGAGTGTCACAGAAATAATACAGGATTTGGGATGGACATCATTAAAAGAAAGGCGTTTTTCGTTGCGACGGAATTTTCTCACGAATTTCCAATTACCAACTTTCTCCTCCGAATGCGAAAATATTTTGTTGACACCAGCTTACACAGGGAGGAACGATCACAAATATAAAATAAGGAAAATCAGAGCTCGTACGGAAAGATATAGGTGTTCATTCTTCCCGCGATCTATACGAGATTGGAATAATAGAGAATAGTGAAGGTGGTTCGATGAACCCTCTGCCAGGCACTTAAATGTGATTTGCAGAGTATCCATGTAGATGTAGATGTAGATGTTGATGTAATGTGTAATGGGCAGACATCTATCCAGACCATCACGATCTGAAACTTCATGGCAGATTAAAACTGTGTGCCGGGCCGAGACTCGAACTCGGGACCTTTGCTGTGAGGATGGGGCGTGAGTCGTGCTTGGGTGGCTCAGATGGTAGAGCACTTGCCCGCGAAAGGCATATGTCCCGAGTTCGAGTCTCGGTCCGGCACACAGATTTAATCTGCCAGGAAGTTTCATATCAGCGCACACTCCACTGCAGAGTGAAAATCTCATTCTGGAATGCATCACGATCCACTGCAAGTACTATGACAGTTAGGAGGGGGGTGAGAAAACTCGGATTCCGTGGTCGAGCTGCTGCTCATAAGCCACGCATCACGCCGGTAAATGCCAAACGACGCCTCGTTTGATGTAAGGAGCGTAAACATTGGACGATTGAAAACTTTGTGTGAAATGACGAATCGTGGTAGAATCACGGTACACAATGTGGCAATCCGATAGCAGGGTGTGGGTATGGCGAATACCCGGTGAATGTCATCTGCCAGCGTGTGTAGTGCCAACAGTAAAATTCGGAGGCCATGGTGTTGTGGTGTCGACGTGTTTTTCATGGAGGTGGCTTGCACTTCTTGTTGTTTTGCGTGGCACTATCAAAGCACAGGCCTACACTGATGTTTTAAGCATCTTCTTGCTTCCCACTGTTGAAAAGCAATCCAGGGATGGCGACTGCATCTTTCAACACGAGCGAGCACTGTTCATAATACACGGCCTGTTGCTGAGGGGTTACACGACAGTAACATCCCTGTAATGGACTGACTTCCACAGTGTCCTATAGAACAACTTTAGGATGTTGTGGAACACCGACTTCGTGCCAGGTCTCACCGACCGACATCGATACCTCTCGTCAGTGCAGCACTCCGTGTAGAATGGGCTGCCATTCCCCAAGAAACCTTCCAGCACGTGATTGAACATATGCCTGCGAGAGTGCAAGCTGTCATGAGGCTAAGGTTGTGCAACACCATATTGAATTCCAACTTTATCGATGGAGGGTGCTACGAACTAGTAAGTCATTTTCAGCCAGGTGTCCGGATATTTCTGATGACATAATGTAGATTCGGAAGTCGTATTGTTAAAAGCCCCCTCGATATCCGGAAAATGCATAGAGCAATTTACTGAAAGAGTAGAGCTTTTTCCACCTTCCCAACAAGTTGGTGAAATGCTGTTTCACATGATTTGCCTGGTTGATGTACGTGTTCATTTACAAATAACTGAACCTCAGTTAACCTCTTTCCCTTAACGTTCACATTAACCAATCTTTAAAAGAAGGGAGGACAGACTGATCGGTCTCATATCCTCAGAGCCATGTCTCCCTGGCTTCAGAATGAAAACAGTCCTTTCACTGTCCTCCAAGTATCAGGAATGTTTCCTGCTAATAGGCTCACGTAAAACGTCCACATAGGAATCTAATTAAACCCTCTCCTGCTTATGTAACAAGGAAATGTGTTCCTGCCTTCAACAAACACAGTTTCTCTTGTTTTTTACCTATACATGTTTCGAAGTTTCTCGATCTTCAGTGGGTTTTATTTACTATCTTACTATTACACATTGGTGTTCACAAGCCTGTTTGGTATTTGAAGCACAGCTATAATTATTGCCTTCCTAATAGGAAGCTCCACTCAAACATACTGTAGAAAAACACGGAGACGCGAAATATATAGAAAAATGACATACTGGAAGACAATAATTACAGCTGTGCTGCAAATACCAAACAGCTTTGTGAAAGGTGTGAGACGCTGATCAGAAGAATAACTAAGTATTAATAATTGCTGGGAATGTGTGCTATATGATACTGATAAACTGGCGTACAGTATGTAATTCGATCCAAATTGCATACAGTTTTGATCATAAACCAATCAAAAATAAGTACTATTGGAAAACGATAGTAAGTACTTCATACTGGATGATAATAAGATAATAAATAAGTTAATCTTCTCCGAAACATGTATGGGTGGAAAAAAAAGGAAAATTGTATTTCCTTAAGGCAGAACTACTTCCTTATTACATACACTCCTGGAAATGGAAAAAAGAACACATTGACACCGGTGTGTCAGACCCACCATACTTGCTCCGGACACTGCGAGAGGGCTGTACAAGCAATGATCACACGCACGGCACAGCGGACACACCAGGAACCGCGGTGTTGGCCGTCGAATGGCGCTAGCTGCGCAGCATTTGTGCACCGCCGCCGTCAGTGTCAGCCAGTTTGCCGTGGCATACGGAGCTCCATCGCAGTCTTTAACACTGGTAGCATGCCGCGACAGCGTGGACGTGAACCGTATGTGCAGTTGACGGACTTTGAGCGAGGGCGTATAGTGGGCATGCGGGAGGCCGGGTGGACGTACCGCCGAATTGCTCAACACGTGGGGCGTGAGGTCTCCACAGTACATCGATGTTGTCGCCAGTGGTCGGCAGAAGGTGCACGTGCCCGTCGACCTGGGACCGGACCGCAGCGACGCACGGATGCACGCCAAGACCGTAGGATCCTACGCAGTGCCGAAGGGGACCGCACCGCCACTTCCCAGCAAATTAGGGACACTGTTGCTCCTGGAGTATCGGCGAGGACCATTCGCAACCGTCTCCATGAAGCTGGGCTACGGTCCCGCACACCGTTAGGCCGTCTTCCGCTCACGCCCCAACATCGTGCAGCCCGCCTCCAGTGGTGTCGCGACAGGCGTGAATGGAGGGACGAATGGAGACGTGTCGTCTTCAGCGATGAGAGTCGCTTCTGCCTTGGTGCCAATGATGGTCGTATGCGTGTTTGGCGCCGTGCAGGTGAGCGCCACAATCAGGACTGCATACGACCGAGGCACAAAGGGCCAACACCCGGCATCATGGTGTGGGGAGCGATCTCCTACACTGGCCGTACACCACTGGTGATCGTCGAGGGGACACTGAATAGTGCACGGTACATCCAAACCGTCATCGAACCCATCGTTCTACCATTCCTAGACCGGCAAGGGAACTTGCTGTTCCAACAGGACAATGCACGTCCGCATGTATCCCGTGCCACCCAACGTGCTCTAGAAGGTGTAAGTCAACTACCCTGGCCAGCAAGATCTCCGGATCTGTCCCCCATTGAGCATGTTTGGGACTGGATGATGCGTCGTCTCACGCGGTCTGCACGTCCAGCACGAACGCTGGTCCAACTGAGGCGCCAGGTGGAAATGGCATGGCAAGCCGTTCCACAGGACTACATCCAGCATCTCTACGATCGTCTCCATGGGAGAATAGCAGCCTGCATTGCTGCGAAAGGTGGATATACACTGTACTAGTGCCGACATTGTGCGTGCTCTGTTGCCTGTGTCTATGTGCCTGTGGTTCTGTCAGTGTGATCATGTGATGTATCTGACCCCAGGAATGTGTCAATAAAGTTTCCCCTTCCTGGGACAATGAATTCACGGTGTTCTTATTTCAATTTCCAGGAGTGTATTAGGAAGCAAACGTGGATCAGGAAAGAGTTTCGACTACACAATGCTTCTCTCTCCTACTTGTTTCAGTAGAGCTGGAAAGATTCCATCTGGATAGGGTGACTTCAACTACTGAAACGTTCCGACCTTCCACTGGATTTTTTAAAAATCAACACATTCCTTGACAGATTCCCCGATTTCACCATGATTTATTAAACTGATGGCTCGGTAATGTTCTGAAATGTGTGAAATGTTCGTCGTAATAAGATAAGAGAAATCAGAGCTCGCACGGAAAGATTTAAGTGTTCGTTTTTCCCGCATGCTATTTGGGAGTGGAACGTTAGAGAAACAGTGTCAAAGTGATTCGGTGCACCTTCATCCTGGCACTTAAAGGTGAACTCGAGAGTAGTTAGGTAGATGCAGATATTAAAAAACTAGAATGAGATTTTCACTGTGTAGCGGAGTGTGTGCTGGCAGAAGTAAAATTGTGAGGACAGGGCGTGAGTCGTGCTAGGGTAGCACTGTTGGTAGAGCACTTGCCCGCGAAAGGCAAAGGTACCGAGTTCGAGTCTGTGTCCGGCACACAGTTTTAATCTGCCAGGAAGTTTCATTAAAAAACAATGTGAGAAAAAATCAGCTACGTCAACTGGTGGAGGACCCTGAAATGTAGGCTATACGCGTCGCAAAGAATGAGGTGAAGCTGCATACAAGGGTAAGCGGAACCAACATTTCAGCTGAGGCAATGGTCTGTACCTTAATTCAACACAAAGATCAAAGACACCATAGAGCGTGTATCTTATTAATTTGGTTTTTCGGTCCCCTATTGTCTTACTCAGGGCGCTTAGCGGATCATCCCCATGTTTTGTTTAATTTTTGTACACTTTCACCGAATCATCCTGCATGTAGATTACTGAAACTGCTGAGAGAGGATGTTGAAGGTTGTGATCTCTTAAAGTTCGTTAGCCGTACTATCATGAAACAATACAAAGCCAAATTACCGACCAAGGATAAATAGAAAACACCCTTTCTGGTCAATAAACAAATCTATAATCATACAAGACGACCGATTGCAATGCTTCTTCTCTTCTCTGAATTTTTAAGTGGCTGATTGTTCAGTTTGGCCCCTATGCACAACGAAAACACCGCCACAGTAAGATCAACAGCTTAAGAACTCAATGTGTTATATTTGTTATTTGTGTGTCGTCTAACCATGGAAAAGTTGTAGGTTAGGAGGGGATTTTGAAACCTGAGTCAAAACTGAAATAACATGTATTTATTTGCTATTAATGATTCACGTAATTCACATAAAATTAACACACAACAATGTTATCTAAAAGCTCAAACGAAATTAGAAAAAGGACACTGTGGTGTGGGTACCATATTATTTGGAACACAGTACGGAGAAAACACAAGATCTTCTTATCTGAGCAGCTAGCGAATTTTAAATTAACGAAACAAAAGGAGGCCACAGATTTCAGCTAACTTAGGAACAGAAGTTGAGTGGCAAAGTAAGTAGCAGCTGCACTGTAAATGGATCACGCTACCGTATTTGCGACACTTCCACTTCCACAAAAATCAGCTACCGTGCGCCGAGAGATGAATCGCCCAGAACCTTTGTTCAAAACGCTAAACTGTTACCTTTGGGAAAAAAAGCTATGGAGGAGACGACTCAATGTTGTTGCCAGTCTACATGTTACAACCTCTTCACTTCCACCATCACCTTTTATTTCGCTGCTCGAACATAAAAAACGCATTCACTATTTTTAGTGTCTCATTTCCCTCACACACACACACACACACACACACACACACACACACACACACACATTTAGGTGTCCCAATGATGGCCCAGTAGTTTAGTGGGCTAAACGCTAATCAGAGAGCTTTCTGTGTCAAGGATGAACAAAGGGCATTATATCATTCATGTTCAACGGTGATAATAACTGTGTAATGCAGTGGATTTATTTTGCTTGTCTACACGCAGCCAAGTCCTTACACAGAAAGCTATTGCATGATACAGCCTAGGAAATGCGGAAAGAAGATGGAATATTGTGTCTGTTATGGAAGTTCAAATAGGCATGAGGGTATGGATCGCAAGAAGAAGCATTGAATGATGTGGCTCAGTATATTGTGGAACATTATACTCAAATGATACATACAGATTATCAATTCAGTTTACATATTTTCTGCATCTACTACATTTAGGTTACGTACCCAGTTTACATCTTTTCAGTATTTCTACAAAATATAAGTAATAATTACTGTAGGTTGCTGCTAAATCAGTTGTTGCACACACAACAGTAAACCCAGACCAAAGTGCTCAGTTTATCATCCAGTATGAAGTACTTACTATCGTTATCCAATAGTACTTATTTTTGATTGGTTTATGATCAAAACTGTATGCAATTTGGATCGAATTACATACTGCACGCCAGTTTATCAGTATCATATAGCACACATTCCCAGCAATTATCAATACTTAGTTATTCTTCTGATCAGCGTCTCACACCTTTCACTCTGCTCATTACCTGTTGTGCCTCGGTTCCGAGAGTGCAAATTGTTCCTATTTGCCCTATGAATTCTGTAATAATCTTGCCTGTAGTTCATTTTTCATTAAAGTCACTTCCTTTTTAATGACACATGTGATGTTATAACGTTACCATCGACGTAAGGAAAAGTATCACACTACCTATGCACATCACTTTTAATAACTACCACAAATATTTGTGGCAGTTACATGATACATTAGGCTAGCTGCGTCTATGTAATGTTTTTCGCTCAAATTTATACAATATATACCCATAATGGAAACCTACAGGCATCTCTTAGTAATATCTAAAAACAGCTACAGCTTCATAAAAAATGTTAAGTCTATTTAATTCGATAGCAATAAGATTTTCATTGAATACAACACTGTGCTTGAAATTTGGTCTTCCAAGTAGTGCAACAGTTCCACATCTACCTCTCCCACTTGTTACTAACTTTCATCACACATTCTTCGCACATTCTGCATAGTTTTGCCAAAAACATCGTTCTTCGTAAGTTCGAATAAATTCTTTTCGAAATCATTTTTCTTTTGCGTTCATACATTTTTCTTAGCATTAATATCGATGTACAGTTTTCTCCAGGGATCTTGACGGAAGAACAATGTTTCTTGTGAATGTTGCTTGGAATACGATTATTGTTCAAACTTTGCTTTAAATTTTTGTAGTGAATCGCATAACTTTTCTTATTGTACAATGTGGAAATCAGCTTCTTTGAAACTCATGGCTTGTTGATGCTTTGTTTTTGTTCAAGTCTCTCTGGACATAATGCCAGGTCAGAATGAAGTTCATGTAATTTTTCCATATACCCATGTAACCTATGTCTGAACCATTTGGTATGCATCCACAACTGAGTATTATTGAAGAGGTTGAAAATACCACTTCAGTTGTAAATTTCTTTATTTTCGCACGACCGGTTTCGGACTGTTATAAGCCCAGGTGTTGTACTAGAAATAGCAAAATACGGGAGATAATATTCACACTCCGCAACACACATCAAAAACAAAAAATACTAGGACATGTCAAAGTATTTACAAGTTAAGACCAATTTAAAATAACCTAATTCGTATACACATACATTTACAAACTTCTAGTTAGAGACAATCACTAGATTTACTCTTCGTATACAATTCTTAAAAAAAAACCTTATTAAATAATGTAATGCCACACTGTTCACTCATATCTCATCACTATCAGTCACTGGACACACTATTCACACATAGTTTCATAATACTTCACTCATTACACACACAAACACACACGTAATTTTCATAGCTGTTAAGGTTGGACGTATGCGAAGTTGTAATATTTTGAAAGTAAAAAAACCTTATAAAGTCCAAATGTTTCAAGGCAATGCAACTAACTTTGGCACAGTTTTTAAGGAATGTTATATGGCTAAACATATATGTTTTCATGCTTATTGAAGTTATATGTTTTTAATGATAAACCGTTGAAATTTTTTCAGCAATGTGAGTACAGACGTTCCTATCTTTGAAAAATCTGTCAGAACTAAAGTAATATATTTTTGTACGAAGTTTGGCATACCATTATTACAAATATTAATGGAACAGAATATTGATATCTTCTTTTGCTAGATTTTTACAACTCTCCAAATTTCGATAAAAAAAATATACCAAATCCTAGGGCTTATCTCTGACATAAATGCTTACTATTGTAGTAAATGAAAATTTCTTCCACAGAATGTTTCACTATGGTATTGATTAATTGCATGCCAAGCTTAAGTAGTTTAATGTCAGTGTCTGTGAGGAAAAGGTACATAAAGTTCCCAAAATATAAGTTATGGGAAAACTGAGTCAAAGATTTGATCATGTTTGTACTCCTATCAGGCCCTACTTTATCTGGGTGAACTAGTACAAAACATATGCATTCTCCTCTTCATCCACAAGCAGTCTTTTCCTTGCTCGTCATCTTGGGTTACCCTGATTACAAAACTCGGTAACAATAACGTCAGCTGCATCAATTCTCCTGCCATCGATTTCTTCAGTATCGTTAGTGTGAAAGCCCCTGGACCAAATCCTAGCCTCTGTAGAGTCCATAGTCTGCCATTAGCAGAGTTAAAAACTAAACAATCATCAAACGCTGCAACTTGATTTGTACTTGTGGAAACAAACGTTGTCTTGGGACACAGTTTTCCTTTCAGACAGTTGTAACTTTCATTAGAATTTAGAGTTTTCCCATGCACATACCCCGGCCGGGTTGTCCTCATTTCATCATCATCATCATTTGTGAGCGTGACTAGATTGGATTTTGAAAAGGAAATGGGCTGTGTAAAAATTGGGACTTTATACGGGCGCTGATGACGGCGCAGTTGATTACACCACAAACCAAACATCATTATCATCATCATCATCATGCACATACTTTTGCAGAAGTTCTGGATCTGCTAAACACCGAAACACACCCCACATTGCGAATGCATAATATTGCAATAAAACACAGCAGGAATGAATGATATGAAGAAATACAGAACAACAAAGGGGCATTAACCCGTGCAAGCTTTTGTTAATTATTATTTTTATTACACCCATCAGTGGATTTATACGTAATATTCAGGAACTGGACTTTTAATACCATGTAGTAAAATGAAGACCCAATAAAACAATTTTCACAATTTTGATCGTTTTCGCATCCCCCCTCAACTTCCCATCAAAGTAGTTGTATGTAGAGTTCTTCGTCAATCGCTTTACGTGTATCGTGAATGTGCTACATAAATTAATGCAGGCAACTTGACATGTCTGTTGTGGTATTCATGTGTTCCTATTACAATTAAGCCTTTTTTTAATGCAACTTAGGTTGTGTATTTTCATGCAACAACAATGTGTTATTAAAACGTGGGAAGGTATTCTGTAATTCGAGTTGTAGTGGTTAATAAAAAAAAAATGGAGAAGAGAGACCGTGAAAAAGGGAAAGAATGAAAAGCAAATCGGACTTCGTATTACAGAAAAGCTATTGTTGGGGTGGTCCTTGTGGCGTTTTTGAGCAAAAGTTAAACCAATTTCCACTACAAAAAGTATTGAAAAAGTACAGAGAATAACAAAATGTAACTGACAGGGGGGAAATGACGTAAATAAGAGTTCATCCTTTACCAGGTAAACTTGTCTTCTTTCGTACGGCGTCCAGGTCTTCAAAAATCTCCTTCAATTCTGAGTGAACAGTCTGCTCCGAAATCTTGCAATCGTCCAGGAATCACTAATTTATACCATTTAGAATCATCTTGATACTGTATGCAACTTAATTTACTTTGCTACTTCCATCCACCGAATTTCTTAACAACTTCCACAATATGTCTACACATCAAAATCAGATCAAGACTAGCTATTAAGTTTTTTACGTCAGCATCAGATCACGTCTGCCTTAAGCTTCCTCTCTCGAGAGACAATTCAGAAACGAATAGAAAACAAAAAAAGAGTTACAATTTTAGCAGTTTCTCTGCCGTCGAGCGCTCATACCGCTGCCACGGGATATTTTTTATCTGAGGGAACGAGCGTAGCGCGGCGAAATTCAAAGTCCCGCTACAGTCACCTACTGAATATCTCTGAGGAACGTTGCCAAGCAGTTATCAGACTGCTTAAATGATTCCCACTACTTGTACATTCAAATATGACAATAGGTTACGGATTTTCATATGGAACAATTGTAACTTCAATTCTTCATCTCGCAAAACCTTAAAGAACGACTGTTTGCGGCACTGCAAGGTTAATGTATCTACGTTACTGCTGACAATAACTACACTGACCAGTCAGAACATTATGACCACTGACCTACTATCAATAGAAACCAGTCCAGGCGATAGTAGCGTCACCTGGTGAGGAATGAATGCTAGTCAGACACACGAACGGTGCGTGTAGTATCAGTGAGCATGCTGTCCGTGTGTAGAATGGGGAAGACGAGCGATCTACCCGAGTTTGACCGAGGGCAGATTGTAACGGCCCCGAGGCTCAGCTCAAGCATTTCGAAAACTACACGACTTGTCGGGTGTTCGAGGAGTGCTGTGGTGAGCGTCTAAAATACGTGGCGAAATCAAGGTGGGGTTGGGCAGCCACCCTTTATTATAGATGTCGGACATCGTAGGCTGGGCAGACTGGTAAAACAGGACAGGCGGCGAACTGTGGCGGAACTAACAACAGGTCTTAATGCTGGGCAGAGTACAAGTGTGGCTGAAAACACAGTGCATCGAACACTCCTAACGGTGGGCCTCCTTAGCGGACACCCGTGCATGTCCCAATGTTAACAACACAACGTGGGCACCTACGACTGAAATGCACACATGACCACCGGCACTGGACGTTGGTGCAGTGGCGGAGCGTTGCGTGTTCTCATAAAACACAGTATCTCCTTGATCATGCCGATGGGAGAGCGCGAATCCATCGTCTTTCTGGGAACAGCCCCTTGACACCTGTACTGCGGGATGGAGACAAGCTGGTGGAGGCTCCATTATGCTCTGGACAACATTCAATTGGGCATCCATGGGTCCAGTGGAGCTCGAGCAAGGCACCATGACGGCCAAGGAGTATCGTACACTGGTTACAGACCATGTCTTTAATGACGATCGTGTCTCCCAACGGCAGGGGCATTTTTCAGCAAGATAATGCGCCATGTCACAAGGTCAGGAGTATGACGGAGTGGTTCGAGGGACACAGTGGACATTTCCAATTGATGTGCTGCACCCCTCCCCCCCCCCCCCCCCCCCAACTGGCAAGATCTGATTGAAGTTGGCGTCAGAACTCATCACCCCACTCCCCGAAATTTACGAGAATTAGATTATTTTTGTGTGTTGATGTCGTACCATCTCCCTCCAGCGACCTACCAAGGCCTCATTTCTTCCTTGCCACGATGCGTCGCCACTGTTATTCGTGCCAAAAGTTTGCACAGCGAAACACCGATGTTTTTGTGATGTGGAGTTTCGAAAAAGCAGTTGTATGAAGGACAGTTGAAAAAAAAAAGATTTGAATATAAAACGTAGCAACTTGTTTAGTGCTCATTGTAAAATGAGGGAAACCCAGTAGCTGACACATACTGCCAAGTTAGGGCAACATACGCTCTCAGCTTCTGGTGTTTGAATACTGTTTGAATTCTGAATATGATGTAACGAATTTTATATGGGTTTGCCGCAATTGTTTAAAGTTATTTCATCAAGCATTAGTCATTCGCATACTTACATCCATAACAAACGTAGTATAATTTTGCATAGTCGTTGGTTATCAAATATAATATGGCATTATTAAAACATTCAACACCAACGATCACAATGGTCGAAAATGCCACATAGTTAATATAGTAGAGAATGCATAGGAAAATGTTTTGTGCAAAACTACTTGAAGTCCCAACCCTATACGAAAAAAAGTGAGTTAAATCTTATGGCACTTAACTGCTAAGGTCATCAGTCCCTAAGCTTACACACTACTTAACCTAAATTATCCTAAGGACAAACACACACCCCCATGCCCGAGGGAGGACTCGAACCTCCGCCGGGACGAGCCGCACAGTCTGTGACTGCATCGCCTGAGACTGCTCGGCTAATCCCGCACCAACCCTATACAGTTTGAAGAGGAAGTTTATTAGCACAGAATTAAGAATTTCTTTTGTGATCAGAAAATTGAGCAAGAAGGATTCATTGTATCTTTAATGTCGCTCAAAAATTACGCAGTATAAGACTAATCTCATTAATGTAATGTATAATTAAATCCTTGGTGTTCGTAGTTTTAATGTAGAACTTAATGTAGCAAAAATATGACGATGAAGCAGTTTCTTATGATGATTTTAAATTTACGTTCTACAAAATGTGTTTACACTGCAATTTTCTTTCTAGAAATACAAAAATGTAACATTATGGTACAGCGATCGCCAAAATCAGTAGATGTACCAGAAAAATAATTTTTACTATCGATAAAAGAATGAAGAAATTATAAAAATTGATATGAGGAAGAAAAAATTAAAATTTAATACTAAATTAGGAAAATATTACAATTAAAATCCAGTGGGATGACGAAAAAAATTGTACAATACTTTAAAAAATTAGGAGAGTACACTAATGGTTTCATGAAAGTGCATGAAGATCTCATAAAACCTCAGACTCAAGCAATAAAATGAAGACATAAAACACAGAGACATAGTTAACAAAAGGGAAACTCTGTCAGATGAAGCAAACCAGTTAAGGGGGATGTAACGGAAAATGTAAACATTTATTTAAAAAATAAATGTAGCCATATTTATTAATGTACAAATCTAAAATTGTACACGTGTAAAGCAAATGAGCTGTGTTTTAATGGAAAAATATAATAAAATATGCAGGAATAATATTTTGCCAAAAATTTGAATTTTCTAATTTTTTAAATTATCTTTTTTATAAAAAGCCATAATTCAAATTCTAATCGTGCAATTAATCTGAAAAGTTAATTGTATTGTCCTGAGAAGGTTATAAGACCACTGAACAACAGTTATTAATTTATAGTACAAACTGTATCATTACAGAGCTTTTAATTTGCACATCCAAAATTACTATTTTTTTCTACATGCAATCATATAAAAATCAGAAGATAATTGGAGGATCTCGTATTTTTTAGTTCCAGGGAGACAGCAACATGTTGCAAACAGTTTCTGAAAATTTCATAGCATTAATGAATGTACTTTTTGAGAAATAGGCTTCTAATAACGTTAAAAATGAAAAACAGAGAAAATGAGGTTCAAAGATTTTCTTCTATACTTCTACATGCAATAAGCTTACCTCAATTTTAAAATCCTCGATGCTGATACTCCTCATCCTCTAGGTCTCTCTTTTTTTCTCTTCGAATCTGCCTGGCATGTACTTGCAGATAAGACACTGATCTGTTAGCTTTCTTGACCCTGCTCTTGTCGGCGGTGTCAAATGATTTTGTTGTAAACGCACCAGGATCTATACCAACTCTCTTCAGCACTTCAGTTCTGACATCATTTCCGTTATTGTAACATAAAACTGTATCATAGACACCTATCCACAGAATATCTTTTTCGAGCATCTAATCCAAATTAAATTATTGAGGCTTTCATTTGCATTTTTTGTCTTTCTGTGAAGACACTTCTTCAGTAACTCAGGGTTTGCAAGAACCCTGAATGAAGGCTTAATTGCATTCATAACAGGTTCTGGTAATGAGTGTTTATGTGAATACGTCTCATTTCTGTTGCTGAACTTACACCAATCGTCTTTGGGACACGGATTGTGCATTGGTGTTTGGTCAGTGGATAGTTTGTGGAAAAAAACTGCCCACACAGCACGCCTCATTGGCTCTAAATTATGTGTGTTTTAACTGATAGCTCTCCCATAAAACAACTGAAGAGAATCAATTTCTTTCAGAGTAAAACTGCCTTTTCCTACTAGTGGTTTTCCATCCTCAAGTACTTCACCTTTCTTCTCTTTCAGTAAACGATGAAGCCTACCACCAAGCCTCTTTTGGATGTGGCCAACACATTCCAACTTTTCTATTGTTGTATTGTACGGATTTTAATCTGTTACAGCTTTTAACGAAGAGGAGTCCCCATCACCAATGTAGTTAGTAGATCTAACACCATACTTGTCCTCAGATCTGGAGAACATCCTCATAACTGCAGCAGCCTCCACTCCCCCACTTGAGCCACTATAATTTTTAGAGCATGCTACTGCATGCTTTTCTTGCCACAGTTTCTCACTGTCTTCATTGTTGGACATTTTCCTTGTTGCACACTGGTGGCAGTATTTAGACACAATTTCTACATCTAAAACTTTACCTGAATCAATACCAATAACAGATGCAACTCCATACAGAGATGTGTGACCCATTTTCATCCAGGTCCCATCTACAGACACACACAGGTCAGTGTCTTTTGTAGGAGAGTCACTGTCATGAATATCTACACCAGGATCTATTTCTTGATGGTTTATTTCCACCAATTCTAGCACTGCTTTTTTCACAGAAACTTTGGCAGTCTCGCATACAAAATCAGACGTTTCTTTATTTATTTTTTCAAACCTTGCACAAGGTGGAGGCATGTTCAGAAAACCACACAATGAATTACCTCCTTCCCTGCCCTATCCAAGGCATCTCAGAGCATATATTAACCCAAATTGCTTTCATAGGCACCAGTGTCAGTTTTCTTTGGAGGAGGAAAATGAAAATTCATAGCCATATGAATTACAAATTAATATAAAATCACAAGCTATTCCCACCCTTCTTTCTTCAACAAGAATCATGCATTCTGTATTTTTACAGCACATGAACGTGAAACCTTTATATCCTGGCAGAGAAGCTCTAAACAAAAAGTCTGAATCCAATGGAATGCATAGCAACACCGAGCGAGGTGGCGCAGTGGTTAGCACACTGGACTCGCATTCCAGAGGACGACGATTCAATCCCGCGTCCGGACATCCTGATTTAGGTTTTCGTGATTTTTCTAAATCTCTTCAGACAAATGCCGGGATGGTTCCTTTAAAACCCTCCATATCAACATCATTCATGCATCTGTGCAATTGTCCTGTACCAAGTTTCGATGCTGAAGCTGAGAGCTTATGTACTTCATTTCTAGCTGCTTCCTCTTTTTTGTTGGTAAACCGATTACCATGAAACCTCCGTTTTCTAAACACAGTTTTTCCACCATCCATTATGCATCTTAACTTCCACGTACAGGTTTGCGAATTCAATCTTCCACCTACTAACGTGTGTTAGTATTGTCTAAACGTAAATAAACCACATGCAAGAAAGTTTTCAGGTAAAGATATAGATGTCAGCCAGAGATATAGTTGTCAGCCAAAGATATCGAAAGAAAATAGCTTTCACACTGACAAAAATTCCGCTAAAGCAAGCAGTTTCCCAAATGTCGGAAAAGGTGGGAGTGGCCGCCACTGTAGAGTTAATCAGTTTAACAATTTCTACGTCTACATTTACGTGATTACTCTGTACTCTGCTATTCTCAATAAAGTGCCTGGCAGAGGGTTCAATGAACCACCTTCATGCTGTCTCTCTACAGTTCCACTCTCGAACGGCAGGCGGGAAAAACGAGCACTTAAATGTTTCCGTGCGAGCCCTGATTTCTCTTATTTTATCGTGATGATCATTTCTCACTATGTAGGTGGGTGCCAACAGAATGTTTTCGCAATCGGAGGAGAAAACTGGTGATTGAAATTTCCTGAGAAGATCCCGTCGCAACGAAAAAGTCTTTGTTTTAATGATTGCCACCATTTAAAGGTATTTCTAAAGCTGATATCACAATTAAATCCACACACAACATAGATTAAACTGTGTAGATCAAGAAAATAATATTTTTGAGAAGCCGAATTTTTGGACCAAAATCCATTACTTCTCCTCTTAATATAAAGACAACAGTGCAGGAAGGAAGAAGATAAGAACGTCAAAGGGAAGGCAATAAGGTTTAATTAGCTTGGTGCTTGATTGCCTACATTGAAAGAGTAGAAAGACTGAAGATGACGCAACTGCATCGAAAGAAAATTGCTGGATATAAAAAGAAAAACATAAATAATTAACACTACCTGACGAAAAAAGTGAAGCACCCGGAATACATGGTCGAATGTCAATGTAACATTTTATACGTATAATAATCGGCGGGTACACAAATGATTAGAGTTGCAGTTGTCTGTGACAGATAGAACGGCCATCAAGGAGCATTAGTGCTGTTTGTGTTTGGTGTTTTTACCTGTCCTTTTAGGTTATATAAGGGTCGTTGACAGCGTCAGATGGTGAGTGATTGCTGGGCAGGAGACGGAGTTGCCCCATACTCATGTGAGACAGTGTCACAGCACCTGATAAACTTGATGGTTCCATTCGACCAGCTGGTCGAATAGTGCAATATCCAGGTTTGTGGGGCATTGGGACGTGATAATGGTTCGATACTGGAGTGCATGGGAATGTGACAGCAGGCTTACTCATCATCAAGTTCCGGCTGACCGTATCCGACCACCAAAATGGAGGGTCGTCGTATAGTGCATCAAGCACTTCGTAGCCCCTTGACATCAGCGCCTACCATTCTAGAACAAGATGTGGACTTTTTGCAACATTCTGTGTCAGACCGCCTCATTGGTAGACAGCAGCAGCTGGACTAGGGAATTACCGTCCAATTCGTAGATATTAATAGCATCCCATTAACACCACAACACACCGGGTTTGCCATCGTCGACGAGCAAGGCAGCAACCTACGGAGAGGTCCCGTTCCAATATTTTGGAGGCAACTCGTTATTACTCTTGGCGTCGTGGTGCAGGGAGCCATCGGACATTTCTTCAGGTAACGGTTGGTGGTGACTGAAGGAACTCTGACGGCACGACGGTACTCCACGGTCATTCTGAGTCCTCGTGTGCTACCTATTTTGTGTCAGTATAGTGGTGCCATTTTTCAACAGGACATTGCTCGTTCACACACAGCACGTTTCTCTACGAACCATCTGCGTAATGTTGAGGTACTCTCGTGGCCAACAACATACCCAGATAGAACCTGTTTAGGACCAGCTCGGGTGTTAGCTCCGTCCTAGTCCCAGTACAGAGGATATCAAGGACCGGTTACGACAGTTGTGAGCCAGTTCGTCGCAGGAGAGTCCTTATGACACCATTCTCAACCGAATCAGTACACGCATGCATGGATGCATGGAGGCCAGAAGAGGTGCAACGTCATACTGCTAAATGAGCTCATATTGTCAACTTCTTTGTAAATTTGTCTCGAATAATCACTGAAACAACCTCACATATCCTCTTAACCCCTTCTGGGTGTTTCACTTCTTTGTGTGGCAGTGTAGTTTCAGAGCAGTTACAGAGTCTGTTCGTGGCAAAACCGAATCAGTGAACTAAGTGGAAAACTTAATAATGAAGTCTATCTATTGTCATTTAAATAACGTTTTAATTTCACCAATTTACATTTCGAAATCGCAGCTGCATCATCAGGACTCCCGTTATTATTCGTATGTAAGAACTTCATTGCGATGTCAATACTCCGGAAACACGTGTCTGTGGGAGTTATAGTGCACGCTGAGAATTTTACTTATTTTATTGTTACATCATAGCTCTTTCAGACCCTCTGGCTACAATTGTGTACATTAACTTTTACTGTGTCCTAACTGCAACACAAGTATTTTTTCTCATTGGAAAGCTAAGGTACGAATTTGGGAATGTTCAACCTTTGCATTATGCACAAATGCTGCCAACTGTTGGGAATCATTATGGAAATATCAGCAAGTCAATGTAGCAACGCGCATCAACGCGTGACCACCAGAATTCATGAATGTGATTGGTTCGTCATATTCCACTTGGAACTGAATGTTGTTGTTGTTATTTTGCATGGTAATTATTGAATGATCATTTTATTGTTTATTACAATAGCGAATTTTTCATAATTATTTGTTTTAGTCTATAAAATGAAGGCAAGTATACGAAGTATATTTTGAAAACAGTGAAACCTTCCCGTCTCCTCTATATCTCTTTTGTTACGCAACCTTCCCTTCTACAGTAACCTATGAAACCTTCCCTTAGGATTTCTTTCTCTTGCTTAATAATAACAAATGAAATCTTCCCTTTGAAATTTATTCTCTTTCTCAATCTTCGCATACAAATTTAATTGCTGGTTATTAAAGGTGATTTTCTGATTATTTCAACGAAACGTAGAATGTGTCGTCGTCGTGGCCCTCAGTCGTTAGCTGCAATAACCCAAAACTGTTCCTTACCTTTTTCACTGTTACTGGATCGCCATCTGACTGCGACATGAATATACTTACTGTGTTTTACTATATTTTATTAACTGCTGGTGGGCTGTCATAATACGTGGCTGTATTTATTACCATAGCTGACGTTATTCTTTAATAGAAAAGCTGACGTTATTCTTTAATTAATTTGACTGACGTTACGTAATACATAGTTAAAATTTTTCTTGACAACAATAAAATTTTGCAAAGTTTTACGTTGATGGTTTTTGCGATGCAATATTGCTGGCAAAAATTAATTATATTCTGAATGAAATGATTTTACAAACGTTCAAATGGGACTTACATTTCACAATAATCTTACAACTAGCATTGCGCAAACATGCCGTCAGTAGTCTTGAGTAAAAAAAAAAAAAAAAAAAAAAAAATTACATAATATTAGTTCCTCTTATATTAATAGTTAGCTGATGTCTCTGTACATCCGTTTATAATCTCTTGTAAATCATAGCTGGTGGCTGGCAGGCACACTGCTTCTCTCAACCTCTCGCTTCAGACCTGCTACCGACTCGCTTCACTTCTCACTTACTACTGACTTCCTACGAACGCTAAAGTGCGGTCTCTCCCGCCAACAATGCTTTCTGGTGCAGACAATCCCTGCTATCATTACAAAATGTATCAATGCAAGGTCTTTTCCGCTCTTTTCTTGAAATATATCCATACGCGGTCCCTCCCGCCCTTTTTAAAATTATATCAATGTGCGATCTCTCCTGCCAACAATACTTTGGTGCACACATTCCCTGCTACCACAATTATTTCCAAAATGACAAATACTAATTATTCCTACTTAATCCTATTAATAAAATATAAATATCTTTCATAAATTGTGGTTTGACAATAGACAATAGAAATATACACGTCTTACAACAGATACATATTTTTTTTACAAATCTTGCATATAAAACCATTTAAAAAATCACCTAAGAGCATTACTCCACACAGAAACAATTTGCTTCTTCCAGAGAAAAATCAGGTCTCAAAAGGTTTACGAAGTAATTTCCACATACTGTTTTCACTGTTATATAAACGTTTACAGTTTGTACAGCCGACAGTGAATCATCTTTGTGAATTGTGTACGTTCACATAACAAAGTAACCATCACGTGGAGGTTACTTCATTGTGGTGCCATATTATTTAACAGAAACCATCGTCTTTCGCAGAGGATACTGTAACTCCTGTAGATACGTGTTTCCGGATTGTTGACGTCGTAATAAAGGTTTTTACGTAACAACTGAAGCCTTAATGATGAAGCTGGGCTTTCGAAATGTGAATTGGCGGATTATAAACGGTATTGAAAGGAATGTGGACGGATTTTATTGATAAGTTTTCCACTAATAACAGACTTTTGGAAAGATGGACTTGCTCTAGTAAAGCATTGGCCTACTTCCGAGCAGGTAGTCAAGGCCCGGTGACGGCACACATCTTTCCCACGGCTGACAACGCACGCTACAAGACGCCGTGATGCGACGCTGTTGGCAAGCCTGCATCTGCTCGCGCCTCACCCCCAGGGACTTCCCCCTCGCCTGCTCGCCCTGAAGCCCTTACCACCGCGACGGCCGCTACAAGGCGCGCCGCACAAAATGAAATTGCCAAATAGAATTTAAAAGTAGGTCGTCGGCCGCGCAGGCGCTCCGTAATGCCTATTCTACGAGGAGCGCGGGCCGGTGCTGTATTATGGGCTCCTTCGAGAATCGACGCCGTTGGTCGCGATCGTAGACTTTCCGCTGGCACCGGGTAAACTACCTCCCCGATAACGCTTTCTTTTTACAACCTGCACAGCTCGTTTATGCGGCGATATTAATATCGTCTCTTACCATCTAGCATCTGGGAGGAAGACATGGAATCAATGTCTTTCTCAGCTTACGCCCGACACCAAATAATACGCTTCAAAATCAATGGTTAAAAGTACTGTTTTGAAAAACATCCAGAATGGGGAAGGATGTTCAGTGTCCTGCCTAACGTGTGTACGTGAACGCTTCATAAAAGGATAGAATTATCGGAAGATTCTTTCGACAAGTAACACGAAAATTGGTCAGTAAATAATGCCTGATACACTGCAGACAAATAAATTTGCAACGCGCTGACAATGGCATGCAACGAACATCAAATTGACATGGAGTATACTATGTGCTTGGTTAGACGAATGATAACCTTTTCAGCACATTCGAAAAAAGTAAGTAGTCGTATATGTATTTAGGGTGGTGGGGTGTAAGGGAAGATATTGTGATCATTATTACCTTAATATGTCCCTACTGCAGTGCGTCTAACAGTCCTCGCGGTAACACGTCACATAATTTACTACCTGTTGTTTTGTGCACAATCGGAACTGTGCGACAAACAAGGAAACATTCCCAGGTGTCAATAAACGATCTTCATGAAACTTGGAGGGTGTGCAGAGGGGCAAAATAGTGCAATACGTATTTTTTGTTTGTGAGCAATTTAATTTTTAGTGGGTAAAACACACACCGAAAGGTAATATGGAATTTTAGGTTTAGAGAAAACGTGTTCGAAAATATGATTTTTATGATAATGTTTTTCACCTAAAAGTTTATGTGTAATTAATGTTTTACAAAACTGTGTAATCAATTTTTGTAATAATCTGAAATTTTGCAAAATATCCCACTATCATTAATTAATTTTGAAAAATGAAAACTTTTGCTACAACACAAATTAAAGAAGTTTTCAGGCTGCTTACATCCCTGTGTAACAAAGCTGGTTTCCGAAATACCATGTTTGGAAAATAAGTTGTCACAATGTGCTGCCAGAATATCTTCAACATTCCTCCCTGAAATATCTACACATTCATTGCTATTCTAATCATTTATTTTACTTATATTTGTTTTATGTCTCAAATTGTTATTTTACGTTTTACGTTAGGGGTTTTTTGTTTTTTGGTTTACCGTTTCACATACATGTATTTTCTTAACTGAAAATAGAAAGTAACTCGTTATTATGATAGAAAAGAATTACAATAAAGATAATCTGTAAAGAAATGCTTCAAACATAACTTTTTCTACATCATGCTCGTTAAATGAACGAACGAAATTTCTTCACGTAATGTATATGATGGAGAAGAAAATGTAAAACAAAATTCAGCAGGATTTCAATTTGTCACGGGTGATCCCCTAAATATTCAGTACATTGGTAAGCCTTGGCGGAGAGAATTGATTATGTACTAGTGACTGTAGCTTCATTGTATTGTTTTACAAGTGGAGACTGACATCATAATCATTCAAGAGAGCTAGATATTAAAATC
The DNA here is from genome assembly GCF_023864345.2 of Schistocerca serialis cubense. NCBI lineage: Eukaryota > Metazoa > Arthropoda > Insecta > Orthoptera > Acrididae > Schistocerca > Schistocerca serialis. The sequence continues at coordinate 1,235,162,250 of NC_064638.1, forward strand.
TTTTCACCAAGTTCTTCCAGCATCGAGAGCCGTATGAGTTCCATGGTTGTACCTGTGCCATGGATATATTTTGGATCACTAGATGTTTCTTGTCCTCGCGTAGGACACTGAAAATGGTTTGTTTCACATTGACCACCCGCCTTTCCATGGTTTTAAAAGAAACTAATGGTGAGTTTGGCCAGAGAATTCGAGAATCTCTTTTTGAAACTGCAAATGTCCTTGAGACAGCATGGAAATCTGGTAAGCGAACTTCTAACCAAGTCAAAAGATATTTGAAAGACGTTTTCTTTCCCAGTGAGTGAGAAATATCATTACTATTGTTAGATTCTTGCGGTGGTCAGTGTGAGAGGATCATGTAGAGCATCATACCTGAGGACAAGGAACTTGTTCATCTGGTCATATGAAATCAGTGAGTTCAAGACGATCGTACTCAGCGCCAGGCGACATCTCAACGACCCTACGCGACTGGCCCCTGAGAAGACAACATATTATCCACTCAACCGTGCGGAATCGTACAGCCACATTACGTGCCTCGAGTCAGAAAATGGAGTTACGTATTCATTGAGGTAGTGCAAAGACATCTGAAGTGCTATGAACTGTCAGGATGGCAACCATTGTTGAGGCTTCTCTTGACACGGCATCATACAGAGGCGCAACGGCAGTGGTGGGCCCAGTCAAAACGATGAACACGGGAGTGGCTTGAGGTACACTACTGGCCATTAAAATTGCTACACCACGAAATAGACCTGCTACAGACCCGAAATTTAACCTACAGGAAGAAGATGCTGTGATATGCAAATTATTAGCTTTTCAAAGCATTCACACAAGGTTGGCGTCGGTGGCGACACCTACAACGTGCTGACATGAGGAAAGTTTCCAACCGATTTCTCATACACAAACAGCAGTTGCCTGGTGAAACGTTGTTGTGATGCCTCGTGTAAGGAGGAGAAATGCGTACCTTCACGGTTCCGACTTTGATAAAGGTCGGATTGTAGCCTATCGCGATTGCGGTTTATCGTATCGCGACATTGCTGCTCGCTTTGGTCGGGACCCAATGACTGTTAGCAGAATATGGAATCGGTGGGTTCAGGAGGGTAATACGAAACGCCGTACTGGATTCCAACGGCCTCGTATCACTAGCAGTCGAGATAACAGGAATCTTATCCGCAAGGCTCTAACGGATCGTGCAGCTACGTCTCGATCTCTGAGTCAACAGAAGTGCCATCTGCACGAACAGTTGAACGATGTTTGCAGCAGCATGGAGTATCAGCTCGGAGATCATGGCTGTGGTTACCCTTGACGCTGCATCACAGACAGGAGCGCTTGCGATGGTGTAGTCAACGACGAACCTGGGTGCACGAATGGCAAGTCATTTTTTCGGATGAATCCAGGTTCTGTTTACAGCATCATGATGGTCACATCCGTGTTTGGCGATATCGCGGTGAACGCACATTGGAAGCGTGTATTCGTCATCGCCATACTGGCGTATCACCCGGCGTGATGGTATGGGGTGCCATTGGTTACACGTCTCGATCACCTCTTGTTCGCATTGACGGCAGTTTGAACAGTGGACGCTACATTTCAGATGTGTTACGACCCGTAGCTCTTCCCTTCATTCGATCCCTGCGAATCCATACATTTCAGCAGGATAATGTACGAACGCATGTTGCAGGTCCTGCACGGGCCTTTCCGGATACAGAAAATGTTCAACCGCTACCCTGGCCAGCACATTCTCCAGATCTCTCACCAATTGAAAAGTCTGCTCAATGGTGGCCGAGCAACCGACTCGTCACAATACGCCAGTCTCTATTCTTGATGAACTGTGGTATTGTGTTGAAGCTGCATGGGCAGCTGTACCTGTACACGCCATCCAAGCTCTGTTTGACTCAATGCCCAGGCGTATCAAGGCCGTTGTTACGGCCAGAGGTGGTTGTTCTGGGTACTGATTTCTCAAGATCTATGCACCCAAATTGCGTGAAAATGTAATCACATTTCAGTTCTAGTATAATATATTTGACCAATGAATACCCCTTTATCATCTGCATTTCTTCTTGGTGTAGCAATTTAAATGCCAGTAGTGTAGTTTACAAACAGTTCCCATTCTGCATACTGCGTCACAATGAACGTATCCCCCGGCTTCCCGGGTTCGATTCCCAGCGGGATCAGGGATTTTCTCTGCCTCGTGATGACTGGGTGTTGTGTGATGTCCTTAGGTTAGTTAGGTTTAAGTAGTTCTAAGTTCCTAGGGGACTGATGACCGCCGGCCGCGGTGGTCTAGCGGTTCTGGCGCTGCAGTCCGGAACCGCGGGACTGCTACGGTCGCAGGTTCGAATCCCGCCTCGGGCATGGGTGTGTGTGATGTCCTTAGGTTGGTTAGGTTTAAGTAGTTCTAAGTTCTAGTGCTCAGAGCCATTTGAACCATTTGAATTTGACTGATGACCATAGATGTTAAGTCCCATAGTGCTCAGAGCCATTTGAACCATTTTTTGAACGTATCAATTTTTGGAGGATCTGAGGAGAATGAACGTTGCCGAAATGTATTAATCATCTTCATATCGGCCGAGTACCTCACATGTTGGTATGGAATCCGTTTGGTCAGCTATCTTTTGCGCAGACAGTAATATCCAGAACAACCAATTCTGACCTTTTAGGACCGTTGGCATCGCTCTTTTTTCAATGTCTCCATCACGTTATCTTTCAATAAAATTACGCAAGGACGCCTGTTGCCCATGCTGTCCTGACCTACCTCGACACAGAAGGTGCTCTACTGTTACTATGGCCAGCACGTTCTCCTGTTCGCTCTCCAATCTGATTGTGGGTTGCTGAGAGAGTGGCACTCCCAGTTGAAACAGTACGTAATGACACACTCTTTATCTGTCGTTCAGGATCAGTTCGACTGAGTTGGGTTGGAGCGATTATTGCAGCCAGAAGTAGAAGTTCAGTGTACTATAAGGTATACCCAAATTAAAAGGAGAATATAGTTACATGTAAAGAAATTGTGAAAACGATAGTATAATAACTGTTCATGTGGAACATTACAATTACGCTTAATTGCGATTGACACCGATAGACCGATCCCAATGTTTTGAAAGGGAGTGGATGGCTTCAGTGTAGATATTCCTGGGTTACTGTCAGATCCAGTTTCCCACGGTGTCTTGCTCTTCCTTTTCATGGATGAACCTCTGCATTTTTCAGAGATTGTTTTGAGGGGCTAAGGATATGCGAGTCATATGGGGAGCAATTGGGTCTGTTTGGAAATTTCTGAAGGAACTTGTAACTGTGGTTGTTCTTGATAACCTGTTTGAGCGTCAGGAACGTATTGCAATATTGCTCAGAGTCGATGAATAGAAGTCCTTCTTCTTCGAAAAAGAATCTGAGCATCACTTTTCCGTCCTTTGGTACAGAGTGAGCTCTTTTTAGAAGTGTGGAGCCGGGATGCCACCACTGCATGATCATCCGTTTGGAAGCATGGTTGAAGTAGTGACACTGCGTACCATCACATGCCACAATCTGAGCACTGAAACGCGCTCCTTGCTCAGCGTATCTCAAAAGATGGCTCTCGCTGCCTTTAGATCCTCTGAAAGATGCTTGGGCACCCACTGTGCACAAATTTTGCCATAACGAAGCTTCTTATGAATTATGTGCTGCGCAGTTCCTTTTTTCTCATCTACAGTCCGACATCAGTGTGAGGTGTGGTGATCAGACGATTCGTCTGTATGAGCTCCTCCGCAGCAGACATCGCGGCACTGGTGGTGACAATGTGCGCCTGCCCAGGGCGTGGCATGTTCTCAATGTTTACACGCTCCGCCTCATAACGCTGACACCACTGAAATACAAGGTGTCCGAAAATTCTTTCCCTGATTACATAAATTAATAACTCAGGCTGGAAGTAAGATAGAAATATGAAACTGGTGTCTAATTGTTTACAAACTATCAAAGTTTTTTTCACACATCAGTAAACTTCCACATGAGCACCCTTGGTAGCACGTAGCACATCTAGGCGATATTCAATTTCCGTCCACCATTAGCTAACATCACTGGAGGGATCGATTCAACGACTGTGGTTATCCGTTGCCGCAGGGTTTCAAGATCTGGTACATGTGTTCGGTAGAACTCGTCCTTGACATAACCCCATCAAAAGAAGTCTAATGGGGTTATGTCAGGAGAGCGTGGAGGCCAAACCGTTGGCCCATCACGACCAATCCATCGCCCAGGAAAGGTTATATCGAGATTTACACGGGCGTCCAAACCCCAATGAGACGGTGCACCATCTTGCTGAAACCAGACATCGGGGTGATACTGAAGCAGCTGAGGAACAGCATACAGTTGCAACATGACCAGATACACTGCAGATGTGACGGTAGCCTCAGTGAAGAAGAATGGCCCGATAATTCGATCGTGCAATAGCGCGCACCAAACATTCATCTTTGGACTGCCCGTGGTGCACTCCATGACATCGCCATGGGGTTGTGAACCCCAAATGCGCACATTATGGCGATTCACTACTCCACTGACAAAAAAGGTCGCCTCGTCGGAAAAGGCAATTCGTCTGAGATAACCATCATCGTCCTCAATACGTGATAGCATTTCGACCGCAAAGTCATATCGACGTGTACTGTCATTGGGCAACAAGGCCTGAACGATTTGCACTTTGTATGCACGAAACAATAAACGTTTGTCTAAAATGTGATGGAGAGAGCTTTTCGGCATCTGTAATTCACGTGAGGCCCTGTTCACCGATTTCTTCGGACTTCGCAGAAAAGACTGCCTTACAGCTTTCACCCTGTCTGCTGAGGTTCTTGGTCGACCAGACCTCGGAAGGTCAGCAACCGATCCTGTGTTCTTGAACTTCTCATACCAGGCTTTAATGCTCTTGGCATCAGGTAGATTCCTTCCAAATGTTGTCTGGAAGTGTCTCTGCACTGTGGTTGGTGATCGTGTCTCATGGCACCACAGGACACACTGTGCCTTCTCCTGATTGGTTATCATGGCTTTTTGGGCACTGCACCTCATCCACTACTTACGTATTGCGAAGCTAAAACGGAAAAAAACTTTGATAGTTGTAAACAATTCGACACAAGTTTCATATTTGTATCTTACTTCTAGCCTGAGCTATCAATTTATGTAATCAGGGAAAGTCTTTTCGGACACCATGTATTGTGCACCGTGCAAGCCACTGCTCTCCGTATACGGCTTTCATAAATTTGTGAAGCATGCTTCCCTTCTGCAAAAAGAAATCACGTAACTGCTGTTGGTACTGATCGGGAGGAATACATCATGCAATAATCGCGGAAACAACTCTCCAGAAATGGAGAAGCAGCTAACTCCACTTGTTCAACTGAGAATACCAACACGCCATCTGGTGGAAAACACGTAACACCCACTGGGATTACACACAACACCGCCTAAGTGTAGGTCTCGCTTTCAATTTTGCATACTTTCTACATATTTTGCACCCTGTACATCACAAAGCTTCTACAGATCTAATGTCTTCTTCCTGCTATACTGTACACTGAAGTGACAAAAGTCATGGGACTGCGTTATGCACACATACAGATGGCGACAGTATCGCATACACAGGATTTAAAAGGGCAGTGCATTGGTGGAAATGTCATTTGTACTCAGGTGATTCATGTGAAAGAGTTAGCCAAATGATTATGACCGCACGACGGAAATTAATAGGCACTGAACGTGGAATGGTAGTTGGAGCTAGACACATGGGACGTTTCATTTCGGAAATCGTTAGGGAATTCAATATTCCGAAATCCACAGTGTCAAGAGAGTGCCGAGAATATCAAATTTCAGGCATTACCTCTCACCAAGGACAACGCAGTGGCCGATGCCTTAACTTAACGACCGACACCAGCGGCATTTGGGTAGCGTTGTCATTGCCAGCCGGCCGGGGTGGCTGAGCGGTTCTAGGCGCTACAATCTGGAACCGCGTGACCACTACGGTCCCAGGTTCGAATCCTGCCTCGGGCATGGATGTGTGTGATGTCCTTAGGATAGTTAGGTTTAAGTAGTTCTAAGTTCTAGGGGACTGATGACCTCAGAAGTTAAGTCCCATAGTGTTCAGAGCCATTTGAACCATTTTTTTTGTCATTGCCAACAAAAAGTAACACAGATTGAAATAACCGCGGAAATCAATGTGGGACCTGCGACGAAAGTATCCGTTAGGACAGTGCGGATGAAAATGGCGTTAATGGGTATGGCAGCAGACGATCGACACGAGTGCCTTTGCTAACCACTACATTGCCTGCAGCGCCTCTCCTGGTGATAATATAGGTTGGACCCTAGACAACTGGAAAACAGTGGCCTGGTCAAATGAGTCCCTGTTTCAGTTGGTAAGAGTTAATGGCAGGGTTCTAGTGTGGTACTGTCCCCACGAAGCCATGGGTCAAAGTTGTTAACAAATAAAGAGAAGACTCGTTGAGGATGTAGAGGAGCATGCATACGGTTCGCACTGGTTCACCAGGTTGTCAACAAGGCAATGTGCAAGCTGGTGGTGGGTCCATCACAGTGTGGGCTGTGTTTACATGGAATGGACTGGGTCCTGTGGTCCAACTGAATCGATCATTGACTGAAAGGCGTAATAGAAACAGTGTCGAATCTTTAATTCAAGTTTACTGTAATCTACATTTTGGGGACTTTACCTTTTCCTCACAAACCTTTGGCGTTAAGAGAACTTACATTTGGCATGCAACCAGTCAATACTATAGTAGCCCTAAAATTTGGTGCATTTTTTCATAGATATTTGGAGAGCTATAAAAAACTACCAAAAGTAGCTACCAAAATTCTGTTCAACAGATTTTTGTATCAGAATTGTACAAAAATGTATTAATTTCTCTCTCTAACAGATTATTCAAAAAAGAAACATTTGTATTTACTTCGCTGAAAAAATTTTAATTGTTTATAATTAAGAGCGTATAATGTTAATAAGGATGAAATCTTATTTAGATACGATATAACATTTCTTAATAACTATGCCACATTTTATCACTTTGTCTTCAAAACTTTGGACTTACAGCTTTTTTTCAAAGTATGGCAATTTCGCGTATGTCACCGCTTGATGTATAGACTAATTGTAAGCCAACAGGTTAGCATCCATGGTGAACTAGAGAAACACTGCTCACGTACATACAAAAATGTTGCCATTTTTCCATCCACATATGACATGAATAATTAAATTTCAATAAACGAATTAATCCCTGTATCGTTACGTTGGAATCGGTTGGATAAATATTTAATTATTCGTCCACTGTAGCGATGATTACAGCAGATTCGTTGTTATTACACTTGTTTTGAGCTCCGCTGTAATTTTCTGCTGTATCATTACCAATATACGTAGACTATTTATTTCCTCATCTTTTGTCTGTATGGTGCTCGTTAACAGTAACATCACTTTGTGAATTGGAGTGTCGATATTGTACAATTATTTACTCGTGTCGTAGCGTGCTACAGCAGAATGAAACGCAGCCACATGGAACGCAGTTCTCATGCAGGAGGTTCCGCAAAACTTTGAATAAGATGGTGGAGAATGTCTCTTTCTTTGGCTGGAAGGTTTTTGGAACTGTTTCATTGATGTTTATCGTAGCGGTCGGCATTGACAAAGCTTTTCCTTATTTCAATTTTCGTTTGCATTCACTGCAGCCCAGTATTTACATGTTAATATCAGTTTAACTTCAGTAATTACACGTGTGAACTCTTGATTTTTATGAACTGAGTGCCATGTTCAAAAGTATCTGAACATCTTGAACCATGCATAAATTGGTGCCATGTTCAAAAGTATCCAAATAATCTGTAGTTTGTGCTCTTTTCACAAGTATCTGAACGATCTGAAATTTGCGTAATTTGGCATTATGTTCAAAAAGTCTGAAGATAATCTGTAGGATGTCTTAATAATATCCACATTATTTATCATAATCAACAATCATACTACGTGGGTTATATGTGTATGTTAATGATGTAGCTGATACTTGACAAAACAACAGAAACTGGTAAGGGTCAAGGGTCAACGATCAACCTGAAAGAAAAGCGTAGCTGGTTAGAGTGACCACCCGAGGTTTTCATACAGGCTGTGCTGGGATAGAAAACAAATCATGGAGATATGACGTGAAAAAATTGAAAATGACGTGATTTTTCAATAAATTTTCGTATGGTATTGTTCACTTCTCGACTTCTGGGACATATATATGGGACGCGGTGAGGTTGTCTGGTGGCGAAGGGCGTTTGTGGCCATCGTTGCGTGACTAAAGCGCGGCTGCGCCGGACTGCCGTGCGCGTCTGTCCGCAGACGAGTGCTGGCCGCGCAGTTCCACTCGCCATTAATTTTTAGCTACCCTTGCCGACTGCGCGGGATAAAGCATGGAGCTCCAGACTAAGCGGACTGTTAAAGGAGTAGCGGCTATGCTGGCAACATTTTGTCTCCGACCTCACTGGGGGACTCTTTCCGTTATTCTCCAATTATCGAGTCTTCACCAGGCACCTAACACGTCACTACACAACTGGCCATTAAAATTCCTACACCAAGAAGAAATGCAGATGATAAACGGGTATTCATTGGACAAATATATTATACTAGAACTGACATGTGATTACATTTTGACGCAATTTGGGTGCATAGTTCCTGAGAAATCAGTACCCAGAACAACCACCTCTGGCCGTAATAACGGCCTTGATACGCCTGGGCATTGAGTCAAACAGAGCTTGGATAGCGTGTACAGGTACAGCTGCCCATGCAGCTTCAACACGATACCACAGTTCACCAGGAGTAGTGACTGGCGTATTGTGACGAGCCGGTTGCTCGGCCACCATTGACCAGACGTTTTCAGTTGGTGAGAGGTCTGGAGAATGTGCTGGCCAGGGCAGCAGTCGAACATTTTTTGTATCCAGAAAGGCCCGTACAGGACGTGCAACATGCTGAAATGTAGGGTTTCGCAGGGATCGAATGAAGGGTAGAGACACGGGTCGGAACACATCTCAAATGTAACGTCCACTGTTCAAGGTGCCATCAATGCGAACAATAGGTGACCGAGACGTGTAACCAATGGCACCCCATACCATCACGCCGGGTGATACGCCAGTATGGCGATGACGAATACACGTTTCCAGTGTGCGTTCACCGCGATGTCGCCAAACAAGGATGCGACCATCATGATGCTGTAACCAGAACCTGGATTCATCCGAAAAAATGACGTTTTGCCATTCGTGCACCCAGGTTCGTCGTTGAGTACACCGTCGTAGGCGCTCCGATCTGTGATGCAGCGTCAAGGGTAACCGCAGCCATGGTCTCCGAGATGATAGTCCATGCTGCTGCAAACGTCGTCGAACTGTTTGTGCAGATGGTTGTTGTCTTGCAAACGTCCCCATCTGTTGACTCAGTTGACTCAGGGATCGAGACGTGGCTGCACGATCCGTTACAGACATACGGATAAGATGCCTGTCATCTCGACTGCTAGTGATACGAGATCGTTGGGATCCAGCACGGCGTTCCGTATTACCCTCCTGAACCCACCGATTCCATATTCTACTAACAGTCATTGGATCTCGACCAAGCAGCAATCTCGCGATACGATAAACCGCAATCGCAATAGGCTACAATCCGACCTTTATCAATGTCGGAAACGTGATGGTACCCATTTCTCCTCCTTATACGGGACATCACAACAACGTTTCACCAGGCAACGCCGGTCAACTGCTGTTTGTGTATGAGAAATCGGTTGGAAACCTTCCACATGTCAGCACGTTGTAGGTGTCCAGCCTTGTGTGAATGCCCTGAAAAGCTAATCATTTACATATTACAGCACCTTCTTACTGTCTGTTAAATTTCGCGTGTGTAGCACGTCATCTTCGTGGTGTAGCAATTTTAATGGCCAGTAGTGTATAAATAAGGATTACGTTATCCAGATAATTCAGCTAGTCTTGTATTCTTTCCGGTTGCATTTCAGCTCTAACACGCAGAACACGGTCGTAGTGTATTAAACACCTGCCTATTTCTATGTATTTGAATAAGACCGTGGTCGAATAGCAAATCATTGTTCGTGTTGACGAAAGGGCGTAATTAAGTGTGTGGGCTGACTTTCATGACTCTATGTGCCCAGGGGGCGTCCACACACTAGTCCCATCGCCCATTTGCTGTTCACACATTCCTCGGAATCTGCTTGTGAATTACCTCGAAGATAACGGTCTATTGACCCACAGTCAACACGGATCTAGAAAACATCGTTTTTATGAAACACAACTAGCGCTTTATACACTCGAAGTGTTGAGTGTCATTGACAAGGAATTTCAAACTAACTCTATATTTCTAGATTTCCAGAAGGCCTTTGGTATTGTACCACACAAGCGGCATGTAATGAAATTATGTGCTTATGGACTACCGTATCAGTTATGAAACTGGATTCGCCATTTCCTGTCAGAGAGATCACAGTTCGTAGTAATTGATGGGAAGTCATAGAGTAAAACAGAAGTGATTCTGGCGTTCCCCAAGGTAGTGTTATAGGGCGTAATGCTCATCTACATGGGTACTATGTAAATCACACTTAAGTGCGGCAAAATCTTCTCACGAAACTTCAACCACGAACTTTCCTCTCAGAATGTGAAAATATTTCGTTGACGACGACCTACATAAGGAGAAATGTTAATCATAATAAAATAAGGAAAATCAGTGCTCGTACCGAAAGATACAGATGTTTGTTTTCTGCGCGCTTTACGAGATTGGAATAAAAGAGGATTATTGTGAAAGTGGTTCGATGAACCCTCTGCCAGCCACTTAACTGTGATTTACAGAGTTTCCATGTAGATGGAGATTTAGAAGGAGATGCTTACATTGCAGGCAGAATTGGACTAGCGGAAAACAAACGTTCTGAAACATAGTTCACCTACAGTGTACTAAAGAAACTGTTTGTTTCACACGTTCTTCAACGGTGTGAGCGAAACGACATCCCATTTTATTCCAGTTCAGGAACTGAACTAAGAGCGATAAACTTTTTCGAGAAAATTTAAATTTCTGTTGCGTGAAAATTCTGAGTCTATTTTCAGTGCGATAGGGTCTGCAGCTGCCGTGAATGTTTGAACGATTTCTTGATGCCTTCAGCTGCCATTTTTTTAATTTGATGTATGAGTGTACAATTTCGGCCTTGGGCCATTTTCAAGTATTTTATGGATGATTTTTTAGTAGTAGATTATGTCATGTACGTCGTTGCTCCTATGACATACCCTCTGCCAGGCACTTGAATGTGATTTGCAGAGTATCCATGTAGATGTAGATGCAGACATCATGTTATGTGTGCGGCTGGTCCCGGTGGAGGTTCGAGTCCTCCCTCGGGCATGGGAGTGTGTGTTTGTCCTTAGGATAATTTAGGTTAAGTAGTGTGTAAGCTTAGGGACTGATGACCTTAGCAGTTAAGTCCCGTAAGATTTCACACACATTTGAACATCATGCTATGCTCATAAAACAAATCCGAGATGTTCACGTTATTTTAGGAGCAAATTACTTTGGAGCAGTTGTTGAAATTGTTGAAAATAAACTGGTGCGCAGAAACAATTGACGGAAGTAACTTTCGTATGATTTGTCACTGCCGGGTAACATAGCTCGAAGAAACTTGGACCATCTATAGAAAGAACTGTTATACGAGGGGCGTTCAGAAAGTAAGCTCCGATCGGTCGCGAAATGGAAACGACTATGAAAATCCGATAACGCTTTGCACAGATGTGTTGGGTAGTGTCTCTAGTATAACCCCAGTTAGCATCACGTCGCTCTTCTCATTTCTGAGCTCGCAGTGAGTGCGTAAAGATGTCTAGAAAATAGTGTCTGCCGCCAAGTACGAGGGCCTGGTGAGAAATTTCGCCTGAAGCTATGCAGCTAACATTACATAACTGTCGTGCTGTTTCGTCTTCACGACAATTCTCAGCCGCATTCTGCAGGGGCAATGAAGATGCTCCTGCATCGTTTTCAAATGGAAATGTTAGATTACCCACAATACAGTCCGCAATTGTCTCCCCCTGAGTTTCATCTCTGGTCACATGAACCGCTGTCTTTGAAGACAACATTTTGACACAGACAACGAGGTGTAGGCCAGCGCGGAGAATTGGCGGAAAGCACTGGCGGCTGCCTTCTATGATGAGGCTATTGAAAAGTTGGTACAACGCTATGACAAAAGTCTAACTCAGAACGGCGACTACGTAGAGAAGTAGCTGAAAGGTGTAGCTAATTGTTACAAGTAAAACATTTCTGATGTTCACTGTGGTTTCAATTTGGCAATCAATCGGAGCTTACTTTCTGAACAGGCCTCGTAGTATAGTACGGTACAATACAGATGATAACTGAAACTAATATACAATGGGACGAACAGAAATAACACTTTTATTCAAAGACAGTAATGTCCGCCGGACATTACAGACAGTGGGACACGGTTCTTAATAGGGTGTGTGATCACCGTGAAGGGCAATGCATGCTCCAGAATGTGTTCCCATGCTGGCCACAACGTTGGTAAGGAATTATTATGATTCCATACCACCACCAGTGCGGTTGAGCCGGCCGCGGTGGACGAGCGGTTCTAGGCGCTTCAGTCCGCAACCGCGCGATTGCTACAGTCGCAGGTTCAAATCCTGCCTCGGGCATGGATGTGTGTGTTGTCCTTAGGTTAGTTAGGTTTAAGTAGTTCTAAGTTCTAGGGGACTAATGACCTGAGATGTTAAGTCCCATAGTGCACAGAGCCATTTGAACCATTTTTGAACCAGTGTGGTTGACAACTGCCGTGTGGTCACTGATGGACGTGGGCATGCTTAACACATCTCGCCAATGCGTCGCATATGTGGTTGATGGGATTTGAGTAGGAGGAACTGACAGGCTAATCCATTCTCCGAGTATCCTGTCATTCCAAGATGTCCTCCATCAGCGCTGTTCTCTGCAATCGCGCATTGTTATACGTAAAAATCGAGTCACGACCGAATGCACCCCTGAAAAGAAAATCGAGTACAGTGTCACAATAACATTGATCAGGGACTGCACAGTGTTCAAAGTTCCTCAGGTCAGTAACCCATGAGGCCTTCCCAGACCATAACAGCTGGACCACCAAAACGATTGTGGTCGACAATGTTACTTGGTGTATTACGTGTTCCTACCTCTCAGCATATGAGGGTATGTCCAGCAGTGTTGGACGTGAACATCTCGTAGTCTGGGTGTTGTGGTGTAGGGAGACACAATACTGCGTGGGCTACTTGCTGTGGCCTTCTCCACCAGACAGCACGGCGCCTAGAGTATCAGCAACCAAACTGACAGCCTGCAGCCGCGGGTTGCCCGCCTCGCAGGCACACCGAAGCACTACACAACCGACAGGCAATATTGATGAACAGCCACAGCAACAACCACAACAACAACAACACAGCAAAGACACCAGCGGCCACCAGGGCCCACTACCGGCTCACATAAACATAAGGAATAGATCACTGCAGATCCTGGAACTATTTTCACACGTCAAACCATGTGATGGAAGATAGTTCTGACAAGGAAACCTCCCCATCGCACCCCCCACGGATTCAGTTATAAGTTGGCACAGTGGATAGGCCTTGAAAATCTGAACACAGATCAATCGAGAAAACAGGAAGAAGTTGTGTGGAACTATGAAAAAAGTAAGCAAAATATACAAACTGAGTAGTCCATGCGAAGATAGGCAATATCAAGGACAATAAGAGTTAAGCAGCGCCGTGGTCCCATGGTTAGCGAGAGCTGCTCCGGAACAAGAGGTCCTAGGTTCAAGTCTTCCCTCGAGTGAAAAGTTGAATTTTTTATTTTCAGCTTATGTGACAAACTCTTATGTTTTCATCACTTTTTTGGGAGTGATTATCACTTCCACAAGAAAACCTAATTCGGGCAATGTAGAAGAATCTTTTTACCCATTCGCTAAGTGTACAAGGTAATTGGGTCGACAACATATTCCTGTCATGTGACGCACATGCCGTCACCAGTGTCGTATAGAATATATCAGACGTGTTTTCCTGTGGAGGAATCGGTTGACCTATGACCTCGCGATCAAATGTTTTCGGTTTCCATTGGAGAGGCACGTCCTTTTGTCTACTAATCGCACGGTTTTGCGGTGCGGTCGCAAAACACAGACACTAAACTTATTACAGTGAACAGGGACGTCAATGAACGAACGGACAGATCATAACTTTGCGAAAATAAAGAAAGTAAAATTTTCAGTCGAGGGAAGACTTGAACCAAGGACCTCTCATTCCGCAGCCACTCACGCTAACCTTTTTTTTTTTAATCTCTCATTTTTCGTTCGTTGTATTTGTTTTGGGCGGACGTCGAAAGACACCCATTTCAGTTCGTTGTTGATCCATTAACTCAGTTTTTTTTTGTTACAGAGAGCAGATAACCCTCTGACCGAACACGCCTCTTTTTTAATTTTTTTTTTGTACGTTATTGATCGTTGTGTTTGGTCGTTGCGGACGTCGCAAGACATCCTGGTCAAGTTCGGTGGTTGATCCTTCCACTCAGTTTTTTTACTACAGAGGCCAACCGGCTCTCTGACCGAACACGCTGAGCTACCGTGCCGGCAGCCATGGAACCACGGAGCTCCTGAGCTCATATTCTCCTTGATGTTGCCTATCTTACGCATGGACTACTCAGTTTGTATATTTTGCTTATTTTTTTCATAGTTCCACACAACTTCTTCCTGTTTTCTCGATTGATCTGTGCTCAGTTTTTCAAGGCCTATCCACTGTGCCAACTTATAACTAAATCTGAGGGGGGGGGGTGCGATGGGGAGGTTCCCTTGTGAGGTACTTATCCGCCGAAGCGCTGTAAAGACCGGGCGCTCGGCCGCACGTCGGCAGTTCATCGACCGCCAGCAGACGTGGATAGCTGCCGTCGCGGCAGCCCGGCTTGGATCTTCTCGCCGATCTCTGGATTAGGCTTGGTATATCGGAGAAGTCTGTGGCGGAGACAGGTAGGAAATTATTTCAGTTGTTTTCTATATTATTCTTGTATGTAGTTGTGATTCGAAGACGGATCGCTGTTTTGTGTTGGTGTTATACTTGGAGAATTTGTTTTGGTTAATTGAGCAGTCCAATAAATTGTTTACGGACTCTGATTGTTAGTTTCTTCTGCTTACGCAGACATATCACTACTGACCATCAAATCTTTGTACACGGTGTACTCACCAGTCAACGCTATTGCGACACTGTATCCTTCCCCATTTGCGTATTTTCAAGGATGCATTCGGCCTGGCTTCATTTTTATGGGTGTCAATGCGTGACCGCATGGAGCAGCACAGGTGGAGCAGCTTGTAGAACCAGAGGATATTCGGTGAATGGGCTGACCTGTCCGTTCCTCCGACTTAAATTCCATCCACTATGCGTGGGATGCGTTGGGGAGTCATATTACATCGCGTCCACTTGCAGCAACGAGCAACCAGCAACTGTCATCCGCGCTGGCGGACGAAAGGAACGCTCTACAACAATAACTCCTGACCAACACTGCGACCAGCACGAGAGCGCGCTGCAGGGCATGCATTGGCGTTTGTAGTGATCACACACTGTTAACAGCCACGTACCGCCGTTTTTAATGTCCCTGGGACTACCATGGTTCGCGGTGACTTCAGTGTAGTTCTTGTCTTTGAATAAAAGTGTCATGTCATTTTTTATTTGTTTGAATTACCATGTGTACTATACTGCAGCAGTTCTTTCTATATTTATTTATTTATTGCCAAATTATAGACCTGTTACCTGATGTTTAAAACAGATCGTACATCTTACAATTTTCGTTTTTCATCTTTTTACAGTTTTCTTTCCTTTTGTTTTATCTACAACATTTACAAAGAATGATTCAAAATAACAATAATTTGAGGTTGAAATATAAATAAAATTTTGTTGTTTTTAAGAAGAATATAAAAAGAAGATAGGATAGATGAGAGATATGTTAGTACCATCGCCGAGTGTGATTGACGGTGAATACCTCGGAATGGTTTCATCGAGCCGTTGACCGCCAGTCACACACACAAATGGTTATTAGTAGAGAAATAATGTTTCTTATCCTATTTGTTACTAATCCTATGTATTAACTACATTAGGTGCGCATCCTTGTACAGCATTTGGTGTTTTCTTGGCTAGATTGCCAGCAATTTGCTTATTTACTGTCACATCTCAGCTTCCTCCTCCTGTTCCTCCTCATTTTCACTATTTTCGCTGTCACTGTGGGTATCGCTGTCCATCCTCTGGAGATTTCTGTTACGCTGCACTTCGTCATGTCTGTGATGTCGTGTCCGCATATACTCTTCATGCGTTGTTTTTGAAATACTGTTTGTCAGTGCGTTTAATTGTGCCCATTGTTCTTCGTCTCTTATTGCTGTGTATATATCTATGTCTGTATCTGTGTGGTTTAAGTGTAGTGTATGTCTATTGTTTGCGTATTGCCCGCAGAAAAAGACAGTGTGTTCTGGGGAACCTTCTTCCCCGCATGTGCATGTAGGTGTCTGCCTCAGACTCACGCGGTTTAAGTGCGTGGGATAAGGTCCGTGCCCGGTTAAGAAATGTACCATACCGCGGCTGGGATCGATATGTCTCTTTCTCAACCGCTCCCTTATGTCAGGGAGGGAGTCGTGCAGCCTACGTCCCTTATCACTTACATCCCACTCACCCTGCCATGTATCCAAACGCCAACTTTTAAGGTGACGTATCGTCTCTATGGGCACACCGGTTATTGTGTGTACCTTATCTAGTCTCCCCACCTTTAACCAGTACCTCGCAGCTCTGTATTTCTGCGCTAGTGTCAGTCCTATTCGAGGAAAAGGGAAATTTTAGCAAAATTCAATGAAGGCCTGGCTGGGCGATGAAATCTGAGGCCACTGGCACAGTGTGGTAACAGACGATAGCCAGCAGACCAGGAAAGGTAAATATGGCACTCGTGGGCACGGAGCTACGACGGCGGTATTGCACGCGTGATTTGTTTTGAGTGGAGCAACAACGAGACAGGAAACTGCAGTGTTGCTTTAAGTTATTGCGATGTATGAGGCGGGGCACTAAGCCAGAACCAGGAGTGGCGATTTGTAAGTGGCTGACGTGTGGGAGTTTATCCCTGCCATAGTTTGTCTCTCTCTGATACTACGTCAAAAGCGAGGGAGAAACCAATATAAATAGATGAGCAATATTAGTTTGACGGGGTGTGCCAGGTCAGTCGGGCGTCGGGACGGACCTGTGCTGGTCTACACTTATAGGGGCCAGCCTGGAAGCAATGTTATAAGTATTCTCCGTAAACTTGTACTTTGTTTCTACGTACTTGTTCGGGCTATATTCCGCTCCGGGGGAGACAACAACGGGGTGGGACAGAACGGCAGCCTGGAACTTGGAGATCTCACGGTCTGCCTGAAAGAGGGCAATGACAGAGGTCTACGGCGGGTCCAGGAGGGGTTCGGTTCCACTCCAGTCTATGGGCCACGCTCGCTTCCCACCTGGCGTACTGGGGTCTGGACGAGGCGTTGGCTGCGGGAGGCGAAGCAGCGCTGCGACAGCGCCAGATACGGCGGCAGGTGTTACCATCCGGCAAGCACCACTAGCGGCACAACGTCCAGGAGGGCGCGGGTTCGAGTCCGGTCCTGTCCTGGGAGCAACAGCAGCCCGAGGGCCACAGGTGACCAGTACATGGTCAAAGTTTCATCGGTCTATGTTACTAAGCAATGACCCATTGTCTTGCGAAAGTTACTTTCGTCCTTAAGTTTTGAACACCAGTGTATTATGATGAGTCTATGAATTTGTACAACAACTTACTAAGTCTTGAACGCCCGCCCGGCTAGCGGCGCGGTCTAATGCGCTGCTTCCCGAGCAGGAATGCGTGCCGGGCCTCGGTACGAGTCCACCCGGCGGATTAGTGTCGAGCTCCGGTGTGCCGGCCAGCCTGTGGATGGTTTTTAACGCGGTTTTCCATTTGCCTCGGCGAATGCGGGCTGGTTCCCTTTATTCCGCCTCAGTTACACTACGTCGGCGTTTGCTGCGCAAACACTGTCTCCACGTACGCGTACACCAGAATTACTCTACCACGCAAACATTTGGGTTTACACTCGTCTGGTATGAGACGTTCCCGGGGGGGGGGGGATCCACGGGGGGCCGAACCGCACAATAACACTGGGTTCGGTGTGGGACGGCGGTGGGGTGGGTGGACTGCTGTGGCCTGTTGTGGGGTTGTGAACCGTTTCTACGTCCTCAGTTTAACACACAATACACACGCCTTTAACACGGCACTGGGGAATAGGGTGAGAGACCATAAAACCTACTGTAGACAATTTTACGAGTCTTTAGTTCTGTCGCACGAAAAATTTGTAACTGATGTGTCACACATTCGTAAGGTGCCGTTTTGCCGCAGGTCCTATTTCTATAACCGCATGCAACAAAGTGAACCAAGATTAGTATGGTCGAGTCCCTTTTACAGCCTTGTTTATATGAAGGGCTTAGTTCAATAGTGGTACAAGTCCACTTTTGTTCATATTGAGATACAGAGTCCTAGAGTTAAATGAGCGCTGAAAAATCTGCAGTTGAGATACTAGAAATATTCAAGCACATGCCTTCTTGCTAGAGATGAACCTTTCTTTCTGTTTGTTTGGCTCATTAATTTCAGAAGCATTATAGACAGAAAAGTGGAGGCTATGGACTTATACCACTATTGAAATAAGCCCTTCATATGCTTGTTCACAGTCTTCAAGTATTTCGTAAAATAAAATATGGCACGTTGTAGGTTATATATTTATATCATTTATCTGCTGTACTACATGCCAGTTTTGAGTATCATGTTATTTTCAAGCACATCACACAAATCAAATTATCATTCAACATGTGTGGCTTCGTATGTGGTTTGATAATCTGATTTGTAAGTAGAGAGCATTTAAGCAGTCACGTAATGTTAGTTAGTTTAAACAAAAGCTAACTGGAACAGAACTGTAAATGGTATTCTTGCCTCAACTATATTTTGTTATCATATTAGTGAACTTGAGGATTTTACTAATTAGTATGTGGTAATTTATAAGGGGCAGTCAAATGAAAACCACACAAATGGCAGAAAAAAGTAAGTAAACCGTTTATTATTTGAAAAGTAATCGCCGTAACTGTTAATACAATTTTCCCACTGCGAGACAAGACGGTCGATGCCCACATGGAAAAATGTCTGCTGTTGCCTACGGAACCATCATTATACTCAGGCGTGCACCTCTTCGTTCTAAGCACATCGAAAGCACAAATGTCTTTCTTCAGGACTCCAAAAATATGGAAATCGCATGTGGGGAAATGGGGACTGTATGGAGGATGTGTAAGGTCTTCCCAGAGAAACGTCTGTAGCGTAATCGAAACAAACTTGGCAACATGTCTGAGCATTCTAATGGATAAGTGGACAATATTTCACAGACCTATCAATGTTAACACGAATTTTAGTATTAGCGTTATCAAATGTCACAGAGTCTTTCACAACTACTGCCATTTCAGAGACGGTTTTAACTTTGAAGACATTTTAAGTATACGGGGGCTGTGTAATATGGAAAGCGAAAATCCATGAATCCAAAGAGAAACTTCACTTAAGAGTAGAAGAAAAGATTTTACTGATTACAAACAATGCGGGTTAAGTACCATGGCAAGTCAAATGTATCTAAACATGGTCGGTAACAATCGCAGTGAACACTGAATTAATTTATTACCGAAAATGAAAGACTATTTAATTTATATGGGTATTAAACCATGTGCAATCATGTATTTTGTGGCTGCAGTACAATAAAGTATTCGTTACAATGAACTGGCTAAAGTAACAGAATTTGTTTTAAACTATTGTTATTAAATGAAGATTTAGTAGTTTTTGCGAACATTTCTCGCGAAGAATATCAGCGCTCTCGATAAAATACTTTAAAACTGAATTAAAAACAATCTTGACTGCAGTGAAATATTTATTGGCAATGGTAACCGGTTTCGGCCAAAACGTGATCCTCTTCAAACCACATAACATAGAAATGTAAGTAGGGAATGCATTTAAAGGGAAATATGATAATAATAGTAAAATATAAAATACACAAAATATAATTTAAAAGAAAGAAATTATACTCGTAATGGCAGGCGGGTGGAGTAGTTGTCGTGAATAAACGAACCTCATCTTCTGAAAATAGTAATTTGAAGATTTGTTTATTCAGGTAAAAGGGCTCTCGACAGTGAACCAAGCGTTTGCTGCTTAGCTGTATTCCGGGTTCTGAATGGCAACATTCGAGCAAAAACTCCACACGGGATAGTAGTTAGATGGCTACGTCATTTTTTTCCTGATCCCGTTTCGCAGCAAAATCCTCACACACTTGAAACCATGGGGATCTCCTATTATGATACTCCTCGGGAGACGTGTTCCTTATTTCAGGGTGTTTGTTTAGCTCTTCAATGAAAAACTGCACATCCAAACCGGCTGCATCAATGGCAAGCTGGCGGTAGCTGTTGCTGTACTTCGTTCATCATAAGAACAAACCTGATGTGAACAAACACAGAGACTGGTCAACAGCTATAGCACACGTGCACTGGTGTTGTTACGCTAGTGGAGGTAGGTTTAGTTTACGTATTAGATATCTTACTGCTCTGAGAATGCAAATGAAACTTTAAGATATTCTAATGGATTAACAGCCATCAACGTTTTTAATCATACGTTAGCTACATAGTTTTTATTTTAAAAACCGTGTATAGTCGCAGTTTCTGTAAACGCTACATGTATTCTGATTGTCGCCCTGTTAATACGTACTGTGAAAATGACCGACATTGCTTCCTGCTTCGTAGTGAAACATCGTGCCAGTTAAAATGGCGAGAAACAAGTTGTTCTTAATGTTTTTCACAGGATTACAGACAAAACTGGTTTTGAAGTTTTTTGAGAATCAGCATTTACAAAATATATATAGCGGTCTTATGCGTGGCGCAATCTGTATCACTGGAGTTTGATAATCGAATATTCTCTGGCGTGCTGATTTGAATTTCGCTGTGAATCTTCTTTTCTTTTTTTTCATTCAGTTTGGATATCTACATAATTTAAATATGAAATTAATTAAATACGTGCTAATTAGCTCATATTTAATAATCGTTTTTATTATAAATGTACGTCTTTTAGTTTCCAGCTGCATGTCGCAAATATAAATTCTTAATTACCGATATTTTATGAAAGAGTTTAAGTTAAGGAAATATTACACAATTAAATTTTGGGAGAAAAATGAAAAATCAAATACTCTTCATTTGTTTGTGTTCATCGTTTTATAGCACAGATGTGGTCTTACACGAGCCAGAGTGATATACGTCGTAAAAGAATGGAAAACGATAATTTTCACAGCATACCGTCGAAATGCTGCATCTTTACAGTTGGCACTGTACCACAGCAATCTGAAACCAATAGGATTGATATGGAGCCGAGTTGACCGTGGAACACTAAAGAGGGGGCGGAATGTCCATCATCATCATCATCAGTTGTCTGCTATATTAGCAGATCCTTTGCCTCTCCATTTTCTGCGATCCATTGCTTCCTTTTTAAGGCTGCTGTATGTTGTACCGTCCATCATGTCATCCAGTATCTGGAATCTCTTCCTTCCTCGCTTCCTTTCCCCTTCTACATAACCTTCTAAAACTGTTTTTATCAGTCCGTCATTCTTTCTTAATATATGACCAACCCAATTTCTTTTTCTTCTCTTTATTACATCTAGTAACTGTCTTTTCTCTCCCACTCTTCTCAACATCTCTTCATTTTTTACTCTGTCCATGCAACTTATTCTTTCCATCCTCCGCCATGTCCAGATCTCAAAAGCCTCCAGCCTTTGTCTGTTTTCCTCATAGTCCATGTTTCAGCGCCATATAGAAGAACACTCCATAGAAGACATTTTATGAGTCTCTTTCTGAGTTCTCCGTCCAGACCGCTGCAGAAAATTCTCCTTTTCTTATAAAACGCCCCTTTTGCCATTGCTATACTTGTTTTAATTTCTGTGATGCACTTCCAGTCAGTGTCTATACTGCTTCCAAGATACTTAAAATTTTGCACCTGTTCTAGTATTTCTCCATTCAGCATTTTTATTTCCTTATTTCCTCCTAGTGCCAATACTTTTGTTTTATTTGTGTTAATTTTCATTTCATATTTTTTTCCATTAGTTGCAATGATGTCCACCTAATCCTGCAATTCTTTTTCTCCTGTGGATAGAAGGACCATGTCATCAGCAAACCTCAAACACCGTACTCTTCTTCCTCCAATTTCTACTCCTTTGACATCTATTGAGCATTGGTCAATCATATTTTCCAAGTAGAGGTTGAAAAGAGTAGGTGACAGACAGCATCCTTGTCTTAATCCTTTTCCTAGTCTGATCCAGTTTGTGCTTTCTCCTCTCACTTTAACTGAAACTTTTTGATTAAGATATATTGAGTTTATAAGTCTTCTGGTTTTCCAGTCCACTCTCTTTTCCCTCATTATAGTCGCCGGCTTGTCCCAAACCATATTGTCAAATGCCTTTTCTAGATCGATGAAGCACATATATAGGTCCCTTCCTTTTTCAATAAACCTTTCTCCCAAGATTCCTAGGAGCCCTATTGCATCTCTGGTGTCCGTATTCCGTCTAAAGCCAAACTGCTCCTCGCTAAGATTCTTCCCCCATTACTTTTTCAAGTCTTTTATTAATTATTCTTAACATAATAAATGAAAAGCATCAGTTTGCTTTTGTTCTACAATATTACTTTTATTGCTAACCGGTTTTTGGTTGCAAGGCCATCTTCAGACATTTACTGAGTATTATCACCAAAGAAGTTAAATGTTAGCAGACAACATTGGAAGAGAAGTAACACATCTAGACTGAAGTAGAAACATACAGTGAGTAACATCTTTGCAATAAAATAGTAAAAACTGAACAGTACATAAATAACAATGGAGTTGACAGGAAAACCTTTAGCACAAAATAGGAATAACATGCCTACATAACAATTTCTATTAATAAACAAAACTAATAGAATAAGATAAAATTAGTACTAGACAAGGCTGCATCAAGAGGTATGAAACATGGAGAGTGATACACAGCCTATTAAAAAAGAAGAGACAGTTGTCAATGTAAATATAGAATACATAAGGAACTTAAGCAATATCAATAAGATAAACAGAAATTAATAAATGCAGGAAAATGGAGGTGTTTGAGGGAACCTACAGCTTGAGAGTGTGGTGGTACTGCATTTTAACATTAACATTATAATCAAAGCAGTGGCTGTGTACCAGTTTTCATTAAATAAATGAGCAAAGTAAAATATGAACAGTGTTTGATGAGTTCCCTCAAACACCTCCATTTTCCTGCATTTATTAATTTCTGTTTATCTTATTGATATTGCTTAAGTTCCTTATGTATTCTGTATTTACATTGACAACTGTCTCTTCTGTTTTAATAGGTTGTGTATCACTCTCCATGTTTCATACCTCTTGATGCAGCCTTGTCTAGTACTAATTTTATCTTATTTTATTAGTTTTGTTTATTAATAGAAACTTTCATGGCAGACTTTACTTCTTCCATTATGATGGTTGGTCCTTTCTCGTCATCACTTATACTGTTGTGTGATTCAAGTTCCAGAGTTTCTGGTTTGCTATTTGTGTCATATAGCTCTTTTATATATTCTTCCCATCTTTGGAGGACATCGTCATGGTCTTTGTACACTACCTCTTCGTCTTTACTCAAAATTTCCATAGTAACACTTCCTGCTCTGTTTTGTTCCCATGCCATAGTCTTTACTCTGTTGTATAGTAAGTCGTATCTTCCCTTCCTGTCCAGTTCTTCAACTTCATCACATTCCTCTTTTAGCCATTTTTTCCTAGGCTGCTCTGTTTCTCTTCGCAATGCATTATTTAACCTTCGGTATATCTTTCTTGCATCTTCAGTGTTATTGTTTTTCAATTTTCTTCTCTCCTCCATCTTGGAAATCATTTCTTGTGTGACCCATGGTTTTTTTACCTTTTACCTTTTACACATCCTATATTTTGCTGTCTTGCTTTAATGATTCCTTCTTTCAGCATATTCCAGGACTCGTTGGCATTATCAGGCGGTCCTTTGTCTCGTAATGTGTTTAGGAACTCCCGAGACAGCATTTCTGTAATTTGTTCTTTGCTGGATCTTATCTTCTCTAAATCCCACTTCTTCACCATGGTCGCCTTCTTCAGTTTTTTCATTCTTATTTCTATTTCTTCCGTAAGTAAGTTGTGGTCACTATTAATATCTGCGCCTGGTAATGTGTGCACCTTCTTGATTCCATTCCTGTATCTTTCTTCTACCAGTATAAAATCGATTTGGTTTCTGTATTTATCCCCTGGTGATTTCCAAGTGTAGAGCCTCCTCTTGTGGTTCTTGAACCATGTGTTTGCCGCTATCAGCTGCCTTTCCCTGCAGAAGTCAATTAACCATTCACCTCTGTAATTTCTCTTTCCAAAACCATGACTTCCTACTATGTTTCCCTGTTTCCCTTCTCCCACAATGGCGTTCCAGTCTCCCATTACTATTTTGCGGCATTTTTTATTTTCGTCCGTTATTCTCTCTATTACATTGTACGTTTCCTCTACAATTTGGTCATCATGTTCTGAAGTTGGCATATACACCTGTACAATCAGTAAATCTTTTTGTGCTCCTTTCAGCCTTACACCAATAACCTGGTCATTTGCATAGTCTACATATTCCACACATTTAGCCAATTCCTTTGTCATAATCATTCCTACTCCATTCATTCCTTTTACTTCTCCTCCTGAGTAGTACAATACATATTCATCTGACTGCAACTCTCCATCTCCATTCCATCTTACCTCAGCAACTCCTACGAGGTCCATATGATTCTTTTCCATCTCTATTTTAAGGTTTTCTAGTTTTCCTGCTTGTAGCAGAGTTCCGACATTCCAGGTACCAATTCTCGTTTTGATTTTTTGCCTCCTTTCAAGTTGTCCCCCCCGGAGATCCGAATGGGGGACTATTTTACCTCCGGACACTGATTTAACATGAGAGGAAGCCATTTTTGTACGTAAAATGGAGACTGCATTATGCAGGGAAAATAATCTGCGGTGGTATTCCGTTGCCTTCCGCAGTTCTGGAGGCCGCCCCTAACATGGGATACAGACGCCTTTTGCAGCCGCCCGCTCCGGGTCAGACGCTGCATGAGAAGTATAGGTTGGAAAATGAAAGACCCCTAGCCCTCGAAACCTAATAGCGTCAGTGTCGGAAAAGAACAAGAGCTGGCCGAGGGTGGCCAGATAGGAAAGTTACATTGCTATTAAAACATCGTAAACTGTATTATTCCACATCAAACGTGTTTTTATTCAAAGGAGATAGTAATTCATTGTTTAGAAATTACTTCATTACAGGGCTATTACAAATGATTGAAGCGATTTCATAAATTCACTGTAGCTCCATTCATTGACATATGGTCACGAGACACTACAGATACGTAGAAAAACTCATAAAGTTTTGTTCGGCTGAAGCCACACTTCAGGTTTCTGCCGCCAGAGCGCTCGAGAGCGCAGTGAGACAAAATGGCGACAGATGCCGAGAAAGCGTATGTCGTGCTTGAAATGCACTCACATCAGTCAGTCATAACAGTGCAACGATACTTCAGGACGAAGTTCAACAAAGATTCACCAACTGCTAACTCCATTCGGCGATGATATGCGCAGTTTAAAGCTTCTGGATGCCTCTGTTAGGGGAAATCAACGGGTCGGCCTGCGGTGAGCAAAGAAACGGTTGAACGCGTGCGGGCAAGGTTCACGCGTAGCCCGCGGAAGTCGACGAATAAAGCAAGCAGGGAGCTAAACGTACCACAGCCGACGGTTTGGAAAATCTTACGGAAAAGGCTAAAGCAGAAGCCTTACCGTTTACAATTGCTACAAGCCCTGACACCCGATGACAAAGTGAAACGCTTTGAATTTTCGGCGCGGTTGCAACAGCTCATGGAAGAGGATGCGTTCAGTGCGAAACTTGTTTTCAGTGTCGAAGCAACATCTTTTCTTAATGGTGAAGTGAACAGACACAATGTGCGAATCTGGGCGGTAGAGAATCCTCACGCATTCGTGCAGCAAATTCGCAATTCACCAAAAGTTAACGTGTTTTGTGCAATCTCACGGTTTAAAGTTTACGGCCCCTTTTTCTTCTGCGAAAAAGACGTTACAGGACACGTGTATCTGGACATGCTGGAAAATTGGTTCATGCCACAACTGGAGACCGACAGCGCCGACTTCATCTTTCAACAGTATGGTGCTCCACCGCACTTCCATCATGATGTTCGGCATTTCTTAAACAGGAGATTGGAAAACCGATGGATCGGTCGTGGTGGAGATCATGATCAGCAATTCATGTCAAGGCCTCCACGCTCTCCCGACTTAACCCCATGCGATTTCTTTCTGTGGGGTTATGTGAGAGATTCAGTGTTTAAACCTCCTCTACCAAGAAACGTGCCAGAACTGCGAGCTCGCATCAAAGATGCTTTCGAACTCATTGATGGAGACACGCTGCGCCGAGTGTGGGAGGAACTTGATTATCGGCTTGATGTCTGCCGAATCACTTAAGGGGCACATATCGAACATTTGTGAATGCCTAAAAAAACTTTTTGAGTTTTTGTATGTGTGTGCAAAGCATTGTGAAAATATCTCAAATAATAAAGTTATTGTAGAGCTATGAAATCGCTTCAAGCATTTGTAATAACCCTGTACAATTATTAGATATCCAATGGTATTGTACATACCAAATTAAATAAAAATGTCCTGTTTCGTACCCTTCCTTTACTGCAATAGTAAATTTTAGAGGGTTTAATAATCGAGGGTCAAGGAATTTGTCTCAAGAAATAACAAGATATTCAAGCAGTCATGTGATGCACGAGGTTTTGTCACATGTCGATACCGATAGTTGACGAAATGCAGAATAGCACCTGATAAAATAAGAGGAGGAAATGTGGCATTTTGGATTGCTTTGGGGATTAGCTCATGAGAGTTACAGTACTGAAACGCATTCCTCGGAGTCGGGTATTACCAGACGATTGACTGTAATACCTTCAGTGGCTTCAGTACTTAACTATATGGTTAAAATCTCTGCAATACGCTTTTACGTCACTCATGGTTTTCTCAGAAAAATTACCTTGCGTTTAAGTTAGGATTTTAATTAGTCTTGTAATTAATTACAACACTATGATAGCTAAGAAAATTGCAACTGATCACATCACTACAGGTTAGCTGGATCACGTGGCTGGCTGGCGTTGTCCAAGTTAAATGCGCCGGTAAGTTGTTGCCCCGTGTCAGCGCCGAGTGGAAGCGCGCGTAACGCACATCATATAGCGTATCCTTACTATCGGCTGTGCTCGAGACAGTTTGGTTTCCGCTCCACGTGAAACGATATCCATTAGGTTCCAGCTAAGCGGAAGAATACATACTGTAATGTTTAGATCAGGTTCACTCATACGATGAACGCAGTACAGGGTTGCGAACTCCTGTGCCCTGTCCCATTCACCTATAATGACTGCTGCTACGCGGCGATCGGTGAGATCGCTACGCTGCAGCAGTGGTTAGGGAGCACAGTTCTCTCGCCGTTTCTCGCGGGGAGTTGCCAGCGCCGCTGTCGAAGTGTGCGCGGTTCCACTGTTTCACTTGCGCGGTTTAAAGCGCGCTAGACAATGACGCTGCGAGTTCGCAATGATCGCTCTTCTGCGTGGCGCTCTCCAACAGATCAGCACGAATACCGCTGCGGCTCGAGGCTTTCCGTTTTCCTGTTTCAAATATCTGAGTACTTCCTCATGACTGCTGCCGTGTCCAACTGTTAACTGCGGGGAATTAAAAAACAATGGCTCTGAGCACTACGGGACGTAACATCTACGGTCATCGGTCCCCTAGGACTTAGAACTACTTAAACCTAAATAACCTAAGGACAGCACACAACACCCAGCCATCACGAGGCAGAGAAAATCCCCGACCCCGCCGGGAATCGAACCCGGGAACCCGGGCGTGGGAAGCGAGAACGCTACCGCACGACCACGAGATGCGGGCGCGGGGAATTCATTTGGGAAACTAACAAAATCTCTCGTCTAAGTAGCGCTCCCCGAGAGATAAGCGCCGGCGGAAGTGGCCGCGCGGTTCTGGCGCTGCAGTCTGGAACCGCGATACCGCTACGGTCGCAGGTTCGAATCCTGCCTCTGGCATGGATGTGTGTGATGTCCTTAGGTTGGTTAGGTTTAACTAGTTCCAAGTTGTAGGGGACTAATGACCTCAGCAGTTGAGTCCCATAGTGCTCAGAGCCATTTGAACCATTTTTGAGAGATAAGCAAAAATACCACTGAAGCTCGAGGCTTTCCGTTTTCCTGTTTCAAATATCTGAGTACTTCCTCATGACTCCTGCCGTGTCCAGTTGTTAACTGCGGGGAATTCATTAGACACTAACACGAGGACGCCTAGAGAGTTGTAAATGCTTTTGATGATCCTTTCTGTACGTCTTTCCGAAGTAAATGGCAAGAGCCAATTTGTTCTACCTGTCATAAGGGGATTTCTCTCTTCTTTTCATTTCAGTGGCACTGTATACCACAACCTTCTGTTATTCCTGACAGGGCCCACTACCTCTACACTTGTATACCTGTATTTGCGCTATGTTTGCTATTCTCTGTACGACACACTGAATGCGCTCTGCATTTGGGATATAAAAGAGAAGACAAAAATGAGTCAACACCGTAGACGTGTTTTTTGTCAGGATGACATGAATGAGTCTTAATGGCGTACGATTGTAGGCGTCCAGAAGTACGGGCATTCCACGACATGGATTGTACAGGAGTTATATGCACCTAGGACTACTTCACTTATGTTATTAGGAAATGGAACCGTGAAGTGAGCGCTATACCCTATTATTGAAAAAAACTAAACTCCTCTCGAACAGGCCATGAAGGACCAACGGTACTGACTGGCCGCCGTGTCATCCTCAGCTCATAGGCGTCACTGGATGGGATGTGGAGGGGCATGTGGTCAGCACACCGCTCTCGCGGACGTATGACGGTTTCCGAGACCGGAGCCGCCACTTCTCAATCAAGTAGTTCCTCAGTTTGCCTCACAAGAGCTGAGTGCACCCCGCTTGCCAACAGCACTCGGCAGACTGGATGGTCACCCATCCAAGTGCTAGTCCAGCCCGACAGCGCTTAACTTCGGTGATCTGACAGGAACTGGTGTTACCACTGCGGCAAAGCCGTTGGCACCCGATTATTGACGTTTTACAAATTAAATGAAAAGGGCTTCACGACTCTAAAGCTGTACGAAAGAATCGTCATAAACAACCGTCAACGGCAGAACAGGATTTACAGTGCAGTTGACCGATAGAAATAAGTGCTGAAACGTACATTACTGCGGTTACTGTTCTGCTAACTTAACGTTCTCCATAGATGAGAAGCATTTCTATCTTCTCTTCGTTGCTGCGCATTATACTCACTTTTCAACTGAAGATGGTTGACTGAATGATCGGTGTGAGTTTTCCTTGTCTTTCCATTTGTTTGCTTTCAACTCCTTCTAGAGGACGGGTTACGTTACCCCGGGTGTGCTTGCAGAGGAGAGTCGTAATCAATTTTGTGTTACGTTTCTATTGTATTGATTGCATTTGTCTCTGTCGCCAAAAATGTTTATTTTCTATATTTTTTCACTTCTCACGACGAGTTTTGGTATCACCATTATCAGATATTACGTCAATACATAGTACCTTGTTATTTTATAAATTCCTTCATCACGTCAGTGCGCAAACTATCTCAGGCTATATGGGATGTTACAAGAAAAACATGTTAACTTGTAACATTTCTGATAATGGTGATAACGAAATTCGTCATTAGAAGTGAAAAATGCAGAAAAAATATTTGCTTGATGTACTAGACTAGTGTAATCGTCAGTAATAAATATATGACGGCATTTAAAACTGATGGTCGAACAAAACCACAAGTAAGCCATTCATGCTGGTTGATGTCTCCCGGGTAGCTAACCGTGTATATTCACCATTACAGATAATGGTGATTAATGTCCCCCTGTCAGCTAACCATATACATTCAAAATTATAGGTAGTTAAATAAGATACTTTATGAGAAAGATATTAATATCTACAATATGAATTATCAGTTTTTCATTTGCTGAAAATCACTTGATTATTTCTGTGTTGATTCTCCACATTTTGACATCCGAAGACACTGGAAAAATTTACTGTCGTCTACACTTCGAACATCAAACAAAGTACAACACAAACTTCAAGACAGCTCAGCAGCATACATAGGAGTGGTACTTAAGTAAATAAATTAGTGAAATCAAAGTGAACTAGAAATTAGATTATAAATGAAAAACTTGGTTTAGTTGAGAGAGTTACATACTGGCAAACAGCGGGCAAAACAGCAGAACAGAAGAGACAATGACCGTGAAGTCAGCAAGTTCCTCATAAGCGGGCGCTGTCGATTCAGCCGTCACGGCATCGCCCGACCGGCTCACTTGTTTCTCAGTCGTCACATGTGATCAAAGGCCCTCGCCTACATTCCAAGAGCCAATGACCGACGTTAAGAAGATTCTTCGAGAAGCTTTTCAACATGACAGAAGAAGCAATGACCGTGAAGTCGTTTACCTCCAGTAAACTGAAGTGAATAAATACGCGAGACGCAGTGGGCCCGAAGACGAGGACGGAGACGGAGACGAAGACGAGGACGGAGACGGAGACGGAGACGAGAGACGAAGAAGTGAAGAAGCGTAGCAGTTGTTTTCAGTCAGTTTCGGTGCTGAAGACCGTCATGCTAGAAGAGACTGCATCATGCACAGACGCACCAAGTCCGCCGCTGTAATGTAATAGCAAGCAGCAGACTCGGCGCCAGAAGACAGAAGTTAAAACGTATTTGAAGTCTGATCTTTATGTACCCGGGTGACTCGTGACGATGGGAAGGAGACAGCCTCACATCAGCAGTCACCTGTGAGCTGGGATGAAGATCTGAGAGCCGATGACTGACAAGCGGGAGTCCGTTGTTCGAGTCCGGGACACTGGCCTTCCCCCGCCGCGTCGCTCCGCTGGCCGACGCACAACACACGCGGCCGCTTAGAGAAGAGAAACACTGGGACTCCACATCCAAGTTATCACCATCCGATGCACGACTTCGCTCGCAATAATTAAGCGGACCACCACGCGCTGCGCGTCTCCAGTCAGCTGGGCGAGAGAGCGACACGAGATACACACCGCTACGCGTAATCAGACGCCGCCGCCGCCGCCGCCGCTGCCGCAGCAGAAGGCTACGCAAACGACACAGCTGCCGTTCTCCGAACCAGAACACCAAGTAAGATACAGTTGTACGAAACTTTCAATAAAAGTTATCTTATGTAAAAAATGCTGTTTCATTCTACCTCATACCCGAGCCAAGGGAGAACCGACCCTGCCCACATGTTGTTAAGAGAGAAAAATTAATTTATCTAGTATTTTCACCCTGACATAATGCTTTAGAATGCTCATCCTGACAATTGAGAGCATCAAAAGAGAAAACCCAGTTACATTTAGTGACAGAAGTGTTATATTTAGTATCAGAACTGTTACACATAGGACGCTTTCGGAATGCCCTGAATCTTCGCTTTTCTTTTTTTTTTTTTTTACGAAGTGTAAGGAAAAAAGTTCTTCCTAGGACGTAGGACGCCGTTCTCCCATCTGACTATTAGCCCGTGAAAGGCGAACAATTATTTAAAACTTCAGCCGATAGTTGACCAGTTCACGAGCCCTTTGACAACTACAGGCATCATTAGTGGCGTTTCTGGTCGCCGCACGGGGCCAACGAGATATACGGGCCCTGCGGCGCACGTCTCATCACGTGACATTACAGGTCTTACGAGTTTCAGCGACCGTCGACGTCGAGGAGTGAGTTAGCATTTCAGACCAGTTTAATACCTCATAGCTGTCCGTTTGCACACAGGTCAAAGGTAAGGACTTTAGGGGGTACTTTTTCACTGAGATAATGATTTCCCATCTGGTCCGAGGCGAGCTGAGCATTCGCGATGTATGTAGGGAAAGGGATGTAGTGTGACGTCGTAAGTTTGTTGCGGCGGAGGGAGGGGGGTATTTGTCGTGGGCCGCGTCATCGCATCAGTCGCCCACAGCTAATACTCTCCATTTACTGCAATAACCCTGTTACTGTTTTTCCAGTAGCAGCTCAGTGGTGCCGTTAGTTACCGTCGGCTGATAGTCTGCATAATGTCGGTTTAGAATGGAAATCTACTATCTAAGAAAAAATAAAAAAAAATATTTTATTGCATTATCAGGCAAAAAACCTCTTATCTCAACTATTCGTAAGTCAGTGAGAGGTAATGCCCTTCGTGCTGCGCTCTAGTGAGGAAAAAGAGAAACCACTTATATAGGTAGGCTACCGGTTCGGTTGAGAAACTAACTTGTGAAGTTTGTTGTACGTACTTTCATGATATGCAACAGTTTTCAGCAGACAAAGCACACATTTATCGCGATAAATACACACGCTTCTATTTATCTTTAAGTTAAGCTATTAATCGATATACCCTATAACCTTACCTCTAGAATGCAACAACTAGACGTGAAAAACCAAGCATAAAGATTAGGTCAGATGGGATGAAACAAGCGTAACTCAAAATTAGTTTATATCACCTCCCGTAGTGTTTTCTGAAGTACGTGGTTTTCCGTATAAGCTGACGATATACTACAATGCCCTGTCAAGTAGCAGGATAGCAGGAGGCAATAGTCGCGCCTTTAGTCGCCTTCACATAATAGTGGTCGTACGATCCGCGGTAGTTTACAAGTACCCATGTCATGAACACGTTGTTGCCACCAGCAGCTGACCCTGACGGCAACTTCTCACTGTGCATCATTTGAAATATTCCGTTACTCTCCTGTTCGCAGCTTCTGTGGCGTCGTGCGATCACCCGCTAATGGCCGCGACCATAACCCAACACAACTCACAGAGCTATGCGGCGCGCGAAACAAATTACACGTCGTATTTCTCCGCAGATTTACTCGGAAACGTTTATTGACGGACCCGTATAACTCCTTTGTATCGCCACACTTTTAAATCCGTCTGATTAAAAGGTCAACGGTTTCGCTTTGATCCGGGAGACAGGGCTAAAATCGTCACCACTCCAACACAACTAATAATAATAGCCACACTTCGGGCTTCCACTGGAACCAACGAAATTTGTTGACTTATTAGTTCTTGCTAAGTCCATCTCATTCACTGAATACCACTTCCTTCTAGCTAATGGGTCTGTCCTCTTCTGTGCAGCATCTTTCTACCGAATTAGAGGGCACTCACTAAACTGCAGCATTTGGATAGAAAAACGGTAGATTAAGCTGAATTCTCCATTCCTGTACGCAAGAATGCACTAGAACGCTCTTTCAAGACTCAAAACTCAATCGATCCCAGGATCATTCTATCGTGACTTGATGCACTCAGCGATCTCGAAAACATCGCCTTGACACCGCAGGGCTCACATTTTGCTCTATAGAGCGACTTCTGTCTGCGCGAGAACCAAACCGGCTCCTTGTAATTGCTCGAATATTTATGCCTTTCAGCCAACCAACTGCACAAGCAGAACGCTGGCATTTTCGTTTGCCAATTTCTGCTTCCGTTAATAGCATTTCTCGGTAAAATGCTGCTCTCTTATAGTATTTTCAAGAGCTTATTTTCAACAGGAGCTGAAAAACATTCTATTACAGGAAGACCACTTGTGTAATAGGCTCCGACCACAACCCATTTCTAGGCGCTCAGTCCGGAGCCGCGTGACTGCTACGGTCGCAGGTTCGAATCCTGCCTCGGGCATGGATGTGTGTGATGTCCTTAGGTTAGTTAGGTTTAAGTAGTTCTAAGTTCTAGGGGACTGATGACCATAGATGTTAAGTCCCATAGTGCTCAGAGCCATTTGAACCACAACCCATTTCCAGCTTGGGCGAAATAAAGCTGACCAAGAAAATATTTAATGCACCTTAAAATAGGCAACCGGACTTACAGTTCCGCCCAAGGATGGATGATGTGAGATGGACAGCCTATGTTAAGGTGCTTGAAATACAGTCCGGGCCATTTTTATTTTGCGCTACTTGTATGTGGTGCTGTGGCCACAAGTCGCATGGTCGCAAACCCACTGCAGGTTTGCCTTCCCTCTACCAACAAAGGTTGCACGGAACAGCCTGCTCGCTAGGCGGTGCGAGACTGCTAGCCTTTCGCGCGACCTACTACAGAAGTCGCCAATGAAACGGAACTAGCAGGCAACTGGCCTCAGGGTTGTGTCAACTGGTTGCCTACCTACAGGAGCCTCGGGCTACGGTGAAGGAAAGACAACGATTATTTACAGCTACATGAATACTCTGCAAATCACATTTATGTGCCTGGCAGAGTGTTCATCCAACCACTTTCAGAATAATTCTCTATTATTCCAATCTCGTACAGTGCGCTGAAGAAACGAACAGCTACATCTTTCGGTGCGAGCTCTGACTTCCTTTATTTTATTATGGTGATCGTTAGTCGCTAGGGGTAGGTGGGCATCAACTAGGTCTTTTCGCATTCGGAGGAGAAAGATGGTGACTGAAATTTCGTGAGAAGTTTCCGCCGCAAGGAAAAACGCCTTTGTTTTAATGATATCCACCCCAGATCCTGTATCATTTCAGTGACACTCTCTCCCCTATTTCGCGATAATACGATACGTGCTGACATTATTTCAACTTTCTCGATGCACTCCGTCAATCCTGTCTGGTAAGGATCCCACACCGAGCAGCAGTATTCTAAAAGAGGACGGACAAGCGTAGTGTATGCAGTCTCATTAGTAGATATGTTACATTCTCTAAGTGTCCTGCCAATAAAACACAGTCTTTGATTAGCCTTCCCCACAACTTTTTATGTGTGTTCCTTCCAATTTACGTTTGGTATTTAGTTGAATTTACGACCTTTAACGGATTCATTTTAGCACTCATGTGGATGACCTCATATGTTTCGTTATTTAGGGTCAATTGCCAATTTTCGCACGGTACAAATATTTTTTCTAAATCTTTTACAATTTGTTTTTGTCTTCTGATGATTTTACTAGTCGATAAACGAAAGCGTTATCTGCAAACAACCTAAGACGGCTCCTCAGATTGTCTCCTAAATCATTTATATAGCAGAGGAACAGAAAAGGACCTATAACACTATCTTGGGGAACGCCAGAAATCACTTTTGTTTTACTCGACGGCTTTCTGTCAATTACTAAAAACTGTGATCTCGTTGACAGGAAAGCACGAATCCAGTCACATAACTGAGCAAGTAATTTCACTCCAGGTCGCTTGTGTGGTGCAGTATCAAAAGCCTTTCGGAAATCCAGAAATACGCAATCAACTTGAAATCCCTTGTCAGTAGCCCTCAACACTCTTGGGAGTAAAGAGCTATTTATGTTTCACAAGAACGATGTTTTCTAAATGCGTGTTGACTGTGTGTCAATAGACCGTTTTCTTCGAGGTAATTCATAATGTTCGAGCACAATATATGTTCCACAATCCTGCTGCACATCGATG
This sequence comes from Schistocerca serialis cubense, assembly GCF_023864345.2. Classification (NCBI taxonomy): domain Eukaryota; kingdom Metazoa; phylum Arthropoda; class Insecta; order Orthoptera; family Acrididae; genus Schistocerca; species Schistocerca serialis. The sequence goes on from NC_064638.1 coordinate 1,235,197,757, forward strand.
TTAATGATATGGCCCTGTAATTAAGTGGATTACTCCGACTACCTTCCTTGAATATTGATGTGACCTGTGCAACTTTCCAGTCTTTGGGTACGGATCTTTCGGCGAGTGAACAGTTATATATGTTTGTTAAGTATGGAGCTAATGCATTAGCATACTCTGAAAGGAACCTAATTGGTATACAGTCTGGACCAGAAGACTTGCTTTTGCTAAGTGATTTAAGTTTCTTCACTACTACGAGGATATCTGCTTCTAAGTTACTCATGTTGGCAGCTGTTCTCGATTCGAATTCTGGAATATTTACTTCGTCTTCTTTTGTGAAGGCATTTCGGAAGGTATGTTTAGTAACTCCGCTTTGGCAGCACTGACTTCGATAGTATCTCCATTACCATCGCCACAGAAGGCACTGATTGTGTCCTGCCGCTAGCATACTTCACATACGACCAGAATCTCTTTGGATTTTCTGCCAGGTTTCGAAACAAAGTTTTCTTGTGGAAGCTACTATAAGCATCTCGCATTGAAGTCCGCTCTAAATTCGGAGCTTCTGTAAAAGATCGCCAGTGAATATGAATTTTGTCAATATTGTGGCGAACGAAAGGTAATGAAGACGTACTCCATTCATTTAGCAGTTTGTACTAAATGAATGGAGCACGTCTTCAGTACTTTTCGTTCGCCACAATATTGACAACATTCAGTGTATAGTAAATTTTGAAGAGGAGCGATGGGTTTGCCTATGACCTTCTAACGTCGTTGCACCTGATGATGCGGCGTTAGGGAGCAAACCCGGTTGTATTTCAATAAACAACCATTTTACCACTTGTTAGCTGAATTCTTCCTATTCTTCCTTTCAGCAGCTGCGGATGCCCAGAATATAAAATAATTCGTGACATTTTTGAAAATCTCAATAAATTTGGTAGGCTGCCGCCAAGCATATTGCAATTAAGACCTTGAGGCACGACCAAAGTGCATACAGTCCGAGTTGTCGTAGAGGTTAGCACACTGGACTCTCATTTGGGAGGACGACGGTTCAAACCCGCACACCTGCCATCGTGATTTAGATTTTCCTTGGTTTCCCTAAATAGCTTCAGGCAAATACCGGGATGGTTCCTTTGAAAGGGCACGGCCGATCTCCTTCCCCATCCTTCCCTAAACCAAATGGAACCGATGACCTCGCTGTTTGGTGCCCTCCCTCAAATAAACCATACAGTGCGTTAACAAACTGTGCGATGCAGGTATTCGATATTAATCTTAGGCGGCCTGCCTGAAGATGTCTGATAGGTGCTAAGATTAAATGTATGTGGTAGTAAACGAAAACCGGCTGCACTGGCGAAACATCATACAGCACTCAGTACGCCAGAAATATTTCAAGATTCACGTCCTAATAGCAGGTTGTCCGAGAGTTGGTAAGACTACTGTACTGTGTATCAGTTACAAACATACTGGCGATCATCCTTTGCATTTTGGCTATTGGTGATTTATGCAAAAATTTTATGTTTATCTTTAAAAAGGACAGGGCAGTGACCATAATAATAATAATAATAAAAGGACCAGTGGGAGTAGAACTCATGCTCCGAGGATTCCGTACTGCGAGCTAACATCCCAATGACGTTCCGGCTCACATGGGTTCCTCTTCGTCGAAATATCTTGGCTCAATCTCGTCTATGGGCTGAACGTGTCGCATTACACGCCCTAAATTAGACACTTGTGACCCTTTGGTTAAACTGTCTGGCTGATGGCACGTTTCGAGAAATACAAAGTTAACGTAACATATAATAACAGTAATAATAATATCGGGAACTAAATTAATGATCCAGAAATGATGTAGGCCACACATTTGCGAATTACTTACAATGATATTTATTCAGACAGCAAACTAATAGCGAAAGTGGTCGTATTTAGAGTTACTGTTATACTCGAGCGCGTATCCATTTGACACAGTTTGATCATTCACGATCTCTTCGCGAAATGCAAGTCAAATACTACACCTCGTTATCTACGCGAAACGTTAGAGTTCACACCAGGCGCGCGGCTGCTCACCGCTCAGACACTAAGTCCCGCGATGCCACACTACGCGAAATTTTCTAAGTCGTTTCAGTTCCTAGCTACCTAAAGACCGACTGTCCGCTTTCGCGCCGGCCGGAGTGGCCGTGCGGTTCTAGGCGCTACAGTTTGGAACCGCGTGACCGCTACGGTCGCAGGTTCGAATCCTGCCTCGGGCATGGATGTGTGTGATGTCCTTAGGTTAGTTAGGTTTAAGTACACTGCTGGCCACCGTAAATGCAACACCAAGAAAGACAAGAGGTAGCACAACAAAATTTATTTTGTAGATAACATGTTGACCAAGTATCAAATGATTACGTTTACAGACGTCTATGACATGTGGTTCCTGCCAGAATCAGTAGCCAGAGTAGCCGCCATTGTTGGAGATCACCGCTGCCACACGTCTCGGCATTGAGTCAAAGAGACGTTGGATGTGTTCCTGGGGTACAGCAGCCCAAGCAGCTTCCACACGTTGCCAAAGATCATCTGGTGTGGCAGCTGGGGATGTAATCTGGGTCATTCGTTGAGCAACCATGGACCACATGTTTTCTATCGGCGAAAGATCCAGAGAGCGAGCCGGCCAGGGAAGCAATTCAATCTGGTTATTGACGAAGAACCTTTGGACAATGCGTGCCACGTGTGGTCGCGCATTATCCTGTTGAAATATGGCTGTGGCCGAGCCCTGAAGGTAAGGAAGGACAACTGGCTCCAGCACCTCGGATATGTAGCGCCGGCTATTTAAAGTACCGGCAATGCGTACTAGAGGCGTGCGAGAGTAATATCCAATACCGCCCCATACCATAATACCCGGTGCAAGACCAGTGTGGCGGTGCATAATGCAGCTGTCCAGCATCCTCTCTCCACGGTGTCTCCACACTCGAATCCGACCATCGTGGTGCTGCAGACAGAAGCGTCCCTCATCAGTAAAGACAACGTCATTCCATTCTGCCGTCCACATCCGTCTGTCATCACACCATTGGCGACGGAGACGTCTGTGGTTCTGCGTCAATGGTAGACGAAGCAATGGACGTCTTGCGGACAGACCACCCTGCTGTAAACGGCGTCGAATGGTACGTGCAGACACTGGATGATGCGTTACAGACGCAATGTGCTGTGCTATGGTTCGGGATGTCACTGAGCGATCCGTCACTGCCATGCGCACAATTTGCCTATCAGCACGTGCAGTGGTGCACCGAGGTGAATGCGATCGACCATGTCGGTCCGTCGTACCCTCCTGCATCCAACGGTCACATATCCGCATTACAGTTGTTTGGTTTCGTCCAACACGACTAGCGATTTCTCTGTTTGATAATCCACAATCTCGGTAAGCCACTATCCTTCCTCTGTCGAACTCGGATACTAGATCAAAAGAAGTTCGCTGTTGTCTACGAGGCATAACTGATCGTCCTGTGAAACAACCACAAGGTAAACACACGTGCCGAACGTACACTCGTCGGAATCGCCAAGCCTTAAATGGCGCTATGAGGTGGCGCCACAGGCGCGCGTGATGTGCGTATGCGCTGAAATTCTAATCAGTTGCATATCTCATCGCTGCAAACTCATGGTGTAAATTTCCCTTGATTCGGATGCTTCCTTCAGGGTGTTGCATTTACGGTGGCCAGCAGTGTAGTTCTAAGTTCTAGGGGACTGATAACCACAGCAGTTAAGTCCCATACTGCTCAGAACCGTTTTTTTGTCCGCTTTCGCGTCTCCGCCAGCACTGCCCCTTTGGTGCCCCCACCAGCACTGTTTCTCTGCCCGTCTCCGGCGGCGTACCCCGCGTGCCGAACATCGTCACTGAACTAACTACGGCAGTTCCCTTTCCTGAAGCCGTCCATCTCACTGGCTACAGTTTATTCTACATTATTTTACATTTTAACATATTTAAATAATCAAAGCTTCACCACTTTCACGATATAAATAAAGTAACAATAATATCCATTATTTACTAAACGTTAAATTCTTTTACATAAAACGAATACAATTTCCTTCTTAGCTTTGAATGCCACGGCCAGTAGCCTTGTACCAATGTGCTTTCTGATAAATAAATAAAGAACAAAAGTAACTGTTATGCATTAAACTTTACAACAAATATTCTATTACCAAATGATTCAATATGATGTCATGCTGTCATCGTTCAATGTGTTTTGTGTTGAGGAAATGATGATCTGATGCTTAACTGAAAATACTGATAATTTAAATTTACTATATCTTTTAAACAAATAAAGTTACAGAATTGATAATTACAACATTTGTCATTTTAATGATGAGCTTCTATATGAATTGCCGATCGTTAAGATCGATCAAAGCGTTCCGATTGTAGCATTCGGGTATTTGTTACAAAACTTGTTAATTTCACGAACAGTAAACCCTAAACTATTATAGATACGATCAATATTCAAGTTTTATTGGGATCACCATGAAAATTTGGAATGGTGGCTTAATTCCCTGAATTACTACAGAATTAAATAGTTTTCATAAATGTTTCCTTTTATGGCCGATCTTAGGTCCGCCATATTTAACACTGCTATGCTTCCCTGGGTTTCCCTGTGACGTAGGTTCTCGTCTGTCTTATTCACACACTACAGCGCTTAGGCCTGATCAGCTCAAAATGGTTCAAATGGCTCTAAGCACTATGGGACTTAACATCTGAGGTCATCAGTCCCCTAGACTTAGAACTACTTAAACCTAACTACCCTAAGCACATCACAGACATCTATGCCCGAGGCAGGATTCGAACCTGCGACCGTAGCAGCCGCGTGGTTCCGGACTTAAGCGCCTAGAACCGCTCGACCACGGCGGCCGGCACCTGATCAGCCTTGGTTCATTTAGCACTGTAGATGCCCGTGGACTTTTACCATCTCGTGGTGAATCTGCGCCCTTTGTGGCACACGGTCGTGGACGACAGGGTTCGTTTCACAATTCCTGAGGGCTGACTCTTTCGGCCACATGCTTAAATGAGAGCGAAACGCCCGTTAACTCACAATCTGATTTGAATTAGCTTACGCTAAGGACAACACACACACCCATGCCCGTGAGAGGACTCTAACCTCTGATGGGGGGAGCCGCGCGAACCGTGGCAAGGCGCCTCAGACCGCGGCTACCACGCGCGGTGGTTTCGAGAACGCTATATATATATATATATATATATCATCATCATTTAAGACTGATTATGCCTTTCAGCGTTCAGTCTGGAGCATAGTCCCCCTTATAAAATTCCTCCATGATCCTCTATTCAGTGCTAACATTGGTGCCTCTTCTGATGTTAAGCCTATTACTTCAAAATCGTTCTTAACCGAATCCAGGTACCTTCTCCTTGGTCTACCCCGACTCGTCCTACCCTCTACTGCTGAACCCATGAGTCTCTTGGGTAACCTTGCTTCTCCCATGCGTGTAACATGACCCCACCATCTAAGCCTGTTCGCCCTGACTGCTACATCTACAGAGTAGATTCCTCATTGTGCACACCCTCCTGCCATTGTTCCCATCTACTAGCACCTGCAATCGTCGTAGCTACTTTCATATCCGTAACCTCAACCTTACTGATAAGGTAACCTGAATCCACCCAGCTTTCGCTCCCATACAACAAAGTTGGTCGAAAGATTGAACGGTGCACAGATAACTTACTCTTGGTACTGACTTCCTTCTTGCAGAAGAGAGTAGATCGTAGTTGAGCGCTCACTGCATTAGCTTTGCTACACCTCGCTTCCAGTTCTTTCACTATGTTGCCATCCTGTGAGAATATGCATCCTAAGTACTTGAAACCGTCCACCTGTTCTAACTTTGTTCCTCCTATTTGGCACTCAATCCGTTTATATCTCTTTCCCACTGACATTACTTTTGTTTTGGAGATGCTAATCTTCATACCATAGTCCTTACATTTCTGATCTAGCTCTGAAATATTACTTTGCCAACTTTCAATAGAATCTGCCATTACAACTAAGTCATCCGCATATGCGAGACTGCTTATTTTGTGTTCACCTATCTTAATCTCACCCAGCCAGTCAATTGTTATCAACATATGATCCATAAATAATATGAACAACAGTGGAGACAGGTTGCAGCCTTGTCTTACCCCTGAAACTACTCTGAACAATGGACTCAATTTACCGTCAACTCTAACTGCTGCCTGACTATCTATGTAAAGACCTTTAATTGCTTGCAAAAGTTTGCCTCCTATTCCATAATCACCTAGAACAGACAATAACTTCCTCCTAGGAACCCGGTCATATGCCTTTTCTAGATCTATAAAACATAGATACAATTCCCTGTTCCACTCGTAACACTTCTCCATTATTTGCCGTAAGCTAAAGATCTGGTCCTGACAACCTCTAAGAGGCCTAAACCCACACTGATTTTCATCCAATTTGTCCTCAACTAGTACTCGCACTTTCCTTTCAACAATGCCGGAGAAGATTTTATCCACAACGCTGATCAAAGAGATACCTCTGTAGTTGTTACAATCTTTTCAGTTTCCATGTTTAAAGATTGGTGTGATTACTGCTTTCGTCCACTTTGATGGAACCTGTCCCGATTCCCACGCCATTTCAATTATCCTGTGTAGCCATTTAAGACCTGACATTCCACTGTATTTGATGAGTTCCGACTTAATTTCATCCACCTCAGCCGCTTTATTGCACTGCAATCTACTGACCATTTTCTCCACTTCCTCAAATGTGATCCTATTTCCATTATCACTCCTGTCCCATTGTACATCGAAATCTGAAACATTACTGATCGTATTTCCACCTACATTGAGCAAATTTTCAAAATATTCCGTCCATCTGCCCAAGACGTCAACAAGATTCACCAGAAGGTTTCCTGACATGTCCAAAATACTTTGTCATTTCCTTCTTACCTCCCTTTCGAAGACTGCTAATTACACTCCAGAATGGTTTTCCAGCAGCTTGACCCAAGGTCTCCAACCTGTTTCCAAAGCCTTCCCAAGATTTCTTCTCGGATGCTGTAATTATCTGTTTGGCTTTGTTTCTTTCTTCAACATAACTTTCTCTGTCTGCCTGAGTTCTAGTATGTATTTTTGATATGCCTTCTTTTTCCTTTTACAGGCTGCCTTGACTGTGTCATTCCACCGAGCTGTTTGCTTCATCGTACCTTTACACACTACTGTTCCATTCTTTGGCCACTTCTAGTACTGTGTCCCTGTACCTTGTCCATTCCTTTTCCAGTGACTGCAATTGACTACATTCAACTAACTGGTACCTTTCTGAGATCACTGTTATGTACTTGTGTCTGATTTCGTTATCATGAAGTTTCTCCACTCTTATCCTTCTACACATGGACCTGACCTCCTGCACTTTCGGCCTCACAATACCAATTTCACTGCAGATTAAATAGTGATCAGCGTCATCAAAGAATCCCCTGAATACACGTGTGTGCCTCACAGCCTTCCTGAATTCCTGATCTGTTATTATATAGTCAATGACAGATCTGGTTCCCCTGCCTTCCCAAGTATACCGGTGAATGTTCTTATGTTTAAAAAAGGAGTTTGTGATTACTAAGTCCATTCTGGCACAGAAATCCAAGAGCTGTTACCCGTTCCTGTTGGCCTCCATATCCTCTCCAAATTTACCCATAACCTTTTCATACCCTTCTGTTCGATTTCCAATCCTAGCATTAAAATCACCCATGAGCAGAACACTGTCCTTGTCCTTTAACAACTACATCACTGAGTGCGTCATAAAAACTATCCGTCTTATCTTGATCTGTCCCTTCACAATGCGAATATACTGACACAATCCGAATTTTCTTGCTAGACACTGTCAAATATATCCACATCAGTCGTTCGTTTACATACCTTATTGCAGCTACACTGGGTTCAATTTCTTTCCTGATGAAAAGCCCTACACCCCATTGTGCTATTCCTGCTTTGACTCCTGACAGGTAGACCTTGTATTCTCCCACTTCCTCTTCTTTCTCATCCCTTACCCGAATGTCACTAACAGCTAAAACGTCCAACCCTATATTACTTGCAGCCTCTGCCAGCTCTACCTTCTTCCCAGAGTAGCCCCCATTGATCTTAATAGCTCCCCATCTCGTTACCATTCGTTTGCCGAGTCGTATCTTAGGAGTCCCTGGTTTGTCAATTAGAGGTGGGACTCCGTCACCTCCAAAGGTCCGAGGCATTTTGCTCTGATTGTTGCCAGCATCATATTTATAGTACCAGGGAAGCAGGTTGCTAGCCTTACTTGCCCCGGGTCCCATTGAGTTTTACCCTCAACGGTTGAGGGACTAACCGGTGGATTTGGTAGTCTTTGCCGTCTGAGCACAAAGGTGGCCACGACTCGGAATATGTCCGAGATGCCCAGCCTTATTCCAAAGTAACTGGTATCCCGACTGTCAGGACCACTTACTTGGCCACTCATACGTTGCCCGTGGTTCATGAACTAGGACATGATACCAGGAACCCACACCATGAACCACACACACACACACACACACACACACACACACACATATATATATATATATATATATATATATATATACAGGGTGAGTCACCTAACGTTACCGCTGGATATATTTCGTAAACCACATCAAATACTGACGAACCGATTCCACAGACCGCACGTGAGAAGAGGGGCTAGTGTAATTGTTTAATACAAACCATACAAAAATGCACGGAAGTATGTTTTTTAACACAAACCTACGTTTTTTTAAATGGAACCACGTTAGTTTTGTTAGCACATCTGAACATACAAACAAATACGTAATCACTGCCGTTTGTTGCATTGTAAAATGTTAATTACATCTGGAGATATTGTAACCTAAAGATGACGCCTGAAACCTCCGACGTTCAGTTGCGTGTTGTAACAAACACAGGCCACGGTCGGCGAGCAGTATCTACAGGGACATGTTTACGATGACGACCGTGTTTACGAGTGTGGCTGTAGTGCACTGTTGTCGTTTGGTCTAGCTGTCGCAGTGTCCGCATGTAGCACTTGCTGCTATTGTTATTCTGCATTCGTCTCCGCATGCAGACCAACTGTAGTACACCGTGTTACCAGACGTCTGTGTTAGTGTAGTGTTGTAGGAACTGTGACCATGGTGTATTCGAACTCTGAAAAGGCGGAGATGATACTCATCTATGGCGAGTGTCGACGAAATGCAGCTGAAGCCTGCAGGGTGTATGCAGAACGGTACCTGGACAGAGAGCATCCAACCTGCAGCACATTGCAAAACATCTACCGCCAACTGTATGCAAAAGATATGGTCGTAGCACGCAAACGGGTCCGTAACAGGCCCGTCACAGGAGAAGCGGGTGCAGTTGGTGTGTTAGCTGCTGTTGCCATGAACCCACACATGAGTACACGGGACATTGCGAGAGCCGGTGGACTGAGTCAAAGTAGTGTAATGCGCATACTGCATCGTCACCGCTTTCACCCGTTTCATGTGTCGCTACATCAGCAATTACATGGTGATGACTTTAATCGTCGAGTGCAATTCTGTCAATGGGCATTAACAGATAATGCGTTGCAGTTCTACCTGTTTACCGATGAAGCGGGTTTCACAAACCACGGGGCAGTGAATCTACGGAACATGCATTACTGGTCCGTGGACAATCCTCGCTGGCTCAGACAGGTAGAGCGACAGCGACCGTGGACTGTAAATGTATGGTGCGGAATCATTGGGGACCACCTCATTGGTCCTCACTTCATTGCAGGGGCCCAAACAGCTGCAACATACATCGCGTTTCTACAGAATGATCTGCCAACGTTGCTCGAAAATGTCCCACTGGAAACGCGTCGACGTATGTGGTATCAGCATGATAGCGCACCTGCACATTCCGCAATAAACACTAGGCTGACCCTTGACAGGATGTTCGACGGGCGTTTCATAGGACGTGGAGGACGCATAAATTGACCAGCCTGTTCTCCTGATCTTACACCTCTGGACTTCTTTCTGTGGGGTACGTTAAAGGAGAATGTGTACCGTGATGTGCCTACAACCCCAGAGGATATGAAACAACGTACTATGGCAGCCTGCGGCGACATTACACCAGATGTACTGCGGCGTGTACGACATTCATTACGCCAGAGATTGCAATTGTGTGCAGCAAATGATGGCCACCACATTGAACATCTATTGGCCTGACATGTCGGGACACACTCTATTCCACTCCATAATTGAAAACGGAAACCACGTGTGTACGTGTACCTCACCCCTCATGGTAATGTACATGTGCGTCAGTGAAAAAGACCAATAAAAACGTGTTAGCATGTGGACGTAATGTGCTGTTCCAGTCTCTTCTGTACCTGAGGTCCATCACCGTTCCCTTTGGATCTCTACGTAATTCGGTGCTCTCCGATACACACGATCGAACAGCGGAGGAGTGGTACTCAAGCGTCAACTTTAGGTTACAATATCTCCGGATGTAGTTAACATTTTACAATGCAACAAACGGCACTGATTACGCATTTGTTTATATGTTCAGATGTGATAACAAAACTAATAAACCGAGCGAGGTGGCGCAGTGGTTAGCACACTGGACTCGCATTCGGGAGGACGACGGTTCAATCCCGCGTCCGGCCATCCTGATTTAGGTTTTCCGTGATTTCCCTAAATCGCTCCAGGCAAATGCCGGGATGGTTCCTCTGAAAGGGCACGGCCGACTTCCTTCCCTGTCCTTCCCTAATCCGATGAGACCGATGACCTCGCTGTTTGGTCTCTTTCCCCAAAACCAACCAACCAACCAACAAAACTAATGGGGTTCCATTTAAAAAAAACGTAGGTTTGTGTTAAAAAACATACTTCCGTGCATTTTTTTATGGTTTGTATTAATCAATTGCACTAGCCCCTCTCCTCACGTTCGGTCTGTGGAATCGATTCGTCAGTATTTGATGTGGTTTACGAAATATATCCAGCGGTAATGTTAGGTAACTCACCCTATATATATATATATATATATATATATATATATATATATATATATATATATATATATATATGTATGTGTGTGTGTGTGGGCTATTAAGGTGAGAATTTGGATCTGACAGGAGGAAAGCTGGTGTAGTCCGTCCAGTTACAACGACTGCTGTGTCCTGATGTCTTAGTGATCAGAGCATCTGCCTAAGAAGCTGGAGACCTGGATTAGAATCTCGGTCTGGCTCAAATTTTCAACTATTCTCATTGATTTCAATGAATACCCGCTTGCAGAAAATGCCTGTAATTCCTTTGTGTCTTAATTTTAAGTTTAATGGTTCAAATGGCTCTGAGCACTATGGGACTCAACTGCTGAGGTCATTAGTCCCCTAGAACTTAGAACTAGTTAAACCTAACTAACCTAAGGACATCACACACATCCATGCCCGAGGCAGGATTCGAACCTGCGACCGTAGCGGTCTCGCGGTTCCAGACTGCAGCGCCAGAACCGCGCGGCCACTTCGGCCGGCTTTTAAGTTTAAATTTTTTGTATAATTTCTCATTTGTTATTGTAATTTTTCCTTTATTTAATGAAATTGGAGCTCTGTTAACGCGCTACGCAAATCGGAAATTGCAGATGCGTTGATTGCATCTGTCTCATCCTTGTTGCAGTTATTGGTAAGATCTGACGGAAGTCGTCAGAGAAGAAAAGGATACAGCCGGGCTATTGTCATTACGCAAATATCGAATTGTCCCGTGAAATGCTCCATCGGATATTTTATGAGATATCAGAATCTTATCCCAAACAATGGAGGTTCAGTCCTGCATCAGTTAACAATGTTACTTTGGTCTGAAACATTCATTAGAGATGTGTCGTCGGCATAGCCTGTCGGGGAATGTATGCATGCAGAATGTACAGATCGTAAAAGGAACTGCGATGCTAGCGCCAGCGTGGCGTGGTAGTCGGAAGACATTACGCCTATCACCGCTAGATGGCAAAGGCATCGTTTACACTTCACCGCAGCTCAACCAATTAACACGAAATGTTTCTAAGCTATTCACACAAAATTTCTTCGTGCATCGCTCTACCTATTACTAAAGCCAGATCAAAATTATGAATGGAGTGTAAGTTTGTAACGGCAAAACAATTCTTTATGTGATATAATTATAAATTAACGGTTTCCTGACTTTTCTTTTTACTTGTACTCTGAAGCCTAGCTTTCTGCGAATTTCATTATTGTAGGGCAACGGTGAGTGAGTGAGTTTCTGAGTATCAGAAAATGACTGTGTCTTTCGACTGTATTGATTTGCCAAGAAATCATAGATCTTTGCATGTGGCATAAATTTCAACTTGATTTCTCCACCCGTTCCTGAGGAAAAGGACTCTTAACAGTCGGACAGACACAGACGGACGGACAGCAAAGTGATTCTATAAAAGTTCCGGTTTTATCGACTGGTGTACGGAACGCTAAAAAAAGGACAGTCAGTAAGTTGTTGGCCATGGGTAGGAGAACATAACAGGCTTGATTTTTTGGAGCTTTAAAAAAGTTTAGAAGTCTTAGAACCTGTGTAGAATACAGTTATGGTTCACTGATGCAGATTTTCTAATACGACGGTAGAAGCGAATATTTCTTTTACAATTTGTCTCATAGCTCTGGTGATAGATGCATCACTGTTATGAAATATATTGTTTTCTCCTATATTCACTACTACATTGCTGTAGACAACAAACAAATCAAGTGCTTCTATGTAGGCTGGGAAATTTCGAAATCATGTTGTTCCACTGTTCAGATTATGTTAGGGGGGACCACAGTGCTATCAGCTTTAGAAAGAGGAAGGAGTGTCCGAGTGAGAAGGCAGCATGCACAAAGTGACAGGTACGACGAGCCAGTGCAACATTCTGTACCTCACGCGGACTACTGCGGCAACGCTTCGTTCACAGCTCGGCAACTACCTTCAACAGCCTGCTCTGTCAGAATTGGCCATCCCGCGCGGCAACACTGTCGTGTATTACAGCCAAGATACGTCGGCATTGACGAACACGCTACTGCAGCCAAACATACACGGAGCGTGTAAATGCATCTTTAGACAATAAATGCACCGCGCTGTAGCAGATGCGCCTCCACAAGGAGTATTGGAGCTAGATTTTCAGAGTCGTATGCGGGAACTTATAAGCTAGAGGTTGTAACGCCGGAAATGCATATCCTCCTATTTCCATCTATTGTACTATAAATTTTTTCCTTATTTTGTCACCTGAAGATATGACATTTCTGTCTCTTTATACACTCCTGGAAATTGAAATAAGAACACCGTGAATTCATTGTCCCAGGAAGGGGAAACTTTATTGACACATTCCTGGGGTCAGATACATCACATGATCACACTGACAGAACCACAGGCACATAGACACAGGCAACAGAGCATGCACAATGTCGGCACTAGTACAGTGTATATCCACCTTTCGCAGAAATGCAGGCTGCTATTCTCCCATGGAGACGCTCGTAGAGATGCTGGATGTAGTCCTGTGGAACGGCTTGCCATGCCATTTCCACCTGGCGCCTCAGTTGGACCAGCGTTCGTGCTGGACGTGCAGACCGCGTGAGACGACGCTTCATCCAGTCCCAAACATGCTCAATGGGGGACAGATCCGGAGATCTTGCTGGCCAGGGTAGTTGACTTACACCTTCTAGAGCACGTTGGGTGGCACGGGATACATGCGGACGTGCATTGTCCTGTTGGAACAGCAAGTTCCCTTGCCGGTCTAGGAATGGTAGAACGATGGGTTCGATGACGGTTTGGATGTACCGTGCACTATTCAGTGTCCACTCGACGATCACCAGTGGTGTACGGCCAGTGTAGGAGATCGCTCCCCACACCATGATGCCGGGTGTTGGCCCTGTGTGCCTCGGTCGTATGCAGTCCTGATTGTGGCGCTCACCTGCACGGCGCCAAACACGCATACGACCATCATTGGCACCAAGGCAGAAGCGACTCTCATCGCTGAAGACCACACGTCTCCATTCGTCCCTCCATTCACGCCTGTCGCGACACCACTGGAGGCGGGCTGCACGATGTTGGGGCGTGAGCGGAAGACGGCCTAACTGTGTGCGGGACCGTATCCCAGCTTCATGGAGACGGTTGCGAATGGTCCTCGCCGATACCCCAGGAGCAACAGTGTCCCTAATTTGCTGGGAAGTGGCGGTGCGGTCCCCTACGGCACTGCGTAGGATCCTACGGTCTTGGCGTGCATCCGTGCGTCGCTGCGGTCCGGTCCCAGGTCGACGGGCACGTGCACCTTCCGCCGACCACTGGCGACAACATCGATGTACTGTGGAGACCTCACGCCCCACGTGTTGAGCAATTCGGCGGTACGTCCACCCGGCCTCCCGCATGCCCACTATACGCCCTCGCTCGAAGTCCGTCAACTGCACATACGGTTCACGTCCACGCTGTCGCGGCATGCTACCAGTGTTAAAGACTGCGATGGAGCTCCGTATGCCACGGCAAAGTGGCTGACACTGACGGCGGCGGTGCACATATGCTGCGCAGCTAGCGCCATTCGACGGCCAACACCGCGGTTCCTGGTGTGTCCGCTGTGCCGTGCGTGTGATCATTGCTTGTACAGCCCTCTCGCAGTGTCCGGTGCAAGTATGGTGGGTCTGACACACCGGTGTCAATGTGTTCTTTTTTCCATTTCCAGGAGTGTATATTGCAATTGTTTTACTATTTGTATATATATATTTATGTATTTATGTCGATGTATAATTGGTTTGTTTTGTAAATATTATTTGTATTTTATGCTGGGTCTTGCCTAGGGAAAACTATGCTATCGAACGAATACATCGATAGGTCGTGTGAAGAACAAAAGTGTTTGGGATCTTTGGGAGTGTTAACTCTGCCGCGTGGAGCGCGGGCAGAGAGAGTCTGGCTGGGGTGGGGCAGTGGAGCAGGTGTGTTGTGTGACGCTCGCGCGACATGTAATTGCGCTCGACTTGCTATGATAGTTTCTGACACGGTGTCGCGGACGGGAAGCATTAGCTGGCGCACATCAAGAGCCCGTTTCGCCTGGTGACCGTGTCGAGAAGAAGGCGCGCCAACATCCAACTTCTGCAACAGCGACGGCCGACAATGAGTGACTGTCGCCACCTCCTCGATCGACGGCTTCAAACCTTCAATCAACCAACAAGGAAGACTGGAAGCACGTAAAGTTTTAGAACTGCATGGAAGACCTCAGCTTTTCAAACTGTTCCATTTTCGTAACTATAATTACAGCAACTTAGCATGAACATTTGTTGCTCATTGTCCCAATTGCATTACCAAGCAGGGTCCCTTCCTTTTCCGGAATGAACTCGAGTGTCGTTGAAATTCAAACGCCAGCATTAAAGTAAAAGCATTCGATTTCACTGCTTTAATTTCAAAGTTCAGTTAAGGTATTCATAGCTGGCTACAATATTTAGATTACACAAGCACAAATTAAGAGTGCGAGTTTTGTTTGCATATTTTAGCTTACCTGTGACTCCAGCTCAACTTGGTACGTACTAAATTTTACTATTGTTAATTGTTCGGAATCATTTAATTCAAGTTCAAAGTTAAATCTCTTATTTCTAAATTGCGTAGATTCAAGTATCTTTTGAAATGATTGTTGAGGTAGTCCAAGACTAACCGTATTTTACTGAATTTCGATGTGCTTCAGAAAGAAAGCTCACTATTAACTTCAGTCACTAAATTAACTTTCGATTTTCCAGTTTTATTAATTCTTTTGCTAAATTAAGTCAGAGTGTAGCGAAATTTATTACTTCTGACAAACTTTCAGTTTTCACACTAAACGTGTCAACCTTCAGTTGCCACGCTTCTAGTGCTAATTATATGTGTAATAATCTTTCTTTTTCAGTTACTATAGTACTTGTCCTTAGGACTGGCGACCGTAATTTCCACCAAATCTCAAATATCTAATTACCGCTAGTTAATTGTTAACGTAACGGCCGCACATTTACTTTCTTTATTAACTTTACCCCTTTTCAAAATTAATTTCCACCAGTTTCATTTGCATTTTTCCTTTCATTTAGATGTAACCCTTTCCTCCCTCTTTACCGACAGATTAACTTCGGTGACGATTGCTTTTCCCAAATTTCCATTAGGTACACGCGGTTTAATTTTTCACTGTCATTAAGGTCGATAAGTGAGGATGAGGTTACAAGGTGACAATGTCTCTTGCACGCTAATAATTGTCTGCATGATCAAAGTAAATAAAGCTGCGAGTTTATTCAAACCTGGCTGGTCCCATAGCTCCTCCTTCTTCCTCTCCAGAATTTATTAATCTCCTCTTGTTCTAATCCTACTATTCGTTGCATGTGGCCATGCAGCTTTCACTGTTATTGTCACAGATCGAATTATCTTATTGTGCTGCAGGTGGAACAGGTCTCAATGTCGTTTTTTGTTGATAACTATACTCACTATTTGCTCACGCGCAGGTGCAACGTTTATCATAGGTTTTTGGACTTGAAAGAAGTAACCTCGTAGTGAACACACACTGAGGCGGCAAAAGTCGTGGGACACCTCCTAATACCGTGTCGGACCTCCTTTTTCCCGGCGTAGTGCATCAGCTCGACGAGGCGTGGAATCAACAAGACGTTGGAAGTCTCCTGCAGAAATATTGAGCCCTCTTGCCTCTCTGTCCGTCCATAGCTGCGAAAGTGTTGCCGGTGCAGCATTTTCCCACGAAGTGACCTCTAGATTATGTCCCGTAAATATTCGATGCCATTCGTGTGTCGTGCGATCTGGGAAGCTGAACCATTCGCTCGAATTATCCAGAATGTTCTTCAAACCAGTCGCGAACAGTTGTGCCCCGCTCACATGGCTCATTGTTGTTAAGGCTGCAAATGGCCTCCGAGTAGCCGAACATAACCATCTCCAATCAATGATTGGTTCAGTTGTACTAGAGGACCTAGTTCGTCCCATGTTAGCACAGTCCACAGCATTATGGAGTCACTACCAGCTTGCACAGTGCCTTGCTAACAGCTTGGCTCCACGGATTCGTGGGGTCAGCGTCACACTCGAACGGTGCCATCAGCTCTTATCAGCTGAATTCGGGACTCATCTGAGCAGGCCACTGTTTTTCAGTCGTCTAGGATCCAAACGATAGAATGACGAGCCCATTAGAGGCACTACAGGCGATGTCATCCTGGTAGCTAGGGCACTCGAGCCAATCATCTGCTGCCATAGCCCAGTGTCGCCGCACTGTCCAAACGGATACTTTCATCGTACGTCCCACATTGATAAAGGGTGACAATTATTGAACTATCGTTGTAACTTCTGAACGGTTTGCTTTAGGACGTACAAACTGCAGGTAGACTGCGGGGCATAATGGGAATTAGAATGCACATGCATGGTTTGGTTTAGAGACGAAGCCCACTTTCATTTGGATGAGTTCGTCAATAAGAAAAATTTGCGCATTTGGGGACCCTCAGTGGGTGACTGCGCGGTGTGGCATATCCATCGGTGCGCTATTCTTTGATGGCACTCTAACTACCCAACGGCACGTGAAGGTTTTGGAAGATGATTTCATCCCCATTATACAAATTGACCCTGATCGTGACAAGCTGTGGTTCACATGAGACGAAGCTCGACCCCGTCGGAGCAGGAGAGCGTTTGATGTCCTGGAGGAGCACTCTGGACACCGCATTCTGACTCCGTCGTATTCTCCGGCTCTGAACACATGCGACTCATTTTTGTAGGGCTATATTAAAGACAAAGAGCACAGCGATAATCCCAAAATCATTTCTGAGCAGAAAACAGCCATTCAGGAGGTCATCGACGGCGTAGACGTTCCGACGCTTCAGCGGGTCATGCAGAATTTCGCTATCCGTCTGCAGTGGTGGCAGGCATATCGAAAATGTCATGACCTAAATCCGAATATCTGTAGTGACGTTTACATGTTGAAAAAAGTGTGTGCACGCCGTAGTTTGTAACAAATTTACCCTTTTTTATATAATTCAATAATTGCCACCCTGTATCTTTGGATATTTACTCCACATCTACATCTACATGTTTACTCTGCAGTTCACACTTAAGTGTCTGGCAGAGGGCCCATCGAACCATTTTCATACTACTTCTCTACCATTCCACTCTCGAATGGCTCGTGGGAAAAAGGAACACCTAAATCTTTCCGTTGGAGCTCTGATTTCTCTTATTTTATTATGATGATCATTTCACCCTACGTAGGTGGGTGTCAACAAAATATTTTCGCATTCGGAAGAGAAAGTTTGTGATTGAAGTTCCGTAAATAGATACCGCCGCAAAGAAAACCGCCTTTGTTTCAGTGTCTGCCACCCCAACTAGCGTATCATATCAGTGACACTCTCACCCCTATTGCGCGATAACACGAAACAAGCTGCCCTTCTTTGCACTATTTTCAATGTCTTCCGTCAATGTAATGTAGGGTGCCTCCTTAGAGGGTTTGTCGCATTTTCTAAGCGTTCTGCCAACAAAGCGCAGTCTTTGTTTCGCCTTCCCACAACATTATCTATGTGTTCTTTCCAATTTAAGTTGCTCGTAATTGTAATTCCTAGGTATTTACTCGAATTGACAGCTCTTAGATTTGTGTGATTTATGGTATACCCAAAATTTATCGGATTTCTTTTAGTACCCATGTGGATGACCTCACACTTTTCTTTCTTTAGTGCTAAATGCCGCTTTTCGCACCATACAGAAATTCTCTCTATATCATTTTGTAATTGGAATTGATCGTCTGATGATAATACTAGGCGGTAAATTACAGCGTCATCTGCAAACAGTCAAAGGGGGCTGCTCAGATTATCACCT
The DNA here is from genome assembly GCF_023864345.2 of Schistocerca serialis cubense. Lineage (NCBI taxonomy): Eukaryota > Metazoa > Arthropoda > Insecta > Orthoptera > Acrididae > Schistocerca > Schistocerca serialis. The sequence continues at coordinate 1,235,216,495 of NC_064638.1, forward strand.
AGATCATTTACGTACATCAGGAACAGCAGAGGGCCTATAACACTGCCTTGCAGAACGCCAGATATCACTTCTGTTCTACTCGATGATTTACCGTCTATCACTACGAACTGTGACCACTCTGAGAGGAAATCACGAATCCAGTCACACAACTGAGACGATACTCCATATGCACGCAATTTGATTAATAGTCGCTCGTGAGGAACGGTATCAAAAGCCTTCAGCGTTACTTGTCTGTTAGCGTTTAGAACTCTACTCAAACGCCGCGGCTATTGGTCTGTACGTTAAGGCTGTCGGCCACTGCATTGACCGTGGTGGGAGGCAATGTTTGAAATTTGATATTCTCGGCAAGCTCCTGATACTGTGGACCTCAGAATATTGCATTCCCAACGATTTCCGAAATGGAATATCCTCTGCGTCTACCTTCAACTACCATCCCACGTTTAGAGTCTGCTAATTCCCGTCGAGCGGCCACACCCTCTCACGTGACCCACCTGAGTACAAATGACAGTCTGTCAATGCACTGCGATGCTACTGCCATCTGTATTAGTGCACATCGCTACCCCATGGCTTTTGTCACCACTCTGTCTCACTGCAGTTTCCATATCAACTTAGCTCACTTTCATTTTGTAGTTTATCACCCCACTGACATACCTGAGAATTCAGAATAATCAAAAACGAAAGACAATGGAATCGAACCGGGAGAAAAGCGGATCAAAGCTGTCTAGTCATTCAGATCTAGGTTTCCTGTCGGTTATCCTAAACCGCTTAAGGAAAGTGTCCAAATGGTTCTCTTGGGAAGGACACGGCCGATTTCGACTCCTGATCTTTCCAATTCGATCTTGTGCTCCGTCTTTAATCTCCTCATCGTCGACGGGACGTTACAACCGTAATCCTCCTTCTTGTGTCAAGAGTAATAGTAGTCAACAGAATTGGAAAGCTTTACGCCTTGAAGTAACAAACCAGTCCGATGCTGTCGGTGGCAGGAACTGGAGAAGATAAAATCTTTACATGTTAATGTCAAATATAATAAAGTAGATTTTAATTAAATATACTGACCAAAGATGGACAGATATTCAGTGATGGAGACACTAAGGAATTTCGGTAGCTATCCAAAATTAATAAAAGTGATAAACTTAACTCTAACAAACACACAATCTGAAGTAAAGTTCAGAGGAGAAATATCTGAGCCATTTACGATTAAAACGGGGTTAAGACACGGAGATAGTTTACCGCCATTATTTTTCAACTGTGCACTCGAGTACGTGATGAGGGAATGGTACAAAGAAAATCCTAAAAACAAAAAAAAATTCGAACCAAGAAATGACAAGTAATCTTAAATGTCTCGGAATTCGCAGATTACTTAGCATTACTAACTAATAACATTCAAGAAGCCAGAAATCAAATAACAAGCCTACAAAATATTCAACAAGAAGTACGACTCCATATACACTCGAAAAGACTGAGAAAACGGTAGATGATCTACTAGTAGTCAACCACATAACAGTACATAAAAGAAACAGTGAAAAAATTAGATATCTAGGAGAAATTATGACACGCAACTTGGACGAGAAAGCTACATGGCAAGAAAAAGCCAACAAAATAATAAAAGGTCATATATTAGCATGATCTACATTCAATAAAGAAAATGTCTGCCAATAAAAACTAAATTAAAACACTACTAGACTGTTGTTCAATCAAAGGTGACATACGGAAGTTGTACACTTTTCAAACTCACCTGAAAAAACAGATCCGACAAAATCCTAAACGCCGGCCGGAGTGGCCGTGCGGTTCTAGGCGCTACAGTCTGGAACCGGGCGACCGCGACGGTCGCAGGTTCGAATCCTGCCTCGGGCATGGATGTGTGTTACGTCCTGAGATTAGTTAGGTTTAATTAGTTCTGGGTTCTAGGCGACTGATGACCTCAGAAGTTAAGTCGCATAGTGCTCAGAGCCATTTGAACCATTTTGAAAAACCTAAACGTAGAGAGAAGAATAGCTAGAACATGCATAAATAAGGAATATCAAGATGGACATTTACGGATAGTAGAGACATTACAGGTACTACGTATATGGAAAAGAAGGATCTCTTTTTTGCCACATTATGGGACACCAGAAACAAGATTCCAAGAACAATTATAAAGAAACTTTCGAACTTGAAGCAAAAAGTAGGGTGGATAAAGGAAACCAGGAAGGATGTGCAAGAGCTAGAATTAACCCTGGACGATTTTCAAAGCAAAACAAAAAATTTAAAGAAACTGAAAATTATGAAAAAAGATTCAAACCAAAAATAGACAAGCGACTAACCATAAAAAAGGTGTTTACAACGAGTAACGTCAAAAAAGATCGAAACGAATGAAAAGATACTGGTCAATTCGGAAAGAAAACTTGTTGAAGAAAATAACCAGAAAATGACTGAATGAAGTGATCGAACGAGACAGTAAAAGCAGAAGAAGAAGAAAATATCCAAAAATCACGGGAGGAGAGGGAACAGGGTATAGGAGAGGGATATTATACGATGGGCGTTCCATACCGATTTACACTTTATTTTTTCTCATAATTCGTAGTGCTCCATTTCACTCACCATTGAAGCTGCAAGTATTTAGTGAGTAGTTCGGTGTAACCATTGGTGCCAGGAAAATCACAAGAAGTGTAATCCATGCACTGTACAGGCAATTTCCTGAACTGCTGTCTTACGTGGGCGAAGGACATGGAGTGTGGTCATCAAGGACAGCGCTGGACGACGTCGTTTGTTTGGTAGGAGGGTGTAAACACTGTGGATATTCACAGGCGATTGGTGGCAATGTGTGGAACGAACAGAGCTCCTGCAATAAGACAACTCTCATCTCCATACGAGTCGGAAAACCACGACTGTCATCACTGAAGTGGGGTTACAGGTACTGCTGCATCCTCCATATTCTCCTGACCTGCATATCACCTATTCGGGGCTATGAAGAAACCTCTGCGCGGTCATCATTCCTCAGACTTCACGGAACTGCGAGCAGCTGTCCTGCGGTGGTGCGACAGACTCATAAAGGGTGTTCGAGAAGGTGCTACTGAGGTTAAACCTACGAAATCAGGAGAGTAGGCCGGGTGCGTCAGTACCTGTAACCCCGTTTCAGCGATAGCAGCAGTCGCTTACCCACTCATATGGGAATGAGCGTTGTTGCAAGAGCAGTTTTCGTGGCGGTGAATATCCGTGGTGTTTACACACTTTTTCCGTAGAAACCACGTCGTCGAGCGCTGTCCTCCATGTTGCTCGCTCACGTAGTGACAGCAGTTGAGAAAACGGGCTGTACCGTGCATCAATCGGCATAAATGCGGCCGATAAATCAGAACTACACTCATGCTCATAAATGAAGGATAATGCTGATACATGGTGAAACAACGCTCTGGTTTGCGGTTTGCGGGTTTAAATCGCCTCAGGATATGGCCATGCGGTGCATTTGACCTGCGGTCGTCGCACAGTGGTGCTGGCAGCAGTCCACATACGCAGAGGTGTGTTGGTGCATGTCAGTGCGGAGCAGCGAGTAAGTGTGGAGTCGTTTTCAGACGTACTAATGGCGACTGTGTGTTGAAAATGGCTCAAAGAACACATATTGATGACGTTATGAGGTGTAGAATACTAGGGCGACTGGAGGCTGATCAAACACAGCAGGTCGTAGAACGGGCCCTCCGTGTGCTACAAGGTGTGATCTCAAGATTGTGGCAACGATTCCACCAGACAGGAAACGTGTCCAGGCGCTACAGTACGGTACGTCCACAGTGTGCAACACCACAAGAGGACCGGTATCTCACCATCAGTGCTCGCAGACGGCCACGGAGTACTGCAGGTAGCCTTGCTCGGGACTTTATCGCAGCCACTGGAATAGTTGTGTCCAGACGCACAGTCTACAGACGACTGAACAGACACGGTTTATTCTCCCGGAGACCTGGTCACAGGTGAGCCCGTAAGGCCTTGTGTCAAGAACACAGTACATGGTCAATGGAACAGTGGTCCCAGGTTATGTTCACGGACGAGTCCATGAATAGTCTGAACAGTGATTCTCGCCGGGTTTTCATCTGGCGTGAACCAGGAACCAGATACCAGCACCTTAATGTCCTTGAAAGGGACCTGTGAGGAGGTCATGGTTTGATGATGTGGGGTAGGATTATGATTGGTGCACGTACACCCCTGCATGTCTTTGACAGAGAACTGTAATAGGTCAGGTGTATCGGGACGTCATTTTCCACAAATATGTCCGCCTTTTCAGGGGTGGAGTGGGTCCCACGTCCCACCTTCCTCCTGATGGATGATAACGCACGGCCACACCGAGCTGCCATCATGGCGGAGTACCTTGAAGCAGAAGATATCAGGTAAATGGAGTGGCCTGCCTGTTCTCCAGACTTACATAAACCCCATCGGGCACGTCTGGGATGCTCGCGGTCGACGTATCGCTGCACGTCTTCACATCCCTAGGACACTTCAGGAGCTCCGACACGCACTGATGCAAGAATGGGAGGCTATACCCCAGCAGCTGCTCGACCACCTAATCCGGAGTATGCCAACCCGTTGTGCAGCCTGTGTACGTGTGCATGGTGATCATATCCTATATTGATGACGGGATACATGCGCAGCAAACAGTGGTGTTTTGTAGCACATGTGTTTCGGGACGGTTTTCTCACCTTATCACCAATGTCGTGTGTGTTCCTATGTGCCTATGGTGTTAGCGCCAGTTTTTTGTAGTGCCACGTTGTGTGACACCACATTTTGCAATTATTCTTAATTTTTGAGGATAAGTGTACTTGCAAACACCAAAAGGGGTGCCGTAGAATTTAACACATCGGAATAGCCTTCGGGAGGAACGCTGTTCAAATCCCCGTCGGATCATCCAGGTTTACGTTTTCCATGGTCTTTACAAATCACTTACGGGCAGAAGGTATCTTGAAAATGAAGAAAATATGAAATTCCTTTGTACTGGTGATTATGATGGTTTGAAGCATGTTCTGTGCCAATATAATAGTGCTTTGGACAAAATTCTTATTTAAAGGTGCCAAATGTTAGTTTAAATGGCAGCTTCCAGAGCAAGACATCTACGCTTGTTACTTTGTGACTTGTCTTCTTTGAATTTGTAAGCCTACGGACATTTTTTCCTGTTGTTTTGTACTTTCAGCAATTGGCTACACAGTTTGTTTGTTGTCTTGATTCAGTTGTTTCCTAAAGTAACAACGCAGCATGTGCGTTTTTGATTCTGGGGAAAGAAATACCGAGGTCGACCTCAAATTTGTCGAGAACAGGTGTGGAGGACCTGGAAGAAAGAAAACAGTGAATACAATGAAAATAATATTTGGTTTGCGTTTGGCACGCGTACTATTGGAAAAATGTTACCAGTAAGGGAAACGTAATCTGCCGTTATGAACTTAGCAAACTTTCAAAAAATATTCAGAAATATAATTCCAATGTAAGCTGCTTGCAAATCATTGGCACAGTAATCTAAGAGTTTGAGATGTGCAGTGAAAGGAGCTGTGAATGTAAATGTTGAGTTCATAGCAGCATTGTATTAAGGACTCTGTAAGTGCAATAAAACGTTAAACTCAGTATCGCGTAGCTTTTGCTTTTTCTAGCTTAATGTACCTCTTCTCTGAAACCATTTCTCCTGGAACAATGAAATTACTCTCCGTTCACGTGCTGGAAGTGAGGTTTTCTTTTAGCTTTATAGCTGTATTATAAAGGAACCTAAGACCTTTCTGTTTTAAAAATTTGAGCTCAAAACGGGTCACTATCAAAATTTAAAAAAATTGTAGTTTTTGTATACTAGTTTCAGAAAATGTCAGAAAGTTAGCAAACAGTTTAAATCTATGTGAAAGTTTCAGTGTTCTACTATTAACACTTCCTGAAAAAAAGTATATTGAAAACGGTGAATTTAACATGATGGAGATACAAGTTAGTTTCTCCCATTATGGCAAAGACCGGGTTGATTCCTTTGTCAGAATACAACCGATTTCCCTCACTAAAGCCGAGCTTGTGCTGCGTCTCTAATTGTGATGTCGACGAATGAACTTAAAATTTAATCTTCTTTCCTTATTTTATTACAAGCAATATTGTACATTGTGGAATTCTATTATTTGTTACACAACAAAGGATCTGGTATATCTTGTGTTATTACCTATGTCTGTTGTGGAGTTCTAGTGAACTTCGTGACGGCGGACTGCATTGTCAGGTAAACAGCTATTAGTAGTGCCACCCCAAGATTGTGTGTGTACAGTCGTGTTGGAAGAATGCATCATTAAAAGTAGCAGGTGATTTTGGGGTGGACAGGGTGCAGAATTTAGTACACAGAGCCGCTACCTCTGGCAGCAACAATGATTCTAATGTGGCTGGGCTTCGAATCGAACTGTGGAAGGGTGAAATTGGGTGATAGGCAAATGTTACGTGTCATCGTATATATTCGTCGTATATATTTAATAAAAACTTTTCTGCAACAAATATTTTCTTTTCCTGACAGCAAAATATTTCAAGTACTCTCGTGGGTGAAGCCCGAAAATCATGTGATTAATTATATTTCACGTAATGACTGCCGATGCGCCGTTACGACAAACGAATAGCAGATGGCCAATGATAAAACTTGAATTCTAGCAATAATTATTTCCACTTAATTATATTCACATGGAAGGAGAGGTATGGAATGAGATTAAAAGGACAAACTCTGTTTATATATGTTGTTGTTGCTGTTGTTCATAACTTGTTATTGTTGTGGTCTTCAGTCTAGAGACAGGCAGCAATAGCCGACCGAGACAGACCCAGCAACAGGCAAGTAACCGCATTTGTTATTTACGAGTTCGTACACAAGAGCTAATTTTATTATATCATCTGTGTGCTTTAATAGTTCAGTTTATTGAGTTTCTGCATGTAAATTTAATATATCATAGCCACAGTTGTCGCGTTTTTCGTTTGCGTCCGAAAGTAAACCGATTATGTGACGTATTACAAGTTCCAAAACAGGGTCTAATTAATTTCACCTGAGTGCTTCGGTAGTTAGGTTTTTGAATATCTGCGTATTACTAGACACAGTTCGTGCGTTTTCGTCAGGTTCTACAGTAGAGTTGCGCAGCACGTGCCGATAGTCCGTTTATCTGCATGGTTTAGTTTTCCACGGTCTTTAGTATGGACAGGGACTGCGATTGTTGTGTGCGGATGCGAGCCGAGTTGGTGACACTTCGCTCTCAGCTTCAGGCTGTGATGGCTTCAGTTACACAGCTTGAGGCTGCACTGGATGGGCACCACTGTTGAGGGCCGGCCATGGGGATCCAACGGACGTCCAGCATGTCAGAGTCCTCCGATCGGTCCTCACCGGTGGCCGACCCAATTACTGCTCGCACTAAGGCTGACCTCTCACCTGTGGTCGAGTGGGAAGTCACCCCGGGGTGAAGTAGGCGGCGAAAGACTTCCCAGGCGGCCTCCCCGGTTTGTCTGACAAACAGGTTCCAGGTTCTGTCTGTGGCTGACACTGTCGCTGAGCCAGATGCTGTCGCCTGCCCTGTTTCAGAGGAAACCACTCAGCCTGCAAGATCCGGGCAATCGCAGAGGGTGGGATTATTGTTAGTTGGGAGCTCCAACGTTAGGCGCGTTATGGGGCCCCTTAGGGACTTGGCTGAGAAGAAGGGTAAGAAATCCAATGTGCACTCCGTGTGCTTACCGGGTGGAGTCATTCAAGATGTGGAAAGGGTCCTCCCAGATGCCATGAAGAGCACAGGGTACTGCCAGCTGTAGGTGGTGGCTCACGTCGGTACCAATGATATATGCCACTTTGGATCACAAGAGATTCTCTCTGGTTTCGAGCGGCTAACAGAAGCGGTTAAAGGCCGCCAGTCTTGCTTGCAAAATGAAAGCATTTGCAGCATAGTCGACAGGACCGATTGCGGACCTCTGGTACAGAGCCGAGAGGAGGGTCTGAATCAGAGGCTCAGACGGTTCTGCGACCGTGTAGGCTGCAGATTCCACGACTTGCGCCAAAGTGTGGTTGGGTTTCGGGTTCCGCTGAATAGGTCAGGTGTCCACTATACGCAGGAGGCGGCTACACGCGTAGCAGGTGCTGTGTGGCGTGGACTGGGCGGTTTTTTAGGTTAGAGGGTCTCGGGGAAACACAAGAAGGGCTTCAGTTACAAAGGGTGCAGGCTGAACACAGGAAAAACGAAGAGACAGGAACCATTGGTATAACAGTTGTAAATTGTCGTAGCTGTGTTGGGAAAGTACCAGAGCTCCAAGCGCTAGTAAAAAGCACTGATGCTCAAATCGTTACAGGCACTGAGAGCTAAAGCCGGATATATATGCTCAGCCGAAATTTTTGCGAAGAACCTAACGGTGTTCCGAAAGGATAGGCTAAACACGGTTGGCGGTGGCGTGTTTGTTGCTGTCAGAAGTAGTTTAACTTGTCGCGAAATTGAAGTAGATACTTCCTGTGAGTTAGTATGGGCAGAGGTCGTTGTTGGCAACCGGAATAAAATAATAATTGGATCCTTTTACCGACCTCCCAATTCAGATGTTACAGTTGCTGAAAGGTTCAAAGAAAACTTGAGTTTGTTTTCAAACACGTACCCAAATCATATGATAATATTTGGTGGTGACTTTAATTTACCCTCGATATGTTGGCGAAAATACATGTTTAATTCCGGAGATATGCATAAAATATAATCCGAAATTGTGCTAAAAGCATTCTCTGAAAATTGTTTCGAGTAGTTAGTCCATGAGCCCACGCGAATAGTAAACGGTTGTGAAAACACACTTAACCTCTTAGCAACAAATAATCATGAGTTAGTAACGAGCATCAAAACCGATTCAGGGATTAGTGAACACAGGGCTGTCGTAGCAACATTGAATATTGTAATCCCCAAATCCTCGAAAAATAAGCGAAAAATATACCTATTCAAAAAAGCAGATAAAAATTCACTTGACGTCTTCCCGAGAGACAATCTCCACTCATTCAAAATTAATAATATAAGTGTAGACCAGATGTGGCTTAAATTAAGAGAAATACACTCCTGGAAATTGAAATAAGAACACTGTGAATTCATTGTCCCAGGAAGGGGAAACTTTATTGACACATTCCTGGGGTCAGATGCATCACATGATCACACTGACAGAACCACAGGCACATAGACACAGGCAACAGAGCATGCACAATGTCGGCACTAGTACAGTGTATATCCACCTTTCGCAGCAATGCAGGCTGCTAGTCTCCCATGGAGACGATCGTAGAGATGCTGGATGTAGTCCTGTGGAACGGCTTGCCATGCCATTTCCACCTGGCGCCTCAGTTGGACCAGCGTTCGTGCTGGACGTGCAGACCGCGTGAGACGACGCTTCATCCAGTCCCAAACATGCTCAATGGGGGACAGATCCGGAGATCTTGCTGGCCAGGGTAGTTGACTTACACCTTCTAGAGCACGTTGGGTGGCACGGGATACATGCGGACGTGCATTGTCCTGTTGGAACAGCAAGTTCCCTTGCCGGTCTAGGAATGGCAGAACGATGGGTTCGATGACGGTTTGGATGTACCGTGCACTATTCAGTGTCCCCTCGACGATCACCAGTGGTGTACGGCTAGTGTAGGAGATCGCTCCCCACACCATGATGCCGGGTGTTGGCCCTGTGTGCCTCGGTCGTATGCAGTCCGGATTGTGGCGCTCACCTGCACGGCGCCAAACACGCATACGACCATCATTGGGACCAAGGCAGAAGCGACTCTCATCGCTGAAGACGACACGTCTCCATTCGTCCCTCCATTCACGCCTGTCGCGACACCACTGGAGACGGGCTGCACGATGTTGGGGCGTGAGCGGAAGACGGCCTAACGGTGTGCGGGACTGTAGCCCAGCTTCATGGAGACGGTTGCGAATGGTCCTCGCCGATACCCCAGGAGCAACAGTGTCCCTAATTTGCTGGGAAGTGGCGGTGCGGTCCCCTACGGCACTGCGTAGGATCCTACGGTCTTGGCGTGCATCCGTGCGTCGCTGCGGTCCGGTCCCAGGTCGACGGGCACGTGCACCTTCCGCCGACCACTGGCGACAACATCGATGTACTGTGGAGACCTCACGCCCCACGTGTTGAGCAATTCGGCGGTACGTCCACCCGGCCTCCCGCATGCTCACTATACGCCCTCGCTCAAAGTCCGTCAACTGCACATACGGTTCACGTCCACGCTGTCGCGGCATGCTACCAGTGTTAAAGACTGCAATGGAGCTCCGTATGCCACGGCAAACTGGCTGACACTGACGGCGGCGGTGCACAAATGCTGCGCAGCTAGCGCCATTCGACGGCCAACACCGCGGTTCCTGGTGTGTCCGCTGTGCCGTGCGTGTGATCATTGCTTGTACAGTCCTCTCGCAGTGTCCGGAGCAAGTATGGTGGGTCTGACACACCGGTGTCAATGCGTTCTTTTTTCCATTTCCAGGAGTGTAGTATCGGCAGCAATTGAGAGATTTATACCAAATAAATTAACAAACGACGGAGCTGATCCTCCTTGGTACACAAAACGGGTTAGAACACTGTTGCAGAAACAACGAAACAAACATGCCAAATTTAAACAGACGCAAAATCCCCAGGATTGGCGATACTTTACAGAAGCTCGAAATTTAGCGCGGAGTTCAATGCGAGATACCTATAACAGTTTCCACAACGAAACTTTGTCTTGAAACCTGGCAGAAGATGCAAAAGAATCTGGTCGTATGTGAAGTATGTTAGCGGTAAGAAACAATCAGTGCCTTCTCTGCACGATAGCAATGTACATACTATCGATGACTGTGCTGGCAAAGCAGAGTTACGAAACACAGCCTTCAGAAATGCCTTCACAAAAGAAAACGAAGTAAATATTCTAGAATTCGAATCGAGAACAGCTGCCAACATAAGTAACATAGAAGTAAATATCCCTGAGTAGTGAATCAACTTAAATCACTTAATAAAAGCAAGTCTTCTGGTCCAGACTGTGTACCAATTAGGTTCCTTTCGGAGTATGCTGATGCATTAGCTCCATACTTAACAATCATATACAACAGTTCGCTCGACGAAAGATCCGTACCCAAAGACTGGCTCTGGCTCTGAGCACTATGGGACTTGTCCCCTAGAACGTAGAACTACTTAAACCTAACTAACCTAAGCACATCACACACATCCATGCCCGAGGCAGGATTCGAACCTGCGACCGTAGCGGTCACGCGGTTCCAGACTGAAGCGCCTATAACCGCACGGACACACTGGCCGGCGTACCCAAAGACTGAAGAGTTGCACAGGTCACACCAATATTCAAGGATGATAGTAGGAGTAATCCACTAAATTACAGGCCCATATCTTTAACGTCGATATGCAGTAGAATTTTGGAACATATTCTGTTTTCGATCATAATGAATTACCTCGAAGAAAACGGTCTATTCACACACAGTCAACATGGGTTTAGAAAACATCGTTCTTGTGAAACACAACTAGCTCTTTATTCACATGAAGTGCTGAGTGCTATTGACCAGAGATTTCAGAACGATTGCCGCGCGGGGTTAGCCGAGCGGTCTAGGACGCTGCAGTCATGGACTGTGCGGCTGGTCCCGGCGGAGGTTCGACTCCACCCTCGGGCATGAGTGTGTGTGTTTGTCCTTAGGATAATTTAGGGTAAGTAGTGTGTAAGCTTAGGGACTGATGACATAAGCAGTTAAGTCCCATAAGATTTCACACACATTTGAACATTTTATTTTTCAGAACGATTCCGTATTTTGGGTTTCCGGAAGGCTTTTGACAGTGTATCACACAAGCGGCTCGTAGCGAAATTGTGAGCTTATGGAATATTGTCTCAGTTATGTGACTGCATATGTGATTTCCGGTCATAGAGGTCACAGTTCGTAGTAACTGGCGGAAAGTCATCGATCAAAACAGAAGTGATTTCTGGCGTTCTCCAAGGTAGTGTTATTGGGCCTTTGCTGGTGCTTATATATGTAAATGAATTGGGAGACAATCTGAGCAGCCGTCATCGGTTGTTTGCAGATGACACCGTCGTTTTTCGACTAATCAAGTCATTACAAGATCAAAACTAACTACAAAACGATTTTGAAGAAATATCGGAATGGTGTGAAAAGTGTTAGGTCCTCCACATGAGTGCTAAAAGGAACTCGTTAAACTTCGGTTACACGATAAATCACAGTCTAATCTAAAAGCCGTAAATTCAACTATTTACGTAGGTATTACAATTACAAACAACTTAAATTGGAAGAAACACGTAGAAAATGTTGTGGGAAAGGCTAACCAAAGACTGCGTTTTATTGGCAGGACACTTAGAAAATATAGCAGATTTACTAAGGAGGCTGCTTACAATACTCTTGTCCGTCCTCTTTTAGAATACCGCTGCGGGGTGTGGGATCCTTATCAGGTAGGACTGACGGAGTACATCGAAAAAGTTCAAAGAAAGGCAGCACGTTTTGTATTATCGCGAAATATGGGAGAGAGTGTTACAGAAATGATACAGAATTTTGGGACGGACATGATTAAAAGAAAGGCGTTTTTCGTTGCGACGGAATCTTCTCACGAAATTCCAATCACCAACTTTCTCCTGCGAATGCGAAAATATTTTGTTGACACCGACTTACATAGGGAGGAACGATCACCAAGATAAAATAAGGGGAATCAGAACTCGTACAGAAAGATATAGGTGTTCGTTCTTTCCGCGCATTGGAATAATAGAGAATTGTGAAGGTGGTTCGATGAACCCTCTGCCAGGCACTTAAATGTGATTTGCAGAGTATCCATGTATATGTAGATGCAGCTCTCCATGTTACTCTATCCTGTGCAAGCTGCGTCGTCTCCAAGTACCTACTAAAACCTACATCCTTCTGAATCTGCTTAGTGTATTCATCTCTTGGTCTCCCTCTACGATTTTTACCCTCCACGCTTCCCTCCAATACTAAATTGGCGAGCCCTTGATGCTTCAGAACAGGTCCTGCGAACCAATCCCTTCTTGTGGTCAAGTTGTGCCACAAAAATCTCTTTTCCAAAATTCTGTTCAGTATCTACTAATTAGTTACGTGATCTACCCATCTAATCTTCAGCGTTCTTCTGTAGCACCACATTTCGAAAGCTTCTATTCTCTTCTTCTCTACATTTTCATACATGGCTTCACTCCATACAAACACTTTCAAAAACGACTTCCTGATACTTAAATCTATACTCGATGTTAAAAAACTTCTCTTCTTCAGAAAAGCTTTAATGCCATTGCCAGTCTACATTTTATGTCCTCTCTACTTCGACCATCATCAGTAATTTTGCCCGCCAAGCAGCAAAGCTCATCAACTGCTTTTAGTATCTCATTTCCTATTCTAAGCTGGCCGGTGTGGACGAGCGGTTCTAGGCGCTTCAGCCTGGAGCCGCGCGACCGTTACGGTCGCAGGTTCGAATCCTGCCTCGGGTTTGGATGTGTGTGATATCCTTAGTTAGGTTTAGGTAGTTCTAAGTTCTAGGGGATTGATGACCTCAGATGTTAAGTACTATAGCGCTCAGGGCCATTTGAACATTTTGATACCTATTCGCATTCCCTCAGCATCGCCCGATTCAATTCGACACGTTCGATTATCCTTGTTTTGCTTTTGTTAATGTTCATCTTGTATCCTCCTTTGAAGACGCTGTCCATTCCGTTCAACTGCTCTTCCAGGTCCTCTGCTGTCTCTGACAGAATTACGATATCATCGGTAAACCTCAAAGTTTTTATTTCTTCTCAATGGATTTTAATTCCTACTCCGAATTTTTATTTTGTTTCCTTTACTGCTTACTCAATATACAGTTTGAATAACATGGGGATAAGCTACAACCCTGTCTCACTCCCTTCGCAACCACTGCTTCCCTTTCATGCCCCTCGACTCTTATAACTGCCATCTGGTTTATGTACAAAGTGTAAACAGCCTTTCGCTCTTTGTATTTGACCCCTGCCACATACAGAATTCGAAAGAGAGTGTTCCAGTCATCTTTGTCAAAAGCTTTCTCTAAGCCTACAAATGCTAGAAGTATAGGTTTGCCTCCAGTCAACACTGTCAAAAGCTGTCTCTAAGCCTACAAATGCTAGAAACGTAGGTTTGCCTTTCCTTAATCTATCTTCTAAGGTAAGTCGTAGGGCCAGTATTGCCTCACGCGTTCCAATATTTCTACGGAATCCAAACTGATCTTCCCCGATGTCGGGTTCTACCAGTTTTTTCATTCGTCTGTACAGAATTCGTGTTAGTATTTTGCAGCCATGACTTATCGTACTGATAGTTCGGTAATCTTCACACCTGTCAACACGTGCTTTCTTTGGCATTGGAAGTCTGAGGTTATTTCACCTGTCTCATACATCTTGCTCACCAGATGGTAGAGTTTTACAGGGAAGGCTCTCCCAAGGCTATCAGTAGTTGCAATGGAATGTTGTCTACTCCTGGGGCCTTGTTTCGACTTAGGTCTTTCAGTGCTCTGTCAAACTCTTCACACAGTATCATATCTCCCATTTCATCTTCATCTACGCCCTCTTCCATTTCAATAATATTGTCCTCAAATACATCGCCCTTATGTAAACCCTCAATATACTCCTTCCACCTTTCTACTTTCCCTTCTGTGCTTAGAACTGGTTTTCTATCTGAGCTCGTGATTTTCATACAAGTGGTTCTCTTTTCTCCAAATGTCTCTTTAATTTTTCTGTACGCAATATCTATCTTACCACTAGTGAGATAAGCCTCTACATCCTTACATTTGTCCTCTAGCCATCCCTGCTTAGCCATTTTCTCTTCCTGTCGATTTCATTTTTGAGACGTTTGTATTCCTTTTTGCCTGCTTCATTTACTGCATTTTTATATTTTCTCCTTTCATCAGTTAAATTCAATATTTCTTCTGTTACCCAAGGATTTTTAATACCCCTCGTATTTTTACCTACTTGATCCTTTGCTACCTTCACTATTTCATCTCTCATAGCTACCCATTCTTCTTCTACTGTATTTATTTCCACCGCACTTGTCAATGGTTCCCTAACGCTCTCTCTGAAACTCCGTACAACCTTTGGTTCTTTGAGTTCATACATGTCCCATCTCCTTAAATTTACACCTTTTAGTAGTTTCTTCAGTTTTAGTTTACAGTTCATAACCTGCAGATTGTAGTCAGAGTCTACATCTGCCCCTAGAAATGTCTTACAATTTAAAACCTGTTTCGTAAATCTTTGTCTTGCCATTATATAATCTATATGAAACCTTCCAGTGTCTCCAGGCCTCTTCCCCCAATACAACCTTCTTTCATGATTCTTGAACTAAGTGATAGCTATGATTAAGTTATGCTCTGTGCAAAATTCTAGCAGGCGGCTTCCTCTTTAATTCCTTATCCTCATTCCATATAAGCAACCTCGTACGAGACCTCACACCAGAGTGATCATTTTATTCATCCAAGCCTTAGCTCATAATTATATAGAAATTCCATGACATGACACACTCATAGTCTTATTATTCTTAGTATTTGTTACGCAGAAATATATTTCTTATTAATATTTTTATGTTCAAAGCACGTAACGGTGTAGAGTTTTCTCGTTCCAAAATAATATTTCATCATTGATAGCACAATTATACACATAAACACGAACATTTTTATTCGTTATTGACACAGTTCACTTGTGGTTATCGTAACATTTTACTGCGGTTTTTAGAAGGCTTTCCAGGAGACGGTACACGTCAAACGTCCTATTTGTTGAAGTTGGTCAGGACAGCACTTACAGATTGCGGTCTTCCGTTATCTCGTTGAAAGGTAACGTCATGTGGCCTCGACGACAGGGCTAAGCCACCGGCCTTACCATGTGGTAAATGTAGCGCCTACTGTCTAAATTACCGATTGTGGGAACCGGAGGTGTTGGTGTAGTGTCCCCAACGGCAGCCTGTACCATCAGGCGACGTGCTGCGCCCGTGTAACGACGAAGGACGTGAACTGGCTAAGTTCACTATCCTAGGAACTTTCATACAAGGATACCGAGGCTCTACTCAGAACAGAGACCCGTCTGGCGCACTCCTGTGTCCAGTGTTGTTGGGCGCACCGCTGCTGGGCACTTCACGCAGCTGCCGCGTCGAGGCAAGCACCAAATTTAGTCGCACTGTCCGTGTGGGTATTTGTCTTGTTGCGGACAAGCTCAGTCCTTGAATCAAGGTACATGACGGTCTGTACCATCCCGTACGCCCGAGTGAACAATATATCCATCATCTTCGACACTAGTCGCCCAGTGCAGTTGAAATCCCACATAGCACTGTTTAGTGGTGGTTTAAAATTATTATTTATTTTTTTTATTATTATTTAATTTTATATTATTCTAGTTTTTAAAATGTTTGAAGTCAAATGCAAGTTTGAATCAAATTAAAATTATCTTTGGCTAATTGAATATTCAATTAAATCAAGAAAAATTACGTACTTGAAAAATCATGTAAAAATATTTTGCACATATTGGAATTCGAAGCTGGCCGAAGTGGCCGTGCGGTTCTAGGCGCTGCAGTCTGGAACCGCAAGACCGCTACGGTTGCAGGTTCGAATCCTGCCTCGGGCATGGATGTGTGTGATGTCCTTAGGTTAGTTAGGTTTAAGTAGTTCTAAGTTCTAGGGGACTAATGACCTCAGAAGTTGAGTCCCATAGTGCTCAGAGCCATTTGAACCATTTTGGAATTCGAATTTAATTACCACCATCATGATTCATATTTTTTTAGCTAGGCCCCTCTACAGGGATTACCTGTTAGCGAATATAATTTTGGGACGTGATTGCGCCTAAAAGCTATCGGACTTCGTTTTGTGTAAAGTGAAACTTCAGATGAGGTTCTATTCTGAAAGCAAACCTAACGTATTACATTCATTGGTGCTGTTAATACGCGATAATTCACTAGCAGACATTCCCACACAAAGTAAGCCACATTTAACTATCAAATTCATGAAAAAAGCTGAGGAAGAAAGGTATGATTAATCGTAATAACAAACACAATGAAATTAAATTGGTATTATTATGCAAAATGAACACAAATAACAAAATCTCTACATAACATTGACCAAGCAACAATGTTTTTTGACCGTACCAGGCAATGGCTGACCAGGAAGAGAGTGAACAAAAGGTTGCGAATCCTTGTTCAGTTTCATTACATAGGTAATATGATTACAGAAATATTAATTTCGTTGTAATCTCAGTGTCTTTTGTTTTCAGAGATAAAATCGTCCCAGCGCTACTGAGCGAAAATACACAGTCACGAAATCCACTAACGCTTGGGGGAACATTATAACTGAGTATGGCTTTCGTGAAGAAATCGATTTCACATTTCCATTGCCACAGCAATATGACGGAATGATGTAAAAGCAGTCTCAACAGGCCACGATAGTGCATTGT
This sequence comes from Schistocerca serialis cubense, assembly GCF_023864345.2. NCBI lineage: Eukaryota > Metazoa > Arthropoda > Insecta > Orthoptera > Acrididae > Schistocerca > Schistocerca serialis. Next base: position 1,235,233,857 of record NC_064638.1, read on the forward strand.
CAAATTCCAAGTACCGGCAGATGTTTCGCCTTCTATATGAAGCATAACGCGGTCTTCTCACAAACAACACAAACTCAAAAACAATTTCTCAGTGAGAAACCCGTTACGCAGCCTTTCCTCATATACAGAAAGTAGTTTGCGTTGCTAATGCCTGATATTTGACGTTGCGTTGAAGTGGTAGTCATTTGCGTATCCAAGCAGTAAGTACAGTTAATGCCATCTCCATGTGTTGCAACTTTCGTGGCTGGTAGTGTTTAATATACCGGGTTATTCATAACTACGTACAAGGTTTCGGAAGATGACTTCGTGAAAACTAACACATGCAGAAGAACGACACTCTTTTGTGGATAGAACAACTCTCTACGTTTTGATTCGTAATACACACCGCGGCGTAGTTACAGAGGGCACCACTAGGTGGCAGGCGTGTCAGAACATATAGACGAATCGTACCCTCCTTATTGTCACATGGAATTAGTTATCGCCTGCAGATAGGCAACCCAATTAACACCTTTCCACAGCGGGCTGCTGTCGTTGCGCCTTCCCGGGCAGCGGCAACTTCAATGAAACGCACACATGGGCTCTTCCGCCCGTATTGGTGTTTGCTAGGTCACAAACGGTGCCCATATTGAATACATGCGATTTGAGTTAAGAACTTGGAGTAATACTCTATCCACTGATATGTGTTGGCAGGGTGAGGCAGCTTAGAGAAGCCACCAAAAAGACATTCAGCGCGAATAAATATATCTATGTGAGGTTTTCGCCAAGTTACAGCAGATGATAAAGGGGATTTACCGATTTGCGCAAGTAATTTTTATCAGTTATAGTTACCGAACTACGTCACCGAGTTTGTTTTGTTTTTTCTTTTTTTTTCTAATGGAACTATGTACTTTTATCTGCGGCACGTAAAAGAAGTTTCCAAGAGAACTTCTATGACATAACATGTATAGGACTTTATCAAACAGTATCAAAATGAAAGTCTCGGAAATCACTGTCGCGACGTCAGGAGAAGAGGTTCCACAACAGTTTACCCTATTATGCAAATATAAGCAAACATGTAACTCAGATACCGTTCGGGTTTATCACTGCTGTCGCACCAAGTACTCAGAATGTTAATCTTGAGCATTGAAGCAACAATACTGCATATTGAAATTAACGGGACCGCAAGCCTATGGTATTGGTGTTTTCTAGTAGACATCTTGTTTCAAACTTCGCCACAGATAAAAGTATGAAAGTGTTAAGTTTCGTGGCCGTGCAGAATATTTTTCGTTTGCTGAACGACCATTTGAGTGTTCCAAATGTTCTCTTAAGAGGGTCTCTCGTCACGTGTGTAGGATGAGAAGGACAGCCGTCATATTATCACCAAGATGACTGCGTCATGTCCAGTAGTATGTCTTCCTATAACTGTGGCTCCAACATCTGTTACGAACTAGAGATATTTGACTGTATTTGGGTTCCAATCAATAATATGTAGACCAATGATGTGGATCTTGAAAAACACGCACCAAACGTTGATATTTCAAGAGGGTTGTTTTTATTCGCGTATTTGAGGCTGGGTGGATTCCCAACTGAAGAGTAGTGCATATGGCGAACATGATTTGACCATGGTTTGTATACGATCCTTCTCCCTTAAGTAAAATGTTGCATAGAGAGGCCGCGCCACTTTGTACTTTTCGTGGGTAACATTTGGAGGACTAAAACCCGTTTTTTAAGTCTGAGTGATGTCCGTCCTCTCGAACATGTCCGATGGGCAATACACTGCTCAGCTACATAAATTTCTGAAAAAGAAGGTAACGGCTCCTCGACGTTTGTTTCAATGCGAATGCACAAATATCGTCCGAGCTCCTACGGGAGACGAAATTTGCAAGTCTGTTTAAAGGACAACAACAGCATTGAAGCGTGCGATAAGATGAAAAATTTAGTCAGTGAAGGACCGTGTTCGGAAGATCGAAGCGGACAAGGCAAACGTTCAAGAGAGGCGCTAAATCCGAGCTCTAGTTCTGGTCCCGGCACAAATTTTCAACTTTCGCTACTGCATTACTACATTACCCTGTGCTGTTAGCTGTGACGATTACGCACCCATTCTTTCCCTTCCCTTTTTATCCCTACATGTTTACATGTAACCAATTTTGGAAGTGACTGCCCTGAAGTTTAGGTTTACTGAAATGTGAAGATGATGAAATGCGAAGGAATGTAGCATTCGCAAAACACTCTCGTGCACTATCATACTTCCGAGGCGTCTCTTATTGATCAGTCACGTGTTGCTGCTGTTAAAATGTTGGTTTCATTTCTTACATCAGTTGCCCTAATTTTCCCTTGACGTATTTGATTCTACACACTTCTAATTTCTAGACCTTTTTTTGTACTGTTTGCGTAGACGGTGCTAGTAAAGCGGAGTTACTAAACACAGCCTTCCGAAATGCCTTCACAAAAGAAGACAAAGTAAATATTCCAGAATTCGAATCGAGAACAGCTGTCAACATGAGTTACGTAGAAGTAAATATCCTCGGAGTAGTGAAGCAACTTAAATCACTTAATAAAAGCAAGTCTTCTGGTCCAGATTGTATACCAATTCGATTCCTTGATGAGTGAGCTGATGCATTAGCCCCATAATTAACAATCATATAGAACCGTCCGCTCGCGGAAGATCCGTACCCAAAGACTGGAAAGCTGCACAGGTCACACCAATATTCAAGAAAGGTAGTAGGAGTGATCCACTGAATAACAGGCCCATATCGTTAACGTCGATATGCAGCAGGATTTTGGGACATATATTGTCTTTGAACATTATGAATTACCTCGAAGAAAACGGTCTATTGACGCACAGTCAACATGGGTTTAGAAAACATTGTTCCTGTGAAACACAACTAGCTCTTTATTCACGTGAAGTGTTGAGTGCTATTGACAAGGGATTTCAGATCGATTCCGTATTTCTGGATTTCCGGAAGGCTTTTGACACTGTACTACACAAGCGGCTCGTAGTGGAATTGCGTGCTTACGTAATATCGCCTCAGTTATTTGACTGGATTTGTGATTTCCTGTGAGAGAGGTCACAGTTCGCAGTAATTTACGGAAAGTCATCGAGTAAAACAGGACTGATGTCTGGCGTTCCCCAAGGTAGTGTCATAGGCCCTTCGCTGTTTTTTATCGATGTAAACGATTTGGGAGACAATCTGAGCAGCCGTCTTCGGTTGTTTGCAGGTGGTGCTGTCGTTTATCGACTAATAAAGTCATCAGAAGATCAAAACAAACTGCAAAATGATTTAGAAGAAATATCTGAATGAAGCTAATATTGGCAGTTGACCCTTACTAACGAAAAGTGTGAGGTCATCCACATGAGTGCTAAAAGGAATGCGTTAAACTTCGGTTACACGATGAATCAGTCTAATCTAAAAGCCGTAAATTCAACTAAATACCTAGGTATTACAATTACGAACAACTTAAATTGGAAGGAACACATAGAAAATGTTGTGGGGAAGGCCAACCAAAGACTACGTTTTATTGGCAAGACACCTACAAAATGTAACAGATCTACTAAGGAGACTGCCTACACTACGCTTGTCCGTCCTTTTTTAGAATACTGCTGCGCGGTGTGGGATCCTTACCAAATAGCACTGACGGAGTACATCGAAAAAGTGGGACAGAGTGTCACAGAAATGATACAGGATTTGGGCTGGACGTCATTAAAAGAAAGGCGTTTTTCGTTGCGACGGAATTTTCTCACGAAATTCCAATCACCAACTTTCTCCTCCGAATGCGAAAATATTTTGTTGACACCTACCTACATAGGGAGGAACGATCACCAAGCTAAAAAAAGGGAAATCAGAGCTCGTACGGAAAGATATAGGTGTTCATTCTTTCCACGCGCTACACGAGATTATAATAATAGAGAATTGTGAAGGTGTCTCGATGAACCCTCTACCAGGCACTTAAATGTGATTTGCAGAGTATCCATGTAGATGTAGACGTAGACAGGTCGCGAGTACTTAGCTTCGTCACACAACCACATCGTTGCTCTAATAATTTAGCGACTTTCGCCAAAAACGATATTCACTCTTTCGACTGCTACAACAGTAGAATACAGACTGATGGGCTTCAAGCGCACAGGTAAACACAAGAACCATACCTGAGTTAAGGCTTCACTGACATTTGGTATTATAGGTCAGACGTTTGTGGAACCTCATCTCCTGATGACAGTGGATTGCGGCGCTATCTTGATGTTGTTTGATGAAGTCGCATACAGCTTGTGTCGTTGAAGTCCTCCCAGAACCTTGTTTCAAATGTCACAGAAAAGTGTATGGCTCCACTATGAAAAACCAAAGTAGGTTACGTAATTCGGCGATTATAAACGATAAAAATTACTTGCGAACGTCAGGAAATTCGCCATATTGTCCGCTATAACATGGTGGAAACCGCACCTCGATGTATTTATTCATTATGTATGTATTTGGGGTGGCCTGTTTAGCTGCCTCACCCTGTGTTTGCTATTAATATTGTAGTTTTCACCAGTTACTCTACTACATAAAAACAAAAAAGTGACGGTTGCGGAAATTACAGCGAAATATATAATTTGCACTGCGGCCTCGATATACAGTTTGTCGAGGAACTGTCCGGATGAAACAGGGTAGGAGAGGTGTTGTACAATGAGGGATGGCAGAGACGCGACGGATCCTCAAAGCGCCCACGGGCAGATCGGGTGTAGTCGCTCCGTTGGCTTATCGGCCCTCGTAGCTGCCGCAAGCTGGGTGACTTCCAAAGCCGGCGGTCCAGCAGGGCCGTAATCCCAGGCCTGTGCGTTTCATCTTACATGTTGTCACTTCACAGCGACGAGCTTTCACTCTGCAGCAACACGACAGCAAATCCGAACGAATAATAAGGATAATGTGTTCCGAAAATTTATACAGGTATCTTTAAAAGGTTCTAATGATGCAAACGGATGGTTATTTGTAATTTGTACAGAAACCACACCGCAGTTATATTAGTAGAAAGACGTATGGAAGCAATAACTTAGAACCGAGTGAGAGAGAGAGTTGTAGCCTAATCATCATGTCATCCAGTTTGTCCATTGAACAAACAATAAAGTAACCCAATGAGAAATTTATGACACTGACATCCTACCAGTGATGGCAAAGGCCTTGAACAAGTAGTTTAACGTAGTGTACAGTGTTAAAACGTGAACAGCAACGAATGCTGAGGGAAGTGGTTTAGTAAATGAGACACAAAGTAGTTGGCAGAAGAATAACTGACAGTGGAAGAAGTAGTGAGTATATAATATGCAGATCTGCAACAGTAAGAAATGGACAAATCTATTAACATCGAACGTAAATACTGCATAAGCGTTAGGAAGTCTCTTTTGAAATTATTCGTCTGGATGTAGTCTTGGACGGAAGTGAAATGTGGACAATGAGCAGTACACACAAGAAGACGATATACTCTTTTGAAAAATGGTGTTACAGAAGAGTGATGAAGATTAAATGAGTAGACAGGATAACTAACGAAGAGGTTCTGAACCGAACTGGTGAGAAAATAAATTTATGGCGCAACTTGATATAAAGGATGATCGGACGATACGACACATTCTGCAGCATTAAGGAAAACATAATTTGATAATAGCGAGTAGCGCAGGGGGTTACAATTTTAGAGAGAATCAAGACTAGGTCTATGTGGATGCAGGTTGTAACAGTTATGCACAGATGAAAAGGCTTGTACATAGAAGACTAGCGTGGAAAGCAGGACAGAAACAGTCTACAGACTGTAGACAACAACAACAATACAATAAGATAACGGTAACATAGAAATGTGAAAACCATTTTACTTGATGACAACTGTACAGAGATGCTGGTTATACTAACAGGGAAATTCAAAGCCACAGTTTACTGTGAACAGGGAGTTTAAACAACAATTCAAAAGGCAATTTATATTTTTATTGACAACAACGTATGTATATTGTGCGTAAATAAGCGGAAAGACCCGTTTTGTTTTATTAAACGATTGCCGAACAATCAGTGGAAAAAGCTTCATCCGGGAGTATGATTACCGAACGGTTCAAAGTGGAACGACCACATTACACTAATCTAAGGAGAGACAGGTGTCAGAGTGAGAGCCATTGGTATACCAGAGCCCTTGTCTGACCGATACTTGAGTATTGTTCATCAGTTTGGCACTCTTGATTGATTGGTAGAGGAAACAGAGAAACTACAAGGATGAGCAGCACATTTCGTCACGGGTTCGTTTGGCAGGTGCTACGGAGATACTCATCCAACTCCAGTTGTAATCGTTTCAAGAAAGCGTTGGGCATCACAGTGAGGTTTTTTGTTAAACTTCCTTGACCAAAGGTTTGCAGAATGGGGGGAAGTGACAGTCGCACGTGAAGTACCCTTCACCACACACCGTGTCAGCAGATTAATAGGTGAATTCGTAGATGTAGATTTGTCCATCATTACTCAAGATTTGCTGTTGCGATCCTGTACATGTACAGGGTGATTTTGTTGCCCCTACCGATTCGTTTTATGCAACCAGCACTACTTCTGTATCAGCAACGGTATCCAGACAGGCAACAGTCACGTAATCGTTGTAAGTTCCCACTCAGAGCTTTCGGCGCCTGCTGGCAAACGGAATCAAATTGTAAGAATTATAAGTGAGGATTGACTATGAATTACATGGTGTTTTTGAATTAAGATATACCTTACGTGTGCCACACTTATTCAAGTGTGTCCAGTCTTTTTGTGTAATTATCTTTGTAGACACACAGGTTTTTCAAGTCTCTGTACGTTTAATTCCTTTACAGTGCTTAATCTGTGGTAAATGATTCAGAGGTTATATACTGTGGTGTCACCGCCAGACACCACACTTGCTAGGTGGTAGCTTAAATCGGCCGCGGTCCATTTAGTACATGTCGGACCCGCGTGTCGCCACTGTATGATCGCAGACCGAGCGCCACCACAAGGCAGGTCTCGAGATACGGACGAGCACTCGCCCCAGTTGTACGACGAATTTGCTAGCGACTACACTGACGAAGCCTTTCTCTCATTTGCCGAGAGACAGTTAGAATAGCCTTCAGCTAAGTCCATGGCTACGACCTAGCAAGGCGCCATTAGCCTTACATAGTTTGATAGTTATCGTATGAAATGTCTCATCAAGAACGTTGTAAACCAAAGGACTATATAAAAGTTAAGTATTCCCAAAGCAACGTACTTTTCTTGCTACCATTCACTACTTATCCTGTTCCAGAATTCACGCCCGTCTGCGTTAGATAGCGCGCATTTCGGCCTCCTATGTCTACAAGGTGTTGGCACATTTACCAACACATCATATACCGAAACGTAGTTGCTTCTACACTTCCAAATTTGATACCTCCTGTTAATTTTGTTGTTTCCAGTGGTGAAACACACTGTATAAGGCAATATTTCTGAACCATTTACGAAAGATTAAGTACTATAAACGCAATGAACTCACAGAGGCAGTAAACAACTGTACCACTACACTGAAAGGTCAGAGACACTTGGGTAATGTGGCAGAAGTGAGATATATATTGGTCCAAAAATACCTTGTAACTCGTGGCCAACCCTCACTTTTATTTTTTACAGTACGATCACGTTTGGTAACAATCGCCCAAAGCTCTGAGAAGGAACCTATATCGAATAGTGGCTGTCTCCTGCAGGGTGCCTATTCTGTATCTTTCGCCCTTGTGCCGATCGTATCGGTACTCAAGAGCACCGAACGGTCTAGTACTCGAATTAGAGTCCCTGCATTATTCAGTATGCATTTCAGTAGCGATACCGCTCGGATCTAGAGAACTGAAGCGCTGTTGTCGGTTCGGGTCGCGCAAGCCAATCAAAAGCAAGCCGTCGCAGATCCGCGCATGCGCACTGCAGCGCACACAGCGCCACGAACGCAAGGCGGCTAGCAGACGACACAGGCGCGCTATTCTTCCAAGTACCGAAAATTGCGTTTACGTTGCCATAACGAATGACGCCGCATTCCATCGAGCTGACGTGGCCGCCTTCATCGCTCTTGCCTCCTCCTTAACAGTATCAGGCGCAGTATATCCATTTCCATGATTCTCAGCTGAAATGCATAAAAAATTGTACAGTTTCTCTGACCGCAAGTTTCCATGCGTGCATAATAACGATAGCGTATTTGGCTGTATTCGGCAGATTGTCGTAAATGCCGCATTATGTCATCTTATAATCATTCACACTGACATCGTGTTTTGGATTTTACGTTTCGGAAAATGAGTTAGGAATAGTGTGTAGTACCACATTGTACTAATACATCCATAAAAACACCCGAAAAATTGATTCTGGAAATTTCAAAGAATAAGAAGATAAACAGAATGTGGTTATAATTCGCTCCTAGAGATACAAATGATTAAGTAGCCCACTTCCCTATGTGATACGTCAACGATTTGAGTCTTAAAAACAAAATTGAAAAAAAAAACGCATTTTCGAGAGTTCCTGCAGTTCGTCAAAGTTTATAACATGCATCTCATGAATGAAAATGTTTCGTGTATGGTGCTACAGTCTAAAAATATTACGGCAGAGATATTTCATCTCTGTCTACTGTGGTTTAGGATTCGATCGCAGATAAAAACTTGTGAGAAGCAAGATTATGAAGATGACCGCTGCTAGTTACATTCCCAGCAATTTAAGCTGTGCTCTAACATTCCTGTCTAACCGCATACTCGGAAATCGCTACATATTCGGAAAAAATATAAAGGTCATTGTCGGTTGTTTCACTCGCAGCAATTTCATCTCCAACAATTTCATATTTCGTATTTTAAACACACAGAAATCAAGAAATCATTACTGGGAAAGTGCGCTCTTACATGTAAGTAATAACGAATATTGCAGAAAAATCTTAACTTACTCGAATAACAATGTCTCAGAACGTGTTGCATATATGAAGAGGAAAAAAAAATTTTTGCATTCACCCATGCTCGAATCCGTGTCCTTTCGTATTGCATTCCCGCGCGCTAACCACTTGGCCACGCCTAACAAGACGCATAGTGCTGAAATCTTGCATTATCGTGTGAAGGAACGTAGGCTGACTTCGTTGCCAAACGGTGCTGCTTAAGTCATAAATGCGTGATAGTTTGGAAGGTTCCCAATATCAGGTTTCACATAATTGCTTTCCATTGTTACTTGAAAGTTGTAAACACGTTTCGACAATTACTAACTAACCCATTTGTGAGAAAAAGTACACAAAGGCACTAGTAACGTTAGTTCACACTCATGTAATATACATAAGCGAACCGATGTCTTGATATTTAATGATCTTTAAACTCTTATTTGGATAAAAATAACACCTATTTTGAGAGAATATTGACCGAAAACGTTTTTTGTTTTGTTTTGATGTAATCATTCTCAGTAACAAGCTAAACTAATCATATTTCTAACAAAGGAAAATAGTCTATTATGAACTCACTTTCCAACTGGATGCGTCCCTGGGTGATTCTTTTGTAACACAATCACTAAATCCAAAGCTAAAACCCCTAAATATGTTTAAAACGACAAATTATAGGTGTACATAAACCACAGCTCACCGATCGACAGGGCCAGACCGAAATCCAAAACCTCTCGGTACAATTGTCGTAAAATCGGTGGGAGGACCGTTCGGTAACAAGTCTCAGAAGCTTACTGAATAGGATATAACCGAAAATGACGTCAATACCGAGACTAACCTACTACACCGATCGGTATGAACGATACAGATTAGGGCCCCTGTCCGGATACCGTTCCTTATACACACGTAGAACGGGTTGCATGAAACGAATCGTCGGAGCAGCTGACTCACCCCACATCAGCTATACCCATTTAAAAGTTGTTCTCCTTCAAAGTTGTCAATCTACATCTAAATCCTTGCACTACAACCCACTGTGAACTACGTGGCTTCCCAATGTACCTTGTATTAGGGTTTATAGACATCCCATTAATGTACGAAGTGTTGGAGGAATGACTGTTAACATGTCTTACTGCACATTGTAATTAGTCTGATGTCTGTGTGGCCCAGACGGGAGCGTTACATACGAGGCTATTATATATTCTTCGATTTCTGACTTCATACCGGATCTACAAATTTTACAACTAGGCTTCCAGGATATGTGACGTATATTTTCAAGTCTTCTATTGAGGTTCTTCAGCATTTCCTTGACGCTCAACGGAGAGTCAATAAATCGGCTGCCATTAGTGTTGCCCTCTTTGTGTACATTCGATATCATTTGTTTGTCCTATTTAGTGTGACTGCCACACGCTTTTAGGATGGATCGTCCCAGTGTTTTATAAGCAATCTCCTTTGTAGTCTGAGTGCATTTCCGCAGATACTATCAAGGAAGAAAAATCTTCCACCTGCTCTACATATGACTGAGCACATATGATAATTGCTTTTCTTATTACTGTATATTGTGGCACACAGATGTATTTATATGTGTTGACTGATTCCAAGTTAAGTTTAGTTTAGTTTAATTATATCACGTTCCGTAGATCATTTTTACGATTATTTTATCGATATAATGTGGAACAAGTCAGATTACAAGATTTATATACACACATGAATAGTGCTAATACTAATATTACTGATATTTTTAGTTTTACACATGCAACTACATTTATAGGTACAATTTTTTTTACCAGTTCCGAAACAGAAACTCGTCCATGGAATAGAAGGAGTTGTCCAAAAGAAATGGTTTTAAGCTAGATTTAAAACTTGATCTCATTGATATTGCATTGAGAGTATACTATGTTTTTGGTTTTGTGAAGAGCACAATTTTAGAGTTATCAATATTCGAAGCAAATCGCTGGTTTTTGTACCATTTTAAGACTTATCAAGGTCTGAATGAGCATATAAATAAACAACAGCGACCCTGCTGCCCAGCAGGAATTTTATGACAGAAAAGTAATATTTATGCTGGATTTTAACGATGTCTCCTAGAAGTTGAGAAACGTCGACCTGAGTATGTTGGCGACTGTGGGAGTGAGGTGAGATGATCAGATTTGGAGGGTGTCGTGATAGAGTTAGAGCATGTGAGTATCTATGAACGTGTGCTGGTTTAGATCTAAGGACAGTGACATTTACAGTGTAGTAAACAGAAAACAGTAAGTATAACAGTCTCTCTATTCGAAAGTGCACATCTTTCTACCCTTGCTGAAATGCGTCAGGCTGGAGCCAACCTTTCTCTTTTTTTGAGTTAAAAGTGGCTCTGAGCACTACGGGACTTAACTTCTGAGGTCATCAGTCCCCTAGAACTTAGAACTACTTAAAACTAACTAACCTAAGGACATCACACACATCCATGCCCGAGTCAGGATTCGAACCTGCGACCGTATTTTTTGAGTTAGTACAATGCGTGCTCTGATATTCAAATGATACACACATGATGATTACAGAGGTTAGTAATGATGCAGGGGTAAGAGCGTTTCCATTCCAAAGTAAGCTGGGGTTCTTGTTATCAGCTATGCTTTGGCAGTTAATGGCTTTTCCATGACTCAGTTACTTGGATTTATTGCTTGTGTCTTTCTACACGCCATCAGATCGACGCAGACATGACCGTTGCGAAACCGCATACTTGATTAATGTGAGTTAAACCGTGATTTTGTTCCCAGCTTATTTTCTTCCATTCCCTGCGGACTTTGCCATTCACTTTCTGTCAACTGTTTAATTATACGGAATTTATGTTCTGACTTCTGCACACCTCCAGTGCGTGAGGGAGTTAACTATCACTTTTGCTTGTCACGTACAATCTCACTTGTGACATGTTTTGTAATGGTCTACGTTACCGACCTTTCAGTTCAGTGTACACAGATGAATATCCTTATCCCCATTATTACTATTAATTTCAATAAAAACTGCACCCATGAGTCACTTGTCAGGAGCAACACATTTCAATCCGTTTTAACGCGCGCAGTTTATCAAATACATCTGAACCGGGCGGGGGGGGGGGGGGGGGGGGGCGATCTGCATGTCGAGAGGGTATATTCGATTCAGATCAAAGGCACTCGTTATGTTTAGCCGTACCTCAGTGGCGTCTTGCACTTTGAACCAACACTCAATGACACTTGCTCCAGTCCGTAAACTGTAGCGTACCTGACTCTTCCACGGCAAGCTATCTACTAGATAGTCAAGACGTCGCTATTCAGGGCTATTCCAGCTATCGACAGCGGCCATTCTGATGCAGCCAGCACATCCGCGGCGCTCTTATCACGACACACTTCGAGTTTGAACTGGCCACGATCATGCTCAACGCGGTTCGTGACATTAGATACTACAGGGCACTCCACTGGACGGATCGCTGCCTCCTAGAGGGAGGTGCTCACTGGCTGGACGCTCCGCGCTCGGACTGGACTGGCCAATAGAATGGAGCATCCTGTTCCCATACGGTGCAGCCTTCGATAGCTAAGAGAGCCGTCCGACTTCCTTATTCAATACTTCGCCAAAACACAAGTGACCCAACTCCCTGCTGCATCGTGGGACTGCATGCCTACGACGAACATCAGGCGCCAGACAAATCCTTCCCCTGTCGGTCAAGAAAACCCGTCGCCACTGACCCAAGATCAATTTTAGGCGTTCTCTTACCTATCTTCTCCGCGCATAGCGGCTCTGGGGTTAGTAAAGTTGTTCGCAGTAGACTTCTAGGGACCAATTTGGCCATTTGGAGACGGTTGTGTATTATACAGGGTGTTACAAAAAGGTACGACCAAACTTTCAGGTAACATTCCTCACATACAAATAAAGAAGAGATGTTATGTGGACATGTGTCCGGAAAAGCTTAATTTCCATGTTAGAGCTCATTTTAGTTTCGTCAGTATGTACTGTACTTCCTAGATTCACCGCCAGTTGGCCCAGTTGAAGGAAGGTAATGTTGACTTCGGTGCTTGTGTTGACATGCGACTCATTGCTCTACAGTACTAGCATCAAGCACATCAGTACGTAGCATCAATAGGTTAGTGTTCATCACGAACGTGGTTTTGCAGTCAGTGCAATGTTTACAAATGCGGAGTTGGCAGATGCCCATTTGACGTATGGATTAGCACGGAGAAATAGCCGTGGCGCGGTACATTTGTATCGAGACAGATTTCCAGAACGAAGGTGTCCCGACAGGAAGACGTTCGAAGCAATTTATCGGCGTCTTAGGGAGCACGGAACATTCCAGCCCATGACTCGCGACTGGGGAAGACCCAGAAAGACGAGGACACCTGCAATGGACGAGGCAATTCTTCGTGCAGTTGACGATAACCCTAATGTCAGCGTCAGAGAAGTTGCTGCTGTACAAGGCAACGTTGACCACGTTACTGTATGGAGAGTGCTACGGGAGAACCAGTTGCTTCCGTACCATGTACAGCGTATGCAGGCACTATCAGCAGCTGATTGGCCACCACGGGTACACTTCTGCGAATGGTTCATCCAACAATGTGTCAATCCTCATTTCAGTGCAAATGTTCTCTTTACGGATGAGGCTTCATTCCAACGTGATCAAATTGTTAATTTTCACAATCAACATGTGTGGGCTGACGAGAATCCGCACGAAATTGTGCAATCACGTCATCAACACAGATTTTCTGTGAACGTTTGGGCAGGCATTGTTGGTGATCTTTTGATTGGGCCTCATTTTCTTCCACCTACGCTCAATGGAGCACGTTATCATGATTTCATACGGGATACTCTACCTGTGCTGCTAGAACATGTGCCTTTACAAGTACGACACAACATGTGGTTCATGTACGATGGAGCTCCTGCACATTTCAGTCGAAGTGTTCGTATGTTTCTCAACAACAGATTCGGTGACCGATGGATTGGTAGAGACGGACCAGTTCCATGGCCTCCACCCTCTCCTGACCTGGACCCTCATGACTTTCATTTATGGGGGCATTTGACAGCTCTTGTCTACGCAACTCCGGTACCAAATGTAGAGACTCTTCGTGCTCTTTTTGTGGACGGCTGTGGTACAATACGCCATTCTCCAGGGCTGCATCAGCGCATCAGGGATTCCATGCGACGGAGGGTGGATGCATGTATCCTCGCTAACGGAGGACATTTTGAACATTTCCTGTAAGAAAGTGTTTGAAGTCACGCTGGTACGTTCTGTTGCTGTGTGTTTCCATTCCATGATTAATGTGATTTGAAGAGAAGTAATAAAATGAGCTCTAACATGGAAAGTAAGCGTTTCCGGACACATGTTCACATAACATATTTTCCTTCTTTGTGTGTGCGGAATGTTTCCTGAAAGTTTGGCCGTACCTTTTTGTAACACCCTGTATGAGCCGACACAGACTTCCTAGGTGCATCCAAAAAGGCAGTGCGCGGTTCTATTTACTGTTACTCATGATCTCACGAGCTACAGAAAAAGTAAAGTCATGTGCCACTATTAGACGGCAGACTCAGAGGAACAGGTTCAGCTATCTCATTGGAAAGGTTTTGTCTTTTTCCCTAGGAAGTGTGAGATTAGTTTTTAAGTGTATCTGATACGTGTAGATAATGGTAATAGGTGTGTAGTGGAATGTCACGTTTGCACTGTATGAGATGAAACTCGGTGCTGGCACTTCGCCTACTCCTCTAGAATAGCATCAAGGGGCCCGCAGAGGATAACGTCCCATCCGACGGAGGGATCAAAGGCATCTGCGCTAGGTCTGGTGATCAGCAAATTTACTCCACCAGCCATCCTCCCCTTTGACAGTACACCAAAGGGAAAATTGCCAACAGATCGTGACGTACCCGTGCGGTCACCCATCCAAGCACCGGCCACGTCGGGCGTTGCTTAACTTTGGTGATCTGACTGGAAGCACTGTATTGAACGAGGCAAGCCCGTTGGCTGTACGAGCCAAAGTAAGTAGGCAGCGATTATCAGGTAGTGTCGCTGCCCGTAGGCGATCACCGTGAGGCAGATCTTCATTGTTTGATGTCTCACGAAATCGGTTGTATGTTCAAATGAAGCGGCTGTGGTGTACAACAATTCGGCTGGAAAACTACCGCGCTGGCACGTCTTCTTGATGCGAAGTAATGGAGCGTGCACGGTCAAAGCTTGAGACGACCTTTCGAGGCATGTTGCCAGACAAAAATGTACACAAGTCACATTGTCCCATTTACGACTTGAGACACTAAACTGCTCCAATAATGCAGGATTTCCTTTATCTCCATTACAAGTAGAGCCATTTCCTGTGATCAAAACAATACTGAAAAATTTTTCCTATAGGAAAAGAAGTAACACGAACTGTGAAAGTTATGGGGATGATGAAAAGCGTTTCGAGCAGTTTCTTTTGTTGCTCCGCTCTTACAAGGACAAGAATGGCCACGGTGTTAACGTAAAAGAAACTGGAGGTCACAAGGAAAGATTTAGGTCATGTTTTTTACCGATTCCTATTCTTAGGGCGAAACGGTAGAAGAATGAGTGAAAGTCGTACGCGTTCTACCAAGCACTTAAGTATGATATATGAAGATAGTAACTGTTCTCGAAAGAACAGATACCATTGATGACCGCGCAGCTTCTCTAGAATAAATGACAATTAATTGAAACCCTCAGCTGGCGACAGGTGTTGTTGATACACCTCGATTGAGACAGCTGAAAATGTGTGTCCCGACCGGGACTCGAACCGGGGATCTCCTACTTACATGGCAGGCGCTCTATCCATCTGAGCCACCGAGGACACAGATGAATAGCGCGACTGCAGGGACTTATCCCTTGCACACTTCCCGTGAGACCCACATTCCCAACTGTCCACAATCTACATAGTTGGCGCGAGTAACGAGCGGATGGGCAAATGTCTATTAGGAGCATTACGTATGTAGATTGTGGACAGTTGGGAATGTGGGTCTCACGGGAAGTGTGCAAGGGATAAGTCCCTGCAGTCGCGCTGTTCATTTGTGTCCACGGTGGCTCAGATGGGCGCCGGCACGGTAGCTCGGAGTGTTCGGTCAGAGAGATGGCTCGCATCTGTAATTTAAAAAAAAACTAAATGAAAAAGTCAACAGCGAACTTCAACGGATGTCATATGACGTCCGAAACGACGAAATACAACGAACCATAACGAACAAAATTAAAAAAAAAAGATGGATAGAGCGTCTGCCATGTAAGCAGGAGATCCCGGGTTCGAGTCCCGGTCGGGCCACACATTTTCAGTTGTCATCAACAACATCTGTCGGCAGCTGAGGGTTTCAATTAATTATCACGTAAGTATGAATTGCAGGGTAATTTTATGCAAGCTGTGTGGTGACTTAATATACTGACTCTGACTTCTAGGCACGCACGTTATATACACAAAAGATTTACTTTACTGATCATTTTTAACATTCGCAATAGTCGTAATTACTGTATGACTCTTCTAGTGACTCTCAGTAGGCCCGCACTGGGGATAGCTGCGGTTCAAATCCGTGTCCGCCTATTCAGATTTAGGCCTTCTGTGATTTCCCTAAATCACTCCAGGCAAATGCCGGGACGGTTCCTTTCAAAGAACACGGCTGATGTCCTTCCCCATCCATGAAACATGCCGAGCGCATGCTCTGTTTCCGTTGACCTCGATGTCAACGGTATGTTAAGCCCCAGTCTTCCTTCCTTCTCAGTCTAGTATATAGCGTCGCTACAGTTAGATTTATGTGCTCGCTGTACTTTTAATTGCGAGGTAAATTATGTATTTACAGTTATCAGTGATCCTACCTAAAAATGGCTCTTATCTTCATGAATAACATTCAGGGAAGAACAGAAGCTAGCAATTATAAAAGCAGTAACGACACAAAAGCGAGCTATAAATCGTCTTACAAAAGTAATGGAAACAATATTGTGCAGCAAACACGATAACGATATCCACTAATTTACGTTTGGGTAAATACTATGAGAACCGTAAATGGAACAGAGAAACAGATGATAAAAGAGAAACGTGTTCGCAGATGCTTAGCTCCTCGTGATAAACGCTGTGTGTAGCTCCGACGCAAACTTTACCCGCTTTCCGCTCCGGCACAAGCGGTGCACAATATTTCTGCCAAACAGAGCGTACGAAGAACACGGAAACAGACGGCAGCACAGTTAGTTAAATTTCGTACAGAAAAATTAAATTGTAAATTAAAATTTATCACCCTACATTCCCTTAATAAGTTTTTAAATTATATTAAATTTTTTAAAAAAATTATTGCTCAAACCTCGCATTTATAATTGCGTGAGACAGATGAGTTAATTTTATCCGCTATGCAGTCACTCGTTAATTTCTGCGCTCGTTAGGAATGCGTGTACTGCGTTCGCAGATCGTGTGGCTGGTGCAACGCGAAAGGAAAAAGTTCGCAGGCGGCCACAGGTAAATTGTTAATGAGGCGAGTGAAAATCTCCACCTGTAATTGATGTTGCAGTACGTTACGTATGTTAAGTTCATGGCCAGCCGTCAGATGAAACATTAAGCACATAAAGCTAAACGACAAATAATGATTTTTCATCACATGTACTCTTTTAAAATATTTCAGTGGGTGAATTTCGACAGTAGTTTGTAATCTTCAAGTGCCTGTAAACAATTATGAAGCGACCATTGTAAAACTGCTTGATTTCATCGAGACTCTGATACGGCTGATTTCTGTATACTACTTACGAAAATGACACATTTGAATTTCTCAGGCAGTGCAATAATGTGGTTGGACAGCTGCCTTAAAAACAGATATCAGTGAATCGTCTGTGGATCGGAGAGTTCGTCACGGAAATATGTGCTCTGAGAAATCTTTCAGGGTTTACTTCTTGGTACACTGATTTTATCGCTATGTATCAATGACGCTGTATCAGTACTAAGTTACTGTAACTGCCACTTATTTGCTGATGACATTCAGTTATATCTAAGCGCCAGCCCTAAGAATATTGGTGCTGCAGTGTCAAGTATTAGCGATAACCTTGGTTCAATATCGCGATCTACAACTATATCTACATGACTACTCTGTAGTTCACACTTAAATGTCTGTCAGAGGCTACATAGAACCACTTTCACACTATTTCTCTAGCGTTTCATTCACGAACGGCAAACAAAGACGAACACTTAAATCTCGCCGTGTGAGCTCTGATTTCTCTCATTTTATTACAATGACATTTCTCCCATAGTTGGGCATCAACAGAATATTTTCACATTCGGAGGAGAAAGCTCAGGATCGAAATTTTGTAAAAATATATAGCCCCAAAGGAAAACACTTTTTTTTAATGATTGACACCCCAACTCGCATATCATATCCGTGATACACTCTCCCGTATTTCGCGATAGTCATACAAAACGAACAGCACTTTTCTGAACTTTTGCTGTTAATCCTGTCTGGTAAGTACACTGTACAGCAATACAATTATCAGAGGACAGAAAAGGGTAGTGTAGGCTGCCTCTTTAGTGGGTTTGTTGTATCTTGTAAGAGTTCTTGCAATAAAACTCAGTCAGTTCCCACAGAATCTTTCCGGTTTGAGTAATTCGTAATCTCCAGATATTAGGTTGAATTTACAGCCTTTAAATTTGTACGATTTATCGTATAACCGAAATTTAACGGATTCATTGTATTACTCACGTGGATAACCTCACACTTGTCATTAATTATGGTCATTCGCTGTTTCTCGCACCATACAGGTATCTTGTCTAAATCATTTTGCAATTGGTTTTGATCCACTAACGACTTTATTAGACGCTGAATGACAGCATGATTGTCTGCTACCTCGTTTATACAGATTAGTAACAACAGAGGGTCTACAGTACTTCCTTGTGGAACGCCAGATGTCTCGTCTGTTTTACGCGATGACTTTCCAACAATTACTACGAGCAGTGACTTTTCTATAGAAAACCCAGGAATACAGTCGCACGTCTGAAGCGATATTCCATAGGCACGCAATTTCAAGAAAAGTCGCTTTCGAGGAACGGTGTCAAAAGTCTTTTGGAAATCTATAACATAGCGTCAATTTGAGATCTCAGGTCGACATCAATCATTATTTCGTGTGAATAAAGGGCTAATTGTGTTTTATAAGAACTTTTTTTTCTGAATTCGTGCTCTCTGTGTATCAATAGATCGTTTTCTTCGAGGTATTTCATGATGTTCAAACACTGTATAGGTGCCGAAATCTTACTTCAAATAGGCAAAAAACATGGGTCTTACACTTAACCCTGAGAATTCAAAGGCTATTTTCGTATCACACTGTATGATGACAAGTGAACAGTTTCGTGAAACAATTTCTCCTACACTCCTTAATGGTATCCAGTTACCCTATCAGAAACAGAAAAAGATCTGTACATAATTTAGAATGAGTGAGCTGGGAAGAAGAAACTGTCACAATACGATGGAAATCACATTCTTGCGTACATGCGATCTAAAATTTCCTGGAAAATGTTTCTGTACAAAACAAACAAAAATTAGTCCAGTACATAGTCCCGCTGAATTTTTATACTGTCATGTAGCTCAACACGGCATAAGTAGTGTAAACTCCAGACAACTCGGGCGAGCCATAAATGCTTGCCTTAGATCTGTGTGTAACAATCGGTTGTCCGATCACATTAGTTCTTCCCAGTTAAGGGAGAGAGAGGGGGGGGGGGGGATGCAACCGGACAGGCCACGTGAATTTCGCACCATCCGTGTTCTTCATCAGTTTTTTACTCTCTGATGTCCTCAGCACCTCTCCACGCTTATCAGATAACTGTCACCATTCCATGACTGCAGTAGTTGCTCTGTAGCAGCACATCTGGAAATTTTGTATCCACTTCTTGTCTGTTTTCTTTATCGTTCACGTTTCACTTTCGTACACTTTTACACTCCAGGAAAATACTGCACGAAAAAACTACTAACAGTTAAACTTATATTAAAAATCAAAATATCTTTGTTTTTTAGAAAAGTTTTTCTTACTATTAACAGTCAGCATTTTATATGCTCTCTTCTTCTGCTGTCATCAATTATTTTGCTCTCCAAATAACAAAACTTTTCCACTATTACAGTATCTCATTACCTTATCTAATGCCCTCAGTATCATCTCATTTAATTCAGCTACATTCTATTACTATTGTTTCATTTTAGTTGGTGTTGGTCTTCCAACATCTTTGCAAGACTGTATACATTCCGTTCGGTTTGTCTTCCAAGTTCTTTGCCGTCTCTGGCAGTAGTATAATGTCATCAATGATCACAAAGTTAATATTTCTTCTCCTTGAACTTTAATTCCCATTCTAAATTTCTCTCTCTTTTACTTTATGTCCAGCTCAATGTCCGATAGTTATAAAGGTAAGGAAACGAAAATGATGGAGCCGATTAAATTTCACAGGGGAAGGGGGGACGGTGTTCGATGCAATTTTTACGTATAACATTGTTGGAGCTATGCAAAAACCACAATAGGTATGACATATCATTTGAAGCTGGACAGGGTCTTAGTAATAATTAAACGGAGAAGATGCAGAGACACATGCTCTGTTTTCTAACGTTGTTAATCGAGAAATAATATCGGACTATATTTGTAGATGTGGTATATCATTCCAGAGGAGTACTGATCTATATTTTGCTTCTCTTCTGAGAAGGAATTAGGTGACAGTGAGAACTGGAATTAATATTAGTGTTTCCTGTTGTAGTCTGACTTTTTGCAGAAGATTAATGTACGGTAATTAGAATTTCTGCATGAATCTTTATTCAGAAATTCAGGAGGCTACAGTCACCAACAGTTCAGCAGATCTCATCGATCTAGATCGGTTGGGTGAAAGTAATAACGAATTGTTTGTTATCGCACTGTAAACTCAGTTTGGAATACATAATAAGGTACGAAGATGTTATTTATTATTTACTGGAGCCAGTGGATATTTGACGTAAAAGTACCGCATCATAATGTAAAAAACCGTAATGAAGAATCCAACATCTCAACCACGGTTACAATGGCCTTCTTCTGTAGCTGAAACGTAGATTTCTCAAGTATAGTTTTCTACACTATTAGGCCGTACCATACTCAGAAAAGTTAGTCAATTAACTGTAGCCACGAAAGCCTGCACAACTATATCAGTGAACATTGTCTTCAGGAGTTCTCTGAAATATTATTTCAGTCAAAAAACATCTTCAAAATGTATGAAACTGAAGTACATCTTAAAGAAGAAATCTGGGTTGCAGTGCACATAAAACTATATAGTTCATGGGTTCCCAAACTTTTGTTTGTCGCGTCCCTCTACTGCGAAAAATGGAAACTTCGCACCCCCCTTCTCAATGCTAATACCGTGTTACCAACAGCAAGCACCTGAAAATGCTAAGGATTTGGTGAGGAGAGCGTGTCGAGAAATGGAAAATGAGTCTGTATTAATTTATCTCTCGGCACTGTCAACATAAAAGTGGTGCGTGGGCCTCGTACCGATCAGCCACTACGAAGTAAATACCGCACGTAAGTAAAATGGATTCGTGGAGACTCATTACTAGAGCTACAATTTCCATGCAATATCATATCTTAAACATACGTGCATTCATGAGCCGCCTCAAGACCAAAATTGCACAACTAAGCAAAAAACAAAATACGCAGAATCAAAATTCAGTTTCAGTTTGATATTTATATTTACTTTACTTTGGCTCATGCTTTTAGCCAAAACGTTGGCTTTCATACAGTGCACGCACTTGTGGGCTGGCAGCACTGATGTGGAGCCAAGTCAACATTCCCCCTCTCACGAAAATGGCGGATAAACAACACTCCCTCTGCGTCACTCACGCCCTTGAGGTAAGCCGCTGACTAAAATTTCGCGTACAACAACTACAACAACAATGTCTGTTCTTAAAAAACTGGGGAGAGGAGGAATTTGGGACACAACTTGACTAGAAGAAGGAATCTGTTGGTAGGACACGTTATGAGGCATCAAGGGATCCCCAGTTTAGTATTGGAGGGAAGAGTGGAGTGTAAAAATCGTAGAGGGAGACGAAGAGGTGAATGCACTAAGCAGATTCAGAAGGATGTAGGCTGCAGTACTTATTCGGAGATGAAGAAGCTTGCACGGGATAGAGTAGCATGGAAAGCTGTGTGGTGTCACCGCCAGACACCACACTTGCTAGGTGGTAGCCTTTAAATCGGCCGCGGTCCGGTAGTATACGTCGGACCCGCGTGTCGCCACTATCAGTGCTTGCAGACCGAGCGCCGCCACACGGCAGGTCTAGAGAGACTTCCTACCACTCGCCCCAGTTGTACAGCCGACTTTGCTAGCGATGGTTCACTGACAAATTACGCTCTTATTTGCCGAGACGATAGTTTAGCATAGCCTTCAGCTACGTCATTTGCTACGACCTAGCAAGGCGCCATTATCAATTGCTATTTATCTTGTGATGCATGTACCGTCAAGAGCGATGTTCACCAATTATGGATTAAAGTTAAGTATTCCAGAAGCTACGTACTTTTTTTACTAGACTCAACTCCTTTAACTGTTCCAGACCTCACGCCAGCCTGCGTGAGCTTAAACGCTTGCCTTTCGGCTACCTCATTGTGGCTTGGCTGTCTTGCCAAGTAACAACAAGCTGCATCAAACCAGTCTCAGGACTGAAGACCACTACATCAACTGTACTCTCACGCAACGAATTCCAGCTTATTACTGCGCTTATGTTTGGGCTGATGATCTAAGACGAAAATGAATTTCTGAATACATAAGGAACACTGCGTACCCGGTAGACAGTTCGTCGTAAGTACTAACACATTTGTCTTGGTTAAATAGTTACTTTTGTAATAATGTAATGCGTTGGTACCGCTCGGCCCGGTCGCGCTCCCTTTTATACGTCCCCAAGCACTCTTTGGAGGGGGGAGGGGGTGGGGGAGGGAGGGAGGCGCTCCACAGAGTTTGAAAACTGATGATACAGAACGATGCTCTCGGACGTTACACATAAAACGAATGAAAAAATACTCGTAAATCTTGGTAAGTGTATTCAGGTTATTTCGTGTTAATTACAATTTAGTGATACATACTGAAATAAGATTTTCCCTTAAACATGTGTCATAATGCTGAATTTTTGTCACGCAAACGTGCCACTTCAAGCTATTGCAGCGCGCATCAGAATCGCTACGAATTTCAAATAAACGGTATCAATCTGTCCCCGAAATCCTCATGCAGTCTCTAACAACCCTACCACAACAAAGGTCAAAATTTTAATAACGATTGTGGTGCTGCTCACGCTGCTAAATACTGCATTATCGGGCAACATCAGTCATATTATGTGACAGGTGTCATTAGAGCACAGATAATAAAGTCATTTCATGTAATAATGAATAAACTAGACACTCATCTTTTTGTGTTTCCCACGCTGGTCTCGTCGTAAAATCATGGCTCAATCGTTGAAAATCTAGGTGGTTATGATTCCAAGCTCGGATGCAAAGAGGCCTAGGTTTTATTCTGCTATATTCAAAAGTTTTGTAGGTGCGCTTCACAAAACGTTCTTCATGATTACACTTTTGCTGGTTGGTTGGTTGTTTTGGGGGAAGAGACCAAACAGCGAGGTCATCGGTCTCATCGGATTAGGGAAGGATGGGGAAGGAAGTCGGCCGTGCCCTTTGAAAGGAACCATCCCAGCACTGGCCTGGAGCGATTTAGGGAAATCACGGAAAACCTAAATCAGGATGGCCGGACGCGGGATTGAACCGTCGTCCTCCCGAATACGAGTCCAGTGTGCTACCACTGCGCCACCTCGCTCGGTACTTTTGCTGGACAATGGTGACGTAAAAAAATAATCAGCACTCCGAATTTAAGTTACACTTCTTTTTAATTGCAATATCACGTAAACACAAAACATCACTTCACAATACAAAACGTACTTGAAAACATCTTTCTCACATTTTATAAGCCAACTACAATATGCATCTTTCCAACATGACGTCCAAGACTTGACTTTCTCAAGGTCCGACTCTCTAACAAGTTAACAACCAACTAACTATCGCTTACGCGCCCAAAAATCAGAGTTACAAATACGTCAAAGATCATAGTGACAAAAGAAAGAATACACATAAGAACAATATTATTGCAATATAAACATATCGATGTATCACAAATGAAATCAAATCTGAATGTTGTCTCAGAAATATGTCAACTACTTTGCAGAAACACAGTAGAATATTACTGGTATCGAGAGGTTCAGGTGAGGTGCCGTAATGGTTACGTAATTCAAGTACCATTACAAGTCCTACCAATCCATTACAGATAAATAAATACGACAATGGCGTGCCAGAGAGCTTCGACGCCGCTGCATCCAGCGGACCACCACAACTACAGTAATTTATCAAAATACAACAACGACGGGCGGAAGTGACGGCCGAAATGGAAGCGAAGACAGCGTCGTCGCCCTGACAGCGGGCAGCGCTACCGCCGAGGCGCCACCCCCGCGTCTTCTTCCGCCCCCGCAGGGGATTCTCGAGGGCGCGACCGACCGTCCCCTCTCGGCGGGCAGGGCACGAATTGCTGCTATCAATCACGTATATTGCAACGCCGCGGCGAGGGGTTATGAAGGCCCCGGAGGCCGCGAGATGTACCGCGCTCCCAGCCAGCTGGCCGCGCGGTCTAAAAGAACATTGAATCGCGTGAGTTAACACACTCTGCCGGCCGGAGCTACTGCCTCCTTCCGCCAGATTTATTGTTTCAAAACCGTTATACGAACCGCGGGGGAGCGTCTATGCAAATACTGCTCGAGTAAATAATGGTTATGTTACCGCAGTTTATCGTTCCGCCTATTTCATCTGTTGTGTTTGAATAAGTGCAAGGAGGAAGGAAGATTCAGGTTTAACGTACAGCCGACTGTAAGGTCATTAAACCTCAGCACGTGTTCCGATTGAGAATGGAAATTAAAGTGACAATTTCAAGGGAACCGCCTCGGCTTTTTTCCTTTTTCTTTTTTTTGAGCAAAAGTCTTCTGAAAGTATGAGACTGTGTAATGGTACTTGAATTACGTAACCATTACGGCACCTCACCTCAGCCTCTCGATACCAGCAATATTCTACTGTGTTTCTGTAAGATAGTTAACATATTTCTGTGACAACATTCAGATTTGATTTCATTAATGTAGAGATACTTCGATACATCGATATGTATATATTGCAATGATATTATTCTTATGTGTATTCTTTCTTTTGTCACTATGATATTTGACGTACTTGTAACTCTGATTTTTGGGCGCGTAAGCGGTCATTAGTGAGTCAAGCTTTGGTCGTCATGTTAAAAAGACGCAAATTGTAGACAGTTTATGAAATGTGAACTTTAACGGTGAGTAAGATATTTTCAAGTATGTTTTACGAAGTGATGTTTTGGAACGAGTTACATGATATTGCAACAAAAGTAATAAAAAAGAAGTGTAACTTAAATCCGGAGTGCTGATTACTTTTTTACATCACCATTGTCCTAACTTGCAAAAGTTTAATCTTCAAGAATGGTTTATGAAACACATCTATAAAAGTTTTGAATATCGCAGAATAACACCTAGACCTCTTTGCATCCGAGCTTGGAATCATCACCACCTAGATTTCAGACGATTGAGTCATGAGTTCACAACGAGACCAGCGTTGGAAACACGAAAAGATGAGTGTCTAGTGCCTAGTTTATCCATTATTTCAAGAAATGACTTTATTAACTGTGCTCTAATGACACCTGCCACATAATATAACTTTGTTGTTGCCCGAAAATGCAATATTTAGCACCGTGAGCAACACTACAATCATAATTAATTTTTGACGTTTGTTGTGGTAGGGTTGTTAGAACTGGCAATATACTATCAGATTTTCGGAAAAATATCGCACACTCACTTACTTCCCAAGATTCCACGAGTCGACAAGTGTGAGAGTTATCGGACAACCAGCATCCAAATTGCTGTCAAGAATAATACACAGGAGAATGTAAGAGAAAATTGCGAATCTGTTATATCACATCGGTTTGGCCTTTGGAAAGGTAAAGGCATCAGAGAGGCAGTTCTGACGACGCGGTTTATAATGGAAGCAAGACTGAAGAAAAATCAAGACACATCCATAGGATCTGTCGACCTGGAGTAAATGTTTGACAATGCAAAATGGTGATAGATGATCGAAATTCTGACAGAAATAGGCATAAACTATAGGGAAGGCAGGTAATGTACGATATGTACAAGAGCCAAGAGGGGAAAAAAGAGTGGAAGATCAAGAACGAAGTGCGCGGACCAAAAAGGATGTAAGACAGGGGTGAAGTCTTTCACCCCCATTGTTCAACCTACACGTCGAAGAAGCAATGACGGAAATAAAAGAAAGCTTCAAGTGTGGAATTAAATTCAAGGTGGAAGCATATCAATGATAAGATTCGCTGATGACATTGCTATCCGGAGTTTAATTGAAGAAAAATTACAGTATCTGCCGGAGAGAATGAACAGTCTAATGGATACCAAATATGGATCGAGAGTAATTTGAAGAAAGACAAAAGTAATGAGAACTAGCAGAAATGAGAATACCGAGAAACTTAACATCAGAATTGGCGATTTCGAAGTAGATGAATTTAAGGAATTCTACTACCTAGGCAGCAAAATAACCCATGACGGATGGAGCATGGAGGACATCAAAAGCAGACTAGCACTCGCAGAAGTTCATTTTTGGCCAAGAAAGTCTACTAACATCGAACATGGGCATTAATTTTAGGAAGAAATTTCTGAGAATGTACGTCTGGAGTACAGCATTGTATGGCAGTGAAACAAGGACCGTAGGAAAGCCGGAACAGAAGAGAACCGAAGCATTTGAGATGTGGTGCCACAAACGAATGTTGAAAATTAGGTGGACTCCTTTTAGTCAGATTTTGCCATAAATTTCATTTTCTCCCAATTACAACTTGTGGATCGTCGTAAGTTGTTCGGTCTACCCAACAGATTTTAAAAACTCTTCTGTAACTCCACTTTTCAAATCTTGTAAGGTGTCAGGCAAATCCAACACCTTCCATGAAAACCCTGACATGATAAGCAAATCCAGTAGTATGTCACATAGCTCCGAATAAATCGTGACATTAAATTAACCAAAGTAATACGAGTAACAAGTGAGCAAATGGAATACCACAGACTAACACAAGAATGCCTAAATGCGTGTCATACCTTCCCACCGTGAGACAGACGCAGTTCCGAGGGGAGAAACGAGAACAGAAGCCGAGAGCAGAACCGTGTTAAGCTGGAAGGCCCTACGATAAGGGACGGACACCCACGTCGCCATCTAACCGCTAGGACCACACCACAGCCGCAAGTTTTAGCGTGTGACTTTCTCGCGTCTCTGCTACGTCAGGACCACCCCCCAGCCTATGTTAAAAGAGCCCTCCAGAAGAACAGTATAGATCTTACGATAACGCTAAAAGGACCACACCAGCTGCAAGTTTTAGCGTGAGACTTTTTCGCGTCTCTGTTACGTTTCAAACTTCAAAAACTTTGCCCCACCACGAAAAGTATAACGTTTCTCATTGGATAGACAGAATTTTTGTAGGCGGAGCTTAAGGTTAACGTTGAGACCCTGATTGATCAGATGAAAACACAGCCAGATAGTTTTTTTTTAAACCAACTTCGGTAAATTGTAGTAAGGAGAAGTTAGGGGAGAGTTGCTTCCGAGACGGCGAGGTGAGCGGAGGTGTGCTGCCCGCCGCCCCCTGACGAACACCGACAAGTTAATGAACGCACGCGATGCTGCATATCAGCGCATAAATGTTCACTCAGAACATCAATGTCCCCCCCCCCCCCCTCCCCCAATATTAGCTTCCTCTAGCACCGCAGAAGTTTCCCCCTATGTCTTAACACATGTGCTGTCTTCCCATTCCTTCTTCCGATCAATGTTTTTGACATGTTACTTTTGTTGTCCATTGTCCAATGCATTTTTTGTCATCAGTCCTCTTAATTTTTAGCATCCTCCTGTTACGCGACGTCTCAAAAACTACGATTCTCCGCTTTTTCCGATTTCCCACTGTCCATGATTCTCTGTCATACAGTGTGGTGCTACACATGTACAATCTCAGGAATATATTTCTCAACTGAAAGCCATCGATTTGTACCAGTAGACTACTATCGGCGAGGAATGTCCTTGTCTGCGATGGTCTACTTCTAAGGTCCTCCTTGCTTCCCGCATAATTTGTTTCACACAAGGGCCAAAGAAAACTGGTACACCTGCCTGCCAGCACGCAGAAGTGCCGCAACACGACGTGGCATAGACTCGACTAATGCCTGAAGTAGGGCTAGAGGGAATTAACACTATGAATCCTGCAGGGCTGTCCATAAATCCATAAGAGTACGAGGGGTTGGAGATCTCTCCTGAACAGTACGTCGCAAGGCATCCCATATGTGCTCACTAATGTTTATGTCTGGGGAGTTTGGTGGCCAGCGAAAGTGTTTTAACTCGGAAGAGCGTTTCTGGAGCCACTCTGCAGCAGTTCCGGTCGCATGGGGTGTCGCATTGTCCTGCTGGAAGTGCCCAAGTCCGTCGGAATGCAAATGGACATGAATGGATGCAGGTGACCAGACAAGATGCTGACGTTCGTACCACCTGTCAGAGTGGTATCTAGACGTCTCAGGGGTCCCTTATCACTCCAACTGCACACGCCCCACACCATTACAGAGCCCCCACCAGCTTGAACAGTTAGTAAGTAGGCTGTTTATGTTTTCTTATTGGTAACGCCACGTAGCGCTCTATATGAAAAATCACTGGCTGTGCTGTGTGCAGTCTGTGGGTAGTTTGCATTGTTGTCTGCCATTGTAGTGTTGGGCAGCGGCAGCTGGATGTGAACAGCGCGTAGTGTTGCGCAGTTGGAGGTGAGCCGCCAGCAGTGGTGGATGTGGAGAGAGAAATGGCGGAGTTTTGATATTTGTAAGAATGGATGTTATGAACTCCTATATATATTATGACTTTTGATGATATTAAGGTAAATACATTGTTTGTTCTCTATTAATATCTTTCATTTGCTAACTATCCCTATCAGTACTTAGTGCCTTCCATAGTTTGAATCTTTCATTTAGCTGGCAGTAGTGGCTCTCGCTGTACTGCAGTAGCTTGAGTAACGAAGATTTTTGTGAGGTAAGTGATTTGTGAAAGGTACAGGTTAATGTTAGTAAGGGCCATTCTTTTGTAGGGATTTTTGAAAGTCAGATTGCGTTGCGCTAAAAAATATTGTGTGTCAGTTTAAGCACAGTCTTGTATAAATTTTTCAAAGGGGACGTTTCAAGTTCTCTGCTGACATGCAGTGTCCACGGATTCATGTGGCTGTCTCCATCCCCGTACACGTCCATTCGTTCAATACAATTTGAAACGAGACTCGTCCGACATGCAACATGTTTCCAGTCATCAACGGTCCAATGTCAGTGTTGACGGACCTTGGCGGGGCGTAAAGTTTTGTGTTGTGGTCGTCAAGGGTACACGAATGGGTCTTCGGCTTCGAAAGCCCATATCGATGATGTTTCGTTGAATGATTCGCACGCTGACACTTGTTGATGGCCGAGCACTGAAATCTGAAGCAGATTGCGGAAGGGTTATACTTCTATCACGTTGAACGATTCTCTGCAGTCGCCGTTGGTCTCCTTCTCGCCGGATCTTACCCGGCCCCAGCGATGTCGGAGATTTACTGTTTTACCGGATTCATGATGTTCACGGTACACTCATGAAATGGTCGTACGTGCAAATCTCCACTTCATCGTTACCTCGGAGTTTCTGTGTCCCATCGCTCGAACGCCGACTGCAAGACCACGTTCAAACTCACTTAAATCTTGATGACCTGCCATTGTAGAAGCAGTAACCTATCTAACAACTGCGCCAGACACTTGTTGTCTTATATAGGTTTTGCCGACCACAGTGCCATATTCTGCCTATTTACATGTTTGAATACGCTTGCCTATACCAGTTTCTTTTGCACTTGAATTTATTTTGTTCCAAGGTAGTACGGCCCCTTCTCTTTGACTGTTTATCGATTACCACTTTTAATATCAAGTACGTAGCTGGTTTTATATCGGGGAACTGAGGAAGTCTGTAGCTGTACGGATTATGATGGATTTGAAGCCAATTCCTGACGAATATGGTACGGTGCCGTAAGTACCCAGACGTCTGAAAACTGACATTCATGGAGGTTCCGATGCTGTTGCGTCGTCGCAGGTGGCTGCTCTTTACTCTTCTTTACAAATGGCTCTGAGCACTATGGGACTTAACATCTGAGGTCATCAATCCCCTAGACTTAGAATTACTTACACCTAACTAACCTAAGGACATCACACACATCCATGCCAGAGGAAGGATTCGAACCTGCGACCGAGGCAGCAGCGCGGTTCCGGACTGAAGCGCCTAGAACCGCTCTGCCACAGTGGACGGCTCATACTTCTTTCATTTAATTTTTAATAACAGAGTGTGAGACGAAAATATGTTATTTGTGAAGGTTACATTTTGTATTTTATAACAAATTACAGACAAACGAAAAGTTCACTTCTTCAATGCCTTTACCCCACAATCCAGGCCGACCGCAGAAATCAGAGATACATTCCGAGCACTGCTTGACGACAAGACTGCTGAAGTCGCAGCAGATGACTAGACTACCTCATCGTCGCTGGTGACATAAATCGACATGTCGCACAAAGAAAGATCATGAGACTATGGTGGACTTGGTTATCGAGAGAAAAACGGTGATGGCCAGTGAATCCCCGATTATGCAGAAAGTCATGGTCTAATCATAACGAACACTTAGTTCACAAAACGTGAAACTCACCTAACCACATACTATAGTGGATCAAACGCAACTCAGATTGACCATGTCATAGTAAGACGTCGGAACCTCGAAGATGTGGCAGACACGAAAGTTGTTCCATTTGACACTGTCGCAACGCAACACCGACCAGTCATCTGTAAGCTTAGAATAAAGCCACCAAGATCTGGGTACTTTGCCAGAAATGGACCATAAAAAATCAAATGATGACACTTCAAGGGAAAGGACGTTGACGTTATGACAGAAATTACTACGGTACGCTCTAAGGTAGCTAGGCTAAACTGATCTCTGCTCATGAGGCTTCACGCTCTATTTACCGAACAATGAAACCAGGATGACGAAGGATGGACAGAGACACATGGCTCTGGAATGACGATGCCCAGGATGACGTAAGTATGAGTTTCCATCAGATAAAACACTATCCCGTTGGAATGGTTACAGACAAGCCCATAGACAGGCGAAGTTGGTCATTGTACTCACGAAAGCAGACAAGTGTTCAGATCTCTACACGAAATGTAACACTCACGTAGGAGAATGTGAGATTTATCGACTAGTCCAATCAAAACATCGGAAAACTGAAGACAGCCAACAGTTTTACGGCAGCGACGACGAAACGGATGAGCTGCTAGTCGACGGAAGGTAACGGCCTTGCCGCAGTGGTTACACCGGTTCTCGTGAGATCACCGAAGTTAAGCGCTGTCGGGCGTGGTCGGCACTTGGGTGGGTGACCATCCAGGCCGTCATGCGCTGTTGCCATTTTTCGGGGTGCACTCAGCCTCGAGATGCCAATCGAGGAGCTACTCGACCGAATAGTAGCGGCTTCGGTCAAGAATACCATCATAACGACCGGGAGAGCGGTGTGCTGACCCCACGCCCCTCCTATCCGCATCCTCCACTAAGGATGACACGGCGGTCGGATGGTCCGGTAGGCCACTCGTGGCCTGAAGACGGAGTGCTAGTCGACGGAAGAAAGCAAGAGAATGCTGGTGGAGCTACTTTGAGAGAATTTCCACCGGGGAATTTCCCCATTCACCAACAGCAATCATGTCAGCTGGTGAAAGACCTGTCAAGGAAATTTACATTGCCTATTTGTCGAAGCTGCTCTGAAGGTGATAAAGACAGATAAAGCCGCTGGCTCCGAAGAGCTCCCAGTAGAATTATGGTGTTCTCTACAGTGGAATGTGGCAGGTTGGCTAACACATCTTTTCAAGTAAATCATCAGAGAAGGTAAAATACCAACAGATTGGCAATGGAGCTCACTGTACCAATTTCAGAATTTCGTACAATTATTGACCCAGTATCTCACGGCGCGCAAATTACCTGTAATATACTCATCCTGTATTTGAGAATTAGACAACATATCAATTTAAGGAATACTTGACATAATTTCAAAGAATTCTGAAATTTTTTCTCGTTGACACGTCCCATACAATAATAATGAAAGGAAAAAAGCTTATGACTTGCTACTTTCCGCTGTTCACGCAATAAAGCGTCAGCATCAGGTATGACGCTTTAATTTGTTATTTCTTTAGTACTAACTTTATTTGAATCTGATTTTGTAGAGAGCAACCACGTATGACATTGAACGGACCTGTAGAATTGCATCATTATACGACCCACAGTTCAGGACAGGGCTCACGGGAAATACAAACCCCGCAACGAACTTGTGAGGTCATTTTAGTTGCTTTGTCCGACATACATCACGAACGCCGACGGACAGCTACAGGTAGAAAGTAGTAAACTGGTATGACACAGTACCTTGCCCCCGCCGCTCTGCACCGTCGCTGCAACTCGAGAGATATGACGTCATAAGCATTCAGATACCTGAGGAACTAGCTTTTCTTAAAAGGGAGTGTATATTTCCCGGAATATACCGATCCCGTGTCTAATAATGACAGCACTTTGTGACTACCACAACACTTTTTCTCTCTTACAGCCCCACAAAGTAATGGAAGGAAAACAGTTTATCGCTTACAAATCAAACCAACATTATTAGGGTTTTTCGTCTACAACAATGTGGGTTATGAAGAAATCTTGGGCGTCCGCTGCTGTCGAGCGTCCAGAACGAAGTTTCTTTTGTGATCAGTATCGCCTCCAGACCACCTCGCATAAAGAATATTTGTGCCAACCAATCAGGGGATGGTATTTCCTTGGATACTACTTTAAAGTTTAATATCATTTTACAGCAGCTACGGCTTTGAAAGATTATTTAATTTTTCCAGATGACTTCGAGGGAGACTGATTCTCACCAACTATATGTAGAACTAGCTAAGAAAGCTAGTGTTCCCCAGGTATTTATTTATTCCAGTCTTCTATTAGCCCATCTCCTAATCTCTCTCTGTCCATATTTTCCTTCCTCCTCTCTCCATCCATCTCTTCTTGCACTCTCTCTGCACATATCCTCCTTCCCCCTCACTCTACCCATCTCACCCTTCCACATCTCTACCCATCCCCTCTCTCTTTAACCCCCTCATCTCCGTCCTCTCTCCACTCAACCCCACATGTTTCTATCCATCAGCTCCACTCTTTCTCTCTCTCCATCTCCTCCAACCCCTCTCCCCTCTCTCTGTCCACCTCCTCTTGCCCCCTCTCTGTCCATATCCTGCTTCCCCCTCATTCTATCCACCTCATCCCCCTCCTCCCCACCCCCTTTATCCACCTCTTCTCCCTCCTCTCTCCATCTGACCCCCTGTCCATCTTCTCCACCACTCCCCTTCCCTGTTCATATCGACAACCCTTTCGCTCTGTCTACCTCCTCCATCCCCCATTCTTTTTCCACTTCCTCTTGCCTCCCTCTCTTCCCATCTCCACCTCCTTCCTCAGTCAATTTCCTCCTCCACCCTCTAATTTCATTTCTTCCTCTCCATCTCTTTGCCAGTTTCCTCATCCTCTCTGTCCATATCGTCCCTGTTCATTGCCCCCCCTTTCCTTTCTGTGTCAACCCCCTCCTCTCATCTCTCTCTCTGTCCATCTCCTCCTATTCCCTTTCTCTGTCCATTTCCTTCTACCCTTCTATCTGTTCATCTCCTCCTCTCTCAATTCTCTCCCTGTCTCTGCGTCCCTCTGATTCTGTCAATCACCTCCTCTTTGCTTTCTCTGTCCATCCCCTCCTCCCTCCTCTCTCTGTCCATTTTCTCCTCACCTTTTCCTGTCCATTTCTTCCTCCTACCTGTGCATATCTCCTCCTTTCCCATCAGCGACTGTTCATCTCCTTGTCCTCCCATCTTTCTCCACATCACACTCATCCCCGAAGCAGGCTGATGGTTCCTACTCCTACAGTATTTCATTCCTGATGTAATTTATATGTGTACCAAATTTGATTGAAATCACTGCAGGATTTCAGATGCACTTTTTACCGATGGCTTTGCTTACATATGCACGTGCCAGGTATATTTCACGTATATGTAACATATTTCGTGAGTATTTACACACATTTTCACCTTTATGGCTAGCGAATTTTGTCCTGAGTTCAATTTTCAAGCATCCTAATGCTTATGAAGTTCTATCTCTTGAACTATGGGCTGCACAATGATATAACTTTGCATTTAGATCCATTGTAACACCTATGTCGATTAGAAGTAGGTTTATACTATGTAAATGTGTACCTGTGATTATGAAGTATTTGTTCTTTGTTACTTAAGGTCATTGATTTGTGACAGGAAATTTAAAGTTTGTATTTTATGTATGGAAAAAACTAAATAATGTTTAAAGTAATGAAATTTTATAATAGATTTATGTTTATGAAGAAAACATTGTATATTGGAAGCTGGTTCATGCTTAGGCCACTTGTATTGTGTAACGTAAAAGATGTAGGGAAGTCCCTCATCAAGGGAAGTGGCTTGGTGCAATGTAAAAAAGTGGTTTTGGCCGTCGAACTGGGCGGCTCCTTGGTGGGAACGGTACGCAGTCAGTGGCTAGCACGGTATACATCGAGGATGCCAAGGGAGGCCATTGGAAGAAGTTTTGCAAGGAATTTTGCCTCGGATGTGGATTTGACTGTTGCATGGTACTCTCGGCAATAAGGAATGGCTCTAACACGTTAAAAATCCGTCTCCAAGAAGAAACTACGTCGCCACTGCTCCACCAACTTCATGCATACAGATATGTATCAGAGCATGGACAAGTTAATTTGTGTGATTTAATAATAATCCAAGTGCTATAATCCTGTGTTTAGAACCGTATCTTTTATCCTAATCATGAACCTATACAGGATCCCCTCCTTAATCGTTCAGAAAACCGAGTATCCTGTTTCAAACAAACTAGTAATATATTTCTGTGTATTAAATGTGCAAGAATTCAGTGCCAGACTGTGTAAATGTTGCTGTCTAAATACCTGCTTCACAGGTGATGAAAAAGGCACAGAAGTAAAACTTTTTTGAAACATAATTTAGCCTTGATTGCTATCATGAACGATACTTTTGAAGTTATTTGAGCTCAATGTTGAATAATTTACTTTGAAAAAATAAAAACATAAGCTATTGCAAGTGAGGCTAAGAATTAAGTTTAGTTGAATTGAATCTTACTACTGAAGTAATCATAAGAGTTTGGCTAGTGATACAGTATCAGTTTATGGGTCCCCACCACATTCTTCTCTTATTAGAAAAATAATTGGAATATTATCATTACTAAATAAATCTGATATATTTCTATAGATGGGAGTATAAACAGTGTAATTGTGGTATTACTTAATTTTATTTGTGGTATTTATATGTTAGTTAAGTAGAAGCCCCTCCATGTCCGACTTTAGTTCGGTGCTTCCTGAAGTAAAATCTCAATACTGAGTCACTTAATGATAGTGGTTGTAACTGTTATTACTATGAGTTTGGTACAATTTGCTTTTTATGATTACTGGTTTGTGCAATAATGGTAACTACTGTTACACACAACTTATATTGCCCTGTATTCGTTTGTATCCAGTGTGCTATTCAAAGTGTGTCTTAATGAGAGTCACTACAACAATTAATATCCATTTTTCCCTAACATAATATTTCAAATTAATGTGCCTAATTGGCCGTTTATTGTTTCATTCGTATGAACTTTCCTACTTTCATAGAACCCCAAAGTTAAAGCCTGTTCAGTTTTTCTATTAATTGCAATATATTCAAAATTACTGTCCGATACCTTCATCCATTAGACACACGCACGGTCAAAATTAAAAATCCTCCCAGAGCGTAACATTAGTTTGTGTCATTAGCGCCGGCCGTTGTGGCTGAACGGTTCTAGGCGCTTCAGTTCGGAACCGCGCCGCTGC
Organism: Schistocerca serialis cubense; assembly: GCF_023864345.2. Lineage (NCBI taxonomy): Eukaryota > Metazoa > Arthropoda > Insecta > Orthoptera > Acrididae > Schistocerca > Schistocerca serialis. The sequence goes on from NC_064638.1 coordinate 1,235,269,719, forward strand.
TACGGATGCAGGTTCGAATCCTGCCTCGGGCATGGGTGTGTGTGATGGCGTTACGTTAGTTAGGTTTAAGTAGCTCTAAGTCTAGGGGACTGACGACCTCAGATGTTAAGTCCCACAGTGCTCAGAGCCATCTGAACCATTTGAATTTTGTCGTTAGCAAGCGAGTGTTGTACCAAGCCTACGGTCGGTGAAATTTGTTGTGAACAGATTTAGTAGTAAAGAAGTAATAAATTAAACTTCACGCATGATGCGGCTGTTTCTGGTATATCTCTATTTGACGCCATATCTCCTGAACCGTGTAGCAGGTTCAGTCAGTGGCATATGTGAATACTGCCTGAGAAATGTGTTGCGAATAAAGTTCGTAGCAACAAAGAGATAAATTCAAACGTCTTCAATGATACAGTAGTTTTTCACGCATTCACTGTTTACGACGTCGTATCTCCTGACCCAAGTGTCATGCAACGATGTAACTTTTCTGGTTCGTTCAACGGTATACGGGAATACTGCCTGGAAAATGTGTCACGAATACAGATAGTAGTAAAGAAATAATAAATTTAAATGTCATGCTTCACGTAACATCTACATCTACATCCATACTCCGCAAGCCTCCTGACGGTGTGTGGCGGAGGGTACCCTGAGTACCTCTATCGGTTCTCCCTTCTATTCCAGTCTCGTATTGTTCGTGGAAAGAAGGATTGTCGGTATGCTTCTGTGTGGGCTCTAATCTCTCTGATTTTATCCTTATGGTCTCTTCGCGAGATATACATAGGAGGGAGCAATATACTGCTTGGCTCTTCGGTGAAGATATGTTCTCGAAACTTTAACAAAAGCCCGCACCGAGCTACTGAGCGTCTCTCCTGCAGAGTCTTCCACTGGAGTTTATCTATCATCTCCGTAACGCTTTCGCGATTACTAAATGATCCTGTAACGAAGCGCGCTGCTCTCCGTTGGATCTTCTCTATCTCTTCTATCAACCCTATCTGGTACGGATACCACACTGCTGAGCAGTATTCAAGCAGTGGGCGAACAAGCGTACTGTAACCTACTTCCTTTGTTTTCGGATTGCATTTCCTTAGGATTCTTCCAATGAATCTCAGTCTGGCATCTGCTTTACCGACGATCAACTTTATATGGTCATTCCAATTTAAATCACTCCTGATGCGTACTCCCAGATAATTTGTGGAATTAACTGCTTCCAGTTGCTGACCTGCTATTTTGTAGCTAAATGATAAGGGATCTATCTTTCTATGTATTCGCAGCACATTACAACTGTCTACATTGAAATTCAATTGCCATTCCCTGCACCATGCGTCAATTCGCTGCAGATCCTCCTGCATTTCAGTACAATTTTCCATTGTTACAACCTCTCGATACACCACAGCATCATCCGCAAAAAGCCTCAGTGAACTTTCGATGTCATCCACAAGGTCATTTATGTATATTGTGAATAGCAACGGTCCTATGACACTCCCCTGCGGCACACCTGAAATCACTCTCACTTCGGAAGACTTCTCTCCATTGAGAATGACATGTTCCGTTCTGTTATCTAGGAACTCTTCAATCCAATCACACAATTGGTCTGATAGTCCATATGCTCTTACTTTGTTCATTAAACGACTGTGGGGAACTGTATCGAGCGCCTTGCGGAAGTCAAGAAACACGGCATCTACCTGCGAACCCGTGTCTATGGTCATCTGAGTCTTGTGGACGAATAGCGCGAGCTGGGTTTCACACGACCGTTTTTTTTCGAAACCCATGCTGATTCCTACAGAGTACATTTCTAGTCTCCAGAAAAGTCACTATACTCAAACATAATACGTGTTCCAAAATTCTACAACTGATCGACGTTAGAGGTATAGGTCTATAGTTCTGCACATTTGTTCGACGTCCCTTCTTGAAAACGGGGATGACCTGTGCCCTTTTCCAATCCTTTGGAACGCTACGCTCTTCTAGAGACCTACGGTACACCGCTGCAAGAAGGAGGGCAAGTTCCTTCGCGTACTCTGCGTGACAGTTTTACTCAATGAAAAAGCAAAATGCAAAATCATTTTGCGCGGGGCGGGGGGGGGGGGGGGGGGGAGAGGGGAAAGGGGTCAGTGAGAGGAAGTTTCGTTAAGGTTTGAAATGACGTGTAAAGTTGATTGGAAGTCTCTGAGTTCTCTCATTCTCAAGTGCTGGATAACGAAAGCATGGGTATTCTCGTATCGTGGGCTACACTGGCTTTCGCGCCCCACTCCCACCCCTTTGATAGGTGGGTGATTCTTACCTCCGCTCTGATTCTTTTAAGATAGTAAATGATATGTGTACCAAGTTTGGCTGGAATCGGTCCAGCGGTCCACCGACCCATTACAGAGACCTACAGCGTCTCTTGAAAATCTCGACCAGCCAGGCTGATCAACTTTTCCGCTCCAGCACCTGTCCTCAGGACATCTTTGAGCGCAAGCGCAGCACCTGACAGTAAGCTTGTCTCCTTAGATTCGGAAAGTAAGGTCTGATCGGTCGTGGAATGGAAACGTTAAAATCAAAACTGTTTTATTTGCATCAGTTAACCGCACCTTCCAGCTACTTATCTATATAGTCGCCGCTCCGACTTAGACGTTTGTGGTAGCGTTGTATCAACTTTCCAATATCCACGTCATAGAAGGCAGCACCTATGCTCTCTGCCTATTCTCTACTCTGGTCTCCAGCTGTCTGTCTGTGCCAAAATGTCGTGTTAATAGCGAGCAGTTCATGTCAGCAGAGATGAAACCCAGGGGGAGCCGACTGCGGGCTGTATTATGGGTGATCAAACACATGCCACCGGAAATATAGCAGGAGCATCTTCACTGCTTCTGCTGAGGGCGCGGTCGAGAAACGTCACGAAGAAGAAAACGAATGGCAGTTATGCTATGTGGGGTTGCATCTACGCTACACAGACATACTAGAGACAGTGCCCTACATATCTTCGCAAAGTTTCATCGGATTTTCATTGCGGTTTCCATTTCGTGACCGATCTTTCCTTACTTTCCGAACAGCCTTCGTACGGAAGTACATACATACATCCATTTTAATAACTTGTCTGGATTTGTGAAGCAATTTTTAAATTGTATGTAAAATACACAACTTAAATGCAGGACTGTGATTCGCTGGCTCAGTTTTTCGCAGAGACTGGCATTATTTGTGCGACCAAAGTCGTCCAGGCCATCGAGGCCCCACCCCCACTCCCATGCGATGAACGGTTACGCCTGGCGCCTCCACGTCGGTAAAATCCGTCAGGCTGTAATATTTCTGGCTTATTCAGCCATCATATTAGGCTCCAGGAAGCTATTCCCAGGACAGTGGAGATGCAAGAAGCATAGAGATGACGCAGTGTGGGATGAGGTACAGGTGACAGATGTTAGATTCGGTACCATTCCCGTGAGAAAGACCGCCTGCACGATGCTGCTGCTCTGTGATTGGCTGCTGTGTTCGGCGGTAGGGCGCCAAAACGTTAAACGTTAGTTGCTATTATTGATTAAACCTGTCATCCAAATTAATTCATTTTTTTAATAAACATCTCTCAACAGCCAGCTATCAATCATTCATTTCAAAATTATTAAAATCAAAGTATTACCAAAACAAAAGACTGATGATACCACTGCCGATGCACTTCGGTGGCGTTCGGGTCACGCCTTGCTGGCTTGGCGCGCGAGGTGTCTCGGGCAGTCCGGCTCTCCAGTTCTGACCGTTCTAGTAGACAGACATGTTGTCTGTTATAGCAGCATTTGTTTCATGCAATTTTATTTACTATTGTCTGTTATAGCAGCATTTGTTTCATGCAATTTTATTTACTACAGTTCCGACCGTCGCTAGGTACAGACACGTTGTCTGTAATGGTAGTATTTGATTCATGTTATTTTATTCTCCAGTTCTGACTGTTCCAGTAGACAGACATGTTGTCTGTGTCAGGATGTATTTCATTTTATTTTAGCCAGATATAATGACTGTGGAAAGATATGTTCAATACGTTGTGATCAAGAATAGTTTCTCGTGTCTATATCAATAAAAACGCGAGTGGCATCCCAAATGGGTTACAGTTTATTCGTAGCAGCAGTTCCTTGCGAAGTTAATTTCAGCCTCAAGATAAAGAATCCACGACCTGCGTGCTGTTTCCTGCGCTGGGACATCATCATCATGAAGACAGTAGGTTAGTGAAGTGTACAAGAACTTATGTATTCCACACAGCGCAGTGGAAACAACTAGGCACCTCACGTGTACTGCATGCACAGTACAAATGTGCTCAGTGGCACGTCATCTGCAGTAATGCAGAGGAGGTAAAGAAGGATGAAAGTATTAACACTATCTCACTTTTATTCCGTTTTCTTGCCGCAAGGCCGCACACCACCTGCCCATTCACAGAGACCTACAGCGTCTCTTGAAAATCTCGACCGGCCAGGCTGATCAACTTTTCCTCTCCAGCACCCGTCCTCACGACATCTTCCGAGCATAAGCACAGCACCTGAGAGTAAACTTGTCACCTTACATACGTCTTCCATTCCACTACAGCACTCGGATGTACGAGGGCTGTTTATTTTTTGTCAACCTCCGATCGTCCATCTAAGCAAGTAAGAGGTAGGGAGGGGCTGGACCTGCACGTCATGCGATTGCGCAGCTCCCCCACCACAACCTCTGCCGTTTTCAACTGCTGTCTGTCAGTCGTAGCCGAGCTACGTCCGTGTAAACATGGCCACTACGCTCGATGCTCCCGCCAAATGTGAGTTACGAAGTGTAATCTGTTTTCTGCAAGCAGAAGGATGTAGTGCTGCGGAAATCCATCGCAGAATGAGCAACGTGTATGATGGTAACAACGTAATGAGTAATGGTAGTGTTCGGGAATGGTGTCAAAAATTTAAAGAAGGACGAACAGACATCCATGATGTAGGTGGACAAGGTCGCAAGTCTGTCGCCACTGTAGGCCTCGTTGAGCGTGTTGATCAGGCAGTGAGATGCAAACGAAGGTTTACAATTAGCGAACTGTCTGATGAATTTCCAGACATTTCAAGGTCTGCTTTATACACAATTGTGACTCGAGACCTAGGCTATCAGAAATTGTGTGCACGTTGGATCCCAAAAATGCTAAGTACCGACCACAAAACGCAAAGGATGGCATCAGCATTATTGTTTCTCACACGTTATGCCAACGAGGGAAACGTTTTTTTGAAGCCGATTGTTACTGGCGATGAAATGTGGGTCCTCCATGACAATCCTGAAACAAAGGAACAATCAAAGCAGTGGATGCACACAGCTTCCCCAAGCAAGCCAAAAAAGTTTAAACATTCACTGATGAAAAGAAAAACAATGGCCACTGTGTTTTGGGACCATAAAGGAGTGCTGCTGGTGGACTCTGTGGAGCAAGCTACAACGATAACCAAGGAAGTTTATTGTGAAACTTTACGTCAATGCCGCAGAGACATTCAAAACAAACGCAGAGGAATGCTTTTGTCTGGCATTGTTTTGATTCATGACAACGCCCGACCACACAGTGCCAACATGACAAAAGACCTCCTCAAAAAGTTTAAATGGGAAGTTTTTGAACATCCACAGTACAGCCCGGTCCTAGCACCATGTGATTATCACCTGTTCCGAGAACTGAAGTCACGGTTAGGTGGGCAGCGCTTTGCTACTAACGATGAACTTCAGGACGCCGTCAAGACTTACATGTCCTCACTGGCGGCAACATTCTTTGAGGAAGGCATCGAAAAGCTTGTGTCACGGTATGACAAGTGCCTCAATCGTTATGGCGATTATGTAGAAGAATAAGTTAAGACTTTACTGTAGTTTTGGTAATAAAATTATTATTTTCTGTACATTTTTCTTTTATTTACAGCCAATCGGAGGTTTAAAAAAAACAGCTCTCGTACATCTCGATTAACTCATTCATAAAAAAAGGTATAGAACGCTGTGATGGTACAATGCAAATAACAGGGTGTGTGCGAGAGCTGGCGCCACCCGAGCCTCGCCGCTCTCAGCCGCCGGAGCGCAGGACGGTGGCGTGGGGCGTCGCGGCCGCTCCGCTTCCCGACGCCGCGTCTGACAGCACCAGTGGGTGGGTGGAGGGGTGGGGGTGGGGGAGGATGTGGGAGGGAGGAAGTGGGGGCTGCTGCTGCTGCTGTATGGCCGGCAAAGTGGCGCGCCTTGGCCGCGCTCCAGCGCCGCCCGTCTGACGGATGCAGTTGGGGCCGGCGCCTCTCGTACAGCCCTCTCCAGGGCCGCTAAAGAAGACGCCGCCACCCTCCCCATCGGTCATTCTCGCCGTCGTGCTGCGGCGTGTCGTCACGTCTCTATTTATACTCACGACGACGTCCCACAACACGAAGAATACTTACCCGACGCGTCGCTCCTCCGTTTCCTGTTGTGTCTATGGGTAATATTTCACACTTCTAAAAATCTCCACACTTTTTCTTACTGAGTGGCTCTTATGATCACACTAGCCACTTTGAATCACCATCGTAAAAAAAAAAGATCGTTGCATCCATAAGGACGAGAGGGTTTGGAATATTTTTGGGCAGGCACTTGGAGGATACCACAAAAATGAAACAATTGCACAATCACATTTCTACAATTCTTTGACTATTGACCAAAACGTCATGGGTTCCGGTTATCGATCCAAGCCAGTACTTAAGTATTGAATAAAATTTATCAATAATGGTGGCCAAAAACACAATATTAGGAGTCACCCTCATCCTGCCAATGGTGCTGTCGAAGGTGGTTGGGAAATTGTTGCTAAAAGGCGTAATTGTCACTAATGATCAACGGAATGATGGTGCACCTACACCTACCTCTACATCTACATTTATACTCCGCAAGCCACCCAACGGTGTGTGGCGGAGGGCACTTTACGTGCCACTCTCATTACCTCCCTTTCCTGTTCCAGTGGCATACGGTTCGCGGGAAGAACGACTGCCGGAAAGCCTCCGTGCGCGCTCGAATCTCTCGAATTTTACATTCGTGATCTCTTCGGGAGGTACAAGGAGGGGGAAGCAATATATTCGATACCTCATCCAGAAACGCACCCTCTCGAAACCTGGACAGCAAGCTATACCGCGATGCAGAGCGCCTCTCTTGCAGAATCTGCTACTTGAGTTTGCTAAACATCTCCGTAACGCTATCACGCTTACCAAATAACACTGTGACGAAACGCGCGGCTCCTCTTTGGATCTTCTCCATCTCCTCCGTCTGGTACGGATCCCACACTGATGAGCAATACTCAAGTATAGGTCGAACGAGTGTTTTGTAAGCCACCTCCGTTGTTGATGGACTACATTTTCTATGGACTCTCCCAATGAATCTCAGCCTGTTACCCGCCTTACCAACAATTAATTTTGTATGATCATTCCACTTCAAATCGTTCCCCACGCATACTTCCAGATATTTTACAGAAGTAACTGCTACCAATGTTTGTTCCGCTATCATATAATTATACAATAAAGGATCCTTCTTTCTATGTATTCGCAATACATTACATCTGTCTATGTTAAGGGTCAGTTGCCACTCCCTGCATCAAGTGCCTATCCGCTGCAGATCTTCCTGAATTTCGCTGCAATTTTCTAATGCTGCAACTTCTCTGTATACTGCAGCATCATCCGCGAAAAGCCGCATGGAACTTCCGACACTATCTACTAGGCCATTTATATATATATTGTGAAGAGCAATGGTCCCATAACACACCCCTGTGGCACGCCAGAGGTTACTTTAACGTCTGTAGACGTCTCTCCATTGAGAACAACATGCTGTGTTCTGTTTGCTAAAAACTCTTCAATCCAGCCACACACCTGGTCTGATATTCCGTAGGCCTCCTACGTTTCCCGAAGACTTTTGATACCGTTTCTCACAAGCGACTATTAATCAAATTGCGTACATATGGAGTATTGTCTCAGTTGTGTGACTGGATTCGTGATTTCCTCTCAGAGACGTCACAGTTCGTAGTGATAGACGGTAAATCATCGAGTAGAACAGAAGTGATATCTGGCGTTCTGCAAGGTGGTGTCATAGGCTCTCTGCTGTTCCGCAAGGTAGTGTCATAGGCCCTCTGCTGTTCCTGATTTATATAAATGATCTAGGTGATAATCTGAGCAGGCCCCTTAGATTGTTAGCAGCTGACGCTGTAATTTATCGTGTAGTAAAATCATCAGACGATCAATTCCAATTACAAAATGATCTAGAGAGAATTTCTGTATGGTGCGAAAAGTGGCAATTAGCACTAAACAAAGAAAAGTGCGAGGCCATCCACATGGGTACTAAAAGAAATCCGATAAATTTTGGGTATAAGATAAATCGCACAAATCTAAGGGCTGTCAATTCGACTAAATACCTAGGAATTACAATTACGAGAAACTTAAATTGGAAAGACCACATAGGTAATATTGTGGGGAAGGCGAAACAAAGACTGCGCTTTGTTGACATAACACTTAGAAGATGCGACAAACCCACTAAAGAAACAGCCTACATTACACTTTTCCGTCCTCTGCTGGAATATTGCTGCACGGTGTGGGATCCTTACCAGGTAGCATTTACGGAGGACATCGAAAAAGTGCAAAGAAGGGCAGCTCGTTTCGTGTTATCGCGCAATAGGGGTGAGAGTGTCACTGATACGATACGCGAGTAGGGGTGGCAGTCACTGAAACAAAGGCGGTTTTCTTTGCGGCGAGATCTATTTATGAAATTTCAATCACCAACTCTCTCTTCCGAATGCGTAAATATTTTGTTAACACCCACCTACGTAGGGAGAAATGATCATCATTATAAAATAAGAGAAATCAGAGCTCGAACGGAAAGATTTAGGTGTTCCTTTTTCCCACGCGCCATTCGAGAGTGGAATGATAGAGAAGTAGTATGCAGATGGTTCGATGAACCCTCTGGCAGACATTTAAGTGTGAGTTGCAGAGTAACCATGTAGATGTAGATGTAGATGTGACTACATGAACTGTATACACAGAAGATGTGACACGTGATTCATAAATAAAGTGGTAGCGTCTTCGATTCATAATCAAAACGCCTTCAGCCCGGGTTCGAATCCTCCCGTGCTTAAATTTTGATTAGTAATCAGCATTGGCGGCCGAAGACTTCCGACATCAAAAGTCACCATCATTCTACTAACGGCCTGTCAAAGAGGGCGGAGGAGCGGACATAGGTTCAGGGCACTCTCTTGTCCTAGGGGTGGGAAACTGCCCCTAAACGTGGAAGAATCAGCAATGATCACCGGCATGAGGATACAGATGGCAATGGGAACCACTGCATCAAAGACACGTAACGTGTATCCACAGGACATGTGGCATGTAACTGAAGAAGTGTCATGATTATCTCTCCATTGGCAAAAGATTCTGGAACAGTCCCCAGTTCGGATCTCCAGGAGGGGACTGCCAAAGGGGAGGTTACCATGACGAAAAGATTGAATAATCAACGAAAGGATAACGTTCTACGAGTCGGGGCGTGGAAAGTCATAAGCTAGAACTTTGTAGGGAAACTAGAAAATCTGAAAAGGGAAATGCAAAGGCTCAATCTAGATATAATAGGGGTCAGTGAAGTGAAGTGGAAAGAAGACTAGAATCTCTGGTCAGATGAGTACAGGGTAACATCAACAGCAGCAGGAAATGGTATAACGGGAGTAGGATTCGTTATGAATAGGAAGGTAGGGCAGAGAGTGTGTTACTGTGGACAGTTCAGTGACAGGATTGTTCTTATCAGAATCGACAGCAAACCGACAACCATAGTTCAGGTATACATGCCGACGTCGCAAGCTGAAGATGAAGAGATAGAGAAAGTGTAAGAGGATATTGAAAGGGTAATACGGTATGTAAAGGGGGATGAGAAACTAATAGTGATGGGGGACTGGAATGCAGTTGAAAGAGAAGGAGTAGAAGAAAAGGTTACAGGAGAATACGGACTTGGAACAAGGAATGAGAGAGGAGAAAGACTAATTACGTTCTGCAACAAGTTTCAGCTAGTAATAGCGAATGCTCTGTTCCCGAATCACAAGAGGAGGAGGTATACTTGGAAAAGGCCGGGTGATACGGGAAAATTTCATTTAGATTGGATCATGATCAGACAGAGATTCCGAAATCAGATACTGGATTGTAAGGTGTTTCCAGGAGCAGAAATCAGGAAGAATCAATACGCAAAGAAGTGGGATACGGAAGTATTAAGGGATGACGAGATACGGTTGAAGTTCTCTAAGGCTATAGATACAGCTATAATGAATAGCTCAGTAGGCAGTAGAATTGTCTCTAAAAAGGGTCATCACAGAAGGTAGCAAGGAAAACATAGGTACAAAAATGTAATTGCGAAGAAACCAAGGGTAACAGAAGAAATACTTCAACTGATCGATGAAAGGAGGAAGTACAAAAATGTTCCGGGGGACTCAGCAATACAGAAATACAAGTCGGTGAGGAATGAAATAAACAGGAAGTGCAAGGAACGAAATGGCTGGAGGTAAAATGTGAAGAAATCGAAAAAGAAATGATTGTCGGAAGGACAGACTCAGCATACAGGAAAGTCAAAACAACCTTCGGTATCATTAAAAGCAAGTGTGGTAACATCAAGAGTGCAACGGGAATTCCACTGTTAAATGCAGAGGAGAGGGCGGATAGGTGGAAAGAATACCTTGAAAGACTCTATGAGGGGGAAGATTTGTCTGATGTGATAGAAGAAGAAACAGGAGACGATTTAGAAGAGATAGGGGATCCAGTATTAGAATCAGAATTTAAGAGAGCTTTGGAGGACTTAAGGTGAAATAAGGAAGAAGGGATAGATAACATTCCATCAGTATTTCTAAAATCATTGGGGGAAGTGGCAACAAAACGACTATTCACGTTGGTGTGTAGAATGTGTGAGTCTGGTGACATACTTTCTGACTTTCGGAAAAGCATTATCCACACAATTCCAATGACAGCAAGAGCTGACAAGTGCGAGAATTAACGCACAATCAGCTTAACAGCTCATGCATCCAAGTTGCTTACAAGAATAATATACAGAAGAATGGAAAAGAAAATTGAGGATGCTCTAGATGACGATCAGTTTGGCTTTAGGAAAGGTAAAGGCACTAGAGAGGCAATTCTGACGTTGCGGTTAATAGTGGAAGCAAGACTAAAGATAAATAAAGACACGTTCATAGGATTTGTCGACTTAAAAAAAGCTTTAGACAATGTAAAATGGTGCAAGATGTTCGAAATTCTGAAAAAAGTAGGGATAAGCTATAGGGAGAACGGGTCATATACAATACGTACAACAGCCAAGAGAGAATAAAAAGAGTGGACGACCAAGAACGAAGTGCTCGTATTAAAAAGGGTGTAAGAGAAAGATGTAGTCTACCGCCCCTACTGTTCAGTACACAGAGGAAGCAATGATGGAAACAAAAGAAAGGTTCAGGAGTGGAATTAAAATTCAAGATGAAAGGATATCAGTGATACGATTCGCTGATGACATTGCTATCCTGAGTGAAAGTGAAGAAGAATTAAATGATCTGCTGAACGGAATGAACAGTCTAATGAGTAGAGAGTAGAGTCTAACAAGAGTAAATCGAACGAAGACGGAGGTAATGAGAAGTAGTAGAAATGACAACGAAAAACATAGCACCAGGATTGATGGCTACGAAGTAGATGAAGTTAAGGAATTCTGCTACCTAGGCAGTAAAATAACAATGACGGACGGAGGAAGGAGGACGTCAAAAGCAGACTAACAATGGCAAAAAGGGCATTCCTGGCCAAGAGAAGTTTACTAATATCAAATATGGGCCTTAATTTGAGTAAGAAGTTTCTGAGAATGTACGTCTGGAGTACAGCATTGTATGGTAGTGAAACATGGACGGTGGAAAAACCGGAACAGAAGAAAATCGAAGCATTCCTAGTATTTCGGGATCCTTGTCCTGTTCTTTGCCTATGTTTTTCAGTGCTGTCCTAATGTAGTTTTCGAAAGGTACTTGTTTCATATAGTACATTGTAAACTGATCTTCTGCTGCTTCCAAACCTATGTTACTGGATGCACCCTGTGGACATCGTGATAAAGCATCTGCTAATACATTCGCTGGTCCTGGTATGTGTGTAATAGTGAAGTCAAATTCTTGTAGTATTAACACCCATCTGGCTAACCTCCCATGAGTTGGTTTGGGGGATAACAGAAATTCTAATGCTTTGTGGTCAGTGTATACTTTTGTTTTTCTTCTGAATAGGAAGTATCGAAAACGTTGGAAGCCCCATACAATGGCCAATGCTTGCAGCTCCGTGACTAAATAGTTTTTCTCGCTTTTTGCGAGTACCCGACTGGCAAATGCAATTGTTCTATATGATCTTAGCCCTGCCTGTTCGTATTCTTGGAATAAAACAACTCCTAAACCTGTTTTCGCCCTATCAGTGGCCATACAAAAATTTTGTGTTAGATCAGGATGTGCTAAAATCGGTGCTGTTGTTAGTGCGTTTTTCACCTTTAAAAATTCTTCATTGGCTTGTTGATCCCATACCCATGGCGTGTTTTTTCCAGTCAATGCACATAGGCGTGGTGTTGCGAGAGAGTCGATCCAAATAAATTTTTTATAGAGTCCGGTGAGACCTAGAAATCCTCTGAGAGTTTTCTTATTATATGGAGTACAGAATTCTTTGATTGCCGTTAGTTTTTCTGGGTCGGACATTACCACTTTCTCTGAAATTATGTGTCCTAGAAATTTGACCTCTCGCCTTCCAAATTTGGATTTTGTTATATTTACTGTGACCCCATGCTCTTTCATGATCTGTAAAAACTGATTTAATGTGTCGTTGTGATGTTCCCAAGAGGGTTCTGCTATAATCACATCATCAACATAACAAGTAATTTTTTGTAAAATTTCAGGACTGAGTATAGTATTAAATACCCTAATAAACGCTGCTGATGATATGTTTAAACCAAATGGCAATCGTTTAAACTGGTAACATCTACCGAATACGATAAATGCTGTAAATTTTCTACATTCTGGGGCCAATTCTATTTGCAAGAAACTACTCCGTAAATCAATTGATGAAAATATCTTAGCACAACGTAAGTTTTGTATCAATTCCTCTAATTTTTCTGGGCGATCTGTCTCAGTGATTAAGATTGTGTTGATCTGTCTGGAATCAAGCACTAACCTGATGCTCCCATCTAGTTTTTGTACAATATGGAGCGGGCTGGTATATGTGGAGGTAGCTGGTTCAATAATATCGTCATCTAACATTTTAGATATCTCCTGGAATACTTTATTCCTGTAGTTTAATGGCACTCTAAATAGTTTGTGCTGTTTTACTTCAAACTTGTACTGAAAGTGCTTTATACTGCCAGTCTTAGGTAAAAATACCTCTGCTTTATCTCGTAAAATACCCTCGAATTCTCTTTTACTGTGTTCAGAAATACCTTGAACTTCTTGCAATTTTTCGTCGATTTCTTTATGGACTTCTAAAATGAGTTGAGGCGATTCCACCTTTTGTGCATACCATTCTAATTCTTCATCCTCTTTATCTCGTATCATAATTGTTTGTTTATGACTGGTATTTCTTCTAATTTTAGCTTTTTCTCAAAGAGAAGTGTGACATTCCCGAATGTTACGCTACCTTTCCCCATACCTATTATCGCTCGTCTCTCATTTAAAAAATCTGCACCTATAATCAAATCTACAGTTAGTTTAGGTATAATCACGAAGTTGGCTTCGATCTTTTGACCTTGACACGAGAGAGTTAACCTTGTTTGTCTCGTAACTTCCGCAGCATTGTTTCTAATAGGACCTCTTACTTTAATCTTACATGTTTTCAGAACTGGCAATTCCTCATTGGCATTACACTGCATGGATAAATTTTCTGAGATCGCAGTCAGTTCACTTCCGCTATCAATTACAATATCGGCTTGGATATGCTTTACCATGGCCTTCACAATTGGTTGAATTTGAAAGGGTTGGTTCTGTTCTTCTTCTTCTTGCATCAACGAATCCTCCACTGAATCATACATGAGTCTTTTTAGGAATTTCCCTTGTGAATTCGAACTTTCTGTAGGATAAGCTTCGACTGCTACTTCTCTCTCTTTTATTTCCTCTTCTCTATTTCTTCCTTCATTTACGCTTTCTTCAACATCCTCTACTTTTTCCTCATCCTCGTCTATCTTCTCCTTCTTCGTCGCTACTTCCACATAATCGTATCTAAATGCTTTAATTATCGCTTCATAGCTTCCTTCATTATATACGTTGGGTTGTGTGCCCTCTAGTAACTTATTTTCAACTTCTGTCGACTGCGATTTATCCTCATTGTATTCGCTTTCTCTGGTTTCCATCTCAAATAGCTCTGCAATACTCATTACTTCGTCCTTTCCTCCTACATTTGTTGTGCATGCCTCTGGTAATTCATCTTCCTCGTCAGTATTCTCCCAATTAATTTCGTCCCAACACGATATTGTTATTTTCTTGTCTTCGTTTTCATCTGGTCCCTGCGGATTTGTTTCTTCCTTCTTCTCTTCTCGTGATAAGATTTTTTCTTCTCTGTTCAAGGTGCTGCATTTGTCCTGGGTCGGTGCGTCATTCTCTTTGGCATGGGCGCTTAGCTGTCAATTCGAACATTTATCGGGGTTAGGTGGTCTTACCTCCACCTCTTCTATCTGTATTCTCTTTTCTTGTTCAGCTTGTTGATGGTGGTTTCTTTGTTGATAATCTGTCGGTCTATTGGTTCTCCAGTACCCGTTCCGGTTGTCGTTATTCCCTCTGTAATAGTTGTTGCCGCTCCTGGGTGAATTATAGTTATTGCCACATGCTCTTCTAAATCCATAACCGGTTCTTTGTTGAAATCTATTGTCGTTTCTTGTTGCGAAGTTATCACATGGTTCGTAATTATTGTTTCTTCGTACTGTGTCTTGTGGATTCCGCTGCTTTTTGCTTTCGTTTTCACGTGCGCTTCGTCTTTTTCTTGCGTCATCCTCCGAAAATATGAACTCTAGTTCCCTTAGAATTCCTTCAAATGCTTCGACGTCATTGCCTCCGCAACCTACTAATGACTGCTGGTATTTCAATGGTAGCTTCATCGCGTATAATTTAATCAACTCTCCGTCACTGTATGGTACATCTAAGCATTGATTTTTCTTTGCCATTAATTCGAAAAATCTCACGGGACTCTTCTCTCCTGAATTTTCAAAATATGGGTTCTGTAATAATTCGTACTTCACTCTGTTCTGTGCTTCGCTGGACCAATATTGAGAGAAACTTCTCTCTGAAATCTTCGTACGATCGGCATGTCACTGCAACATTCTGCATGGTTTCTGCGACTGTTCCTGACATGAGTGCACATATAAAGTCTAATTTGTGTGCTAGCGTCCAATGTTCTGGTAATCCTACTCGGAATTGATCAATAAGAGTTCGTGGATGTAATGAGTTTCCTTCTCGAAAGTGTTGAAATTTTCTGACTGTGAGGAAATGATCGTTGTCGTACTTCGTCATAGTTCCATATGAAATTCGCGATTCTTCGTCATTTTTGTTTCTGATCATTTCTCCCGTCGATCTTTCCGGTTGTGGTAGATCCATTGGATATTGTCCACTGTAACTTTCGCCTACCCTTGCGTAGTATCGTTGGAGTGGTACGCAATAATTTTCTTCCATCGGTTGTGAGCGTGTAGCTGAATGCATTGCACTGTACTCTTCGCGACCTGGCTTTCCATTGTCACGTATTGGTTGGGTATCTTGTCTGGCTAACCTTGCTGCTTCATTGCACGATCCAAACTGTCTTGAAACATACATTTGTGGTTCCGCATGTGTTTGTGATGACGTTCATCAAGAATTTCGAAACGTGTTTGTTGCTGTGCAGGCTGTCTGATTTCACGTATGTTACTTTCCGCCTGTGATTGGAATCGCAAATGCGTAATATCTTCGTTAATTGCTTGTTTTTCCGGTGCTGTTACAGATACGGATGTGGTTGCAGACTCTGTGCTTGTTCGATCCTGTTCGCTACGCTCTTCAATGGTTTGCAACAACTCTGTTCGCAATTTCTGAAATTGTCGCTTCGTTTGCGCTTCTATTTTGACTAAGCGGTTATCATATCTTTTCAGCGCTGCTTTTGTGATACGTTTGTGTAACACACTGGTTTCATCTTCACGCGCTGTACCTGCTGCTTGTCTAGTAATTACGTTTATCTGTTTCTCTAGTTTGTTGACCTCTCCCTGGGTGTTGTTACGTAATGTTTAGATCTCGTCCTGAGTGTCATTACGCAATGTTTGTACGTCCACTTGTACCTTGTCAATGTCTGTTCTCAATTGATTGTAACTTGTTATTAAGTTTCCTATCACTTCTCTAGATTCTTTTGCCTCGTCTTCAATATGACTTAGGTGTAACTGAATTTTTTTGTTTTGTTCTTTAATCGCACGCATTTGTCTCGTGGTTTCTGCATTTTGTTTCGTCATTTCTGCATTCTGAATTTTAATTTGGTTCGCAGTTTCTTTATTTTGTCTTGTCATGGTTTCCGTGATTAATTGTAATAATTCTGCCAGATTGGTGGGTCCTATTGCGTTTTCTTCCAACGTCCTACGCTCTGTGTTTTCGCCCAAGTGTTGGTTCGCAACCGATTGCATTGAACTGTGCTGTGACACGTTTCTGCTCGCATTCCTTGTACTCTGTGGTGAGGGAGCTCTGATTACTTGTACTAGGGGGTATACGTATTCAAGACGCAAGTTAGAATCCTCGTCGACTGTCTCTCTACTTTCCTGCTCCTCTGTCGTATGCTGACGTACATTATCCTCGTTATGGTGCGTTATATGTCCTATTTCTCGCGATACTGCATCGTCTGTTGCACTGTCCTCTATTCTCTGTCCATTGTCATGCTGGGTCTCTACCTCAATTCGGTCAAGGTCTCGATCTGCCATTGCTAATCTTTCCGAATCCCTTATTTTCTGTTTTAAAAGCAATTCACGCGCCCTACTTCGCATCAAGATGCGCTCATACGATCTCACGCGTTTCATAAACTTTTTGTTCACACGACTTGACACTACCAAGACTGACAATCCATTCACTTACTTGTTGGGTCAGAACCAACTTGTCAACGATGTATCCGCCACCTGCGCGCTTGCATTGGAGAGAAAACTTAATTCTAACAATATTAAAATTCATAACTTAATTATGCTATTGTCTCTGCTAAAATGTCTATCTATTGAATACTTTATTACTATCTATCGCTGCAATTACTGTTTTCGACTATTTATAACGTTCAACAAAATTTTTTTTTTATTACGAAAATTTTTCAACAGTATATTTTTCTGACCTAGTTAGGCATGTGGTCAACCTTCAATCATGGTGTTATACCATTCTGGCAGGGTCGCCATTTTCTAACATTCTGCATGGTGTCTGTTTGTTCTATATCGTGTCTCCCTACCACTTTCGCGCAACGGCGCTCTGAGTGTGTTTTTTAGGGAATTGACTAGTTTGAACCTGGGACCTGTTGCTGGTAAGGAGACGTCAGACCACACATGACATGTAAAATTCAGAAGAGTTCAGTGAGACTAGCGATGATATAACCAAATACTTAATGATTTCAGCGTCAGCTCCACTGCACTCCCTGTAAAAGAATCTTAATACTAACTAAATTTAGTGGAAGGGGTTCAAGGCTTTCCTATTTTTAGTTAGCTGGTAAAATAACGTCGATAAAGCAGTTAAGTTTACCATTGGAAATTTTATTCTACTCATAAAATATTGTTTATAAATTGCATTATTGATAAAAGGAAATGTTTTAACACAGGATGGTAAAAACCGACTGCGTTCAACAAAAATGTGAACGAATATTCCCTGAATGGGTTTCCAAGTTCTACAATGGGTCAAAGGATGACCTATGCCATATCACATCTATAATCTAGGTTTAAATTAAGTTTCACATAAGAGAAAACTATCAAAATGGTCTACAGTGACCCTTAATTATCTTTAATTACTTATCTAACTTGTCGTAAATTACAGTGGCTGATGTGGCTTCTCAATAACTATATAACAGAAAAATCATCGCGTTTCAGATTTTTACTTCAAATGGCAAATGTGAACACCATGAGCTTTAATTGACGATCGACACTAGTATTACGCAAAAAGGGGATGTAACAGATGTGACTTCTGCAGTTCTGAGTGAAGCCTTATGCGCTCAAAAATGTGGCATCGCATGCGTTCATTACCTTGTCGGTGTTCGTCAGGGGGCGGCGGGCAGCACAGCTCTGCTCACCTCACCGTCTCGGAAGCAACTCTGCTCTAACTTCTCCTTACTAGAATTTACCGAAGTTGGTTTAAAAAAACTATCTGGCTATGTTTTCATCTGACCAATCAGGATCTCAATGTTAACGTTAAGCTCCGCCTACAAAAATTCTGTCTATCCAATGAGAAACGTTATACTTTTCGTGGTGGGGCAATGTTTTTAAAGTTTGCAACGTAACAGAGACGCGAAAAAGTCTCGTGCTAAAACTTGCGGGTGGTGTGTGGTTCTAGCGGTTAGCTGGCGACGTGGGTGTCCGTCCCTTATGGTAGGGCCTTCCAGCTTAACACGGTTCTGCTCTCGGCTTCTGTTCTCGTTTCTCCCCTCGGAACTGTGTCTGTCACACGGTGGGAAGGTATGACATGCATTTAGGCCTTCTTGTGTTAGTCTGTGGTATTCCAGTTGCTCACTCGTTACTCGTATTACTTTGGTTAATTTAATGTCACGATTTATTCGGAGCTATGTGACATACTACTGGATTTTCTTATCATGTCAGGGTTTTCATGGAAGGTGTTGGATTTGCCTGACACCTTACAAGATCCACAAAAAAGAGGATCCACCTGGATGTGGAACATGTCAGATAAACACATTACAAAATGTAATTAGAAAAACTTGAGTTTCATTAATTTTAATGATCCTCTGTCAATAAACAGTAACATTACGTACATGAATTAAAATTAAACTTCTAATATTTACAAATTTAATACTTACATCTGCTTTCATTAAATCCATCATTCACACAGTAGCTAGTTACTTGGCTATTACAACCAAGTATTGTCAAAAATTAAAGTATAATAAATATTCATTAAAATGGTCTACTGCACTTGTTGAGAAATTCATGGATGGAACAGAAGGAGTTGGTCACCAAAAATTCTTTTAAATGATGTTTAAATTGTGCCTTGTCTGAAACTAAACTCTTAATGGTTGCTGGTAGCTTATTGAAAATATGCGTTGCTGAATACTGGACTCCTTTCCGGGCAAGAGTAAGTGATCTTAAATCTTTATGTATATTGATCTTATTCTTGGTATTGATACTGTGTACTAAGCAGTTAGTTGGAAAAAGAGGAGTATTATTTACAAAAAAGTGGTTCAAATGGCTCTGAGCACTATGGGACTTAACATCTGTGGTCATCAGTCCCCTAGAACTTAGAACTACTTAAACCTAACTAACCTAAGGACATCACACACATCCATGCCCGAGGCAGGATTCGAACCTGCGACCGTAGCAGTCGCACGGTTCCGGACTGAGCGCCTAGAACCGCTAGACCACCGCGGCCGGCCGTATTATTTACAACAAACTTCATTAAGCAATAAATATACTGAGAAGCTGTGGTTATTGTGCTCAATTCTTTGAATAGGTTTCGACATGATATTCTTGGATTTACACTACACATTACTCTTATTATACACTTCTGTACTCTAAAAATTTTTTCTCGGTTTGTGGAGTTACCCCAAAATATGATACCATATGACATAATGGAGTGAAAATAAGCAAAACGTGCCAGGTTTTTTTTATATTTATGCCTACTTTCTCTGACATCATTCGCATTGCAAACACAGACTTGTTTAGGCGCTTTAGAAGTTCGTGAGTATGTCGCTCCCAACTGTATTTGTTATCAAGTTGTAATCCCAAGAATTTTACATTCTCAACTTCTCCTATTTCCATGTGATTATATTTTATACACACACTAAAAGGAAATCTCTTGGAAGTTCTGAACTCCATATAGTGGGTCTTCTCAAAGTTTAATTACAGTGGATTGGCCATGAACGACTTATTAATGTCAGTAAAAATTTGATTAGCTGCCCTCACGTTCGTACGCAGTCCTACATCGGCTCACTGTCACAGCAAAATACCCCACAATATCGGCATTGCACTAATTGACCAGCCGGACATATGGAGATACAGAATGAGATAACTTTGAAACGCTGCCAGGCGTGCTATCCCACACGAGTTGAGATATTAACAATGATCTACTCATGGAACGGTGATGCCCCAGGCTGGCTACTGCAAATCTCTGACCAACAGTCATTTATGTAAATGAGGAACAGCAGAGGGCCTATGGCACTACCTTGCGGAACGCCAGATATCACTTATGTTCTACTCGATGATTTACCGTCTGCCATTACGAACTGTGACCTCTCTGAGAGGAAATCACGAATCCAGTTACACAAATGAGACGATACTCCATATGCAATCAATTTGATTAATAGTCGCCGTTCCTCACAAGCGACTTTTAATCAAATTGAGTGCATATGGAGTATCGTCTCAGTTGTGTGACTGGATTCATGATTTCCTCTCAGAGAGGTCACAGTTCGTAATGATAGACAGTAAATAATCGCGTAGAACAGAAGTGATATCTGGCGTTCCGCAAGGTAGTGTAATAGGTCCTCTGCTGTTCCTGATTTACATAATGATCTAGGTGATAATCTGAGCAGACCCCTTCGATTGTTTGCAGATGACGCTGCAATTTACCGTCTAATAAAATCATCAGGCAATCAACTCCAATTACAAAATGACTTAGAGAGAATTTCTGTATGGTGCGAAAAGTGGCAATTGGCACTAAACAAAGAAACGTGCGAGGTCATCTACATGGATACTAAAAGAAATCCGATAAATTTTGGGTATAGGATAAATCGCACAAATCTAAGGGCTATCAATTCGACTAAACACCTAAAAATTACAATTACGAGCAACTTAAATTGGAAAGACCATATAGATTATATCAGGGGGAAGGCGAAACAAAGACTGCGCTTTTTTGGCATAACTCTTAGAAGATGCGCCAAACCCACTAACGAAACAGCCTACTTTACACTTGTCCGCCCTCTGCTGGAATATTGCTGCGCGGTGTGGGATCCTTACCGGGTAGCATTTACGAAGGACATCGAAAAGGTGCAAAGAAGGGCAGTTCGTTTCGTGTTATTGCGCAATAGGGGTGAGAGTGTCACTGATATGATACGCGAGTTGGGATGGCAGTTACTGAAACAAAGGCGGTTTCCTTTGCAGCGAGATCTATTTACGAAATTTCAATTACCAACAATGCTTAAATATTTTATTGACACCCTTCTACGTAGGGAGAAATGATCATCATAATAAAATAAGAGAAATCATAGCTCGAACGGAAAGATTTAGGTGTTCCTTTTTCCCATGCTCCATTCGAGAGTGGAATGGTAGAGAATTAGTATGAAAATGGTTCCATGAACTCTCTGTCAGGCACTTAAGTGTGAATTGTAGATTAACGATGTAGATGTAGATGTAGGCTATACAAGATGTTGTAGGGAGAGCACTACTTGTCGGATGGCAGGATCACGTGTGAAAGGGCTTGTAACCTCCCCCTCACTTATCGACCTTAATGACAGTGAAAAATTAGACCGTGTGTACCTAATGGAAATTTGGGAAAAGCAATTGTCACCCAAGTTAATCTGTCGGTAAAGAGGAAGGAAAGGGTTACATCTAAATGAAAGGAAAAATTCAAATGAAATTGGTGGAAATTAATTTTGAAAAAGGGTAAAGTTGATAAAGAAAGTAAATGTGCGGTCGTTACGTTAACAATTAACTGGCGTTAATTAGATATTTGAGATTTGGGGAAACTTATGGTCGCCAGTCCTATGGACATCTACTATAATAACTGAAAAAGAAAGGTTAATGCACATATAATTAGCACTAAAAGCGTGGCAACTTAAGGTTGACACGTTTAGTGTGAAAACTGTGTGTTTCTCAGAAGTAATAAATTTCGCTACACTCTGACGTAGTTTAGTAAAAGAATTAATAACACCAGAAAATTTAAAGTTAATTTAGTGTCTGAAATTAACAGTGAACTTTGTTTCTGAAGTACTACAAAATTAAATAAAATAATGTTAGTCTTGGGCTACCTCAACAATCAACCCAAAAGCAAATTGAATCTGTACAATTTAGAATAAGAGATTTAACTGTGAACTTGAATTAAATGATTTTGAAAAATTAACAATAGTAAAATTTAGTCCGTACCAAGCTGAGCTGCAGTCACAGGTAAGCTAAAATATGGCAACAAAACTCGCACTCTTAATTTTGTGCTTGGGTAATCTAAATATAGTTCTGTTTACTTTAACTGAACTTTGAAATTATAGCAGTGGAATGGAATGATATTTCTTTAATGGTGGCGGTTGAATTTCAACGACGCACGGGTTCATTTCGGAAAAGGAAGGGACCCTGCTTGGTAATGCAGTTGGGACAATGAGCAACAAAGGTTGTAAGGTGTATGCTTCGCCGGCGATGGGCGAAGCATGACAGAATCTCTGACCTGAGAGTAGTTTATTTGTTAGTTGTTGCTTGTCGCGAGTCTGCGCTAGTCTGCGCGAGTCGACAGTAGTAGTCGTTCGGATACAGTAGCGAGCGGACAGTAGTAGTCTGCGGGAGTCGGCATGCGTCGGCTGTGTGCTGTGCTCGCGACTCTGGTCAGGACTCTGGACGATGAATATTGCTGTAGAAGGTAAAGAAGCAGCATTGCGCATATCTAATAATGTATGTTAACCGTAATTAATTTGTTCAAAAAATGCCCCAATAATAGTTTTTTTTATAAAGTAAATCTTTTAAAGAAGAACATTCATTTCAATTTAAAGAATATATATATATATATATATATATATATATATATATATATATATATATATATACGCCAGCATTGCACGAAGCTGCGTCGAAGAATGTATAATTAAGAGCAGATATAGATGCAGTTTTTATTGAGGTAAGAATTTTTGCTTTTTTTTTCAGAATACAGGACCGAAGGTCAGCGCTGATGTCCTTATAAAATTTACCAGATATTATTATTTCAGTTAGGAGGTTACATTTGATTCATGGTTCATTATTTAATCAATATTATTGTGAGGTTTATGGTCAATTATCATTTTTTAATTTTTGTGGGGAGGTTACGCTTGGCTCCATTTTGCATTATTATTTAACAATATTTCGTGCGGGGAGGCTACAAGGTTCATGCTAAGTTGCTGTATTTCAGTGCTGCAAATGGAACAGTTTGAAAAGCTGAGGTCTGCCATACAGTTCTAAAACTTTACGTTCCTTCAGTCTTCCTTGTTGGTTGATTGAAGGTTTGAAGCCGTCGATCGAGGAGGTGGCGACAATCACTTATTGTCGGCCGTCGCTGTTGCAGAAGCTGAATGTTGGCGCGCCTTCTTCTCGGCACGGTCACCAGGCGAAACGGGCTCTTGATGTGTGCCAGCTAATGTTTCCCGTCCGCGACACCGTGCCAGAAACTATCATAGCAAGTCGAGCGCAATTACATGCTGCCAAACCCCGAAAGCACGGCAACTCACGGGAGCGTCACTCAAAACACTTGCTCCACCGCCCTACTCCAGCCAAACTCTGCTCTGCCCGCGCTCCACGCGGCATAGTTAACACTACCCGAGATCCTAAACACTTTGGTTCTTCACAAGACCTATCGATGTAATCGTTCGATAGCATAGTTTTCCCTAGGCAAGACCCAGCGTAAAAATACAAATAATATTAAAAAAAAAACAACTATACATCGACATAAATGCATAAATAAATAAATATATATATATATATATATATATATATATATATATATATATATATATATATATATATAAACTGTAAAAAATTCCATTTCGGTTGTCAGAAAATTTGAATAATGATGGCTCAATGGGGATTTGAATTGGTGTCCTCCGCCGACGTACCTGTGCAGCTCGCTGGATGCGACTGGGACGTGGTAGCACAGTCGTGTCGAAACACCCTCGGAGACTACGACAACAATCATGTATTGAGCCGGCTTGGTTTGTAACCCACTTTGTGCCTCTGCTTGCCTTTCACAGACAGCAGCGCCACTCCCTTTGAGCCTTATTCACCTTACAACGCTCGCCCGGGTGTTTCCCTCCCCGTAAGATGGAATTCCTGCTGAAAGGATGTCGTTTCGCCGCGATCGAGGAGTGCGGGCCTTTCCCGTGGGAAGTCTGTTCCCGCGGGCGGCCCTCGGCGTGAGCAGGGGAGATTCACCCGGCTACGCTTGGGAGCTGTTCCGCTCTGACGTGGTGTAATACGGGCAGAGGCCCGGCGCCTGCAGCACAACACGCGGGATGCAGGGCCGTGCGGCTCAGCGCCGCCAGGCTCGGAATGGAATAAAGAGAAGGCGCGCGACGCCTTGCTCGCTCTCCAGTTACAGCGCAGCGTGGTCGACTGAAATTCACTAATCGACGAAAACGGGATCAATGAACTGAATAAACGTATTGAACGGGAACGTCAGTTCTGATGTTTTGCGAAATATTGTTTATCTGATCATGAAGGGGCTTTCGGTTTTTAGCCCATCGTCAGGTGTCAAATGTATTTCGCAGCCACAGACAACACAACGTGCGACTTACCTAGCTATTACCCGCACAAATACTGAATGTACCTGAAATATAGAGGTTTTACAAAGGAAAGTACCACATTTTCATGCCATGCACAAATCGTTACATTTAACTGAAGATTAATTTTAATAATAGGTGAGAAGTAAATATAAAAATTATTGCTGAATAAGGAGTTGCTCTAGGCTGGCGACTGCTGGTGAAAGAGTAACTGCCTCTCGTGAAAGTGGGCTGATGACGGGGTGAATGAGAAGTGAAGTAAGTTGGGTAGTAGGAGATTGATGTGGGTTTTATGGGAGGACTGGAGAATGAGTTTTTTAGCCCATCGTCAGGTGTCAAATGTATTTTGCAGCCACAGACAACACAACGTGCGACTTACCTAGCTATTACCCGCTGAATGTACATGAGATACAGAGTTTTTACAAAGGAAAGTATCAAATTTTTTATGTCATCCACAAATCGTTACATTTAACTAAAGATTAATTTTAATAATAGGTGAGAAGCAAATATAAAATTTATTGATGAATACGGAGTTATTCTTGGTTGGTGACTGCTGGTGGAAGAATAGCTGCGTCTCGTGAAAGTGGACTGATGACGGGGTGAAGTAATATGGATAGTAGGAGATTGATGTAGGTTTTATGGCAGGATTGGAGAATGAGTTGGTTCGGTTTCTATCGGGGGATTAGATTTGCAATGAGAATTGGAGGAGTAACAGACCTTTGATATGTGGAGGTGATTGGAAAGGAAGGTACTATAGCTGGTAGGAAGGACAATTTTCTGCACGGATTTCTGGATCAAAAAGGGGGAACTGGCCGTAATCACCTGGGAACAAAATAAGAAGTGTGTGGAGATAAAGAGAAGGAGATATATCCTTTTAGAGGCACAATAGGGTCCAGGTTCAATGAGAAGTGTGGAGACGATATGACTTTCCGAGATTTTTAGGCGTTCCTGACATATTTTAGAAATCAGAGGAGAGGCGATAAAGGAGATGAATAAGGAAGGCGAGGGAGAGAGCATGATATTCAAGAATTTCAAAGTTCGCAAAAATTTGGCTGTGGAAAACCAGGCAACGTTAGCAATGGTAAGAATGGTTAGACAACGCTCTATTGGCGTGAATCACGGTGGAGGGATATATGTAGTAGCAGACTTTACGTCACATTCCACAGGTTTTATGGCGTTCTTAAATTAGTTCTACTGGCTTGCACAGTTCCCAGTTTCACACAAGGCCCTCAGGAAGAGATTCAGAAAAATTACCGTTTTGAAAAGAAAGTAATAAAATAAGCGATCGAGATAAAAACGGTGGACTCCAGCTAAACACGGCTTGAGACCCGACAATCGGAAGGTTGAAGCGGGCTCGTCGGACACACAACGAGAACATTGCCTTATATGGCGCTGGAGCCAACACCAGTGACGTCACAAAAGGCAATGCTGCTATATAAGGACGGTAACAGCAGCCAAAAGACAGTCACCGCTTGACAATGGCTGAGGAGTACTCAGCCGAAAGCCTTTTGGATTCTAAACAACTTGGCGAAACCATGCATTCGTTTACACTTTTCTATATTATTCCTATCATCAGAAGATTTATAAGAGGAAAGAATTCTGGCACGGGGGTCATCAGTTATGAGCTGCCATTCCTTTCAAAGCTATACTCAATTGTTCCAACCAAATTATGAACATGATTTATGCCCTGAAATACTCTCCCAGGAAATTAATATTGCCATTAATTATGCGATTTGGCTTCTGAATAGCAATAGGAGATGTAAAGTTTAGCGAAGTGCAGGCAGAGGAGTAAAGTTAGTAGGAAGTAACACAACTGAACATTGATCATAAACGTGAAATGTAAATCACGCACTACGAAGTTGGTTTGAAAAGTTCTCGGAACGGAATAGAAAAAAAGTACTTACATCACTGAAACATTTTTTTTTTCAATGCAGTCTCCTTGTGAATTAATGCACTTGGTCCAACGATGTTCCAGTGCCTTGATCCCATCTGGAAATGTGTTTCCTCCAGGCCTGCAAAATAGTTGTCAACTCCGGATATCAACTCTACATTTGAAGTGAATCTTCGTCCACCAAGAAAAATGTTCAGTTTCGGGAAGAGAGGGAAGTCTGACGGAGCCATATCAAGTGAATAAGGGGGTGTGGCAACTATTCATATCTTAGTTCGTGTAATTTTGCCATGGTGGCGGCACATGTGTAGGGGCGAGCATTGTCTTAATGAAAGATGACTTTCTTCCTTGCTAAACCTGACGTTTTTTTGCAATTTGTCCAGGAGGTTAGCATAGTATTCTACGGTAATTGTTTTCCCATTGGGGAAATAGCCTAAGAACAGAATTCGCTTCGCATCCAAGAACACTGATGCCAAGACCCTTCCCGCCGAGGGAATTATGTTTGCTTTCTTTGGTGGAGGAGGGTCAGCATGTTTCCACTATTTTGACTGTTGTTTTGTCTCTGGGGTATAGTTGTGCACCCAAGTTTCATCTGTGGTCACAAACCGGCACAAAAAATCTTGTTCGTTGCTCCTAAAACGGGCAAAACATTGTTCCGATATCTCCATTCTCATGCGTTTTTGATCGAGCGTCAAGAGTCGTGGCACCCATCTTGCAGATAATTTTTTCATTCCTAATTCTTCAGTTAAAATGTGATATACCCTTTCAAATGACATCTGGCAAGCGTGAGCAATTTCACGCACTTCCAATCGGCGATCCTCCACAACCATTTTGTGCACTTTTGCAGTGATTTCTGGAGTAGTGACACATCTTGGTCGACCACTGTGCGGATCATCATGTAAGCTCTCCTGACCAAATTTAAATTCATTTGTCCACTTGTCAACAGTTGAATATGAAGGAGCACAGTCCCCTAGTGTATTCTGGAAATGGGCATGAGTGTCCTTTGATTTCATACCTTTCTTTATGAAGTACTTAATCACTGCTCGAATCTCGATTTTTTTCCATCTATGCAAATCACTACGCGGGATTAGACACTGGACTCGCATTCGGAAGGACGACGGTTCAATCCCGCGTCCGGCCATCCTGATTTAGGTTTTCCGTGATTTCCCTAAATCGCTCCAGGCAAATGCCGGGATGGTTCCTTTCAAAGGGCACGGCCGACTTCCTCCCCCGTCCTTCCCTAAACCGATGAGACCGATGACCTCGCTGTCTGGTCTCCTTCCCCGACCACCCAACCAAGCAACCAACTACGCGGGAAGCACAACAGAGCCACGTCACCGCCACAGCTCTCTTCTAAGAGCACTGACGTGGCACGTGTTTACAGGCAACAGTCCAATGAATATCACGTGAAAATCCTCTCACGGTTATTTCGAGAACTTTTCAAACCAACCTCGTATATAGCCTCAAAGTATAAGAAATCGTAATTTATATATCCTAGTTGTGTAGGGAATATGTTTTTCTGTAGGGAATATGTTTTTCTCATCTGTTACGTACACTGTCTAATAACCTATAAACATAGAGCTCGTATAGTGTATGAGATGATTTACAATTAAATCACTTCACCCGCAGGATATCTCGGAGAACTGTATCAGCTTCAACTTACCTGGACTGCTGGAAATTTCTTATTCGAAAAATAAATGCGAGAAGCGAGAAATGTACAATGTAAAACCTGACCAAAATGCATCGTAAGCGTAGGGAACGCATTTTCCATGTACCGAAGCTTAAACATTAAAACATGGAGACAAAATACATATCGCATAATTGACAAGTAAGAAACTCAGTGTAATATACAAGCAGATTAGACAAAGAGATCAGCCATGGTGACTGTGAAAACACCGTATATAAAAAGATAAATTCACAAATCGTTTAGAGTTATAGTCGCAGGTGAGAGAAGCTGTTTGTAAATGATTTGAATTTACAAATACCTATCACAGAGACGGAGCTCGATCACCACATGCTGTGAATCAACCTAAAGTGAGAACAAAGTCTCAGGATGCTGCACGTGAAGTGCATGTACAGTCGTGCTCAAAAGTATCCGAACGACCTGAATTGCATTTCGCCGGATCCGCATGCAACTCACATAACGCAGCTGTCTAGCAGGTCCTCTAATCGCTCCTTGGTACAGTCGTTTGACTATTGAAAATGGTTCCAACAAGTCACCACTAGAAAACACTGCTCTGTATCGCAATAACTCAAGATGTAAAGTAATAATACGATACTACAAATATCAGGGAACACCTTATCACAGATAAGACTGTCCTTAAGGATTGTGAGCTCGCATTTATTACAATAAATGACATACCTGAAATGTTACCACTCTCATTATTACGTCAGATAGGTAATGCACGTAGTAAGTTCATCTTACTCATGATTTCCTCTTCAAAGTAACATACCGTACTTATTAATTAACACAAAATGACATTAAAAATCTAAGTAATTCACGAGCAGCTAGTTGAGAATATGTATGAACTTCAAATGACACGACGAACCGTCTCGTTCTGCATATGGATTCAAACCCAGGTCATGCAGACTAAGCAAAGATTTCGTGACCGACGGAAACTAACAGTCATCGCTGATTAGGCATACAGAGAGTGATATACCTCGATTTCAGACAGTATGAATTAGCAAATACCAACTTTAAACTACATAACGCAAACATTTTTAACGGACGCGAATTCCTACCCAGCACCTATTGTGCCTGTTAACGAACTACTTGTGATACCTCATACACAAAATACTTACGCAGAGCTATCAGACGAAAAGATCAACCTGTCACAAACTGTGGGAAATTTGTTTTACAACCTTCGTGCCTGGATAATGAGCTTTTTCCTATTTAAGATGCCTGTGAACATTGCTACTTGAGACGATTTAAGACGAAACTAAATTCCTTCAGCTACGACAATGTTTAAAGAAATCGTCTTAACGGCACTAAATCGTGGTTTGTGAATCGTTTACCGGCCGTACTCTGCCGCATTTCGCTGGCTGGACGGCATAAAGCTTACTGACAAATTTCACAAAAGGAAAACAGGGACGACATGTCTCCCATTGGAAGGTCATGTTGTTTTATTTAAATGATTACAAAATCGGGTAACACGAACAGTCAGGTTGTCAGTATAAGGACATTACTGTTGCCAGTATGATGTTGCACTGCCCAGGGCCTGTAATGATAAAGGACCCGTTTAGGTCAGGCATATTTTATATAGAAGCGGAAGAGAGAGCACCACTAAATTCTAATCCGTATGCATTGCATACACACAGAAATTACTGTTACAGTGTACTTACGGAGCCCAATGAGTGAATTGCGTATTTTCCGGTGAGAAAGAGCACTGGCAAACAGTCTTCGCTACATTAGGTTACTTAATTAGGTGTCACTCTGAGCTAGAATTTATGGTCAGCGACTAAGTGTAAGGTCAATGAGTCGGATGCGAGTTTTGCAACTGTGAAATACTTTCCTACACTATAGAAGCGAATATTAAATTTGAACTAACATTGCGAAAATTTTCTACTTGTATAGCTTAGAATGAAAATCTTTCTGTTTATTGCAAAGGAAACAATTGATTTTCTAAAACATTGTCTGTCATACACAACTTGAAACAGGTCATGTCGACCAAATCATATGGAAGACCTGACAGCGACGTGTATCGGAAGGCAGCAAGATCTGCTCATTCTTTTTGATTTCTCTCTCTCTCTCTCTCTCTCTCTCTCTCTCTCTCTCTGTCACACACACACACACACACACACACACACACACACACACACACACACACACACACACACACATTCTTTTTTTTTTTTAATTAGTTTGTTGTGCTCGACCATCGGCGAGGCCCGAAAACGTCTGTGAATGAGTTTCTTAGTTTTGAGTACACTTACGAAAGAAATATAAAAACAACTATGAGAGTTACTGTTTTATGATGCTTAGTTTGCAGTCAGTTCTGAGTATTATTAGTAACTACGCTCCAGTCCCTAAACATAGTTACAGAAATGCGAATCAGACGCATTACGTATTCCAGGCCGTAGCAGCCGCGACTTGGAGACACCAGCTATGGTCACTTCCCAGCCCGCTATAAGATCACATCGGTTCGTCTTCTTCCTACTGGTACTGTAACTGAGATTTGGCAACAAAGCAACGTATGTTTGGCAACTCTGTGATCGACGAGTTACTTCCTTGTGTGCACGGAATTAAGCCTCAAAGTTCAATTGATTTTACCTGTCATTTCCATTGAATAATCTCAGTTATTATCGCTTGAGGTGTAACAAAGGATTGTAAACTTCGGTTTATGAGTTCTAGCCACTATTGGCCTCGTAAGAGGAAGCCGACACATACACCTGTTCGCCAGCTCTGTGGTAAGGTTTTGAACTGTGAAAAAGCTTCTGTTATGGTTCGCAGTTCCCGTCCCACTGACTTCAACGTTTTTACCCCTTCTGTGAAAGAGCTACAAGCAGTCAGATCAAACATCAATAAGGAAATCGCAAGAAAATACTTTCGGCTCATAGTGCAATGGTGAAAAACTTACAATGCTGCACAACAGGTAACGCCTCTTTCCGCTGCTGACCAGCAAATTTTGGGTTTCTAGAAATACATAACTATATTTATGAAATGCCAAATTTGCATACCTCTTGAGTATGACACAGCATACCAATTAAACACAGACCCAATCAAAATCTAAGCGAGTAGTATTTTACAAATTCGTGTCGATAGAGGCAAGCTCGTATACAGATACTCAGTTTCATAAAAACAGATTTTCGTCGTAAGATTATTGTGGGTAGTTTTATTACATTTCTTATAATACAGCTCACAATTTTCGTAAGGTTTCCTTTAGTGTTGTTAAAACAATAGTAAACATGAGAGAGAGATTAATAATCAACGATATATGCGAATTCTCTGATGTTATCTATAACAGTCTGAAAATGCACATGCAGTTTATTGATTACATGCATGTAGAAAACTTGTTCTGAATTAAAGCTGTCAAACAAGTTTTCAAGAAGAATAAAATGCCACTACCAGACGACAGCTAATGTAGAAAATACTTTTCCGACGTATTTTGGCACGATGCGCTCTCCCCATACATATTACAAAAGTTTCAAGATGCATCTGCTACCTGGTTATTTATTATATCTGAAAAGAATAAAATGTCGCAGAAGTTAGCTCTTTTCCCACATGCGACTATTTTGGGTTCAGAAGTGAAGAGAATTATGTTACATGTTACATTAGATTGATAACTTTAGCAGACAGCAGAATTGCGTTTTAAAAATATATAGCAGTGAATGTACTCGAACTCGAGACATCTTATCTACCGCACGCGATACGTAGCATTACCCTACTAGCTGGCACGTAGGTATAACAGCTCAAGAAGTCAAGATCAATTCCTCCAGAACTTCTGCATTCCACAGCGCTGTGGGATAATGCATATGGCCACGTCAATACTTATGAGAGACAAACAGTTATACCTTTTCTTTTGCACTGCACGACGTTTTCAACAAACAGATAGCGCTCAGTAGCTCAAGTGGAAAGGAAAACTTCATATTTCAATTTCTGCATCCTACACTGTTGGCTGTTCTGTGTAGGTGGCAGTTACGTGATTTTATTTCGGTGATCACAAAACAAAGTTGAATGTATGCACTGGGTATCCGAGGCATCTAGTTCATGGTGATTCGGTCAACCAAGTAAAAGAATTTACTGAACATGCTGCAAATTGATACAGGGAGCCTGTGTGTCAGAATTCTCAGCCAGTGTGGCACAACGGCGTTATGATAGAAAATGAGCCAGTGAGGAGAGGATTTGGTGGTCTGTTGGGCTGATGATAGGTTCATATATCTATCGTCTGGGTTCGATTCCAATTTCGGTCAGTGATTTTAGATAGGGAGAGACAGATTCCATTCTATTCTGGCTACACCAAGTGGAGAAGATATAATGACATTGTGGTCTGAAATTCACTTTAAAAATGATATTCCTTCTCTACCAAGTAAACGTTAGTGGTGTGGTGACATATAGAAACTCTATCACTAGTAACCTTTCTTATACTAGTTATTTATTTCTACTAACGAAACAAACGCTATGTAGGATCACAGGACACTTATGCCATCTTTTATCTGAGCTTCTGTATGTCGATAAAATTGGTTCTGAACTGGGAATGCAACTCAGACCGCCCTTAACGCGGAATTTGTTCTCTTCGTGACAATACAGCTCGGCTACAGTTTGTTGTTTGTACAAAACTGCAGATTCCTCAACATCTCCACATATTGCGCGTGAATGGGTTCGAATCATGGCCCGTCACTAAAGATTTCATTACGTATTATCAAGATCTACCACGAGAACACCTATCTGCTGGTGGATAATAATTTCGATGTTTAATGTATTTTCATTCGGTGTCCACACTAACGATGTTTGAGTTTTTGACTCCCAATGAGACACAGAACTATTTGCGAGATCACTGTAAGCTCAAGATGTTATTCCGAGCTGCTGGTGGAGAAAAATTTGGTAGCTGACGTCTCTTTGTGTGTAGTCAACAACGATATGTGTGGAGCTCTATTCCCAGTCAGCACTGAACTCTTTGTCTTATTATTTCTAGTTCAAACATGCTCACATGTCGCTGCTGGTGCAACAAACCCATATTTAACGTTCGTTTTCTCTAGAATATAACAGCGATAGGTGCCGGGTTGGAGTCCAGGGAAGGAAAAAATTAATGTTTCGTCTCGTCACTTCAGTTAAAACATCTAGCTACTGCCAAGAAAATGCGATATGTCACAGTTGATTGTGCTTCGATATCTATCTTATTAGGTTCTGGGTTCCAATCCCTGTCCAACACAAAGGTTTACCTCACGACATTTCCAGTAAGTTACTTGTTAAGAAGCAATATTTAACATCTCTCGTAGTTCGTTAACAGGGACAATAGGTGCTGGGTAGGAATTCGCGTCCGTTAAAAATGTTTGCGTTATGTAATTTAAAGTTGGTGTTTGCTAATTGATACTGTCTGAAATCGAGGTATATCACTCTCTGTATGCCTAATCAGGGATGACTGTTAGTTTCCGTCGGTCACGAAATCTTTGCTTAGTCTGCATGACCTGGGTTTGAATCCATATGCAGAACGAGACGGTTCGTCGTGTCATTTGAAGTTCATACATATTCTCAACTAGCTGCTCGTGAATTACTTAGATTTTTAATGTCATTTTGTGTTAATTAATAAGTACGGTATGTTACTTTGAAGAGGAAATCATGAATAAGACGAACTTACTAGGTGCATTACCTACCTGATGTAATAATGAGAGTGGTAACATTTCAGGTATGTTATTTATTGTAATAAATGCGAGCTCACAATCCTTAAGGACAGTCTTATCTGTGACAAGGTGTTCCCTGATATTTGTAGTATCGTGGTATTACTTTACATCTTGAGTTATTGCGGTACAGAGCAGTGTTTTCTAGTGGTGACTTGTTGGAACCATTTTCAATAGTCAAACGACTGTACCAAGGAGCGATTAGAGGACCTGCTAGACAGCTGCGTTATGTGGGTTGTATGCGAATCCGGCGAAATGCAATTCAGGTCGTTCGGATACTTTTGAGTATGACTGTACAAGAAAAGGCGAAAAGACACGACTTTACCGAACTTGGATGTTATCAAGTATCCAAATCTTATGAATGCAACTGAAATGTTCGTTGCTTGCTGCAGTCTCACCATTACACAGAGGGTTGCTGGTTGAAAGCGTTCACGTCAAACATAAAACAAATGTTTGAATATTGCTTGTTACTGCGCACTGACCGCAGCGAATGATGGAACGAGTGTCGACACGAGAGTG
This sequence comes from Schistocerca serialis cubense, assembly GCF_023864345.2. Classification (NCBI taxonomy): domain Eukaryota; kingdom Metazoa; phylum Arthropoda; class Insecta; order Orthoptera; family Acrididae; genus Schistocerca; species Schistocerca serialis. The sequence continues at coordinate 1,235,304,018 of NC_064638.1, forward strand.
TCTTTGTACCGTGTGGTTGTGATTGAACGTCACTACTCAGAGAGGTCCAGTTTAAAAAAAAAAAAAAAGTTCAAATGCGTGTGAAATCTTATGGGACTAAACTGTTAAGGTCATCAGTCCCTAAGCTTACACACTACTTAACCTAAATTATCCTAAGGACAAACACACGCCGGCCGGGGTGGCCAAGCGGTTAAAGGCGCTACAGTCTGGAACCGCGCGACCGCTACGGTCGCAGGTTCGAATCCTGCCTCGGGCATGGATGTGTGTGATGTCGTTAGGTTTAAGTAATTCTAAGTTCTAGGGGACTGATGACCTTAGAAGTTAAGTCCCATAGTGCTCAGAGCCCCTTGACAAACACACACACCCAGGCCCGAGGGAGGACTCGAACCTCTGCCGGGACCAGCCTCACAGTCCGTGACTGCAGCGGCCTTAGACCGCTCGGCTAATCCCGCGCGGGCAGAGGTCCAGTGTGGGCTGTAAATGTCATAAGGCAGCGAAATTGGCTAGATATTCTACCTCGTTAATGCGGAACCGATCTCCACTAGAAAAAAAAGTTCCTATTTTGGTTGCATATCTGAAGCTGTGAATGCAAGAAAGACGTATATAAATGTTTCTGTATGTAAAAGCTTAGGAACGGGACATTGGCATAAAAGGTCAAACAAGTGAGAAAGGTTTTATGCTGATTTTATTATTAACTGCCACTTACAAAATTTGTTCAGTATGAGTACCGGAGACTGCGACGATGTTGTACAACGCCAGATTTACACCTGGCGGTAGAAAATTTGAACTAAGTTTTTTATAGCTTAAATCGGTTCAGAATTATCATATTGGCATATCTGCCAAGTTTTGATGCCATGATTGCAGCCCGCACTGGACTACCATGACTAGCTGCACTTTAATTATAACCACCTGGTATTTCACACGCAAGATGCTCAGTGTTCTCATTGGCCGGTGTAGCATCCGCGTGATATATAATTTTTTACACTTTCAGAAACAGTATAACAATAATTAGATTAAAAGTCTGTATTCGTTGGTTATCTTCAATGATATATAATTAAACGTCAACTACGTTACTTTTGCAGATACAGTTAGTCACACAATAGCCAAGACAGGCTGTATGGATAAGGAATCTCATCAGCATACTTCACATATTAACTTTCGCAAATTCCAAACAATTATAAAAGCATTTTTTCCTCAGAAAAGATATCGTTACAAAAAATGAGTACAGTTAACGTTCCTAGATACAAATGAGAAGTGTCTCTCTTTTGATTTACATCAGTTGAATGAGCCAATAAGTTCTTCCCAACAGCAATATAACGGATTACCATGTTCCTGGGCGTCGTACACCGCCGATCTAAGGCTCTTAGACATAGAGAATGAACGGCACAAATTGCAGGACACATTCCTCACAAGTAGGCGAAGAAATTGTGTCGTGTGAAATTGGGCCTGGATACGCTTTGTTTCCATGTTTCAAATCATTTTCTCCAACTCATTAATCATGGGAAACGCACACGAACAGAAAGCACCAGCACACCACATGCAACTCTCTCACAAGAGATGTTCAATATACCCTCCGTGCGCAATAATACATGCATAAACCAGCCGCCGTAGTGAATCTCGAGCCGGCCGCTGTGGCGTAGCGGTTCTAGGCGCTTCAGTCCGGAACCGCGCTGCTGCTACGGTCACAGATTCGAATCCTGCCTCGGGCTTGGATGTGTTTGATGTCCTTAGGTTAGTTAGGATTAAGTAGTTCTAAGTCTAGGGGACTGATGACCTCAGATGTTAAGTCCCGTAGTACTTAGAGCCATTTGAACTATTTGAAGTGAATCTCCGATGGACTGATACATCCATAGAGTAAATGAATTTTATCCATAGTGGATGCTGTTGAACTCCGTGGCTGTCCCTTTATAGGGTGTAGAAAAATTTCCGCTACCAGTCACAATAAAAGGTTATTTATTTGTCGCACGACCGGTTTCGAGCTTGCACCCATCCTCAGGTGTTTATACATTCGTGTGCACTGGTCGCGTGACAAATAAATAACGTTCTATTGTGACTGCTAACGAAAATTTTTCTACGCCCCATCCATAGAGTATTGCGTATGGTTTCGCAGCCTTCCATAATACGGCAAAGAGACTCTGAACATCTTGTACTGGGGTACCGTACACAAAGGGTTTCAAATGTCCCCACAAATAAAATGCCCCACGTTCCCGAAGACGATGATCAATGGCTCCAACAAACGTTTTCCTGTCGGGGCGTCTTCGTCCTGGAAATCTCCCCCGGTAAAAACGCTGTGCGCGAGCGCCATGGCCGTCAATTAATTCATACATCAACTGGGCATCTGTCATCTCTGCGTTTGTGTACACTGCCACTGCACGAGACAAGTCTGTGACTAAGTCCAAGTAGTAACCCGTGTGTCTGCAACGCACGTACCGATCGCTAGAACAGATGATGTTACCTGTAAACAAGCAGTGACACACATAAAACAAAACATTGGCGGTGCGCAACGTAACCAGACGTCACCAAGAGTGGAAGTTCCCCACGATTGTAACATTCTGTTCTTGTGTGTTTCCCAGGCTTGATGAGTTGGAGAAAACGAGTTGTAACCTGCAAACAAAGCGTTTCCAGACTCATCTTGGTAGAACAAAATTCCTTCGTCTACGTATGAGGAATGTGTGCTGCAATTTGTGCCGTACATTTTCTTACACCCTGTATAATGCGTAATTAAGCGGAGCAGTCGCGAATTTTGTCCTGCTCGTTGTCAGGCCAGTGCCAGAAAAGGTGAAGACTGAAGATTAGAAACTGTGACATCGTGACAGACAAATAATAAACGTAATTCAATCAGTGATACTGATATAAATGGTTCTACAGGCTTCTGTGCTTCAAAGACTAATAACTGAACACACACACACACACACACACACACACACACACACACACACACACGCATGCACACGCACTTAAAACGCACACCGCAAGTATTGCGGAAATCGAAATTGCTTTTGACGTGCGGTTTTCACAGAATGGATTGGTAGTCAGGGGCTGCTTTTTGTTAGCCAATAAACGGATACTAATTATACTTAGAAAGCGTATTTTTTGTGCAAACATACACTATTTTTAAAATGGAACAATGATCATTGACATTAACAGACTAAAACTAGGGTAAATTAGCATGTCAGTGGTGTTGGTTGCAGGATTATAGTGCGGGTCATTTTCGAGATATCGTGTTTTGAAAAGTTTCCACTCCGTCACTTGTTTGTGCCATTCAACCTGCGTTGTTGCTAAGTATGATGTTATGTTTGCTTACAATGTGCCTGTGCGTTCTTGTGTGCATTACGACTTTTTAGTCAATGTGTAACACAGTAGCAGTAGCTCGCGAGTGGACGATGGGATTTCCAACGCAAAAAAAGCCGACATGCTCATGGTGTGTAGAGACTGTAGGAAAACGCAGTTTATTCTTGCACGGTGTATGTGGCATGATACCCCGATGGGCGTCAACTATCTCGGCAATTATTTATCAACGTCTTCAACCACTTACGCGAATGTGGTAGTGTTCCAAGATGGCCGCCGAGTAAGTGACGCCAGAAACCATTTCCAGAAAGTTAAGTGATTTAGACAGGAATATAATTTAGTTTAACGCTGACAACAAATTAAATACGTGCATTAGTGTATCGTTTAGTCTTGCCGTTAAAGGTTTGACTTTTCTTTGCGTATTTTTTCAGAAAACACGAAAAGATCGTAACTTCGCGAAGTCGCGCTTAGGCTTAAATTTTGTAAACGTGTTTGTTTCTTGTTTCAAGGTAATTTAACTAGTTTCTCGGTAACAAATAAGTAAACTACCGTAAATAGCGTATAACTTCATTGTTTTAATACAGATTTCAGAAAAACAGCGTAACTTTATATCAGAAACTTGCCTATATACATTTGTTTATAGGCCTAATTCTCGTAACGTTTTTGGAGAATCAAAGTTAAAGTATCTCGTTTAATTGTCCTTTTTTCATTCCATAGAGTGAAATATATAATAAATAGCGTATACCTTCGTTGTTTTCATACAGATCTCAGAAAAACAGCGGAATTTTAAATCAGAAACTTGCTTATATACATTTGTGAATAGGCTTAATTCTTGTAACGTCTTTTTTGATTTTCGGTAATTTAATTGATTTGTTCTAGCTAAAGTATTATTTTTGCCATGGGTGAGAAGTGCTTGACTTGCCGTAGAATTGTTAGTTCCGGGGTTTGGTGTGATGGATGCAGTAGTTTTTTTCACTGGGGGGACTGCAGTGGCGTGGGTGTTGGGAAAGTGGATCAGGTTCATCAGTGGTTATGTAGGATTTGCAGCAGAGATAGGAAGATAGTGGAACAGGAGGGGAAAATTGCTGCCCTTCAGGCTGAGCTAGATCAGGCTAGGGAAGATCTGGACAGGTTAAGGAGGGAGAAGGGCAAAGAGAGGTGGGAAGTGGCAACAGGTAGCAGAAAGAACAGGCCTAGAGCTAAGCCTGACAGTTTTGTGGTGAATGTCAAAAATAAGTTTGACCTGTTGCTTCAGTTAGAAACTGATGAGCCTCAAGCAAAGGTAGGTGTAGACAGGACACAACAAACTTTCAATAGGAAATTGAAAAAGAATGTAGGAAAGTCATCGAAAAGGAAGAAAGTTTTGTTGTTAGGCAGTTCTCATGCCAGAGGTGTAGGCCAACTTCTGCAGGAGGAATTAGGACCAGAATACCAGGTCACAAATTTTTTCAAACCAAGTGCTAGTCTGGATCAGGTGACAGAGGATTTAGGTTCACTCTGTAAAGGATTTACCAGGGAAGACACCGTGGTTATTGTGGGAGGGCCAGGGAACAGCATCGACAGAGATCCTGGATACAGTATAGAGTGTTACCTGGTAAAGATTGCGTCGGCATCGAGACACACCACTGTTGAATTTGTATCTGTCCTGAGACGCCATGACCGGCCTCATTTGAACTCTTCTGTTGGGAGAGTTAATTTGGAGTTGGAACGGCTGCTTGGGTCGGGTGCGGGGGCTCATATTGGTGTGGTTCCTGTTGATTATCTCAGTAGGTGGGACTATACCAGCCACGGCCTACATCTCAACAGGAAAGGGAAGGGGAAACTGGCTGGGGTAATAGCAGGAAATTTAAGGGGGGGAGGCACTGCCATGAATGGTAAAATACCAGTGGTTACAGGTGTTGGAGCAGCACCTTTTTTTAGGATAGGTAAGACAGAAAGATGTCAAGTTCTACGAGAGGTCAGGATTGAAACAAATCTTCAGTTTAGGAAAGAAATTAAACAGCACAATTCTAGCCCATTGGATCACCAATCACAGCTATCAATTATAAATTTTCACCAATCACCAGAAATTTTATCTCCACCAAGTTGTACCTCAGTCCTAGGTAATTGCATTGATGAATTAAAGTCACCCAACCCAATTGACATAATCTGCCTCTCTGAACACCATGTGACCACTGGTATGGGAACTAGGCCTAAGCACAATGAGAAACTCAGACAGGAGAGTACTGCAAATGTTGGAATAAGGAAAGGTTCTCATAAAAGTATAATTAAAAATAATGTAAGTATATTTCATCAAAATATTGGGAGTTTAAAGAACAAAGTAGATGAGCTTCTGGTTTGTTTAGAAGATTTAGAAGCTGAGAATGAAATAGATATACTATGCCTGTCTGAGCATCACATTGTTACTGATATGGATAAGGTAAATGTAAATGGTTATAAGCTCTCTGCACATGTAATGAGAGAAAATATGGAGAAAGGAGGAGTTGCCATATATGTCAAAAGTTATCATTGTGCAAAAAGTATAGAAACAAAAAAGTTTTATGTAGAGAAACATATAGAAGCATGTGCCTGTGAGCTTAAATTAAATAAAGGCACATTTATAATTGTAACTGTATATAGGTCCCCATCAGGAAATTTTCATCTATTTCTGAAAAAATTGGACTCCTTGTTGTGCTATCTGTCAGACAGGGGGAAGCAAATTATTATTTGTGGGGACTTCAATTTAGATTCTCTGAAAGAGGGTAATAGGAAAAATGACCTTGAAGTATTACTCGGTTCTTTCAATTTGACACCCGTTACTGATTTTCCTACTCAGGTGGTAAAGGATAGCAGCTCACTGATAGGTAACTTCTTTATAGACCAAGATAAGTTTAACCAGATAAATGCTCAGCCTGTTGAGAATGGTCTTTCTGATCATGGTGCACAGCTAGTTACAATATATGTCATAGCTCCATTCAGCAATACTAAACAGTCCTCCAAAGTAGTACGTTCAGTCAACGGTTTAACAATTGCAAATTTCGGGGAAAGACTACAGCAGTTACACTGAGATGAGGTGTACCGTGAACCTGATGCCAATTTAAAATATAATTTATTTAATGACATTTTTGTAAATGCATTTGAAAACTGCTTCCCCAAGAAAATAGTTAAATATACTCGTAAGAAACCTTGTAACAAACCATGGCTTACTAAGGGTATAAAAATATCTTGTAACCGGAAAAGGGAAATGTATCTGACAGCAAGAAAGAGTAGTGACCCAGAAACTATCAAAAATTATAAAAATTACTGTGTTATATTAAGAAAAGTTATTAAAAAATCCAGGAGTATGTGTATCATGTCTGAAATCAGCAACTCTGATAGTAAAATTAAAACAATTTGGAATATTATTAAAAGAGAAACAAGTCAACCAAGAGCAGAGGAAGACAGTATTACCATCATATTGAATGAAAACTTTACGAACAAAAAGTCAGAAGTTGAAAATATTTTTAATAATCATTTTCTAAATGTTGTGGATATAGTAGGATCCAGGTGTTCATTAGAAGATGCTAGGCTGTTAATGGAAGAGGCCATACCTATGCAATTTGATACAATTGAAATCTCACCCACTTCTCCCTCTGAAATTAGGAAAATAATAAACTTGCTTAAAAGCAAAAACTCACATGGAATTGATGGCATTTCCTGCAAAATACTAAAAGCTTGTTCTCAACAGATAAGTAAGATTCTCAGCCACCTGTGTAATAGCTCTCTGGAACAGGGCATTTTCCCTGATAGACTGAAATATGCTATTGTTATACCTTTGCATAAAAAGGGGGATAGATCTGATGTCAACAATTACCGTCCAATCTCCCTTCTAACAGCTTTATCCAAAATTTTTGAGAAAGTAATGTATTCAAGAGTAGCTTCACATATCTGTAAAAATGAAGCACTAACAAAATGTCAGTTTGGTTTCCAGAAAGGTTTTTCAACAGAAAATGCCATATATGCTTTCACCAGTCAAATTTTGAATGATCTGAATAACCGAACACCACCCATTGGGGTTTTTTGTGATCTCTCAAAGGCTTTTGATTGTGTAAATCATGAAATTCTGCAAGACAAGCTCAAGTATTGTGGCATGAGTGGGACAGTGCACAAATGGTTTAATTCGTACCTAACTGGAAGAGTGCAGAAAGTTGAAATAAGTAGTTCACGTAACATGCAAAGATCAGCACATTCCTCAAACTGGGGAACTATCAAGAATGGGGTTCCACAAGGGTCAGTCTTGGGTCCTTTGTTGTTCTTATTATATATTAATGACTTGCCATTCTATATTCATGAAGAGGCAATGTTAGTTCTCTTCGCTGATGATACAAGTATAGTAATCACACCTGAGAAACAAGAATTAACTGATGAAATTGTCAATACTGTCTTTCAGAAAATTACTAAGTGGTTCCTTGTAAACGGACTCTCACTGAATTTTGATAAGACACAGTACATACAGTTCTGTACAGTGAATGGTATGACGCCATTAATAAATATAGACCTTAATCAGAAGCATATAGCTAAGGTAGAATATTCCAAATTTTTAGGTATGTCCATTGATGAGAGATTAAATTGGAAGAAACACATTGATGATCTGCTGAAACGTTTGAGTTCAGCTACTTATGCAATAAGGGTCATTGCAAATTTTGGTGATAAACATCTTAGTAAATTAGCTTACTACGCCTATTTTCACTCATTGCTTTCATATGGCATCATATTTTGCGGTAATTCATCACTGAGGAATAAAGTATTTATTGCACAAAAGCGTGTAATCGGAATAATAGCTGGAATCCACCCAAGATCATCCTGCAGACATTTATTTAAGGATCTAGGGATATTCACAGTAGCTTCTCAGTATATATACTCTCTTATGAAATTTGTTATTAACAACCAAACCCAATTCAAAAGTAATAGCAGTGTGCATAACTACAATACTAGGAGAAAGGACGATCTTCACTATTCAAGATTAAATCTAACTTTGGCACAGAAAGGGGTGAATTATACTGGCACTAAAGTCTTTGGTCACTTACCAAATAGTATAAAAAGTCTGACAGATAACCAACAAGTATTTAAGAAGAAATTAAAAGAATTTCTGAATGACAACTCCTTCTACTCCATAGAGGAATTTTTGGATATAAATTAAGAAAAAAAGAAAAAAAAAACAAAAAAAAAATAAAGAAAAACAAAAAAACACAAAAAAATAAAGTTGTTATATTAACTTAAGTATGTTGTTAAATTAACCTAATTATGTCATGTATTGGAAAATTCAACTCGTTCCACATCATTACGAAATATCGTATTCATGATCCATGGAACTAGTATTAATCTAATCTAATCTAATCTAATCTAACACACCTAGACAATTAACAGAAAGAAACAAGTGACGGCAGAAGAGGCAGAAATTAACGTCCTTGTTGCTGTTGCATTTGATCCGCACGTTAGCTCCTGCGTAATCGCTGGAGGAAGTTACATGAGTCAGGTAAGTGCCCTACACATTCTCCATCGACATTGGTTCCATCCCTATCACGTCTCTCTCCATCAAGAGCTGCGTGGAGACGATTACGAGAATAGTATTAACTCCTGTTCTTCGGCATAAAGGCAGGATGTATCGTGTGTCGTGTTCACTGATGAAGCCACTTTTACCAAATAAGCCCAGGTAAATCGCTGAAACATGCACTGTTGTGCTGTTGATAATCCCCATTGACTTCAAGTGGAACTTCAGCGTCCGTGGAGTCTAAACGTGTGATGTGGGATACTCTACCATCAGCTCATAGGAACATACGAGGGGCGTTTGAAAAGTCCATGCAAAGTCCGAGAAATGGCACCTCCAGCGCGTATCGAGGTCATGTTTCATTAGTAGCATCTTTGGAAAGAACGAACACCAAGTTTCAGCCGTATTGGTCTATTACTTTGTGTTTGACATTCGTGTGAATCAAGGAAGTCGAGTGATTGTCAAAAAATGGACGAAAAAAAAAAGAATTTCGTGTGGTGATGAAACACATATGTAACGTAGCAGCGATGGTGAGGCACGTTAAAATCTTTGACCAGAGAACCTATTATCGTGGTTAGTCTGCGCTTGACCGCGCGAGTGTTGCGAGCAGTTCGCTAGTAGTCGTCGTGGAGTACAGTTGCGAGCAGTCTGTCAGTGGGCAGTCTGTGAGCAGTGCAGTATGTCAGTAGTAGCAGCCCAGTGCGGTTGTGTGATGTAGTCTGTCGGCAGTAGTGGTCTAGTCCTGTCACGGTCGCGAGCGGGACGCAGTCGGCGAGCGTCGACATGGCATTCTGGTCAAGATGCTGAATGAGGTATATTGTTAATTAAGGTAATCATCAGATAATGTAAAGTTTATTGTAGTTAATTTCCAACAAGTGCCCCAATAATAATTTTGATTTCAAAGCAATTTTTACAAAAAAAAATTTATTTTATTACGATTTCCTTTATTTCCCTTAAAGAAAAGTTTCAGTTAAATTAAAAAAAAAAATTATTATTTGCAATGCAGTTCCTCCAAGCCGTGCGCAACAATAAGAGCAGAAATTTGACAAGCAGTTTCAATGAGGTAAGAATTTAATTCTGATTTTTTTGCACAGGGCCAAAGACGGATATTTCGGTTTAATTGAATTTCATTGTCACTGAAGTTTCATTAGCACTGAATTGTTTTTCATCATTTTCGTGACAGCTTATACTTTCAGTCAGATTGCGATTCTCATTTTTATTGTCATTAAATTTAATTGCTGGGGAGGTTACGCTTGGGTCCCATTCATTTATTATTTCTGTCTTTAAAATTTCAGTGGAGAGGTTACACTTAGCGCAATGTCCATTAGCATTCTTAAATAATATTGTCATTTATAAAATTTTTGTGGGGAGGTTACACTTGGCGACACCCAGTCCAGGATCGTATTTCGTTGAGAGTCTTTTGAGCGACAGTCAGATATCTGCTCTTATTTGCTTAAATATAATTAGGATTTGGCGCAACGCTTTTATTAACTTGTGACTTTCTTTCTACAGGTCAACGGCAATTCGTTGCTCTGTTGTATTTGTGTTGCTTTTGCATTGTGCTTATTTATTTTGTGAAAAATTTTGACTATTGTAAAAATGCCGCGAAAGACTGTGAATAGTGTATCGCGAGGTATTATGAATGAAATTACCGACTCAAACAACTTTACCGATAGGACATATGACACGCAGTGTAATGATGACAATCCTGCGTTCACTAACAATCAGTGCATTCCAACCACTAGTGATGACTTTTACCCTGATAATGAACAAACGAACTCAATTGTCTCGTCTGTTAATTTGACGACAATTGATGACGCAGAACGCTCTATTGTAATGAGCGCTGCCCAGCTTAACACACCCGATTTGGAAAACTCAAGTAACGTACAGACAAATTTGTCTAATGAAAATGAACAGGATACTCAAAGTACGACGGATCTATTTAATTCCGAAATAGTGTCTGACAATGTACATTCGACTGATAAACCTTTTTGTAAATTACAGAATGACCAAATGGTCACACAAAGCGAAACAATTCCAGTTCCACCATTAATTAGCACAGAGAATAGAAATGCTAATTTTGGCTCAGATCAAATTATGGCACTATTGCTGCAACGACTTAACCAAATTAATGAAAAACAAGACAAACTTAGTGAACAGGTCAAACAAGATAACGAAAATCTCTAACAGCACTTAAATGAAAAACTTGACAATAATGCCGAAGATCTCAAACAACTTAGGGAGCAGAACAAACAGCTTAATGAAAAATTAGACGACAATTCCAGACAGTTAAATGAAAAATTAGACGACAATTCCAGACAGCTTAGTGAACAAATTAGAGCCGTTGCCGCGCAGTGCCATGACACTAAGGAACAGTTGCGCGTGGAAATTGAGGCTTGTTCACAAAAAAATAGCGAAGAAATTAAGTCTGTTGCGCAAGAATTAAGATAAATGCAGACAGCCGCAACAGAAACACTCAGAGACGAAATTAGCGGAGTCGCTAAACAGTGCTCTGAAAAAGCTACACAATTACGGGATGAGTTTAAAGCAATGACGGTAGAACTTTCGCGCACAATGGACGCAAAGATAGACGCGAAATTCGAACAACAGAATACTCAGATTGACGAACGCTTTAATCTTCACATACAAAACAGTGATACGCGTTTCCGCAAATTTATTCAAGATCAAAACAAAGTAAAACGACAAGTCATGGAAACAATCACTGCACAAAGACAAGAAGACAAACGTAAAATGTTCGCGAAAGCGAAGACGTATGTAGACAATAATATTACTACAGTGTCCGACAAAATTAATACCATAGAACAGTTGAACGCGGAATTACGGGATGAAATTTCTGACCTTAAATCAAAAACAGATACACACACAGTAAATATTCAAACAGTGACAGACAGATTCGAACAATTAGAACTGACACAGGATTGCGATGTCATCAAAGCTGATGTTAAAAAACTGAGCGAAACTACGCGTAAGTTTCAAAAACAGATTAATGCGTCTGATTCTAAAACCGATGATCAGGTTAAAATACTGACTGAAAAATGTGATGAATTGGCCAGTCGTATTGATGTATCGAAAATACTAATGACAATAAATCAGACGATACTGCACCGGTTTCATTTAACCAAACACCTGAATTTCAAAATTTACAGCAGACAATTAATGAGATCGATTCGTCTAACAACACGTTACGTAGGAAGTTGTCAAATTTACAACAAGAAGTAACAGAGATGAAAAACATTTCAGTTAATAACATACCACAACAGACGCCACTTTATGAACATTTGTCAGACTCACGCAGCGTGTATAATGTGAGCAATTTACAGCAACTACGCGACTTAAAATCCGAAAAGCCACGCGACTTAAAATCTGAAAAGCTACGCAACTTGAAATCCGAAATGACACAGACGAACAGATTCACACACAAACCTGAACGTGTTATCAAACTGAGTGACGAGAACGTAGATTTCGAGCAATTTGCATTTGTAAGAAAATCTAAGGAATTTAATAATGACAGCGTACAGGTACACGCTTTGCACTGTATACGACAATTTATCTTTGTACATTCACCGCTATTACCTGTAATGCAGAAACTAGCTTTGAACCAGAGGCGACAATTTGCTATTGTATTTTCATCAGCATTACGTATTATGCAGAAACTGGAATTAGCAAGAATACAGCGATTTACTTTTGAATTTATACCGCTATTGCCTGTAACGCAAAAACTAAAATTTATTTGCAGTGCGTAATAGACCTCAGGGGATTCATTACGCTTTAATGAATATGTGCCGTAGCGAGCATAGGGCCCCGAGCTGTAGTAGTGCTGTTTCATCTTTAGTTTTCTGCACTGCTGCCTTTTCTTCTACTATCCTTTATATCTATCAAAACTGCTCTTTAACTATTGCTCTATCTAGAATTAAGAAACATTGTACTGAAAACCCGATATGACAAATCTTTTACCGAATGTGACAATTTTCAGTAGGCACTCCCGTAATGACAACTACCGCCGTAACTTTAATAACAGATAAAATCGTAATCATCAGTATGTGTAAAATTTTGAGCAATCGGAACCACATTTTTGTAACAGTAGATGTTTTTCACCACAATAGCATGAAAGTCAACCGCTTAGCATACCTAACCAACAATGCAGTCTACAAGGTCAACCAAACTTTAATGTTTCGCCGCGTGCACGTATAGTCCCCGCTCCAACAAATAGTAACGCATGGCAGCAAAGAAATAACTACGTACAGACAACACACTATTTCAACTCGCATCGCAATGCACCGTATAGGAATTACTATCATGACAGACGTAAAAATAACGAGCACAATTTTCAGCGTACATTTAATAACAGTCGATCTTATGAGCAGCAACAACAAATAATCATGAATGAAACAGACAATAGGTGTCATCGATAGCGTAACACGTCAGTAAGAAATAACAGAACAGTTCAAATAATCGAAATGCCACAGCATCTTCTCGTAAATAATAGCACGTACGACAGAATTTGACCAGACACAGTACAGATTGCATATTCCAGTAACGTAAGCACTACTTTAGACACGCAGAATGTTATTCACGAAAATGTAATTACTTTTGACGACATCAGAGACACTCTTTTACAGGAAAGACCATTTGTTCAGAAATCTATGTCACATCCTGTTATCGAAATTAAAATTGGTTCATCGAAATTCTCAGCAGTAATTGATTCCGGATCACCTATATCAGTAATAAATGAAGAAACTTTCAACGAGTGCAACAAAGAGAATACTTATCCGGCATTACCTTTAGGCAAAACAAAAGTGAAGGGAGCAGTACCGAGTAAAGGAGTAGACGTTAAATTACAGACGCATTTATCATTTTGTATTGCAGGTCATACTTTTCACTCTAATTTTTGGATTGTTCCTTTATTGACAACAGACGTTATTTTAGGTACGAATTATCTGGTACAACACGACGCAGTCATTGATTTTCAGAATTCTTATTTAATGTTGAAGGATGAAAATATACAATTTGCTATAGAATTTCAGCACTCACTATCTGCGGAAGAACAAACAATTAATCGCACACAGGTCATTTCCGCGTCACATAACATAGACTGTAATCCCACATTGTTCACGGATACGTACGTACACAACTATAATACTCCAGACGAAGCTGACTACGACGTAATGCAATTGATTTCTGATAAGGTTAAAGAGAGCAGTGCAAATACAGACGACGAACGCACGCAACTACGCAAAATTCTTTTACAGCAAGCTATATGGACACGCATGTTACGAGCTAGAAACATTTCTCCGATCTATATATCCAAGTACCATGCTTCTTCGAACCCCTCTGAAAGATTAATGAAAGAAATTGGTAAGCTGTGCCGAATATACTGCCACAAAAGACATATTGATTGGGATACACACATACTCTCATTCCAAGATGTAATTAATTCCATTCCAAATGAATCCACTATGCTATCTCCGTCTGTTATACTGAAAAACGTTGAACCACCAAACAAAATTAAAGAATTAGTAAACTTCCCTAAATGTCGTCGATTAAGACACCACGAAATAATTGACATTGCGCTGAACAACGTCAAACGTGCCGCAGAGCGCCGGAGAAGACAGCAAAAACAGGTTTGTACACGCCGCGACTTTCACGTTGGACAGAAGATATTAGTGCGTACACACTATTTATCCAGTAAATTAAAAGGTAAGTGCAGTAAATTTGAACTTCTATACGCAGGTCCATATCGGATTCGCAGCATCCCTCACCCCAATGTTGTACACGTCGAAACTTTGAGAACCAGAAAATCGAAAGGCAACCACCATTGGTCAAATATTAAACCGTTTATTGAATGAAACCACTTTATGATGTAACACAGTATGATGCCATTTACTTATGCAATTATATTCACATAACTAATTACTGATGATTATCGTATTTTTTCTTGGCAAATGCCCGGCAAGGTAAGGTTAGCAGGTCGCTTTTCTTGTCGTTACACATCAGACCGTGCACATTTTCCATTTTTTTTTGTGTATATGATGTACTCCAGTTTTGTTTGTATGTACTGTGAAATAGTTAAGATATAACACACCAGTTGACTTTGACATTTTTTTGCCCTATGATATCTCAAGATCGTGACTGTTTTACGTTTTTTGCTGCTGCATTGTATTATTCTGTGTACATTTTTGCATCTGAACACTGTCAATGTCTTTGACATATTACGTTTTCTGTCATGTTATGCTGTATGGTTAATTATGTTACCATAAACCAGTCATTATTTAGTGGGTATATGATTTAAATGGAAGACATTAATCTCTGTTCATCAATTTCAGAAAGAAATGATGCGTGTAAGAAATAAATCCAACAGAAATGGGAATTTCACCTACGGAATAAACGAAAGAAGATGCAATAACTTTATGAGGAAGAGTAAATGGATCGGGATTAACGAGCATCAACAAGAATATACTATACTTATCGTAGAATAGCAGTCTTAACTAATTTTTTTCTTTCAGAATACAAGGTGATTGATGCAGGCTGTCAGACAGAACTACACATCTTAGTTTTAGTGATGAAATATGCTAGAGATAAGGAATAGTTGTGTAATGAGTAATGAAGTGATTTTTTTGCAGATGATAATGAATGCTGATGAATAATGATGAAGAATATGCTACTATGAATAATGAAGTTTTTCTTTACAGGTGACGATATGAGGATAATGTTGAAGTTATATTTAGGCTATGTAGTTATTTAAGTATTTGTTGCAGCTTGTTTTGACAGCAGGTGTTATATTGCATAGTAGGATGACGGAAAGTTTTGGAAAGGACAGCTATGGAACACATTTTTATAGACATTTCACTACCTGTTAATTCGAAGTTCACTACTTTTCAGCATAGTGTGCGTTTCTTCTTTCAGGTCAATAATCCATTTTGTATTTTTTTTCAGGAGAAGCTTTTCATGATACTTACTAAACCTGTTACTTATTATACCTGTTCTAGTACTTGCATTTTTATTTTTTACCCATTTGTGTTTATCATTTATAAATGTGATCACATATACTGCCTTGTTACATAACCTTGCTACAGCTGACTCATGACGAATGACGTTAACTATCCTCATTTGCAGCAATAGGTCAAAAGCAAATAGTGTTATGCCTCAGCAATTAATTATCGATCCCAACGCAATGCATTGCTAACAAAAAATGTATTACCAGTCCCAAATAGTGATACCAGTTTGAGAAAGTTCTGAGTAATGCTGATTAGCTCTGAATAGTATGTCACTTCAGTAATGACTTCTTAATGATACAAAAAAAATATATATATAAAATAATGCTTTGTAACTGACCAAGGACTGCCACTGTTTATTGTAATGAGACTACTTATAATGGCCATGATTATTAATGCTATGACTGTAATTAATTGATTTTTAATAATGACTTCGTAATGATTTGAATAATACTGAATGAGGAACAATGTTTTATTGTAATGAGACTACTTACAATGCCCATGATTATTAATGCTATGACTGTAATTAACTGATTTTTAATAATGACTTCATAATGATCTGAATAATACTGAATGATGAACTATGTTTTATTGTATTCAATACTTGCTGGCCACTGAGTGCCAATAATTAATGTCACTCAATGAATTGTTATTAATTATGCCATTAATTAGCTCTTGTTTTCAATGTTGATACTTTATAATTGGGAAAGAATGTGATTGTTTAATAATGCTTTGTAATTAGAAGAAGGCTAATGATTCTTAATTATGCTTTGTAACTGGAAAAGAATATGATTCTTACTATATTGAAATGACAAATGATGCTATGCTTTGTAATTAGAAGAAGGCTAATGATTCTTAATTATGCTTTGTAACTGGAAAAGAATGCGACTGTTTAATAATGCTTTGTAATTAGGAGAAGGCTAATGATTCTTACTATATTGGAATGACAAATAATTAATTAACTATGCCATACTTTGTAACTGGAAAAGAATGCAATTGTTTCATAATGCTTTGTAATTAGGAAAAGGCTAATGATTAATACTATATTGAAATGACAAATGATTAATTAACTATGCTATACTTTGTAACTGGAAAAGAATGCGATTATTTAATAATGCTTTGTAACTAGGAAAAGAAGGCTACTGATTCTATGCAAAACAATTAATGAACATTTTTCTGTAATACTACATACTTGATACAGAAATGTTCAATAACTGGGCTATGAATGGCGCAAACTACTAATGAAGACTGTAATTGTCAATATTATGTGACTTAATGCCCTTCACCTCATGAGCTAACTACCCTGAATTACTGCAATGTCCATTTGTCCTGTTTATCCTAGTGATCATGGAGCACTATATTTGGTTTTGCACTAATTCTACGTTGGTGTGCCTTGTAAGAGCGTGGTGTTGACACGACATGCTGTCCACCACCGTGAGCGATGAAGACGTTATTATGGTCCCACTGTTTGGTGTACCTAGTGTACTGCCAAAATGAGAACATGGAACATTACTACGACAGTTCAGTGTCTTGGCTACACTGATAAATTCTGATGGGAAAAGAACTTCAAATTGTGTCACTTGGTGTTGTACTTCTGTGGAAAGATATGGACTTTCAGAACAGCTGTGTGCAATCTAAAGTGCTACAACCATGATGCAATCCTTCCCTTTCCTATCCTAATTCTTGTCACATAGTGAAAATCATTTTTTGCTAACATCATTTATGTTCATGGGTTATACATTTTAGATTTGCTGAACTCCAGTGCGAGTACACTTATGTCACTTGTCAACATGATTTTTTTGCGAGTCTGTTTATTTGTTCTGAATATGCTAAAGAATTTTTTCAGTGCGTGTGCACTCTGTTATCTGTCAAATAATTTGTATATACAGTTTTCTGATTTGCTACTATGTTTTGTACTCACATTTTGTCTTTGTCTGATATATTTTGTACTCAGTGCATGTGCACCACATTTAATTTATGTACTAAATTTGAATATTCTGTAAATTGTAAAAATTTCTTGCGATGGCAAGTCCAAATGACTCACCATCGCTGCCAAATTTTTGCCCCCCCAGTGGAGGGTTATTAAACACGTATGTAACGTAGCAGCGATGATGAGGCACGTTAAAATCTTTGACCAGAGAGCCTATTATCGTGGTTAGTCTGCGCTTGACCGCGCGAGTGTTGCGAGCAGTTCGCTAGTAGTCGTCGTGGAGTACAGTTGCGAGCAGTCTGTCAGTGGGCAGTCTGTGAGCAGTGCAGTATGTCAGTAGTAGCAGCCCAGTGCGGTTGTGTGATGTAGTCTGTCGGCAGTAGTGGTCTAGTCCTGTCACGGTCGCGAGCGGGACGCAGTCGGCGAGCGTCGACATGGCATTCTGGTCAAGACGCTGAATGAGGTATATTGTTAATTAAGGTAATCATCAGATAATGTAAAGTTTATTGTAGTTAATTTCCAACAAGTGCCCCAATAATAATTTTGATTTCAAAGCAATTTTTACAAAAAAAATTTATTTAAATACGATTTCCTTTATTTCCCTTAAAGAAAAGTTTCAGTTAAATTTAAAAAAAATAAAATATTATTATTTGCAATGCAGTTCCTCCAAGCCGTGCGCAACAATAAGAGCAGAAATTTGACAAGCAGTTTCAATGAGGTAAGAATTTAATTCTGATTTTTTTGCACAGGGCCAAAGACGGATATTTCGGTTTAATTGAATTTCATTGTCACTGAAGTTTCATTAGCACTGAATTGTTTTTCATCATTTTCGTGACAGCTTATACTTTCAGTCAGATTGCGATTCTCATTTTTATTGTCATTAAATTTAATTGCTGGGGAGGTTACGCTTGGGTCCCATTCATTTATTATTTCTGTCTTTAAAATTTCAGTGGAGAGGTTACACTTAGCGCAATGTCCATTAGCATTCTTAAATAATATTGTCATTTATAAAATTTTTGTGGGGAGGTTACAGTGATTAAACATTGCTTTATTAAAGGCAAAACGCCTCAAGAGACTGAAGAGAAGCTTGATAAACATTAAAGTGACTCTGCACCTTCGATTAGAACAGTTTATAAGTGGTTTCAAAATTTTGCGGGTGACCATATGGGCACAAGTGATGCTGAACGTTCTGGACGCCCTGTGGAGGTCACGACTCCAGAAATCATTGATAAAATCCATGATATGGTGATGGATGACAGAAGAGTTAAAATGCTTGAGATTTCTAGTGCTGTGGGCATCTCGAATGTACGGGTACATAATATTATGCATAAAAATTTGGACGTGAGAAAGCTATCCGCAAGATGGGTTCCGCGATTGCTCACACTTGACAAAAAACCGAATCGCGTGAAGTGCTACAAGGATGGTTTGCAGCTGTTCAGGAAGAAACCGCAGGTCTTTAAGCGTCGTTTCGTCACTGTGGATGAAACATGGATACATTACTATATTCCTGAGACCAAATAACCATCTAAACAATGGGTTACCAAGGGAGAATCAGCAGCAAAAATGGCGAAGACCATTCCTTCGACCGGAAAGGTTATGGCGACTGTCTTTTGGGATTCGCAAGGGCTAATACACATCGACTATCTGGAAAAGCGTAAAACTATTACAGGTGAATATTATTCATCGTTATTGGACCGTTTGACGACCGAGATGCAAGAAAAACCCCGGCGATTGGACAGCAAAAATTGTCCTTTTCCATCACGACAATGCACCAGCACACACCTGGGCAGTTGTGGTCTCAAAATTAATGGAAATACGATTCCAACACGTTTCACATCCCCCCTATTCTCCAGACGTGGCTCCCTCACACTACTATTTGTTCCCCAATTTGAAGAAATGGCTGGCGGGACAAAGACTTTATTCAAATGAGGAGGTGATTGAAGCAACTAATAGCTATTTTGCAAACTTGGATAATTCCTATTATTCGGAAGGGATCAACAAATTAGAACATCTTTGGACGAAGTGTATATGGCTAAAAGGAGACTATGTCGAAAAATAAAAATATTTAACCCAAACATGTAAGTAGTTTTTTATTTTTGCACAGGCTGTTCAAATGCCCCTCGCAGATGGAAAACTGAATGCGCACATGTGTCGCAGCGTCGTAATAAATCATCTTCCACGGATGCTAGAAGACGTTCTTCTGCATACTGGGGGGAACCTGTGGTACCAACATAACGGCCGTCCAGCCCATAGTAGACGAAATGTTACAGCTTGCCTTCACGAACCGTTCCCAAGTTGCTGGTTTGGACGCAGAGAACCTGTACTTTCGCCCCTTCGCCACCTCCTTCCACGGATTTGACGCCTATAGACTTTTTTCTGTGAGGAAAGCTTGAAGACTCTGTCTACAAAGAAATACCAACTACACACGATGATATGCAACGAGGTCTTACTGCAGCTTGCTCGGACATCTCCGCTGAAATGCAAGCACGTGTGCAGCAGTTGTTCCATGCCAGAATGGAAGCGCGTTGCCGCTGCTGGTGGTCATTTTGAACCCAACCTGTGGTGCCAGTTGCCTTGTTACTGGTCACATTCCATATAACTAGTGTATACACTTGTGTTGCTCTTTAGTGTGTGCTACCACAGGTACTGTACAAGTTTCGATGTGGGAACTTTCAAAACACGATATCTCGTGAACGACTCGCACTGGAATCCTGCAACATACTCCACTGACATTCTAATTTAACCTACTTTTAATTTGCTAATGTCAATAAACATTGTTCCATTTAAGAGTGTGTGTTTGCACAAAAAATACGTTTATAAGTATTAGTATGATCTGTTTATTGGCTATCAATAAGTTCCCAAGACTACAAATCCAGTCTGTGAAAACAGCATGTCTATAGCAGTTTCTATTTCTGCAATATCTGCGATGCAAGTTTTAGGGGACTCACTATATATGTAACAATACTATGAAAAGGAAAGTTACTACTCACCGTATAGCGGAGATGCTGAGTCGCAGATAGGCACAACAAAAAGACTGTCACAAATATAGCTTTCTGCCCGTAAGGCCTTTGTCAGAAATAGACGATAGCACACACACAAACACACACACACACACACACACACACACACACACACATACACACACACACACACACACACACACACACGCAAACGGAACTCACACACACATCACTGCAGTCTCAGGCAATTGTAGTCACGCTCAGCATCTCCGCTATATGGTGAGTAGCAGTTTTCCTTTTCTTAATATTGTTACATCCTGAGATAAGCGTCAAACGAAAAAAACTAGCTTGAAGGGGGAAACCAGATGGCGCTATGGTTGGCCCGCTAGATGGCGTTGCCATAGGTGAAACGGATATCAACTGCGTTTTTTAAAATAGGAACCCCCATTTTTTATTACAAATTCATGTATTACGTAAAGAAATATGAATGTTTTAGTTGGACCACTTTTTTCGCTTTGTGATAGATGACGCTGTAATAGTCACAAACACATGGCTCACAATTTTAGACGAACAGTTGGTAACAGGTAGGTTTTTTTAAATTAAAATACAGAACGTAGGTATGTTTGAACATTTTATTTCGGTTGTTCCAATGTGATACATGTACCTTTGTGAACTTATCATTTCTGAGAACTAGTGCTGTTACAGTGTGATTACCTGTAAATACCACATTAATGCAATACATGCTCAAAGTGATGTCCGTCAACCTCAATGCATTTGGCAATACGTGTAACGACATTCCTCTCAACAGCGAGTAGTTCGCCTTCCGTAATGTTCGCACATGCATTGACAATGCGCATGTTGTCAGGCGTTGTCGGTGGATCACGATAGGAAATATCCTTTAACTTTCCCCACAGAAAGAAATGCGGGGACGTCAGATTCGGTGAACGTGCGGGCCATGGTATGGTGCTTCGACGACCAATCCACCTGTCATGAAATATGCTATTGAATACCGCTTCAACCACACGCCGTACATCCATCATGTTGGAAGTACATCGCCATTCTGTCATGCAGTGAAACATCTTGTAGTAACATCGGTAGAACATTACGTAGGAAATCAGCATACATTGCACCATTTAGATTGCCATCGATAAAATGGGGGCCAATTATCCCTCCTCCCATAACGCCGCACCATACATTAACCCGCCAAGGTCGCTGATGTTCCACTTGTCGCAGCCATCGTGGATTTTCCATTGCCCAATAGTGCATATTATGCCGGTTTACGTTACCGCTGTTGGTGAATGACGCTCCGTTTCTACATAGAACGCTTGCAAAAAATCTGTCATCGTCCCGTAATTTGTCTTGTGCCCAGTGGCAGACTGTACACGACGTTCAAAGTCATCTCCAACCAATTCCTGGTGCATAGAAATATGGCACGGGTGCAATCGATGTTAATGTACTATTCTCAACACCGACGTTTTTGAGATTCCAGATTCTCGTGCAATTTGTCTGCTACTCATGTGCGGATTAGCCGCGACAGCAGCTAAAACACCTACTTGGACATCATGATTTGTCGCAGGTCGTGGTTGACGTTTCACATGTGGCTGAACACTTCCTGTTTCCTTAAATAACATAACTACCCGGCACACGCCCGTTGGGTATTTCGATCACAATAGCCATACATCAAAACGATATCGACCTTTTCCGCAATTGGTAAACGGTCCATTTTAACACGGGTGATGTATCACGAAGCAAATACCTTCCGCACTGGCGGAATGTTACGTGATACCACGTACTTATACGTTCGTGACTATTACAGCGCCATCTATGACAAGGTGAAAAAAGTGGTCCAATTAAAACATTCATATCTCTTTACGTACAACACGAATATGTAATAAAAATGGGGGTTCCTATTTAAAAAACGCAGTTGATATTCGTTTGATCTATGGCAGCGTCATCTAGCAGGCCAACCATAGCGCCATCTGGTTTCCCCCTCCAAGCTAGACGAGTTTCGTTCTTTGTAGTTTTTTCTTCTGATGCTTATTTCGTGAGACATTTGGCCCGGTCATTATCAATGGACCACCCAGTATATATATATGTCCCATTTATCTTGACCACCCTAAATAATTGTTTGTCCAGATGCAAATTACAAAATGTTTCAAGCAAATGTTCTTTAGACGTCTGGGGGACATCAATCAGCATGATTGCTTTCGTTGTAGCTTTGTTTTTTTACAAAGATTTGAACAACGGTATGCATTTTTTAAATATCACCCCGTATTTTTTATTCGGTAATTCATTTCCTCTCGTAAAGACCTATTCAAAAATGTATCACAGTGTACCATTCACTGAGACACAACGTTACTAATTACATAACACGACATTGATGTTGACGCTCCCAGCGCTTAGTGCAGGTACTCGGGATAATGGAACACATCCACGTGCTGACGTTGACAGAGGACAAATGTAAACAAATATAAGTAGAATGACACCCGTCATTCCGTCAACCATCGTTAGTTGAAGAGTTGTGTGAGTAGAATGTACACCAACGGAGAGAAGGTAGAAATGCTACACATCTACGGGGAATGTAAGTTAGCAGAACAGTAAATGCAATACTGTTTTCTTATGTACGGATACATTTAGTACAGTAGTTTAGTCCTTTTAAATACTGTTGTGTAGAGTAGGCATACAGTAAAGGCTGTCTTTCCTACAAATTGAATCGGCATAACGTTTCTTTTATTGTTGTTGTTGTTGAATGTAGGCGAAATGTTACGCAGCCAGCGGAACTGTACAGAGAGCGATATCCTGACAAGAACCCACCCTCCTGACGGATGTTTTCTCGTCCTGCTGCGACGCTCCAGGAAACTGGAAGTTTCAACCCAGGACAACGCAATCGTCGAGGCACTCGCACAGACGAAGCTGCCGAAGTTACTGTTCTCGCTTCCGTTCCTATGAATCCACATTTGAACACACGACAGCTTGAACACGAGATTGGCATTCCTAAAACCAGTGTACATCGTATTCTTACACGCCACCGGTTCCATCCTTACCGTGTACACCTACATCAAGAATTGCATGGGAATGATTTCCAGAATCGTACAGTTCTGTTAGTGGGCACAGCAGCAAATCCTCGCCAACCCGATCTTCCTCTCCAATGTTCTATTTACCGATGAATGTTCCTTCTCAAACAAAGAACGGGTAAATACAAGGAACATGCATTATTGGTCCAGCGACAGCCCACGATGGCTTAGACAGGTGGAACATCAGCGTCAATGGAGAGATGCTTGGTACTACAATTATTAGCCTTTATTTCATCAATAGTAGTCTAAACGGCACAGCGTATGCCAACTTCCTCAGACGAATTCTTCCTCCTCTTCTGGATAAAGAGCCGTTAAGAACCAGAATGATTTTGTGGTATCAACACGATGGATGTCCAGCACATAATGCCTTGCGTGCACATTCTGAAGTAAAGGTGTCCCGCCAGATGGATTGGTCGAGGAGGAACAGTTACTTGGCCTACTAGGTCTCCTGATTTAAATCCTCTCGACTTTTTTCTTTGGGAATGCATTAAAGACATTGTCTATCGCGATATTCAAACAACTCCAGACGACGTGCAGGAATGTATCCTGCTTGCTTGTAATTCTCTTCAGCAGGCAACACCGGAAGCAGTAAATAATTCTTTCATTCAACGAGTGCAGCAGTGTATCGGTGTCCAGGGTCACCACTTTGAGCACGTTTGAATATTCTACTCCTGGGCAATGGTACAGGAGGCTCAAAGTCAATTTTGTGTTATGTTTTTACATGGTTTTCATTTGTTTAATTACAACTCCAGCAAATGGATGAGTTTGTGTGATCCCGGGCTCAAAGTCAATGCTGTGTTATGTAATTAATAACGTTGTGTCTCAGTGAATGGTACAATGCGACATATTTTTGAATAGGTCTTTAGGAGAGGAAATGAATTATCGAATAAAAAATGCAGGGTGCTATTTAAAAAAGTCATACCTCTGCTCATATCTTTGTAAAAAATAAAGCTACAACGAAGGCAATCATGCTGGTTGATGTCCCCCTGACAGCTAAAGAACATTTGCTTGAAACATTTTGTAATTTGCATCTGGACAAACATGTAGGGTGGTCATAAATGGGACACCCTGGAGAGGGCGATGTCGTGATGTTAAAGAAAACACTCGTGTCGGTCGCCTGCTGCCATAGCCCATTAGCGCCAACTGTACTAACAGATACGCGAGTCGTACGTCCCACATCGATTTCTGCAGTCATTTCACGCAGTGTTGCTTGTCTGTTAGCACTGACAGCTCGAAGCAAACGCCGCTGCTCTCTGTCGTTATGTGAAGCCCGTCGGCCACTGCGTTGTCCGTGGTGAGAGGTAATGCCTGGAATTTGGTGTTCTCGGCACAGTTCCAAGGTGCTTCTCCAGGCGGGTGCAAAATGAATGTGCGCAACGGAAAATAATAAACGCTAAAATGAAGATTTTGCCCTGTCTGACTACCCCCTGAAGTAGATCTTAGGATCTCTTAATTCTATAAATTACAATCTAAACATAAATAAAAATGATGATGGCAACTAACCCTACTAAATGATAAAACTTGTTCCTGCTTATATATGTATTGTAGATTAAAAAAAAACCTTATGAAGTTTACGTTTCGTAAGTAAAATTACTAATCAATTGCCCAACTCTGCCCTTTTTATGACTGCGGGATCTAATATAAATAACACGAGATGAGTGACATCATCTACGTACCAAACAATAGAAGACACTACTTTTGAAGATTGTCTACGGTGGTGTGGAACCTCACTGGAAATGAACTAACGTGATCACAGCTGTTTAGCTTTTATAGCCCTGATAAGCCTAAGCAATTTGCGATATCACCGTATGTACTGCGTCCGGTGCGTCGAAGTGATGGTTCTCGTACTCGTCTGCATCGATGGAAGAACTCCAGCCACAAATAAACTCTTTCAAACAATAGGACGGCAGAAGGCGGTCCTCTGACTAATATACTCTAATACTGTCTTCTCCTCTCTGTGTTCTACCGACGAGAAAGGCGAACTCCCAGCCACAAGGACGGAGTTCAGATAACGTCTCAACGTAAGTATAGGGAGAGTAAGTGCTCTGAATTACTGAACGCTGCGTTCTCAACGACGACTTCCAACATGGAGGTGAAGTCCAGAATCGTATAGGTTCGCAACAGTACAGTGCCTAACTGTTCTAATTATAAAATCTCCTGAGAGCAAAGACAGCAAGTCCTTCTGCACCAACATATCTGATATCGAGCGACCGTCACACACGGGCGCTCACAACGGAAGACCTCTTCTCTCCACCATATTCCCGAAACCACGGAATATTCTCCCTCTCTACAGATTCTTCCGAATGCCGACCAACCATATTTTAGTCTTTTATCGTCCAGCACGGAAAGTTTGAGAGGAAAATCCTGTACTCGTACAATGGTACGCAACTGAGTAAAAATCCTTGGAAATAACCCAGCATGCGTGGTTTCCGAGGTGCCGCTTCTTCGTTCCTCTCACCTGCGTCCAAGATTTGCAGAGTTCGGGAGAATTATCCGGTCATCCTTCCGGCCCCTACTACAATAGCACCCGATAGCGGCCGGTCGCCCCTGTATTGTGTCTTCTCGCTCAGGTGTCCAGACTGTCCGTCTTGGCATTCCCTGTTGTGTAGCTGAAGCACCACAACTGTGTGGGAATTCCACCCAGAACTTGAGTTCTGCCTGCGGTTTCATCTCCACTGGCGTTCCAACCTACATCTACATCTACATTTATACTCCGCAAGCCACCCAACGGTGTGTGGCGGAGGGCACTTTACGTGCCACTGTCATTACCTCCCTTTCCTGTTCCAGTCGCGTATGGTTCTCGGGAAGAACGACTGTCTGAAAGCCTCCGTGCGCGCTCTAATCTCTCTAATTTTACATTCGTGATCCCCTCCGGAGGTATAAGTAGGGGGAAGCAATATATTCGATACCTCATCCAGAGAGGCACCCTCTCGAAACCTGGCGAGCAAGCTACACCGCGATGCAGAACGCCTCTCTTGCAGGGTCTGCCACTTGAGTTTGCTAAACATCTCCGTAATGCTATCACGGTTACCAAATAACCCTGTGACGAAACGCGTCGCTCTTCTTTGGATCTTCTCCATCTCCTCTGTCAACCCGATCTGGTATGGATCCCACATTGATGAGCAATACTCGAGTATAGGTCGAACGAGTGTTTTGTAAGCCACCTCCTTTGTTGATGGACTACATTTTCTAAGGACTCTCCCAATGAATCTCAACCTGGTACCCGCCTTATCAACAATTAATTTTATATGATCATTCCACTTCAAATCGTTCCGCACGCATACTCCCAGATATTTTACAGAAGTAACAGCTACCAGTGTTTGTTCCGCTATCATATAATCATACAATAAAAGATCCTTCTTTCTATGTATTCGCAGTACATTACATTTGTCTATGTTAAGGGTCAGTTGCCACTCCCTGCACCAAGTGCCTATCCGCTGCAGATCTTCCTGCATTTCGCTACAATTTTCTAATGACGCAACATCTCTGTATACTACAGCATCATCCGCGGAAAGCCGCATGGAACTTCCGACACTATCTACTAGGTCATTTATATGTATTGTGATAAGCAATGGTCCCATAACACTCCCCTGTGGCACCCAGAGGTTACTTTAACGTCTGTAGACGTCTCTCCATTGATAACAACATGCTGTGTTCTGTTTGCTAAAAACTCTTCAATCCAGCCACACAGCTGGTCTGATACTCCGTAGGCTCTTACTTTGTTTTTCAGGCGACAGTGCGGAACTGCATCGAACGCTTTCCGGAAGTCAAGAAAAATAGCATCTACCTGGGAGCCTGTACCTAATATTTTGTGGGTCTCATGAACAAATAAAGCGAGTTGGGTCTCACACGATCGCTGTTTCCGGAATCCATGTTGATTCCTACAGAGTAGATTCTGGGTTTCAAAAGACGACATGATACGCGAGCAAAAAACATGTTCTAATATTCTACAACAGATCGATGTCAGAGATACAGGCCTATAGGTTTGCGCATCTGCTCGACGACCCTTCCTGAAGACTGGGACAACCTGTGCTCTTTCCCAATCATTTGGAACCTTCCGTTCCGCTAGAGACTTGCGGTACACGGCTGTTAGAAGGGGGGCAAGTTCTTTCGCGTACTCTGTGTAGAATCGAATTGGTATCCCGTCAGGTCCAGTGGACTTTCCTCTGCTGAGTGATTCCAGTTGCTTTTCTATTCCTTGGACACTTATTTCGATGTCAGCCACTTTTTCGTTTGTGCGAGGATTTAGAGAAGGAACTGCAGTGCGGTCTTCCTCTGTGAAACAGAGTATAGGCAATCATTCATTACACCGCTTACATAATAAAGTCACTCCGTCACCTTTCATGCAATAAGCGTTAACAGTTATTTATAAGGCGTACGTGACAATGTCAGTCTCCTTTAAATATTCAATATACGATGTACAACCTACCTATCAGATGATATCTACTTGTGGTTTTAGTTGAAGGCAAAGTATGTGGATGAGTGCTTGTAGGGTGTGAAATTATAGCCACCTTTCACAGTTTGGTACTGTGGATCTCGAAATATTGAATTCCTTAACGATTTCCGAAACTGAATCTCCCAACCGTCTAGACTTAAATACGTTACCGCGTTCAAAGTCTGTTCATTGCCATCGTGCGGTCATAACCACGTCGGAATCCTCTTCAGAAGACCAACTTTGATTCGATGAGGAACCGTTGTGCACAGTGGCCGTAGATTGTAAGGAAGGAGAGGCGCACAACAGTCCACTCGCAATCCCATTAGTTTTTATTATTCTTGCAAATCTAGATTTCGGCTACAAATAGCCACCTTCAGTGCATTTACGTTACAATTCAACAGACACGCACCAGTTCATGTCACCGTAAGTTCTTACAGGTGTGTAGGCAGAACTGTTACGAAAATGCACTGAAGATGGCTGTTTATAGCCGAAATCTAGATTTGCAAGAATAATAAAAACAAAAGGGTTTGCAACTGACCGCTGTGTGCCCCTCGTTTCTTTTCGCACGAATCGCCTGAGTACAAATGAATGCTCCACCTATGCACAACTTTTTTATGTCTTGTGCACGCGATACTACCGCCAGCTGTATGCGTGCGTATCGCTATCCCATGACTCCTGCCACCTCAGTCTACATTTTGAAAAGGCTGAGGGAGGGGAGACAGAAACAAACAGTAAAGCCATTCAGACGAAGCCAGGATCAGCACAGTGCACGCAGAACAGTTACAGAAGACGGATTGCGACGCCTCTGGGGTCCTTTTTTTAAAAATTTTTTCTTATTGTAACATCACAATAGGTGCCGTTACATCATTAAAAAAATGAGTGATGCAACTACACTACTGGCCATTAAAATTGCTACACCACGAAGATGACGTGCTACAGACGCGAAATTTAACCGACAGGAAGAAGATGCTGTAATATGCAAATTATTAGCTTTTCAGAGCATTCACACAGGGTTGGCGCCGGTTTCCAACCGATTTCTCATACACAAACAGCAGTTGACCGACGATCCTGGTGAAACTATGTTGTGCCGACTCGTGTAAGGAGGAGAAATGCGTACTATAACGTTTCCGACTTTGATAAAGGTCGGATTGTAGCCTATCGCCATTGCGGTTTATCGTATCGCGACATTGCTGCTCGCGTTGGTCGAGATCCAATGACTGTTAGCAGAATATGGAATCGGTGGGTTCAGGAGGATAATACGGAACGCCGTGCTCCATCCCAACGGCCTCGTATCACTAGCAGTCGAGATGACATGCATCTATCCACATGGCTGTAACGTATCGTGCAGCCACATCTCGATCCCTGAGTCAACAGATAGGGACGTTTGCAAGACAACAACCATCTGCACGAAGAGTTCTACGACGTTTGCAGCAGCATGGACTATCAGCTCGGAGACCATGCCTGCGGTTACCCTTGACGCTGCTTCACAGAGAGGAGCGCCTGCGATTGTGTACTCAACGACGAACATGGCAAAACGTCTTTTTTTCGGATGAATCCAAGTTCTGTTTACAGCATCATGGTGGTCGCATCCTTGTTTGGCGACATCGCGGTGAACGCACATTGGAAGCGTGTATTCGTCATCGCCATACTAGCGTATTACCCGGCGTGATGGTATGCGGTGCCATTGGTTACACGTCTCGGTCACCTATTGTTCGCATTGACGGCAATTTGAACAGTGGACGTTACATTTCAGATGTGTTACTACCCATGGTTCTACCCTTCATTCAATCCACTCGAAACCCTACATTTCAGCAGGATAATGCACGACTGCATGTTGCAGGTCCTGTACGGGCCTTTCTGGGTACCGAAAATGTTCGACTGCTGCCCTGGCCAGCACATTTTCCAGATCTCTCACCAATTGAAAATTCTGGTCAATGGTGGCCGAGCAACTGGTTCGTCACAATACGCCAGTCACTACTCTTGATGAACTGTGGTATCGTGTTGAAGCTGCATGGGGAGCTGTACCTGTATGCGCCATCCAAGCTTTGTTTGACTCAATGCCCAGGCGAATCAAGGCCGTTATTACGGCCAGAGGTGGTTGTTCTGGGTGCTGATTTCTCAGGATCTATACACCCAAATTGCGTGAAAATGTAATCACATGTCAGTTCTAGTATAATATATTTGTCCAATGAATACCCGTTCATCATCTGCATTTCTTTTTGGTGTAGCAATAATGGCCAGTAGTGTAATTAATCTCAGCCCCAAAAGCCGCATGCCTGTAGAAGCCATATGGGTCTATACAGTTCTTTTTTTCGTTCTTATGTGCACGTCCTGTGTCCTGATTTCAATTTTTCACCCTTCCTGAAAGTGTGTGGACAAGTGTGAATGATTTGAATGTAGTAGCAGACGAACCAGAGAAGTGGTGGGTTTCTTAATCTTCTACCAACCTAAACGGTGTCGCTGAAGGCAGAGAGCAGGAACAAGAGCGTTTGGCCACAGACGAGTAAAGCAAAACGTTTTCCTAGCAGAGGTTGGTCATGGGCCTCCCTACCACCTCGGGCGGGCGGTTCGGAGAGAGCTCCGCGCGACGGTTACAGGTTGAGTTGTTCTGAAGGCAGGTAAGCGACCAGACGTTCCCTCAGAACGTCTGTGTCGAACAACGCACAAAAGGTATTTGAATCTATTAATAATAATTTGTTAATCTCAACAATTTCTTCTCCTAGCCATTTTTTGAATTACCATTTAGGTTCTGGCTACAATTTTTTGGGTCAGTTAATCAGTGTCATAATACTGTGATTTCCGTTAGGCGCGACCACGCGGTCTATAGATTCAGACCGCAGCCCAAGCCCTGAAAGCTACTGTCCGCTATTTTATTTTATTTCTGAGGGACATTTTTAAATTATCAATAAAACTGTACCGAGCGTATATTCGGCAAGATGAATCGATTTGATTCCAAGCGCTTCACGCTAAGATATGCAGCCACCAAAATCCTGCTCGATGCCAGCCACGAGGTGCATACAACTCTTCCCACTAATGAATGCTGCCGAGATTTTTTTTACCGTGTGAATTAGTGCATGTGAATGTCTATGTTACAAACTTGAGCAGTGACTACGCGCTCCCCAGATCTTCCCACCCCACAGTACTCTGCAGAATAAGGCCAACATGGCTTGTTATTCTCGTACGAGAAAGCCATAGGATCGTATATAAAGGTACCAGGAATGTTTAGTCCATCAATTAAATACAATAACATTACTGTTAACATGCGAAATATAATATCGTTGAAGTGTGCAATATCAGTCGGGTGGACTTCGCAGTATGGAGATATTTCGCAGTATGGAGATAGTTGAATCTGCATCCTATAAAAATGTGATGGGGGACAGCCATGACCCAGAAGGATACGCGTTGTGGTAGTGTTATGACGTTTAGATAGCTTGATTCAGAAGAATCAGATTTTTCGCTGAATATTGGGCTGTACTGCGTCGCAGTGTCTTCCTTTGGTCTGTTGTGGGGTCTACCACGTCTGTGACCATTCTTGACGAACTTTTTTCTTTACGTCGGCGACAAAATCTGTATATGGAAGGCAAGCGTGATGAGGCTGACCATCAGTCACACTTTGTTTCACCAGGTGGTCCGTCAGCTCGTCTGGGATAGTTTCACCTTGAGGAGTAGCTGTGAGTAAGGAAACACGGATACAAAAAATTCCAACTCAGTACAGGGTAATTAGCAAGTACCTCTCGGACTCCGGAAGGCGACTACGTGAAAACTGCAGGACGTACAGAAAATAGACCCCATGCTAGTGGACAGAGCGTCTCTCCAAGTGTATAACTCACATTACAGGTACTCAATACGAACACCGTTTGGTGGTAGTCGGGTGGTAGTGGAGATATAACCATAGAAGAAGTAATCAGACAGTTAAGTTGAGTGACAGTGGAGGCCACTGAAAAGGAGACTCATGATTGGAACCAGTGGTGGCTGCTGTGTAAGAGCACAAGTGCACGTAAACACCCTAACTTTCGACACCTTGCGGATTAATTGGTTATTTTTCTTTGAATGCTGTTAAACGTAGTATAGATGCTGAAATCTGAAAGATACGCCACTTAAATCTACCGCGGTACTATTCCTCTAGACTCCGTGAGCACACTTTCAGTTGTGCACAATTTCAAGGAGCTTTTGCACATGCGCATCTCACGTCAGGTAATTGCCTTATGGACCAAATGCATACGGATTTGATAAACAATTTGCACAGTTCACTGTGTGCACAGATAGACCTTGCGACTCAACTAGAAGTTTATTTCAGTGCCACCAGGTGGTACATATACTGCAGTAAAGTGAGGTCGGATGTCAATAAATGCAGTACTGGCAGTGAACCTGTTTTGTGGGTTTCTGAATGAGTTATAGTATATTAAGTTACTAATTTTATCATACAGTAATCTATTTGAGGCACTGAGAATCCCAATGGCCTAAAGCACATCGCCATCGATGTGAGATTGTAGCATTTATTCATGGTTCTGAAGTCTGTTGACCTTACGATGAGTCAGGTTTATCTGCGCTGTAGGCCCACATTATATACATGAAAATTCACGAAAAGCTCTATCACTGGTCTCTGTGAGATTCACTTAAAAGTGGCATCGATGACAGTGTACTTTAGGCCCTTACGGATCTGGTAGACATTACAACTTGAGTTTAATCATTTACACATATATCACTCTGTGTTTGGTGTTGATTGTTTGCTGTGTAGGAATCAGCTTTCGTGCACAGTGTAAACATGAACTATGTAAATCTGTTTTAAATACTAACAGAAAAGTGAAGCTGTGAGGAGTGGTCGTGAGTCGTGCTAAATCCTCCCACTTACACAAAAATGCGAAATGGGGAGTTGCGAAAGCTTGCAAATTTTTTCGTTATTGCCCTAAACTATACTTAATTATGTACAAAACAAGAAAATTCCACAAAAATAATTCTTTCTTTTGTCAGATAAAATGGCTCTGAGCACTATGGGACTTAACAAAAAAAAAAAAAAAAAGTTCAAATGGCTCTGAGCACTATGGGACTTAACTTCTGAGGTCATCAGTCCCCTAGAACTTAGAACTACTTAAACCTAACTAACCTAAGGACAGTACACACATCCATGCCCCAGGCAGGATTCGAACCTACGGCCGTAGCAGGAGCGCGGTTCCGGACTGAAGCGCCTACAACCGCTCGGCCACCGTGGCCGGGTTTTGTCAGATAAGTTATGCATCTTAGTCTTCTTCTTCTTATTACTATCGTTGTTATTACTGGTGTTATTATTATTGGCAGTGGCTGTAGTTGTATAAACTTGATGATAAGCATAACTGTTATACAGCAGGTGCTATTACTTTCACATTCTCAGATTTATGTGATCTAAAACCCAGAATGTATATTGACGAGCCTCCACTGATGAGAGCCACGCTGAGTCACTTAGGCATACAGGTAATCGTGAACTTCTGAAAGTCCGGCCACAGTTTTCTCCACAAAGAAAACACGCTATAATAGAAACCTGGAGAGATGCTCATCCAGTGATATGTGTCATATTTCAACATGTCTTGTAGTTTTCGAGCAGCCGTGTTCTGAACCCTGAGAGATACGAATAACTCGGCACAATACACTTCCGTGGTTCTCTGACGATAGGCTTATGCTCGCATTTACTTTTGACCAGTAAAGTCGCTAACGAGAAAATAATGACCGGTTTCAATGTTTTCCCAGATGCTATAAGTGTGGATCGGAGAAGTCATCACGGAAAAACGTGCGCTCTGGAGTTCCCCAAGGCTCCGTCCTTCGTCCATTGCTCTTCTTACTGTACATTAACGATATTTCTTCAGTGATTCACTCCTGCAACTACCATCTATATGCCGACGACATCCAACTGTCCATAAGTGCAAGTCCCAAGAACATTGCTGACGCAGTAGCGAGCATGAATGCAGATCTTTGCTCTGTTTCTCGATGGTCACAGAACATAGGTCTGAAACTAAACCCCAAGAGATCCCAGGTCATTCTTATATCTCATCCAAAGTTAATCAGCCGGTACTTTCGCGAAACAGTCCCTCAAATACTCCTCAATGGTACAAACTACTATACCAATAGACAGTAAAAGACCTTGGAATAATCTTGAATGAACACCTAAACCGGGAAGAACAAACAGTCACAGCTTGCCGGAAATCGCTCTCCTTCCTACATGCAATCCAAAAATTCAGAAAAATATTTCCAACCGATGTTAAACAAACATTAGTCCAAAGACTAGTCTTGCCTAATCTTTACTACTGTGATGTAGTTCAACACGGCACAAATAGTGAAAATTCGAGATGCCTCGAGCTAGTGATGAATGCTTGCTTTAGATACGTGTGCAATATACGGTTGTATGATCATATCAGTCCTTCATACTCCCAGCTAGGTTGGATACGCGCACATAAGGTACGCGTCCTCCACACGATGGGCTTACTTCATTGATTTCTTAGTCACTGGTGCCCCCAATACTTATCTTCTCACATTAAACACCTATCGTCATTCCACAACCGCAATACCAGATCGGATACGTCTAGCATCTTGGCTGTACCTTTACATAACACAAAATCTTTCTCCGTGTCATTCTCCATCTCAGCCATACGACTATGGAACGCGCTCCCCTGCGATCTGCGTCTTATCCAGAACCACTCACCATTCAAGAGGGAACTCAAGACTTACATATTAGGGACGGTATAGCCACCATTGTTGTGCCCCTCTCATCTCTTTCTTTTTCCTCTGCATCACAGCTTCGAATTTTACCATTCTATTTCTCTTCCTCTAACCTAGCTACCTCTTCTATATCTCTTTCACCCCATTCTATCGTCTTAGGTCTCTGCTCGATGTGAATAACTCACAAGCTGCAAGAACACGACGAGAAAATTCCCAACTAGCAATAGGACCTGACATTCATAAAAGAAAAACGTGTTTACTTTCATATACTTAGTCATTACTATATTATTGTTATTCAAATGTTCAAATGTGTGTGAAATCTTATGGGACTTAACAGCTTAAGTCATCAGACCCTAAGCTTACACACTACTTAACCTAAATTATCCTAAGGACAAACACACACACTCATGCCCGAGGGAGGACTCGAACCTCCGCCGGGATCAGCCACACAGTCCATGACTGCAGCGGCCCTGACCGTTCGGCTAATGCCGGGCGGCATTAATGTTATTTTCCTTGATTGTTATAATTATTTTTTTGATTGTTATAATTATCCTTGTACTACTGTTAAAATCTCTACTTTTTCATTGACATTAATACTGTATAACACGTGGTAAGTCCATAATGTTCTGTAGAAACTGAAATTCGTTCAATCTGACTATGCCTGGTTAGGTGCAAGAGAGGGCCTGAAGGCCCTGATCTTGCCAAGTAAAATAAATGCATAAATAAATAAAAACAGCTGTCGAGTGCTCCAGCCACCGCATGTATCTTATGGCTGTAGTCACTGAATTAGCTTAGGTATTAAATTAAGCAAAAGAGAGCCTCTGGCCCGGGCCAGGTGGCTGCTCCGCCAGACGGCGCCGCGAGACCGGCTCGGCTACAACAGCGGCAAGAGTTGCGCCCACCGCGAAACACGTGCGCGCGCGGCCGCTGGCGCGGACTCGGCGCCGAGTTGTGAGTTAAGTGCGGTAACTCGGCGCTGTGCGGCGCTGCCAGGTGGTTTTGGCGGGCGCTGCGGCTGCGGCCGCGGCCGCGAGAATAATTGCGGCGGTGGTTTGGCTTTTACCGTGATGAGGCCGCTGGCGAGCCTCCCGCCGCGCTGAGTTATCTGCGAGCCCACCTGACGCCGCCTCCGGCTTCTGTCTGCCAGCCACCGCCGCTGGCGTGCCCTTCTTCCCCCGCTGTTGCTGTCCAGCCGCCGCGCGACGCTACTGTGCCAAGTTCTTTGGTATACAGGACGGGTACGTCTGCTCTTTTTTCCACTCCTAGGGACAGCAAATCAAGCCACAAATAAGGAGTCGAGGGCCTGTCTTTGCTTTTTTTAAGCTATCGACATGTGGACAGCCAAGAAGTCTAACATTCTGCGTGGTGTCTGTTTGTTCTAAGTCGTGTCTCCCTACCACTTTCGCGCAACGACGCTCTGAGCGTGTTTTTTAGGGAATTGACTAGTTTGAACCTGGGACCTGTTGCTGGTAAGGAGTCGCCAGACTACACATGACATGTAGAATTCAGAAGAGTTCAGTGAGACTAGCGATGATATAATCAAATACTTAATGATTTCAGCGCCAGCTCCACTGCACTCCCTGTAAAAGAATCTTAATACTAACTAAATTTAGTGGAAGGAGTTCAAGGCTTTCCTATTTTTGGTTAGCTGGTAAAATAACGTCAAAAAAGCAGTTAAGTTTACCATTGGAATTTTTATTCTACTCACAAAATATTGTTTATAAGCTGTAATATTGATAAAAGGAAATATTTTAATACAGGATGATAAAAACCAACTGCGTTCAACAAAAGTGTGAACGAATATTCCCTGAATGGGTTTCCAAATTCTATAATGGATCGAAGGATGACCTATGCCACATCACATCTATAATCTAGGTTTAAATTAAGTTTCATAAAAGAGAAAACTATCAAAAATAGTCTACAGTGACCCTCAATTATCTTTAATTACTTATTTAAATTGTCATAAATTACAGTGGCTGATGTGGCTTCTCAGAATTATATAACAGAAAAATCATTGTGTTTCAGATTTTAACTTCAAGTAGCAAATGTGAATACCACGAAGTTTAATTGACGATCGACACTAGGATTACATAAAAAGGGAATGTAACAGATGAGACTTTTGCAGTTCTGAGTGAAGCCTTATGCGCTCTTATGCGGCATCGTATACGTTCATTACCTTGTCGGTGGTTAGGCAGCGTCAGGGGCAGCTGGCGGCGCAGCTCCACACATCTCGCCGTCTCGGTAGCAACTCTCTCGAGCTTGTCCTTACTACTGTTTACCGAAGTTGGTTTAAGGAAAAAGTATCTGCCTGCGTTTTCAACTGACCAATCAGCGTCTCAATGTTAACCTTAAGCTTCACCCGCAAAAATTCTGTCTATCGAATGAGAAACGTTATACTTTTCATGGTGGGGCAATGTTTTTAATGTTTGCTAGGTAACAGAGACGCGTATAGTCTCACACTAAAACTTTCAGCTGGTGTGGCCCTTTTAGTGTTATCGTAATATCTATACTGTTCTTCTGGAGGGCTCTATCTTTAACCATGGGCTGGGGGATAAACCTATTGGCGGTCCACCGGCGATGTGGGTGTCCCATTGTCCTGCTCTTATCGTAGGGCCTTCGAGCCTACACGGCTCTGGTCTCGGCTTCTGTTCTCGTTTCTCCCCTTGGAACTGCGTCTGTTTCACGGTGGCGAGGTATGACATGCATTTGGACGTTCTTGTGTTAGTATGTGGTATTCCATTTGCTCACTCATTGATCGTATTACTTTGGTTAATTTAATGTCAGGATTTATTCGGAGCTATGTGACATACTGCCGGATTTGCTATCATGTCAGGGTTTTCATGGAAGGTGTTGGATTTGCCTGACACCTTACAGAAGTTCATTATTCACCTACATTTGCATAGGTACGCTACCATCCACCGTACGGCTCATGGTGGAGGGTACCCTGTACCACTACTAGTCATTTCCTTTCCCGTTTCACTCGCAAACTGAACGAGGGAAAAACGACTGTCTATGCCTCCGTATGAGTACTTATTTCTCTTATCTTACACTACTGGCCATTAAAATTGCTACACCACGAGGATGACGCGCTACAGACGCGAAGTTTAACCGAAAGTAAGAAGATGCTGTGACATGCAAATGATTACTTTTTCAGAGCATTCACACAAGGTTGGCGCCGGTGTTGACACCTACAACGTGCTTACATGAGGAAAAAAAATGGCTCTGAGCACTATGGGACTCAACTTCTGAGGTCATCAGTCCCCTAGAACTTAGAACTAGTTAAACCTAACTAACCTAAGGACATCACACACATCCATGCCCGAGGCAGGATTCGAACCTGCGACCGTAGCGGCCTCTCGGTTCCAGACTGCAGCGCCTATAACCGCACGGCCACTTCGGCCGGCTACATGAGGAAAGTTTCCAACCGATTTCTCATACACAAACAGCAGTTGACCGGCATTGCCTGGTGAAACGTTGTTGTGATGCCTCGTGTAAGGAGGAGAAATGCGTACCATCACGTTTCCGACTTTGATAAAGGTCGGATTGTAGCCTACCGCGATTGTGGTTTATGGTATCCCGACATTGGTACTCGCGTTGGTCGAGATCGAATGACTGTTAGCAGAATATGGAATCGGTGGGTTCAGGAGGGTAAAACGGAGCGCCGTGCTGGATCCCAACGGCCTCGTATCACTAGCAGTCGAGATGGCAGGCATCTTATCCACACGGCTGTAACGGACCGTGCAGCCACGTCTCGATCCGTGAGTCAACAGATGGGGACGTTTGCAAGACAACAACCGTCTGCACGAACAGTTCGACGACGTTTGTAGCAGCATGGACTATCAGCTCGGAGACCATGACTGCAGTTACCCTTGGCGCCTGCGATGGTGTACTCAACGACAAACCTGGGTGCACGTATGGCAAAACGTCATTTTTTCGGATGAATCCAGGTTCTGTTTACAGCATCATGATGGTTGCATCCGTGTTTCGCGACATCGCGGTGAACACACATTGGAAGCGTGTATTCGTCATCGCCATACTGGCGTATCATCCGGCGTGATGGTATGGGGTGCCATTGGTTACACGTCTCGGTCACCTCTTGTTCGCATTGACGGCACTTTGAACAGTGGACGTTACATTTCAGATGTGTTACGACCCGTGGCTCTACCCTTCATTCGATCCCTGTGAAACCCTACATTTCAGCAGCATAATGCACGACCGCATGTTGCAGGTCCTGTACGGGCCTTTCTGGATATAGAAAATGTTCGACTGCTGCCGTGGCCAGCATATTCTCCAGATCTCTCACAAATTGAAAACGTCTGATCAGTGGTGGCCGAGCAACTCACTCGTGACAATACGCCGGTCACTACTCTTGATGAACTGTGGTATCATGTTGAAACTGCATGGGCAGCTGTACCTGTGCACGCCATTCAAGCTCTGTTTGACTCAATGCCCAGGCGCATCAAGGCCATTATTACGGCCAGAGGTGGTTGTTCTGGGTACCGATTTCGCAGGATCTATACACCCAAATTGCGTGAAAATGTAATCACATGTCAATTCTAGTATAATATATTTGTCCAATGAATACCCGTTTATCATCTGCATTTCTTCTTG
This sequence comes from Schistocerca serialis cubense, assembly GCF_023864345.2. Taxonomy (NCBI): domain Eukaryota; kingdom Metazoa; phylum Arthropoda; class Insecta; order Orthoptera; family Acrididae; genus Schistocerca; species Schistocerca serialis. The sequence goes on from NC_064638.1 coordinate 1,235,343,522, forward strand.
GTGTAGCAATTTTAATGGCCATTAGTGTATATTCGTGGTCCTTAACGTGCAGTGGATGTTGGAGGCAGTAGAATCGTTCCGCAGTCAGCCCCAAATACCTTTCTTTAATTTTTTTCTCAGCCGTGTTCCGCGAAAAGAATACCGCCTTCCCTCAAGGGGTCCCCATATGAGTTCCTGAAGCTTGTCCGTAACATCTCTCGGGAATTTATTAATCTCCTCCTCCTTCCAATTTTACTATCGGTTGCATGTGATCACGTACCTTTCACTGTTATTTTCACAGACTGAATTATCTTATTGCGCTGCGAGTGGATCACGTCTAAGTGTCGTTTTTTGTTGATAACTATATTCAACATTTTCTCATGCGAAGGTGCAACATTTATCATAGGTTTTTGCACTTAGAAGAAGTAACCTTGTAATGGACATACTGCGAAGACAAAAGCTATGGGACACATCCTAATATCGTGTCGGACCTCTGCCCGGCATCCTACAGCAGCTCGACGTGGCATAGACGCAACAAGTCGTTGGAAGTCACCCGCAGAAATATTAATCTATGCTGCCTCTATAGGCGTCGACAATTGTGAAAGTGTTAACGGTGCAAGATTTCGTTCACCAAGTGACCTCTCGATTATGTCCTACAAATATTCGATGGGATTGATGTTGTGCAATGTGGGTGGTCAAATCGTCTTTTCGATCTATCCAGAATGTTATTGAAATCAATGTTGTGCTCCGGTGACAAGGAGCATTGTTGTTTGGGAACATCAAGTCCACGAATGGCTGCGAATGGTCTCTAAGTTGCTGAATATAACCATTTCCAAACAATGATCGGTGCAGTTGTACTAGAGTCCGTTCCAGATAAACACAATCCATACCATTATGGAACCACCGCCAGCTTGCACAGCGCGTTGTGGACAACTTGGGTCCATGGATTCGTGGGGTCTCCGTCTCATTCGAACCCTGCCACCAGCTCTTACCAACAACTCGGGACTCATCTGACCAAACCACGGTTTTCCTGTCGTCTAGGGTCCAACCGATATGATCACGAGCCCACGAGAGGCGCTGCAGGCGATGTCGTGATCGTTGTCACTGACAATTCGCAATATTTCACGAACACAACTTTTATTGGTGTAAGTTCACAAGGTTGATGACTGAACAACAAACGAAAGTTTTGGCGTAGTGATACTTCCTGCAGGCCATGGCTCGAGCTCCCCCTGCAGGAAGTAGTGCTCGGTGTGGTGTCACCGCCAGACACCACACTTGCTAGGTGGTAGTTTTAAATCGGCCGCGGTCCATTAGTACATGTCGGACCCGCGTGTCGCCACTGTGGGATCGCAGACCGAGCGCCACCACAAGGCAGGTCTCGAGATACGGAATAGCACTCGCCCGAGTTGTACGGACGACGTAGCTAGCGACTACACTGACGAAGCCTCGCTCCTTTGCCGAGCAGATAGTTAGAATAGCCTTCAGCTAAGTCAATGGCTACGACCTAGCAAGGCGCCATTAGTAACATTGCATGTATCTAAAGAGTCTCACTTGTATCGCCACAATCTCCAGATGTACCAAAAGGATGGATTAAAGTTAAGTATTCCAGAAGCTACGTACTTTTCTTTATAGCATTCATTACATCCTGCTTTAGCTTAGCGCGTGCCTTTCGGGTTCCTCTCATTGTGTCTAGGCTGTCTTCTCTAGACACAACACTCGGAATCCCTGTTTCCATTATCTTGTATCTAAATAGCCAGTGTGTACCGTGGTGCTTTTGGTACGTCTTAGGCATAGACAACCTCGTCCTCTGTGGTGTAATATCGATTGCCGGCCCTCAGGGGCTACCTTGGCTCCGGTATAACAGTGATGTCAGCGAAAGTACTCGCGTCAGTTGTCTGCTGCCATATCCTATTGACCCCAAATCTTGCCGCACTGTCCCATCGGATACGTTTGTCGTACGTCCTACATTGATATTTGTGATTATTTCACGCAGTGTTACTACTGAGAAATCTACGCAAACGCCGCGGGTTCAAAATGGTTCAAATGGCTCTGAGCACTATGGGACTCAACTGCTGAGGTCATTAGTCCCCTAGAACTTAGAACTAGTTAAACCTAACTAACCTAAGGACATCACAAACGTCCATGCCCGTGGTAGGATTCGAACCTGCGACCGTAGCGGTCTTGCGGTTCCAGACTGCAGCGCCTTTAACCGCACGGCCACTTCGGCCGGCTACGCCGCATGTCTCTAAATCTTTATCTACATTTACATCTACATCTACACAGACACTCTGTACGGTATATGGCGGAGGGTACCACTACTACTCATTTCCTTCACTGTTCCACTCCCAAACAGAGCGAGGGAAAAATGACTATCTATATGCCCCCGTACGAGCCCTAATTTCTCGTATCTTCGTAGTGCTTAAGCGCAATGTATGTTGGTAGCAGTGGATTCATTCGGCATTCAGCTTCAAATGTGTCCCTCGAAAAGAACGCCGCATTCCCTCCAGGGATTCTCATTTGAGTTCCCGAAGGATCTCCGTAACACCTGCGTGTTGGTCGAACATCCCGTAACAAATCTAGCAGCCCGCTTCTGAAGTGCTTCGATATGTTCTTTAATCCGACCTGGTACAGATCCCAAACACTCGAGTAGTACTAAAGAATAGGTCGTTCCAGGGTCTTACATGTGGTCATCTTTACAAAATGGCTCTGAGCACTATGGGACTCAACTGCTGAGGTCATAAGTCCCCTAGAACTTAGAACTACTTAAACCTAACTAACCTAAGGACAACACACACATCCATGCCCGAGGCAGGATTCGAACCTGCGACCGTAGCGGTCGCGCGGTTCCAGACTGTAGCGCCAGAACCGCTCGGCCACCAGAGGCCGGCGGTCATCTTTACAGATGAACTGCACTTTACTAGAATTCTCCGAATAAAGTGAAGTGGACGATCGACTTGCCTAGCACAACCCTCAAATGCTCGTTTCATTTCTTATCACTTTGCAACGTTACGCCCAGATATTTAAAGCACGTGACTGTGTCAAGCAGGACACTGTCATCTGCATTAACTTACATTTTTCTACGTTTAGAGCTATCTGCCATTCATCACGCCAATTAGAAATTTAGTCTAAATCATCTTGTATCTTCCTGCTGTCACTCAACTTGGAGACATTAAAGTACGCCACAGCATCATCGACAAACTACAGCAAATCGCTGCCTACCCTTTCGCCTAGTCATTTATGTATGTAGAGAATAATATCAGTCCTATCACACTTGTCTTGGGCACTCCTGAGATACTCTTGTCTATGATGAACACTCGTCGTCTAGGACAACGAACTAGGTTCTGTAACTTCATAACTCTTCGAGCCACTCACATATCTGTTAACCTATTCCATATATTCGTACCTTCGTCGTCTGCAATGGGGAGGCGTGTCAAACGCTTTCCACAAATCTAGAAATGCGGAATCTACTGTTGCACTTCGTCCATAGTTCCCAGTATTTAATGTGAGAAAAGGGCAAACTGAATTTCACACGAGCGATGTTTTCGAAAACCGTGATAATTCGTGGACACTAAATTCTCGGTCTCAAGAAAATTTATTACATTGGAACTGAGGACGTGTATTCGGCAGCATATCGATGCTAGGGATATTGGTTTTTAATTTTGCGAGTCCGTTCTTTTCCCCTTCTTACGTACAGGAGTCACCAGCGCCTTTTTTCCAGTCGCTTGGGACTTTGCGGTGGGCGAAAGACTCGCGATAAAATGCAAAGGGGTCAGTGCTGCAATCTTGGAAAAACCGAACTGTGATTCAATCCGGACCTGGTGACTTATTTGTTTTCAACTCTTTCAGTTGTTTCCCTACGGCAGGGATGCTCATTACTCTGTCGTCCATAAGGGAGTCTGTTCGATGGTCAAACGATGGTACGTTTGTACTATTTTCCTGCGTGATCGATTTCTTAAACGTGAAATTTAAAACTTCTGTTTCCAGTTTGCTGTCTTCAACTACCACACCAGACTGGTCAACAAGAGACTGGATGGATGCCTTGGACCCACTTAGCGATTTTTACATAACGCCAGAATTTTCACGGGTTATTAATGATGTATAGTTCTAGGATGACTTACCACTCACTGCGGCGCCGATGGGGGGCGAAATTCTGACGTCTGTTCTGGGTCCGAGGGTACATACGGGAAATGTAACTTCACAATGGGCAGTAATCATTAAAGGTGCCACAGGCATCAGCATTCTGTCTCGTGCTACTTATTCTGGGTGAATCACCTATAGTTTAACCAAGGGCGCCCAGGACCGGCGCCAAGCGCCCCCCCCCCCCCCTCCCAATTGTCCTTGAAGAACTGAAAAATATATAATCTATTCAGGTGTTTTCTTTCAAGAAAATGATTTAAAAGTCGGTATTACGTAGGTTTTTAACAAAGCCGGAATGGCTACGTACCAGTCTCCACCCGTCACGCAAAATAAAATATTAAAATATTAAAAATACTCCATACCCCAACGTCTTGAAACCTCTTACAAATTATAACGTTTCCATAAATATGAGGAGGGTGGGAACGATATAATTAACAGTCCCGTTACGTAAGTACCCAGTTTGCCTTCAGGTAGACACAGAACTGCTAAAATTTAAAATGATTCGTCAGTTGATTATTTTCATTGAAAGTGAGAATGAAAACTGTATAATTTTTATCCAGCTACTGCTGCCCGGACGTAAAGCGCGATATCGTAAGCAGGTACGTCAATAATAGACTACGCGCGTGAAATTTAAACCGCCACGCTGAATGAACATTGGCTTAGAAAAGATCTGATTATTATCTGCTGCATATAAAGTAAATTTATTTTTAGAACAAAATTTTCACTTTAAGAAGGCTCGACCTGTGGTTCTTGGCATCTGATCGAATGTCAACATGTTGTTGTTGTTGTGGTCTTCAGTCCTGAGATTGGTTGGATGCAGCTCTCCATGCTACTCTATCCTGTGCAAGCTTCTTCATCTCCCAGTACCTACTGCAACCTACATCCTTCTGAATCTGCTTAGTGTATTCATCTCTTGGTCTCCCCCTACGATTTTTACCCTCCACGCTGCCCTCCAATACTAAATTGGTGATCCCACGATGCCTCAGAACATGTCCTACCAACCGATCCCTTCTTCTGGTCAAGTTGTGCCACAAACTTCTCTTCTCCCCAATCCTATTCAATACTTCCTCATTAGTTATGTGATCTACCCATCTAATCTTCAGCATTCTTCGGTAGCACCACATTTCAAAAGCTTCTATTCTCTTCTTGTCCAAACTATTTATCGTCCATGTTTCACTTCCATACGTGGCTACATTCCATACAAATACTTTCAGAAACGACTTCCTGACACTTAAATCTATACTCGATGTAAACAAATTTCTCTTCTCCAGAAACGCTTTCCTTGCCATTGCCAGTCTACATTTTATATCCTCTCTACTTCGACCATCATCAGTTATTTTGCTCCCCAAATAGCAAAACTCCGTTACTACTTTAAGTGTCTCATTTCCTAATCTAATTCCCTCAGCATCACCCGACTTAATTCGACTACATTCCATTGTCCTCGTTTTGCTTTTGTTGATGTTCATCTTATATCCTCCTTTCAAGACACTGTCCAGTCCGTTCAACTGCTCTTCCAAGTCCTTTGCTGTCTCTGACAGAATTACAATGTCATCGGTGAACCTCAAAGTTTTTATTTCTTCTGCATGGATTTTAATACCTACTCCGAATTTTTATTTTGTTTCCTTTACTGCTTGCTCAATATACAGATTGAATAACATCGGGGAGAGGCTACAACCCTGTCTTACTCCCTTCCCAACCACTGCTTCTCTTTCATGTCCCTCGACTCTTATAACTGCCATCTGGTTTTTGTACAAATTGTAAATAGCCTTTCGCTCCCTGTATTTTACCCCCGCCACCTTTAGAATTTGAAAGAGAGTATTCCAGTCAACATTGTCAAAAGATTTCTCTAAGTCTACAAATGCTAGAAACGTAGGTTTGCCTTTCCTTAATCTTTCTTCTAAGATAAGTCGTAAGGTCAGTATTGCCTCACGTGTTCCAGTGTTTCTACGGAATCCAAACTGATCTTCCCCGAGGTCGGCTTCTACTAGTTTTTCCATTCGTCTGTAAAGAATTCGTGTTAGTATTTTGCAGCTGTGGCTTATTAAACTGATTGTTCGGTAATTTTCACATCTGTCAACACCTGCTTTCTTTGGGATTGGAATGATTATATTCTTCTTGAAGTCTGAGGGTATTCGCCTGTTTCATACATGTTGCTCACCAGATGGCAGAGTTTTGTCAGGACTGGCTCTCCCAAGGCCGTCAGTAGTTCCAATGGAATGTTGTCTACTCCGGGGGCCTTGTTTCGACTCAGGTTTTTCAGTGCTCTGTCAAACTCTTCACGCAGTAACGTATCTCCCATTTCATCTTCTTCTACATCCTCTTCCATTTCCATAATACTGTCCTCAAGTACATCGCCCTTGTATAGACCCTCTATATACTCCTTCCACCTTTCTGCTTTCCCTTCTTTGCTTAGAACTGGGTTTCCATCTGAGCTCTTGATGTTCATGCAAGTGGTTCTCTTATCTCCAAAGGTCTCTTTAATTTTCCTGTAGGCAGTATCTATCTTACCCCTAGTGAGATATGCCTCTACATCCTTACATTTGTCCTCTAGCCATCCCTGCTTAGCCATTTTGCACTTCCTGTCGATCTCATTTTTGAGACGTTTGTATTCCTTTTTGCCTGCTTCATTTGCTGCATTTTTATATTTTCTCCTTTCATCAATTAAATTCAATATTTCTTCTGTTACCCAAGGATTTCTACTAGCCCTCGTCTTTTTACCTACTTGATCCTCTGCTGCCTTCACTACTTCATCCCTCAAAGCTACCCATTCTTCTTCTACTGTATTTCTTTCCCCCATTCCTGTCAATAGTTCCCTTATGCTGTCCCTGAAACTCTGTACAACCTCTGGTTCTTTCAGTTTATCCAGGTCCCATCTCCTTAAATTCCCACCTTTTTGCAGTTTTTTCAGTTTTTATCTACAGGTCATTACCCATAGATTGTGGTCAGAGTCCACATCTGCCCCTGGAAATGTCTTACAATTTAAAACCTGGTTCCTAAATCTCTGTCTTACCATTATATAATCTACCTGATACCTCTTAGTCAACATAATACTACCAAATTCTGATGAGGTACAAAGAGATTCTTGTTAACATTTATCAACCGGATACAATGTCAAACTCCTTGAAATAAAACAAATTATTATCTGAAGTAATTATTATTAAAAAATGTTCAAATGTATGTGAAATCTTATGGGACTTGACTGCTACGGTCATCAATCCCTAAGCTTACTCACTACTTAACCTAAATTATCCTAAGGACAAATACACACACCCATGCCCGAGGGAGGACTCGAACCTCCGCCGGGACCAGCCACGCAGGCCATGACTGCAGCGCCTAAGACCGCTCGGCTGATCCCGCGCAGCAATTATTATTCAGCTAATGAAATTACACTAGCGGATGAAAGGAGATGCTTACGCGCTTGGCTCAGGATACCGAAGGGAAGAGAACAATAGTCGCTAGTAGCTTTTTATCGTCCATCAAAGATGTTTAGAGTTCACTGATAGTAGATCAGTCACATTATAAACTTTACAAATTTTTCGATAAGCAATCTTATTATTGTCCTTCCTTTGACTTTCATATAATTACACTTATGTTTGGGAAAAATCATAAAACTTTTCAACGCAGTATCCATAAACCATAATTTTGTAGAGAAATTTGTAAGTCCGTTTGGAGGCGTTACAAACGATCACAAGGCCCTTGCAGCTCATCCTTTGCATTTTATGAACGGTTCAAGAATCTAAAGCAAAGCTTCAGGAAATAACAGAAGCCAGTAGAGAACGTTATTTTCTTGCATGAATAATACTCTTCACTCTTCTGTCAATCGAGATGTTAAAGCAACTACGATTCTCTTTAAATGGAATGATGTATTGGCTCGGTATATAAGTGTATGTTGTTCTTAATTGCACTATGAAACCATCGTTTTTCGCTATTCGACCGTTTTTCTTCAGCCTGGAGTTTGATTGTTACGAACATGAGGTTGTAAGCTGTAAACGGCTCAGTATAATCATTTTCAAGGTTAATCAGTGCGGACAGTCAAGAAGCGAAAGAAGAATACTGTCGACACATTTTACTCTTCGTGTTTAATCGAGAATTTAATTCTGCAGAAGCTACGAGAAGAATTTGTGGTGTGTGCTTGATGGACACATTTGCTGAAATGACGGCACGGAAATGGTTTTCTCGTTTCTGGAAGACTTTTTTTTTTTTTTTTTTTTTTTTTTTGAAAAGTGTCTAAATCAGTTGGTCGACAATAATCCTCGCCAAACAACGTAGGAATTAAAACTTCCTGGCAGATTAAAACTGACCGGACCGAGACTCGGATTCGGGACCTTCTCCTTTCGCGGGCAAGTGCTCTACCATCCCCAAGCACGACTCACGCCCCGTCCTCACAGTTTTACTTCTGCCGGTACCTCGTCTCCTACCTTCCAAACTTTACAGAAGAACTAGCACTCCTGAAAGAAAGGATATTGCGGAGACATGGCTTAGCCACACAGTTTTAATCTGCCAGGAAGTTTCATATCAGGGTACACTCCGCTGCAGAGTGAAAATCTCATTCTGGAAACGTAGGAATTGGCGTAAATTGTGGAATATAATCACGTAATGGGTGCGCGCCACTTATATTCATTGAGTAAGGTGCAAAAATTGGGTACCATGCGTATTAAGCGAGATCAACAGAAGTCAGTGACTAACGATATGTGTTGGGACTTGCCCACTCGTGCTCATAGGGTGCCTAAGGCATGCTGCGTTCTCAGAATGCTATTCAACAATTCAAGCAAATAACATTAGTAGTTTCATTTCATATAAGCAGATCGACAATACTTTGAGATTTACAAGTAGTAGGCGCAAACGAAGAGCGACATGCAATATAATTTAGAGTCCTTGGCTACGTGTAATGTTCCTGGAAGTTGACATACGTCACTAATACTCCTCGGTGAGTCCTGTCCGCTATTGTCCGTATACGGCGGACGCTGGCAGGAGCGGCGCTCATATTCACTTTTTGCAGGGGGCGCTCCTGGCGCGGCTCGGTCCTTTTCAGCATATAACACTCCCACTCCTACTGTTATACCATAACCTTAAAGTTGGAGGTAGATCGTATACTGAAACTATCTTGTTAAAGCAATTACGGTATAAAACAACAGTGCAGTGTTACTCTCTGAAAGGAATTTAGTTGTGTTGACCGTGATATACCTAACGGAGGCGGTTTATCGGAAGTGAAAGACAGAATTAAGTAAATATTTAAACAGTAACAAACAATAATTTACCTATCCACAGCGTCCAAATGATAATAAAAATGGTCGCCAGCCTCATTTGGCATAAGAATGAGTAACATTCTTGTTAAAAAACTGAAAATAAGTAACTTCAATGGGCAAAGACAGCCTATACTTTTGTCACACGAGAGTGCGATGAACTCTGGCACCTGCATATGTTCACGTTAAGGTTGGAGCTGACAGAGCAGAACAAACTATTTGCATCAGTATAACAGATAACGATACACACTATTACCTTCAGGGCTTATTCAACTGAATGATCTCAATAACATTATTATTAATATTCAGTATCTCCTTTACCAATTACTTTTCTATCTGACATGAAAAAAATATTTCACTACCAAACTATTTCTCACTGTCCTCTGAATAATTGAAGTTACTGCTTTCATAGATAGTGGTCTTTCTATTAATCGTTATCTAGCATGAGCACAATAGACAAACTGTGGATCCTGTAACACCATTAATATGTACTTTTAATACACGAGAGGAACCCAATATTGTACAGAACTTGACTGGAATAGCAAGAGTAACTTTGAGCATTTGGACTACTTTCAATGGAAGGGTGGGGGGGGGGGTAGCTTAATCCTGACTACTGTAGTAGAGCAAAGTAAACGCACTTTCTTTACATTAGTGAAACAAGCACTTAGCAAGCATGAGCATATAACTCTCAACAGTTGCAGTTCTGAACTTTTACTGCAGTGAAACACAAAACTGAGGTATTTGTAAGATCCTTACAACAAGCAATATTAATTTTAACACACTCTACTGCCATATTAATCTTAATATCCTTTCAATAAAGTGTGGGGCGGCGGATGAGTTTGTAAAATAATTTGCTGCATAAATGCTTGCAAGTTGAAGCAGTTTCTAGCTTTTAGAATGTTGTTAATGCTGTCTTTCGCCGTTCTCAACACTGGCTCTCTATTTACTTCTTGGCACCCAGAAAGTGATTTAATAAAACATGGAGCCAGTATTTAGAGATCCTAGTGCCCACTTCAATTGAGATACCATTATAGCTGCAGCTTATAGCTCTGAGGAATTAGGAGATTGTCCGGGATTTCTAATCAAAAACGGTTTTCCAAAATAGTTGAGTATATTCTGAAATTCACTGATAAAAAAACACAAGTATTCCTACAACCTAACTAACAGAGCAGTTCAGAGTCTAATGTGCTGATGCAACTATAAATGTCCGAATTAAATATTAAAAAGAATGCTCGCCATAATTTGATGAAAATATTTCATCAAACGCCACGCTAAATATTTGGTAGAATGTCTGTCCCGCGACGGCGCGTGAAAATACGACAATACGCAAACTGAAGCTAGATAATGAAAATCATTCCAGAATTAACACTTCACATGAAATGTTTTCATGGTTCCGCGTATCTCTAGTAACTTAATACGGCACCCGAGGCTGTTTGTAGCAGATACACTGATGCGACGCGACTACCGACACAGATGGCTTGTCATTCAGCGTCTGGAGAGAACTGGGGCCTTCCTTCCTCGCGTAGCGTCCTTGTATATAAAGCCGCGGTGCGGACGGCGAAGGGAACGCCTGATCTTATCCGCTCTCCCAACTAGCCGCTGGGCTAGTAACGCACCACTTCAAGTTACATAATAATTTATAGCTTCTTTTGCTGATGGCCGAGGAAGCTCTTAATTTAAACGTGCATTCAGCACGCAGGTAAGTATTGATAATAAAATTTTGACGTGGCTAAGTTAAATACTTTAGGCGAGAGAATTAATTTAATTGCTCTGCACACAGTAGATGAGCTCTGAACTGGCCCTGTTGAGATCCGCTATCGCTATAATTTTATAGGTATTAAAAAGAAACTTTACACATCTTCATAATCATAGCGGACCTCCAACCTATTTAAATCTAAACATCCTAGCCTTATTTACTAGCCTACTTAATCTATCTTGCTTCCTTCAGTTTTGAGACGAAAACCACAAAATCATGAATTTCTACTAAAATCTTAATTTGTGAAATCCAAAGTACTATTTTTATTAAATCATTATGAAGGATGAATCTAAATATAAATTTTGAAGTCTCTAGCTCTTTTCTGTTGCGCCAATAATTTTTTCAGAAAAACGTCCAAATTTCGAAAATGACTTACGTTATCGAACTGATATTCAACACACATTAATTTAGTACTATTCCTGACATGCTAGAAAAGTTTTAGGTCATTTGCTTGATTTTTAAGGTATTGCGCAACATTTATGACGTCAGAGATAGTTACAGCAGACTGGCTGGCACACAATGGAAACTGATGTGAATTTACTACAGTGTGAGTAGGCTGCTTCCCTACAAAAGGACACTCGATAAGCACTTTAGCGTTGCAGGGACCCTAAGTGGATATGTGACTGAGGATGAATCACGGTAGGTACAAGAGTTCAGTTAAAATTTACCTTATATTAGAGTACACTATAACATCATATGAGCTAATCTATCACTGTACATTACTATAGTTCTTCTGTTCCATTACAGTGGTTGCACAATGTTGTGGGGAGTGCATGTTGGTCGGTGTACTTGCAGGTAGAATTGCTGGACTCTGTAATTTCTTAGTGGTGATGATAGATATCAATTCCAACATAATTCCAGCTAGTCAGTGCATCCATCTGAGGCTTTGGCACATTGGGAAACGGCACAAAAGGCTCCTCTCGGCACCAGCACAATTCACAACCTTTTCGTGAGCTGTTGATGGTTCAATAGCTCATCCCCGACTATTAATCCGCCTCTTCTACCTATGCGAACCACAATTTGCGCGCGCTACAAAGTTCCGTTCCCGAGGGGAACCACACCACCTTTTACATACAAAATAACTAACAAGCCTAAGTGAAGGTCAGCAGTTTACATAGCAGCAAACAATCACTTTAAAAAAACGCATCATTTGCACATATTGGTAGTTCTACACAAAATTATTTGAATAAAATTATTCATTTTTAAAGACAACCAAAGAGATTATGTGAGAAAGGCAAAACATATAATTTGCTCATATTGTGCATATTACAGAGATTACACTTCATTACAGTATCGAATTAATCATACACTAATTACAGAAGTTCAACGATGGGAGGATGAACAAAAGAGAAAGCTAAATTAATCAACAAAAGGTATGTAGTGTCTAAGCTATGGTGTTACAAGCAGGCTACTGGCTGACGTTTCCTCTCCGCCTTTTCTGGTTTTCCGTTCTTCGTCTTCGTACCGAGGCTTGTGGTTACGCCAGAACATTCCTCCCCCCCCCCCCCCCCCCCTTACACAACGCGACGGACCGTTGTCGCGTATGGAGTGCGACCACGGCGGAGGATGCAGGAGTGTGGGCGCCTCGACTGGCCGGAAGCTGTGGCTGCAAGGGGCATCAAGGTTTCAGCCGTCCCCCGCCATCAGGCCTGCGCTCTGGCGGAAACGCCCCGAAAAACGACCAGAAGGGTACGCATCCACCTCCTGATGCCAGGAACCAGATGAAGAAGGCGGCGACTGCTTTGGTGTGGGCGGGTCCAGCGTCATCGGTGGAACGAGAGGAGGCGGAGGAGGCGGAGGAGGCGAAGGCTCCGTCTCAATGGGGTCGTCCCGTGTTGTGATGATCACACTCTCTGGCGGCTGTTGTGGGTGCGTTTTCCCCTGGCCCCATGGATCTGGGGGAAGACAGACTGAAAGATCACCGTGTACATGACAGAGGCGAAGTTGACTTCGATGGCGGCCTCCAAGCCAGCTGGAACTGAAACAAGATACATGCTAGCGCCAAGTCGATGGACGATCTCGCCTCACACCCACAGTCTGCTGCCACTAAAAGCCCTGTAAAACACAATGTCATGCGGCGCGAAGCGATAGTTGCGGCCTTCCTTAGGCGTCGGATGCTGAGCAAGGTGGAGCAGGTGGGGCAGCGTCCGATGGCGGCGGCCGTGAAGCAATGCCGCTGGCGATGGTCCATCTCGTGGGTGCCAATGATATGAGGCGAGAAAAAGTTGCAATGCTTGATCCGTGGTGTGTGTGGAGCGAATTTGGCCGTCTGCTGCTTGAATGTTCTGACAAAACGTTCCACTTCGCCGTTTGACTGTGGATGGAACGGTGCACTAGTTAGATGCTGTACGCCATTGCGTTCACATAATGTTTCGAGTGTCGTAGGCTTAAGCCATTCCCTGGAACATTTTTAGAGGTGATGAGAAATGGTGTCTGTATGCGAGTGGCTCACCCAATCACGAAAGGCAACAACTTGCGAAGAAGCCGGCCAGTGTGGCCGTGCGGTTCTAGGCACTTCAGTCCGGAACCGCTTGACCGCTACGGTCACAGGTTCGAATCCTGCCTTTGGCATGGATGTGTGTGATGTCCTTAGGTTAATCAGGTTTAAGTAGTTCTAAGTTCTAGGGGACTGATGACCTCAGAAGTTAAGTCCCATAGTGCTCAGAGCCATTTGAACCATTTTGAACTTGCGAAGAATGGCGCAGACCCCCAAAAATTATGTTGTGTGTTTGGTGGAACGAAACTGGCATTCTGCGTCATGGACTGTTACCAAGAAAAGAAACGATAAAAGCTGCTGCGTCTACTGAACAGCTAAGACAGCTCGTTGTCGATACTGAAAGCAAAAGAACTGGTCAAAGCGTGTTGTTACCCCACGATAACGTACGCTTGCATTAGGTCAGAATCACCACAGATGCGACTGCTGGTGTTACCAGTTACTCAAAATGTTCAAATTTGTGTGAAATCTTATGGGACTGACTGCTAAGGTCATCAATCCCTAAGCTTACACACTACTAAACCTAAATTATCCTAAGGACGAACACACACACCCATGCCCAAGGGAGGACTCGAACCTCCGCCGGGACCAGCCGCACAGTCCAGTTACTAGTTACTCACCTTCACCATACACCAGACTTATCCTCTTCTGATTATCATCTTTTCCGGCCTCTAACAACACTCAGGTTACCAGCTGGTTCACAGATTTCTTCAACTCTAAAACACAACATTTCTATAGGACGGACATAATACTCCTACTATAAAATGGGATGAATAGGAACAGTTTTCAACTTTAAAAGAAAAAAATCGATAATTTTAAAATTTTTATTATGTTTTCCAAATAAACGATACTATAATATAAAAATAAAGAACTTGATGTTCTTGTTAACACATTAAACTACGTACATCATCTTGGAAAATGATCAAGCCTTTGCATCTACACGTCTGCGTTACCCTTAGAAGCAGCAGAGAGCTCTCGAACAACATGTGCTTGATATGAAGTGACTCCTGACCATTTAAAATTAGCGTGTGTCATCGGCCTTGACTTAAAAAAGTAAGCTTTATTTTCTAAATAAGAAATTTTACTTGCATGCTACCTAAATGACTGTTTACTTTTCTGATATGTTTCAATCATAGCATAATCTCCTGGATTGAGAACGATGCCAGGTGGTCCTTCATTTTTGTAAAATTCTTGGTATCCTTCTGAAGAAAAACTGACAATTACTGTTTCTATTCACACCGAAAACATAACTCCAAGTTTAATTCCGGTAGCAGAGCCCCAAGTTTTCAATTTGTCAAAACACAAGTTAAATTAAACTTAAAACTTGTAACCTCCCCCTCACTTATCGACTTTAATGACAGTAAAAATTAAACCGCATGTACCTAATGGAAATTTGGGAAAAGCAATCGTCACCAAAGTTAAGAGCAAGGAAAGGGTTACATCTAAATGAAAGGAAAAATGCAAATGAAACTGGTGGAAATTAATTTTGAAAAGGGGTAAACTTAATAAGGAAAGTAAATATGCGGTCGTTACATTACCAATTAACTGGCGTTAATTAGATATTTGAGATTTGGGGAAAATTACGGTCGCCAGTCCTATGGACAACTACTATAATAACTAAAAAAGAAAGGTTATTATACATATAATTAGCACTAAAAGTGTGGCAACTGAAGGTTGACACATGTTGTGTGAAAACTGAATGTTTGTCAGAAGTAATAAATTTCGCTACACTCTGACTTAATTTAGCAAAAGAATGAATAAAACCGGAAAATTGAAAGTTAATTTAGTGACTGAGATTAATAGTGAACTTTGTTTCTGAAGCATATCGAAATTCAGTAAAATACAGTTAGTCTTGGGCTACCTCAACAATCATTTCAAAAGCTACTTGAATCTACACAATTTAGAAATAAGAGATTTAACTCTGAACTTGAATTAAATTATTCTGAACAATTAACAATAGTAAAATTTAGTACGTACCAAGCTGAGCTGCAGTCACAGGTAAGCTAAAATATGCTAACAAAACACGCACTCTTAATTTGTGCTTGTGTAATCTAAATATTGTAGCCAGCAAGCCAGTAAACAAAAAGTCAACTGACAGTGTCACCAACTTTGAAATTCATAATTTAGCTGTTAGATTAGTTCACCACCAAACTAAAAAAATAAATCTTTGAATGATATTCACATTTATCATCCGACACAATGGCATATAACTTTTTTGGAAGTTTCGCTCCTATTACTCTCACAGATTCTATTCACCCCATATTATGTTACGTGAACGCTGATAGGCGGTCATTGACAAAAATAGTGATTATATTAATGAATAATGAATCAATCTTGTTATTGTGTGTTTATTGTAATATAATGTAGTGTATTTTCTGTTAGTAAAATAGAATCGTGGTACAGTAAAAACGGCACGAACTTACGCACCAACCCAATGCAATACTTCCTTAAAGGCATTCAAAAGCTCTTGGAATAATGAGTGCAGTGCTATAACGCTTATTAATGTTGGCATTGAAATTTTTCACAAAAATATCCGAGAAATGTGCTAAAATTGAAAGAGAAGCTGGCCGGAATCAACTGTTGCTTTATAAACACTGCTAAGTTGGGCTCTCATACCAGACTCTGCTGTTGTACCGATCCTTCCCACTGTCTACTTGTTTCCACGAAAGCTGTTTACTTAAACGATAGTATGACCACACATCTATACTAATTTACTAATTTCGCGAGGCCCCTTCTGATACACTGGAAGTTGGCGTATGGCTCTTTTTACAACAATAGTATCTGATACTGCGCCTGTGACATATAAAGCAGGGCCAAGAGATAATATGTTTAATGCCAGCAGCTTAGGTCTATCTTCTCTGCATATGAAGACGGAATCATGCATGACATTCACACTTGACAAGTTTGCACTGCGACAGCTGATTGAAGTCGAAGGGGCAACCATCGTTTTAGTGATTAGTTACCGAAGTTTCCTTGAATGATATCTATTTGCAGCTAACATATTGGAATTAACATGACTGTATCTGAAAGAATTGAAACTTCACGAATATCTTTTGGAAAAAAAGATTTAATTATAACTTCTATATTCAGAAATTGATAAGCTTTCCCTTTTTACTAATAGTGTAGAAATATTGTTTAATTTTTTAAAACATAATTTGTAGTGTAATTGTTGATGGCTAAATAGCGTAAACACGCTAAAGCATAAATAAAAGAAAAATCCGGTTACGACCACCTTGCGTTTCGCTTTAGCTCGTTTCTCAGATAGTTTGCGAAAAGTTTCAACGCTACTTGTCTTTGCATTAGGTTGCGAATGCCGTTAAAAAAGTGTAAAACTATAACAAAAAGTATGCTTGCTTTATTATCTCAGTTGGCGTCTTCGAGGGGGAGAAGGAAGGGAGGGAAAAAGGCAGAACAGGGAATTTAGTCTCTCCCCCTCCCCAATGGAATCTGAAGTACAGAGATTTAATTTATGCACTGAAGAACCAAAGAAACTGGTAGACTTTTCTAATATCGTGTAGGGCCCTCTCGAGCACGCAGAAGTGCTGCAACACGACGTGACATAGACTCGACTAATGTCTGAAGTAATGCTGGAGGGAACTGACACCGTGAATCCTGCAAGGCTGTTCATAAATCCTTAAGAGTACGAAGGGGTGGAGATCTGTTCTGAACAGTATGTTACAAAGTATCCCAGATATGCTGAGTAATGTTCATGTCTGGGGAGTTTGGTGGCCAGCGGAAGTGTTTAAACTCAGAAGAGCGTTTCTGGAGCCACTCTGTAGCAATTGTGGACGTGCGGGGTGTCGCAGTGTCCTGCTGGAATTGCCCAAGTCCGTCGGAATGTAGACTGAACATGAATGGATGCAGATGATCAGACAGTATGCTTGCGTGTCACCTGTCAGAGTGGTATCTAGACGTATCAGGTGTCCCATATCACTCCAACTGGACACGCAGCAAACCATTTCAGAGCGTCCACCAGCTTGAACAGTCCCTGCTGACGTGCAGGGTCCATGGATTCATGAGGTTGTCTCCACACCCGTACACGTCCAGCCGCTCTACACAATTTGAAACGAGACTCGTCCGATCAGCAACATCTTTCTAGTCATCAATAGTCCAATGTCGGTGTTGACGGGCCCAGGTGAGGTGTAAAGCTTTGTGACGTGCAGTCATCAAGGGTACACGAGTGGGCCCTCGGCTCCGAAAGCCCAAATCGATGTTGTTTCCTCAAAGGTTCGCACGTTGAGAATTGTTGATGGCCCAGCACTGAAATCTGCACCAATTTGCGAAACCGTTGCACTTCTGTTACGTTGAACGATTCTCTTCAGTCGTCGTTGGTCCCGTTTTTGCAGGTATGTCGGAGATTTGATGTTTTACTGGATTCCTGATATTCACGGTACACTCGTGAAATAGTCGTTTGGGAAAATCCCCACTTCATCGTACCTCGGAGATGCTGTGTCCCATCGCTTGTGCGCCGATTATAACTCCACGCCCGAACTCACTAAATTCTTGATAACCTGCCATTGCGGGTAATCTATCGAACAACTGTGTGAGACACTTGTTGTTTATATAGATGTTGCCGACTGCAGCGCCATATTCTGCCTGTTTACATACTTCTGTATTTGAATACACGTGCCTACACCAATTTCTTTGGTAACTCACACCCCCTGTATATTGAATGGATAATTATTAATGTTCTGGGATATAATAATTTTTTGTGTCATCTATAACATGTAGTTCCTATGGAATGGTACTTTTCAAAACTGAAAAACATTTACATAAAAAATGGCAATTTAGAGCCTTGCTCCGCTGAGAAAATTTCTGCGGGCATCCAAGCTACTACAGTTTCGATATACTGAATGGTTCACGAAATAAAAAAGAGTGCAAGCTTTAAGTGCTCCACTCAATGAATAACTAAGCTGCCACTGTGTATGGAAAAAGTCAAAGAGTTGTCTTTGCTGATAATGTAAGTATAATAATAAACCCTAATGTGGAAGATTTAAATTAAGAGGACACCAACATCGTAATTGGTTGCAATCACTACAGATGTTGCACAAGGATCAATACTACCTCTTCTTTTATGTATAAAAGATCTGCCATTGCGTGTCCAATAAACACTCTTTGTTAATGTTTAAAGTATTCTAACCAGGACTAACAGACAAATTTTGTTACTTGAAAATGTAAATAAAGTCAAAAAAATTACTAACTTGTTCTCTGACAATGGACTGTCACCAAACATAGACAAAATACAATACCTGAAATTCTGTACTGCCTCAGGGAAAATCATTAATGAAATATAATTTTTCGAATTCTTTCTTCTTTCAGTAGCTAGGAACGTAAATGGAATGTAACATCTTATAGATATCTTGGTATGTCTAAGCTATGCAACTTTTAAATTACGAGTAACAGAGGACTTTTATGACTGTTGATGGATCGACACATGTAATTCTATACGTCTTGACTTCTGGCAAAAATTCGTTGCTCTTCTGTACAGCACTTCAGCAAACGAAATACACTATGTGATCAAAAGTACCCGAACACCACCAAAAACATACGTTTTTCATACTAGGTACATTGTTCCGCCATCTACTGCCAAGTACTCCATATCAGCGACCTCAGTAGTCATTAGACATCGTGAGAGAGCAGAATGATGCGCTCCGCGGAACTCACGGACTTCGAATGTGGTCGGGTGATTGGGTGTCACTTGCGTCATACGTCTGTACACGAGATTTCCACACTCCTAAACATTCCTGGATCCGCTGTTTCCGATGTTATAGTGAAGTGGAAACGTGAAGGTACACGTACAGCACAAAAGCATACAGGCCGACCTCGTCTGTTGACTGACAGAGACAGCCGACAGTTGAAGAGGGTCGTCCTGTGTAGTAGGCAGACGTCTATTCAGACTGTAGGGAAGCAGCCTACTCACGCCGTCGTAAATTCACATCAGTCTTTCCATTGTGTGCCAGCCTAGTCCGCTGTAACTAGCTCTGACGTCATAAATGTTGCGCAATACTTTAAAAATCAAGTAAATAACCTGAAACGGTTCTAGCATGTCAGGAGTAATACTAAATTAATATGTGTTCAATATCAGTTCGATAACTTTAACCATTTTCGAAATTTGGACGTTTTTCTGTAAAAATCATTGGCGCAACAGAAAAGAGATTTAAAAATTTATATTTAGATTCCTTTTCCATAATAATTTAATAGAAACAGCACTTTGGATCTCACAAATTAAGATTTTAGTTGAAATTCATAATTTTCTGGTTTTTATCTTAAAAATTAAGGAAGCAAGATAGATTAAGTAGGCTAATAAATGAGGCTAGGATGTTTATATTTAAGTAGAATGGAGATCCGCTATAACCATAAAGATGTGAGAAGTTTCATTTGAATAACTATAAAACTATAGCGATAGCGTATCTCCAAAGGGCAAGTTCGGAGCTCGTCTACTGCGTGCAGTGTAATTAAATTAATTCTCTCGCCCAAAATATTTAACTTAGCCAAGTAAAAATTTTATTATGATTACTTACCTGTGTGTTGAATGCACATTTCAATTGAGAGTTTCATCGGCCATCAGCAAAAGAAGCTATGATTTATTCAATAACTTAAGGTGGTGCATTACTAGCCCAGCGGCTAGTCGGGAGAGCCGATTTGATCAGGCGTTCCCTTAGCCGTCCGCACCGCGGCTTTATACACTCCTGGAAATTGAAATAAGAACACCGTGAATTCATTGTCCCAGGAAGGGGAAACTTTATTGACACATTCCTGGGGTCAGATACATCACATGATCACACTGACAGAACCACAGGCACATAGACACAGGCAACAGAGCATGCACAATGTCGGCACTAGTACAGTGTATATCCACCTTTCGCAGCAATGCAGGCTACTATTCTCCCATGGAGACGATCGTAGAGATGCTGGATGTAGTCCTGTGGAACGGCTTGCCATGCCATTTCCACCTGGCGCCTCAGTTGGACCAGCGTTCGTGCTGGACGTGCAGACCGCGTGAGACGACGCTTCATCCAGTCCCAAACATGCTCAATGGGGGACAGATCCGGAGATCTTGCTGGCCAGGGTAGTTGACTTACACCTTCTAGAGCACGTTGGGTGGCACGGGATACATGCGGACGTGCATTGTCCTGTTGGAACAACAAGTTCCCTTGCCGGTCTAGGAATGGTAGAACGATGGGTTCGATGACGGTTTGGATGTACCGTGCACTATTCAGTGTCCCCTCGACGATCACCAGTGGTGTACGGCCAGTGTAGGAGATCGCTCCCCACACCATGATGCCGGGTGTTGGCCCTGTGTGCCTCGGTCGTATGCAGTCCTGATTGTGGCGCTCACCTGCGCGGCGCCAAACACGCATACGACCATCATTGGCACCAAGGCAGAAGCGACTCTCATCGCTGAAGACGACACGTCTCCATTCGTCCCTCCATTCACGCCTGTCGCGACACCACTGGAGGCGGGCTGCACGATGTTGGGGCGTGAGCGGAAGACGGCCTAACGGTGTGCGGGACCGTAGCCCAGCTTCATGGAGACGGTTGCGAATGGTCCTCGCCGATACCCCAGGAGCAACAGTGTCCCTAATTTGCTGGGAAGTGGCGGTGCGGTCCCCTACGGTGCTGCGTAGGATCCTACGGTCTTGGCGTGCATCCGTGCGTCGCTGCGGTCCGGTCCCAGGTCGACGGGCACGTGCACCTTCCGCCGACCACTGGCGACAACATCGATGTACTGTGGAGACCTCACGCCCCACGTGTTGAGCAATTCGGCGGTACGTGCACCTGGCCTCCCGCATGCCCACTATACGCCCTCGCTCAAAGTCCGTCAACTGCACATACGGTTCACGTCCACGCTGTCGCGGCATGCTACCAGTGTTAAAGACTGCGATGGAGCTCCGTATGCCACGGCAAACTGGCTGACACTGACGGCGGCGGTGCACAAATGCTGCGCAGCTAGCGCCATTCGACGGCCAACACCGCGGTTCCTGGTGTGTCCGCTGTGCCGTGCGTGTGATCATTGCTTGTACAGCCCTCTCGCAGTGTCCGGAGCAAGTATGGTGGGTCTGACACACCGGTGTCAATGTGTTCTTTTTTCCATTTCCAGGAGTGTATATAAGAACGCTGCGCGAGGTAGCAAGGCCCCAGTTCTCCCCAGACGCTGAATAGCACACCATCTGTGTCGGGAGTCGCGTCGCGTCGGTATCATTGTTATAAACAGCCTCGGATGCCGTATTAAGTTACTCGGGATACGCGTAACCATGAAATCATTTTCGAGTGAAGTGTTAATTCTGGGAAGACATTAATTATCGATTTTCAGTTTGCGTATGTAGTATTTTCACGTGCCGCCTCGGGACAAACATTCTACCATTATTTAGCGTGGCGTTTGATGAACCCAATCATCAAATTATGACGAGCATTCACTTAAACATTTAATTTGGACAGTTATAGTTGCATCAGCGCATTAGACTCTGAACTGCTCTGTTAGTTAGATTGTGTGGATTCTTTTTTTCATCTGTGACTTTCAGAATATACTGAACTAATTTTAATCAAAATCGTTTTTGATTATGAATCCCAGACAATCTCCTAATTTCTCTGAGCTATAAGTTGTAGCTATAAGTGCATTTCTCAGATGAAGTGGGCACTAGGAATTCTAATTACAGGCTTCACGTTTTGCTAATCACTTTCTGGTTGCCAAAATTGTAGTTAGAGAGCCAGTGTTGAGAACGGCAAAACAACAGCATAAATAATAGGAACTGGTTTTACATTCTACAAACCAAACATTTATATTTAACAACAATAATTCCACCCGCCGCCGCACATATGGTTAATCGGCCCGGAAATGCAGTGTTTCTTCATTCAAACATTTTATATAACAACATTATTTCTACCAGCCGCCCCACAAGACCATCACACAGGAATTCCAAACTGCATCAGGATCCACTGAAAGTACTATGACAGATAGCCAGGAGGTGAGAAAGCTTGGATTTCATGGTCGAGCGGCTGCTCATAAGCCACACATCACGCCGGTAAATGACAAACGACGGCTCGCTTGGTGTAAGGAGCGTAAACATTGGACGATTGAACAGTGGAAAAACGTTGCGTGGAGTGACGAATCACGGTACACAATGTGGCGATCCGATGGCAGGGTGTGGGTATGGCGAATGGCCTGTGAACGTCATCTGCCAGCGAGTGTAGTGCCAATAGTAAAATTCGGAGGCGGTGGTGTCATGGTTTGGCTTTTTTTTTTCACGGAGGGGGCTTGCACTTCTTGTTGTTTTGCCTTGCACTATCACAGCACAGGCCTACATTGATGTTTTAAGCACCTTCGTGTTTAACATTGCTGAAGAGCAATTCGGAGACGGCGATTGCATCTTTCAACACAATCGAGCGCCTGTTCATAATGCACGGCCTGTGGCGGAGTGGTTACACGACAGTAACATCACTGTTGTGGACATGTCCTGCACAGAGTCCTGACCTGAATCCTATAGAACACCTTTGGGATGTTTTGGAACGCCGACTTTGTGCCAGGCCTCACCGATCGACATCGATACCTCTCCTCACAGTAGCACTCCGTGAAGAATGGGCTGTCGTTCCCCAGCAAACCTTCCAGCACCTGATTGAAAGTATGCCTGCGAGAATGGAAGCTGCCATCAAGGCTAAGGGTGGGCCAACACCATGTTGAATTCCAGCAACACCGATGGAGGGCGCCACGAACCTGTAAGTTATTTTCAGCCATGTGTCTGGACTCTTTTGATCACTTGTTGTAAATGCAACCAGATTTATCAGAAAATGGTACTTGCTGATAGTGGTAACTATGGTATCACGTATCGATACCACCCCAATTGTGTGTCGTACTTGGCAATGGAATTTCATTTCTGTCTGACTAGGACAGCGGTTGCACGAGATCTTTGGCAGACCCAATGGAGCACATCCGCTGAGCCACGCAGCCAGCGGTTTCAGACTTCCTGTTGCCGCGATATAGGACGGCCATCGTCAGCGACACCACCCACTTGCACTTGGACCGTCTACCTGGTTGACACTGTGATAGCTGAACTTTGTTTCTCACTGCATTATTTGTTATGATTATTTGTACGTATAAATCTTTTGTTTGTTGTGTTTACTTGTACGCTAATCATTTCTTCGCCTGTCCAGCTTTCCTACGACGATAGGTGTGTCACCACTCTGCAGCCCACGTCTCCTTAACATTGTGTAAAAAGTCGTACGTAGCAATAACAACATATATGATGGTGTTGCAATTTCACTGCATCTGGTTTTTCGTGTGATTCGTATGTAGGCTACTCCACTTTATGAGTGGGCTACGACATTTTGTTTTGGATTCTCATGCAATGAGGGGAGGAGCTGCTTTCACTCGAACCTTACTGGGAAGTGATGTCAAAATGTCGTTCAGTTGTTCAGTATATTTGTTTACTGCTATCGGGTTTCATCGCCTCATCGTGTTTTATGGAAGTAAGGTGTGTGATGGCGGGAGGTAGAGTTAGTTGGGGGAGAGGGGGTGGGGATTCCTCAAAGCTGACTCAGTAGTGAAGAGGTCTCCTTTTTAACGATTACGGACTGTGGCCGTGCTGACACGCCAGAGCGTAGAAAACATTTTTGTGAGAGAGAAACTAGTGTCAGCTGGAACTTAGAAGCAAATGTCACTTGATCTATAGATGGTAAAAGCCTCCGGGAACTGAGATATGTAGTTAATACTTGGATAAATCATAAAGCCTTCAGTTTTGGTATTTAAATTAATTGTACTTTGTCTGTGTACCGTGAATATCAGGAATCCAGTCTGTTGATTCATTCGTGGTACAAAATCCATTCAGTAAATGTCTTCCACTTATATTTACAGTTTATTACGTGCCATCCGTAGCTGAGTAATGAAATGCAGTTTTAGTACACGTGCTCCAGCAACAGTGCATGTAGAAGAAAAAGTGCTTGTAATTGCTTTGTCAGAAAAAGGAACAAGACAATTTGTTGCAAAGTATATACTTCTCTCTGATTAAAAAAGGGAAGTTGTCACATAGCTAAAGTACTTTATATAAATTTTCTGGCGAGTACAGACTGTTGCAGAATAATTTAGACTCTTCGATGGTTAATAACTCTGGAACAAAATAACATATCGTTGCAGTTTTGCGTGGTAGCGTAGTCCATTGTTTTCTCAAACGGTATTGGCGCGTGTTTTCCAGCAGATGGCAGTGCAGCAATGAATGAAGTGAGATTGTCGTTTGAGCAACGCAAGCCTGTATTGAAATGGTACTGAAGTACGAAAACTGGGTCGATTCTAGTGTATGATTCACCCACAATAACGTCATTTCTAAGGCAAAGACGCTACCTAGAAGCAATCTTTCACCCTATTTACATGGAGTCCCCAAAACCAGATTTCGTAATCCGATTTCCCAATACCTATTCTGGGTGCTCATGTAAACACTTCAAAATCGGTTCTGGAAATCCGCTTCTGGTTGCCGGTTTTCCAATTCCGCAATCGATTTTCGCTTCCACGTAAAAGCAACAGATTTTGAAACGTGCTTGGACTGTCGGATTTCGTTTTGCTTTTAAAAAATTTCGGCTATTTATCGCGTAACTTTTTGGAAAGTGAATGAAATAAATTATTCTGTTAAATTTGGAATGAAATGTTTTGTTAAAGATTCTCTTGTATGTTTGTTAAAAGCGACAACTAATTTTTTCTCAGGGCGCTATCGCCAGAAATATCATACGTATTCCAACGTGAAGACATCCGTCTTACTCACGATGGATGAAAAACAAAATCTTTCTGTAATGTTACACGATAAACCAATTAAACACAATGCTAATTATTTCTTTTTTGTGAGGCTTGATGCTCCAGTATAGCTGTCTATGTGCAATGGCAGCGTATACATTTATAGAAAATACTTTTTAATGAAACTGTACCTCTGGCCTAAAAATTGAATTGGAAAGTATTACAAGACGCCGTATTGTGTTTATTGAGATAATAATATATGTCGTGTGACTAGGGCCTCCCGTCAGTTAAACCGTTCGGCGGGTGCAAGTCTTTCGATTTGACACCACTTCGGCGACTTGCGCGTCGATGGGGATGCAATGATGATGAGTAGGACAACACAACACCCAGTCCGTGAGCGGAGAAAATCTCCGACCCAGTCGGGAATCGAACCAGGGCCCTTAAGATTGACATTCTGTCGCGCTGACCTTTCAGCTACCGGGGGCGGACATTTATTGTGATCAATCGCTTCAATACTTTCAGAATTAAATGACTATTGAAAATGTTTTTATCATTTTATCGTTAATGGCGTCGCTTCAACAATGCACTTACACAAAATAGTCAGGGCAACATTTAATTATTACGTAACTAAATCATGAATAGGGAAGGTACTTTCTTGCTACTAACAAAAACACATTCTACAGTAATTATTTGGATATATATTTAACAAAAATTATAATAACACTACAGATAATTGTATTAATTACAGACTGTGGTCTACATGCGTCCGTCAGTTGGGACTTCAGAACTAAGAAGCACTGTAGACAATGAAACAAAAACCGTGCTTTTCTTTTATACCACGAGACAAAGATTACAATTAATACGATTCTAAGAGCGCATATAGTGCTTCTTTATTGTTGAATTTCGATAAGTTAATTTTGCACTCCTTCTTTTTCCGGAGGCAATGCTATATAATATTGACTGAGTGGCTTTCTGTACACTGAAGGATGAGTAGAAATATGAGTCTGAAGTTGTTTACACCTCTTCTAATTAAAGAGAAATAGCGGTCGTGCTGACTAAATCATAAACTGTATCAGCTGTTTTCCAGGTGCCATGTTTAACTGGGATATAATCCGTATGTCGAGAGAAGAGCTCCGACAGCTGGCAGCACAGTTGCCAGTATTCAACACAGACGGGCAACCGAGCCAGCGGCGGGAGGATGGGGGCGACAGACCTTCCCATCCCACCCTTCGGCCGGCAGCAACACTCAGCTCCTTCAGAACCTAACAATGCCACGTCATTCATTGCAGCATTCCTCTAGGGGCAGCATTTTGTTAATCGATGTGTTTCCTGATGGAATATTTTTTCCCATGCGCTACGAGTGTTTGTCACCTTACACACACACACACACACAAACACACACACACACACACACACACAAATATTTTCTTTAATGATGTTTCAGACATTTGACTGCAACAATTTCTATTTTATTGCTATACCGTTCAGATTTTGCTGTATTTCATACCAGTCTGATATCATTTGACATACGAATAAATTACTGTGCGTGAACATGGCATATAATTTATTATCGTCAAACGGCGGTAACACCATTAAAAAAATTACCATAACTATGATTCCAGCCAAAATAAAAATTACACACAAGCAGATTTCAACATTAACAAGGTAAAGCAAATAGCACAAATGCTACGTGTAAAATATCTAATAAGGACATTACATCTATTTTTTGTGCGAGAGAACAGAAACCCCAAGATCATCTTCATCTCATTGGTCATCTCTCGTCACGACCACATAGTCTTCGGTATCTTCGCTGCTGCTGTCCTAATCGTCTGATAAAGAAACTACAATATTATGAATGGATTCTTCTCTTACACCTCCTATGTTTGACCTCGTAATTCTTTCCAGGCGTGGCTCAGGACGTTCTTTCAATTTTCTAGCGTTATTCGTGTGACAGCCTCGTTTACTAGCCTCTCTGTGTCTCGCAACGTAAAGGTTTTGTTTCGCTCCGCAGCATTTGCTTTTATTTGAGCCCAGATGAGTTCAGTTGCGTTGGGAGATGTATAACATTGTGGCCGTGGTTCTCTGCTAATGTATCAATCACATAATGCATCTTCGGTGGCTTGTATCATTTCACTAGTTCCAGATGTTCCACTTTCCGCATATTCTGTTCAAAGCCTATTTTATTATCTTTTAACAAGCTGACTATTTCGTCTCTCCTTGGAGCAGCCATTGGTGCATTATTTAATTGTACAGAATGGTACAGCGCATTGCCCATTACAAAAACACTACCAGAACTGACGTTTGGTAGCAAACGAATAACGAACCAGTCTTTGAATGTATCTGCATTCATCTCCTCGTGGTGGTCGACAGTTTTCTATGACTGAAACATCATCATAGCACCGGGCACAAAACCGTTCATAGAGCCAGCATGAACTATAATTAGTCACCCTCCCTTACCAGTTGGCACACTCATAGTTCTGTGGCGCGTGTCGTCTATCCATGAGACGGAACGTGCATGACGCACGTTGACCCATGTTTCGTCAATCCATATTACATTTCCTGGATTCACTGCTAGCAATTCGAGTGTTCCATTAATACCATTCCTCCTGAGAACTTTTTTCAAAGGAAGCCAATTTTTTTTCAAAACAATGGAGAGATCGAGCACTCCACCCTAGAAGAAAAGTGTCCGAAAATACACGACAACAACAACCGTCGGCTGGAAAAGTTTTTCTTCCATTTATTCATAACACCACGGACCGTATTGGGAAAGTTTTGGCCAAGTTTCAAGTGGAGACAATCTTTCGACCTACCAAGAACATTAGTGAAAGTTTAAGATCGGTGAAAGACGCACGACACCCCCTAGCTACCACAGGTGTATATAAAATTCCGTGTAGCTGTGGCATGGTTTATATTGGCACAACTAAAAGGAATGTTAATACCCGCCTAACGGAACAGAAAAGGAACTGTAAATTGGGACAAATTGACAAATCAGCTGTAGCGGAACATGTTTTCAAAGACGGTGATCACGAAATAAAATTTAGTGAGACAAACGTGATAGCTAGGACCTCACATTATTATACCCGCATGTATAGAGAAGCTATAGAGATCTACAAGCACGAAAACAATTTTAATAAGAAAGAAGAAGGATTAAAACTAGACAAGATATGGCGGTCGACTCTGTACCAACGAAGTGACTATCGATTACCTATAATCGAGAGAGATGGCACTAGCCAGAGATAGTTTTAAAGTCGAAAGCAGGTGATGAGTGGTGGAGCCATCTAAGCGCTCTATATAAGCGGGACCTCCAGCACCTAGCAGCCATTCCGAGCTGGGATGCCGCTAGAGAAAGACGCGCGCTCAGATGCGACGGGTGTGGCGGATCGCTGTCCGGCGGAGCTCGCTCCGTCGGCGACCCCATCCGGCCCCCCCCCCCCCCCCCCCCCCACCATGACGACCACGCACACGGCAACGGACACGATTGGTTCTACTAAAAGGACAGTGCCGTAGACACTGGCGAGCAGATTGATGCCGTATTCCTGGACTTCAGGAAGGCATTTGATACGGTTCCGCACTTACGTTTAGTGAAAAAAATACGAGCTTACGGAATATCGGACCAGGTTTGTGATTGGATTCAGGATTTCCTAGAAGAAAGAACACAACATGTCATTCTTAACGGTTCAAAATCTCCAGATGTAGAGGTAATTTCGGGAGTACCGCAGGGAAGCGTGATAGGACCTTTATTGTTTACAATATACATAAATGACTTAGTTGACAACATCGGTAGCTCCGTGAGGCTATTTGCAGATGACACGGTTGTCTACAAGAAAGTAGCAACATCAGAAGACTCGTACGTACTCCAGGAGGACCTGCAGAGGATTAATGCATGGTGCGACAGCTGGCAGCTTTCCCTAAACGCAGATAAATGTAATATAATGCGCATACATAGGGGCAGAAATCCATTCCAGTACGATTATGCCATAGGTGGTAAATCATTGGAAGCGGTAACGACCGTAAAATACTTAGGAGTTACTATCCGGAGCGATCTGAAGTGGAATGATCACATAAAACAAATAGTGGGAAAAGCAGGCGCCAGGTTGAGATTCATAGGAAGAATTCTAAGAAAATGTGACTCATCGACGAAAGAAGTAGCTTACAAAACGCTTGTTCGTCCGATTCTTGAGTATTGCTCATCAGTATGGGACCCTTACCAGGTTGGATTAATAGAAGAGATAGACATGATCCAGCGAAAAGCAGCGCGATTCGTCATGGGGACATTTAGTCAGCGCGAGAGCGTTACGGAGATGCTGAACAAGCTCCAGTGGCGGACACTTCAAGAAAGGCGTTACGCAATACGGAGAGGTTTATTATCGAAATTACGAGAGAGCACATTCCGGGAAGAGATGGGCAACATATTACTACCGCCCACATATATCTCGCGTAATGATCACAACGAAAAGATCCGAGAAATTAGAGCAAATACGGAGACTTACAAGCAGTCGTTCTTCCCACGCACAATTCGTGAATGGAACAGGGAAGGGGGGATCAGATAGTGGTACAATAAGTACCCTCCGCCACACACCGTAAGGTGGCTCACGGAGTATAGATGTAGATGTAGGACTAAGCCAGCTGCAACCGGCGATGTTATTGCGCTGCCGATGCCCACCATCTGCACCTGCACCATCCCCACCACAACCATCACATCCACCGTCATCTGCCCCTCCCCTGCCACTCCCGGTCGCAGCTTCATTGATGCCAGGGATAGGGAAATTTGGTCATCAGGGCCCCCTTCACGTGGGACAAGCCCGCGTGCGCCGCGCTCTAGTTCCCGCTCCCCCCTTCCCCACCCCCCCCCCAGACCTCCACTCGACATGCCAGACATACAGGACGCCGTATGCGTCCCGCAACCACTTCCGGCACCTGAAGAAGACCTCGTGTCGTCGCTGATGTCCGACGCAGACATTCAGGAGGGGCTGCAGGAGGAACTGATTGCCCTCCGTGACGCCGCAGAGGAGGGGGGACAGCAGGTCGACAGTGTTCGGCTTCAGGCCCTCCTCTACCCCAACATGACTGCCGCGGCCGACGACAGCGACGACGGGAGCGTGATGGAGTTTGATGACGACCATCGGCGCCCGGTCGCTGAGCGTCGGAAGCGGCAGTCAGCCTCCTCCTCCGACTCTGAGGCCACACAGCCTGCTGAACGCGGGCAGTCCAAAAAGAAAAAAGCCATTGTTGACGCGGAAGGCTTCCAGGTGCCGCGTAAAACGGCACCCCGCCGTCAACTAGCCGCGACTGTGACGGACGTGCCCGTCCACAACGCATTCGCGGCCATTGATGGTGCCGCAGACACCCCACAATCAACCCCCCCTCCCCCACCACCCTCCTCCACCCTTCCTGCCCCCCCACCCATCACCATAACATTCTCTGGCGACATCAAAGAACTCGAAGACATTCTGTTGCCAACACTGATTTCCCCTTCAGATCCAAAGCGGCAGGCAACAATAGTTTCAAACTATATGTCCAGTCACCCACCGACCTTGCTATGACCCTCATCATCCTCATAAAGTTCAATATAGAATACTTCACCCCCCCCCCCCCCCCCATCAGGTCCCGCCGCCTTCGGGTGGTCGTCAGGGGGCTTCCTATGAAATACTCTGATGATGACCTGAGGACGGCACTAGCATCACTGAATATCACCCCCACCGTCATATCCAGAATTATTTCCCTCCGTACCCATCGCCCCACACCACTATTCTTCGTCTCCGCCCCTGACACGCCAGAGAACCGCCGCCTCCCAACCCTCACGCTCCTGAATCGTGTTAGCGTGACGATGGAGAAACCATGCTCCAGGAGGATGACCCTGGTATACTATCGCTGCCAGGGACTGGCGCACTTCGCGGGTGACTGCACCCGTGAGGTGCGTTGCGTGAAGTGTGCCGGTGGTCACGCCTCCTTGGAGTGCTCTAAACCCCGAGACCCCCCCCCCCCCCCACCTGTGCCCGCTGTGGCGGGAATCACACCGGCAGCTACATGGGCTGCCCAAAAATCAAGTTGTTTAGGGCAAGTCAGAACCGATTTGCAAGGCCATCGGCGGTGACCCGTGGGGGCACCAGTTACTCTGGTGCCCTGGTGGGATCGGCGCCGCGGGCTTACCCCCAACACACGTCTCGCTCCCATCCCGCCCCTCTGGGCTCCTACCCACCCCCCTCCTCTCCATCCCCATCCCACCCTCCCAACAGCCTTCCCTCACCTCCCCACCCAGCAGGCGTCAAGCACTGCTTCCCCCTCCCCACAACGGGTGTCACACTCCGCTGTTCCTTCCCCATCCCACCAGCAGGCGTTAAGCACTGCTGCTCCCTTTCTCACCCCGGTACAATCTCAGCAGCACCCTATCCCCACCCCATCCTCTGTTCCCACCCACCTTGGTGACCTCATCACCAATGTTGTCAAGGCACTGACCTTGGCAATCTCCACCACATTCAACTCCCTCCTCCAAACCATCCCACACCAACTTGCCACTGCCCTCTCCCAATCCATATTCCCCATCACCACCACCACTCCGATTCTAACTAGTCATGGCTGTTAGACATCACGGACTGACAACCATGATCTGGAACACCAATGGTTTCCCCAAACAACAGGGCGAGTTCCGACAGTTCCTCCTTGATGTGGTGGTTGATATTTGCCTTGTTGCTGAGACACACCTCAAACCTGGTGTTTTTGTCCATGTAGCAAACTACTCCTGCTACAGCACAGACAGGCCCACCGTCTATGGTGGCACGGCAGTGTACGTGCGTAATTCCCTCCGCCACCACCCTATTCCCCTCCCCCCACTTAACACTGTGGAAGCCACTGGCGTTGTTGTTCACACAGTGAGGGGTCCCATCACGTTTGTGGCTCTCTATAGACCACCACGAGGCCTTCTTGAAACACCGAACTATGAAGCATTGCTGTCGCTTGGCAACAACGTCTTCATTGGCGGTGACTTCAATGCCAAACATGCTGCCTGGAACAGTAGATTAACAAACACATCTGGTCGTCGACTCCTCCGGGCCGCTGAGCGGCATCATGCCTGCACGATTGGCCTGCATGACCCCACCATATACCCTACTGGAGGACGTCCCCCAGATGTCTTAGACATCGCAGTGGTGAAAGGTCTACCCCACCCCATCACTGCAGCCACCCGCATCGCTCTAGCCTCTGACCACCGGCCGGTAATCTGTTCCACTGATCTCGTTGGAACCACGAACGCGCCGAGTGAAGGCCTGAACATTTGCGGTATTGACTGGCAGTCCTACCAGAGACGGGTCGAAGCAGCCCTACCCACAATCCCTGCTGCCAATCAAACGGACGCAGATCGCACCCTCATACAGCTCACCACCATTGCCCGAGATGCTGCAACAGCAGCAACCCCCCACCGTCCACACCGGCCCCCAGACCATCTGCGTCCACCCCCCCCCCCCCCCCCCACATCCTTGCTCTCATCACAGAGAGAAACCGGACAATCCGAGAATGGCAGCTCACTCGAAACCCAGCAACCAAGCACCTCATCAATAGACTACAGCGCCAAATCAAGGCTGTGGTGCAAGACCACCTCAATCAGCCATGGGAGAACAAAATCTCTGCCATTGACCTGAGTGACCCGTCTGCTTGGCGGCTCACAAAAAGCCTTCTGAGACGAGAGCAACGGATCCCCCCCCCCCCCCCCTCCAGGTCGGCAATGACTTTGTGTCCGAACCAGACGCCAAGGCTAATGCCTTGGCTGATTCCTTCACGCACAACTTCACCCCAGTAATGACCCCGTTGGCCCCGACCATATCCGCCTGGTAACGACACACCTTCCACAACTCCTTGCCGTCCAGGACCCTGAGGATGAAATCACCCCTATCAATGAAGAGGAGGTTGAACTGCAATTGCAGTACCTCAAATCCAAGAAAGCTGGTGACACCGATAAGCTGATGAATGCCCTGCTCAAGCAGCTATCCCCAGCTTCTATTCCCATCCTGACGGCCACCTTCAACAACATCCTCACAACCAGGCAATATCCCACTTCCTGGAAACATGCTCAAGTGGTCGCCATACCCAAGGCTGGGAAGGATCTTCGTTCCCCTGCCAGCTACCGCCCCATCAGCCTCTTGCCAGCCATTTCCAAGGTGTTCAAGAGGCTGTACCTTAAACGACTGCTCATACACATTGCCTGAGAAGGAGTCCTCCCTGATGAGCAGTTTGGCTTCAGACAGGGACACGAACCACTCACCAACTCATGCGCCTTGTAGAAGAGGCACTGGACGCCATAGAACGTAGGGAGTACTTCGGGGCCATACTCCTCGACGTGTCCAGAGCGTTTGACTCGGTCTGGTACTAAGGGCTGCTCTACAAATTATTTTCCCTCGGCCTTCCAGTATCCCATGTATGGCTGATAGCCACATACGTGGAAGGTCGCACCTTCCATGTTAGGATCCCTGATGGGAAATCTACACGACAACGCATCAGGGCAGGAGTACCACAAGGCAGCGTACTTCGACCGCTACTCTACTCCGTCTTCACAGTCGATCTGCCCTCTGCGCTGAGGGTACATTTAGCTCTCTACGCAGATGATACTGCACTCTTCTCTCGTTCTCGGAGTGCGGCAGGTCTTCAACAGCGGCTCCAGGGGGCTACAGATTCCCTAACCGATTGGGCTAGGACCTGCCGTCTGGCATTTAATCCCTCCAAAACCCAAGCCCTTATCATCTGCCGACGCCATATTCCCACGTGGCTCCCTCAGGTAATGGTCCTTGGTACTCCAGTCCCCTGGAGTCGTACTGCGAAGTACTTGGGTGTTACCCTGGACCAACGCCTCATCTGGCGCCCCCACATCGATGACGTGCGTCGTAAGGCAATGGGGCGGTTATGCTTGCTATGCCCTCTCATCAATCCAACCTCTTCACTCCCCACACACCTTGCTGTTAGACTGTACACCTCCCTTGTTCACCCCATCTTTGAATATGCGGTGGTGGTGTGGGGCAATGCTGCCCCCACCCACCTCCGCCGACTCCAAACCGTCCAGAACCGGGCTCTCCGGCGTGCCCTCCACCTCCCCTTCGACTTCCCAACCCAAGAGCTCCACATCCTGGCCGAGGTGCCGCTCCTTCGTACCCGCATCCTCTCCGCAGCCAATTCCTTTTACCAACAAACCCGTCACTCTCCTAATCCCTTAATCCTTTCCCTGGGTACCCGTGTCCACCGTCTAGCCACCACTCGATGGCCTGACCTTCTATTCCGCCCCCCATGACTTCGCATGCACTAGCCACCTCATCTCATGACAATTACTCTCCCTCACATCATCGATCATCCCCCCAACATGTCATGTCATTCACTCTCCCCAGCACGCCACCCCCCTTCCATCCACACTATCCCCAATGTTGGCCTAATCATGACAGGCCCTTCCTTTTTCCACTTCTTCATCTGCCATCCTCTGACTTCTTTCTCTTCCCCCCCCCCCCCCCAACCCACCACCTCAAGATTGTTTGCCACCACCATCAAGACGCCGCTATGAAGAAGAAGAGGCCAGGATAATGGCCTTTCGCTTTCACTAACTCTTACTATTTCTCCTCCTCTCCTTTATTCTGTAATTTAACCGTAATTCCCGGCTAGTCAATGGGCCGTTCGTTTTCCCCCACTCTTCTACTGTCCCTTCTACTGTCCTGTCTTCTTTCATTCTAATATATATATATATATACATATATATATATATATATATATATATATATATATATATATATATATATATATATATATATACGCTGGCCAGTCAATTGGGCCATTCGTTTGCCCATTTCTTCCACTATCGCTCTGACTATCCTTTCAACCTTAAAAAAAAAAAAAACAGCTCAAAAGCCAAGAAACGACCACAGCCACCATGCTAACCCACATTCTCAACACACCATATAAGAAGGCGAAGCGCCCTAGTAGCGCTAGAACTTCGTCCCCAGCAGAGGGTTCAGCCCTCAGTCACGTGCGTCTGCGCCCAGTAGCCAGTCGCCGTCTCACCTCAGAAGATGTTGCCCGCAGTGGGCAACGAAACGTCAGGTAGGAGAAGCAGTTTTATATATGGACCACGGCAATTCAGCACGGAATTTTTAATTAATGACAATGGAGAGACTTGTCGCTCTGCCTGTGAACAAACCACTGTCCGACGGTGATGCCGTCAACTTTTTAAGTGCCGAATGCTCCTTCCTGCTACAGTACGCATATATGCATTGCCTGATAGCACTTCCGTCAAAGTTGTCTGTTACAGTCACACGACACAGTCTCTTCCTTGACTTTCCAGCCATCACAATAACAATGGTCGCAGCTGAATTGGCAGCCTCTTTATTATTTGCGACTCTCTTCACTGCCGCTATGGAGGTGTTCAAAGCTTCTGCCACTCTGTCAACCACTTTACTCATTCTCTCATGTTCACGTGGACAAAAATGTTAATCTACCGGGTGTTAATGTGGGGTGTGGTACGTCGTCACGTGGTTTCATTCGCCCATTCTTCTTTGAAGGTACCGTAACTGGCGACGTGTATCTTCATGTGATGCAAACATCGATTTTACCTGCCAGTTGAGAGGTGTTTGGAAATGAAAAAAATTACCTACAACTAGAAGGCGCTCCGCCTCACTAAAGCGGAGATGTCAGAGCCTACTTCAACACAAATGTAACTAGGCAATGGATAGGACAAAGAGGAACTGTTGAGTTGCCAATACGGTCTCCAGGCCTTACGCCTCTTGACCTCTACCTATGGGGGACCTTGAAAAATAAAGTTTATCAACAGAAGCCAGCTACCCTGCACGATCTACGAGAAACCATCGAAGCATTCTGTGAGGCTGTCACACAGTTATTTCAAAAGTTCAGCGACATCGACGTCACATAAAACAATCTTCCCCCATGCAAGAATTGGAACGGTATGTCATTTTGTTCCATTAACGTTGGCTATCAAAGAGTGTGTTCATTTTTATGGAGCCCTCTATATATGAATATACGCGTATTTGTACGCTACTTATAACTTTTCTCATCACATTATCTCCACAATTTTCTCAGTTAACATGAATATGCTTTAGACGACCATTCTCGCAGTCAATATTCCTTGGCGCCTTAACAAAACCGAACAACTCACTCTTAAGTGGGATCGTTGCTTTATGTACATAATACCAAGTATTACAAAACATACTCAGAAGTCTTTGACAACCCAAGATGTACAAAGAAACATTTGTGTATGCCTGGGTGCGAACCTTCTAATTTCGTCGTGTATATGCTCGCTCCTGTTCACTACACTACAGTGAACTCATACGATGTGTAACTTTCACAAGGCCTCACAATCCCGCAAATAGTCTACAGACAACCGTAGACTAAATGAACAGCGACCATTGTGATGGTAAACTCACGCGCGATGTCTCCTGCTGCCATAGTTAAAATAAAATATGGTAAGTCCTATGGCTTACAAGGATAATTTATAATTTACCTCCAACTACACAGTTCGGGAAACGGAAGATGGGTGGAGAAGCACTATGAGCCTTCTGCAATATACGTAATTCGCAAGGAAACAACTTCCCTCTAAATTTTCCGAACGTAGGAAATGGTTTTCTATCAGTCGGGAACATGTCTCCTGATAGCACGGAAACATTTTTCTAAAAGCTGATGCTTTCAAACAGGGTGGCTACAAATAAATGGTCGTTCGTTATATTGATATCATTGTAGACACATTTATCGGGCAATTTCATTAACGTACAAAGTAGGTAAAAATATTCATGTATTTGTGAAAGTTAATATTGGTCGCTTTCTCGTATCTACTTGTGCAACTAAACGCTGCACAACTCTTCACCATTTTTCTCGATGTCAACTCGAATGTGTACACAACTCAGTTACTACTAACGAGTACTGTACACACTCCCTGATAGATATATAATGTTCAACCTGTGTCCTTACAAGCCACAATACATTTCAACTAACGAGACTCTTACCAACACAATGCCGTCCAGACGAAGGGTAAAAATATCCGGCGTCTACAGGAGTCCTAGGGGAGTCTAGTTACTTTTAGAAGGTCTCTGGACTTTCGGCTTAGCATTCAGTCTTACACTTTCATTTTAGGAACTCCTGAAGGCATTTACCAGCGATATGTCGTCAACTGACACTCAGTTGTAACATATTGTACCTAGAGTGATGACTTCGTAACAGCATTTATTCACAGGATACGAGCAAAGACGAGGAAATCCAATGGCATCTCCAAAGTTCTTCATTTGTGGACTACTATCGAGTTTCGCGATCGCATCATGTGTTGTGGAAGAACGTCATGCTGACGTCACGTCCCAGTATGCTTGGAGCGACACTACCTGCTCGCAGCAGTGAGCTACGTTACTGCGAAGCCGAGGTTTCCATATGTAACAGGACCGCCCGCCGACATGCGCCGACGAGCAAACACAACATTTTATAAGATGTCTGTAATCCCTTTGTGTTTCAGTTCATAACGGCTGCTGGATTATATATATACTGAAGAGATCATTGGTAATTATCTACATATGTGGTATCCGAAAGGCGAGACGGCCAATGATCTCTTCAGTGCAGTTGCTCACCAGACTCGAACTCTTACGGGATTCGGCGAAATGTCGCTAGTAATGAGAATGGTGGGCAAGGCGGACTACACTGGTAGTTGTGGATAAAGTTGACAATTTGGGTCTGGCGGGAGGCATGCTAAGCTAGTCCGTGCAGTTGCAGTGACCGCTGTATTTAGATGGCTTAGTGGTCAGAACGTCTGCTTAATAAGCAGGAGACATGGGTTTGAATCCCCCTCCGGCAAAAAAATTCATTTCGATGAATGCCCGCAGGCAGCCAGTGTCTGTAATTCATTTGTATCTTAAAACATTACATTAATTACGTAACTATATTTAACTGGTGCTACTGATGGTTTCTTTGAGGATCAAAGCAACTCGGTACAGGTTCGTGGATTATAAGTGATAAACTAGTTTTCTAGCCCTGGCAGTTCAAAAACTTTGCTGCCATTGTGCCTTTAATTACCACATTTTCTACTAAATATATTAGTTTTTGACAACTTCTGTATTTTTGCAATCAGCATAAAATCGGTTAAAAGATCTGAGGCGTAGTTTATAATTTTACGACTGCGATCAAATTGCGAATAGTTTTTTAATCCTTGAGATTGTGTTACTACCTTAACAAAAACGAATTTTCTATATGTTTATGCAAAAAAGAATATCTTAGTCTGCATTACTATTCATTTGGCACGTGGGTATTGTCCAGCTACACTCCTTTGCGAATTAAGGAAATGGAAGCGGAGAGCCGAGGGAACGTTCCTAACGTCGGTGGATTCATCCATTTGCATTGCAGATGCGGCATTGTTTTCTCCAACCTCGTTTCCCCTCAAGTTTGCAGCGCTCTTTAGTCCATTCCTGCTACAGCCAATGAAATTCGCGGTTCAGTCTTCGTGCAGTTGCAGGTGCCTTATTTCGAGGAATACCTTGTGGTGAGGCTTCTCACTGGATGCTTTTGTCTTCTTACAGAATATGACATATTTTTCAGATGTCTTGAAAATAGTTAAGCCTTTCACACATGGTAAAGGTTTTTCGCCTTATGCAACAACAACGGCTGTTGATACAATAACGCAGAGCACTTTTATTTCAAGCTACTATCGCATCTCCTTGATTTCTCTAAATTATGGGCATGAAATGAAAAACAACTTACGTTCTGTAAGCTATGAGACAGTAGCGTTTCTGCGCCTGCTTTTTCCGAAATGCACTAGCTGTAAATTAATAAACTAAACGATTTCTTTTTTGCACAATGTTTAAGATGTTGTCTATCTTCTGGCACAAAGAATAGGGAATTAGTTTCCATTCCTTCTAACTAAATGTCGTGGGACCGTCAGCCTTTTGCAAGCCTATATACAGGGTGTTTCCGTAACAAGTCATAGAGGATACTCCACAGAACAATTTGAGATAGGAAACCTGAGGGTGGAGAAACCAGCTTAAGGAGATAATAGGAATAGAATCATATTACTGTGTACTTTTTTATTTACATTCGTTACATTTAACTACGAATACCATCACTGCACAATGAACGTACCATTTGTATTGTACCTTACAAAATGCGCTGAAACCGACGGCCATCAACATCAGTGCAAGCATGACATCGGCGAACAAGATATTGACGCACCATGACAAACATCCCTGGTGTGTTTCGAATCACTTCATAGGCAGCTACAATTCTTCCAACTTATTCCCTCTCCGTATCCGCTGGGGTCTCATGCACAAGTGACTTTAGATATCCACACAGGAAATAATCAAGGGAATTCAGATCACGTGACCTCGCAGGCTGTGGAATAGGACCTCTAGAATATATGGCCCAATGAGATGCCGGCCCAGGAAATAAATGATGTACATGTAAATAAACAACACAAAACGTGTAAACTTGTAGGCATGTTAGTTATAAATAAGCTGGAAAACAGTAATGCTAGACCAAGTGGAAGACAAGTTTACTTTCATATCTCCTTAAGCTGGCGTCTCCAACCCCAAATTCCCTACCTCAAATTGTTCAGTGGAGCGTTCTCTGCGTTCTGTTACATTTTTGCATGCTGTTACGGAAACACCCTGTACGTTACTGGATTTGTATCAAACAAAATAATTTAGTCCATCTAAGCTATGGAGCAATTGTATGAACATACGTCTGGAGTTGATTTGAGAATAATGCAGTCGTGACGCATCATTGCACAACTTTGTAAGTAGTTTCTAATTGACTGTTTTTCACACATGTGTCACTTTTGCCTTTGTATACTACACATATTTATTTCTGTTTCTGAATTTTTTAGTCCTCCTGTGGAGATGGGTATTTAACCGAAACCGGTAGAGTATTAACTGTATTTCTGCAACCGATGGTTCAGCGGTGCATTTCTTCAAATATTTGACAACTGTAAGCAGTTACCTTATAAAATTTCTAGTAAAGTTACACTTTTTCAGCTTATGTTACCTCAGACACTTTAGAACACATATGCCAATTGGGAAATTAGCGTGTCAGTTCCACTGCTTATTTTATCAAGGAGCTCCTCATTTTGACATCTTGTGCTGTCAGGTATTCTGCAGAATTTCAGCGTCCCTCCAGTCTACGAGCAGTCTCAGGTAACATCTAATGAAGATAACGAGTCACGTTGTTGAAATATAGTGGAAGAGCGTCTTTGATAAGCGATAGAATACCCGACAACTCAGGATGTCAACAGATGGCCGCGATAGTCTGAAGAATTACAGCTCCTCATTTTGCTTCACAGGTTTGAGTGCATCCCGTTTCAAATGTTTCCATCACAGGAAATTCTGAGCTGGTCTCCTGGTATCGAACCCGGGACCTCGGCATTTTTTTACAGTACACGAATTATACCTTGTGCATCACTTACTATTCAGTGCAGTGGAATAGTTTCAAACTAAATGAAAGCAGCATATTTGTGTTGCTATAGTATCCACTGTCACTACACCGTTATTAAAAAGTTCATGAAATCTATCTTGAAAACTACTAAAAATTCACTTTTATTCTATAATTTCGGTTTATTTTTATTCATTTCAAACATAATTAGTAATCTGAAGTAAAAGAAATGTAGAATTTTGTATTGCATCTAGATCTCAAAACAATTCGTTTTAGAAGATACTTAAGTGTTATTTTTATTGACAGCATTTTCGTCTGATTTCCACTTACATCTGCAAGTATCGTGTGCATGAAAATTTTCCAAGAATTCCTGTGTTTGACACTGGTGTTTTAAATTTCACGCCAGCTTGTAGCACTAAGTAAAAATATCAGTGTCAAACATAAGAATACTTGGTAAATGTGACTTAACCAGATAAAAGGCACAGAGCTCACGAGTGAAACTTACACATTTGTTTCAAATATTAGGAATCGCTGTCTTACACAGATAGCTCTTAAATAATGCTGTAAGTTAGCCACTGGATCTCCACTAATTTATTGTCTCGATTATGAAGCCATTCTTGACAATCGCTTTTCTTTCGGAATGTGTCGGGTGACTGTAGTTTATTTGGCAAAATTTCTGTTGCTTCATTTTCTAGAACCTTAAACATAATTTTCAGTTTTCAATGGATAGACCGACTCTAGCCTCAATCGGGCATCAAAATAATTCGATGGTGAAAGTTGAAAATTGGTGCCGGGTCTGTACTCAAACGTAGATCTCCTGGTTAATGGGAGCGGTTGCCTTAACCGCCTCTGCCCTCCAGACGCGCCTCCGGTCCGACCCAAATTCTCAACCTGTCACACGCCTGCAGCGTCCACTGTCCATTCACCTACTTGCTCGCAACGAGTCCTGTATTCCAGGAAGGGGCGTAGACCCAGTTGTGCATCCACTTTGAAGTTATCAAGGTAGCCATGCCTACAGATATACTAAATACAGTACCTGATCCGTCGGAAATATCCGACAGAACAGAACCACATATATATGCAGTTAAACATAATTCATAACTGTACACGATACTTAGCGCATAAATTGGTAAAGCGTTCGCTAGAAATACAGATCTCCTCGGCAGCAGCTGGAACTTTTATTTGTGTGCTATTGTCTTCTTTCGGAATACTGTTATTAATAAAACGCAGAAATAGTTGTCAAAGCTATATTATTACACTTCTATTCTTATTCTAAACTGTTTCTTCTGAGATATATTATGTGTGTTTTGTCCTTATTTTCTGTAAAATTCTTCAGTCTAATATCAATATCTCTGGAATATCAGCCTGGGCGTTTTCGGGGTAGAAACTACGACTCTCGGCAGTACATGCATAATCCTTTCTCGTTCTCTTGAAGTAAGTATACCACTACGAAAACATCAGGCTGTCCTCACAGACACATAATATTAATTTCATACGATCATATCGGCGTAACACATGCAAACTAGATGTACATGCAGAGATCTTACACATTGCTTCACATGTTGACAAAGAATCGGTACGGAGGGAGGCAAAAGTTCGCAGCATTGTGTGTAAAAAAGGGAGAATTAAATAAACAAATGCCATTCGAAAATGAGTTGGTAAATACATGCAGAGGGGACTTTCACAGCTGATATTTACATTAACTGTGAAAGTGGTTTTATGGACTTTATGGAAATTAGGCCGTGGTCTAAGGCATAGTACTCTGTCTAATGTATCATATCCAACTACATGGGACAATCTCAGAGGCTATAAAGATATGGTTAATTTTCAAATGTAATCTGCCAAATTGTGTAAACACTGAAGCTACCCTCAGATGACAACAGTTATGCTATACCTCCTAATATCCTGTCGGATCTCCTTTTGCCCGGATTAGTGCAGCAACTCTACTTGGCAAGGACTCAACAGGTCACTGAAACCCTCCTGCAGAAATACTGAGCAATACTCTATAGCAGTCCATAACTGCGAAAGTGTTGCCGGTGCCGGTGAGCGAAATGACCTCCGGCTTATGTCTCATAAATGTTCGATGGGACTCATGACGGGCGATCTGGGAGGCTAAATCATTACCTCGTATGGCGAAGAATGTTCTTCAAACCGATCGCCAAGAATTGTGGCCCAGTGATATGACATCGTTGTTTGGGAACCTGAAGGCCATGAATCGCTGCAACTAGTCTCCAAGTAGCCGACGTCCAATTTGTGACGTAATCTGAACGGTGCTTAAGATCGCCGAGTCGTGCGACCGGTGTTAAGAAGCTTGTACAGCGGAACAACTGGCGTTGTTTGTTTTATCTAGCACGAAGAGCTTCTTCTTTTATGTTAACATGGTTTTAGTTTTTCTGAATTTCTATGTCCACTCTGTACATCCTCGATAAAACTTATGTGTCAGAGGGTCCAACTGGCATGCTCGGCTGGTTAAGGAAATTTCATTTCCAAAATTAAGTCTCTGTGGTTTATGAGGATATCACCCATGGTTGGAGATGAAACGTTATGCATAGGAACATGCTTTAGACCACGTCCTAATGACAAAAATGGTTCAAATGGCTCTAAGCACTATGGGACTTAACATCTGAGGTCATCAGTCCCCTAGACTTAGAACTACTTAAACCTAACTAACCTAAGGACATCACACACATCCATGCCCGAGGTAGGATTCGAACCTGCAACCGTAGCAGCCGCGTGGTTCCGGACTGAAGAGCCTAGAACCGCTCGGCCACAGCGGCCGTCCGTCCTAATGTCCATAAAACTAATACCACCAATGGTATAAGCTCACTGTCATCAAAACTGAGAGTAAA
Organism: Schistocerca serialis cubense; assembly: GCF_023864345.2. Lineage (NCBI taxonomy): Eukaryota > Metazoa > Arthropoda > Insecta > Orthoptera > Acrididae > Schistocerca > Schistocerca serialis. The sequence continues at coordinate 1,235,387,071 of NC_064638.1, forward strand.
TTACTGGCATTTCTATGCTACCCTAGGCGTACACCATAAAGGCGACGGTGCGAGGAGATATAAAGTGTTCTGGCAGTGGTTAACACTCTTTCTTACTGTTATCTACGTGCGGTACACTATTGTGAGATTTGTTTCTCTTGCGTTATTTGCTAGTAGTTGAATCATCTTGTGTGTGTGTGTGTGTGTGTGTGTGTGTGTAGAGGGTTGGGACGTAGGAGAGGGCGTAGATACTGAATTTTATTCTAACTTCCAACTTTCACTTTCTATTAACATTCTTAACGACATATGCGCTCGAATTTTGCCGTTAGGATGTTGATGTACGCACTTTTGAATACTCTAAACTGAATAAAGCACTCACCCTATGGTTGTTTATTTGCAGCCTTGAAATTTCTAGCGACGTCAAATGAAATGAAGCCAATGTGTTCCAGTCCGGATGAAGTACACAGTTACCAGTCATCATGTACGCTGTCGTTGGTCTAATTTTTTCACGGTGTCTATTTGAGCCATATTTAAGTGGTCTAAGCATACTCTGAGAGTCTGCTCTAAAAGTCGAATCTTGCAAGTTTCTGCGCAGGTATTCACGAGATGCTCGTTTACTGTGCCTTTTGAACTGCCAATAATCTGATATTTTTCAGCTGTTATGCTACTCTCTCTCACCAGTCAAAGAAATACATGAACATTAGCATCTTCCTTCTTTATTAATTCTTGATGTTCTCCCCCCACCCCTTTCAATATACTACTGATGCTACTTACTTAAGAAGTCTGTTTAGGTGTCACTTTAAGCATTTGATGTCATAGACGACATGATGCAATTCGGCCTACTTCTATCTGATGCTGTGCATTTATCTATTTCATATCTCCCCCTATTCATATTCCCATGTGCTCGTATGACACGGCTGATTCTATTTTTAACAAACCAATGTCGTAGTGAAGAGCTGCATCAGTTTTACGTTTCATGAATTGTGAAACTGTATATTTAACATCACTAATACCTGATATTCTATCTTCACATGGGAATTATATTGCACAGCTATAACTCGTTGTTACTAAAATTTCAGCATATTAACATTTTTCCACTGACTACAGTATCATGGATGAAAAGTCTGATATAGTGACTAATACTATCGGAGAGATTGCAACTAATATTATTTGTTATGCCAGTAATGAATAACATGAACAATATAACACTTCCTCAGGCAAACGAAACACGGCCACTATATCTACGGCTGACTCTAAAATCAGCAAAAAGTGCTATTAATTTTGCTTGTCTGGTCCCAGACCTGGGTAGATGTCCCTGTACGAAGATCTTCTCTTTAGCAGGTGTCTGCCAATGCAGTACGGCATTCAAGGCTTTTCGAAAGACTAGCAAAACCGAAACCACCTGACTACGTTTACTGTAACACACTATCACAGCACTGATCTTAGAATGTTTCCATGTCTTGCTGTTGAATGTTATAAAATGTCTATGAAATTAGAACCTGGCTTAGGGAATGTTGTTGGGTCAGAAACGGAAAATTCAAATATTTGGCGCAATCCAAGGTAATCATAATAGAATGTGCGACGTTCGTAATGGTTACTGCTAGTGCATTTGCTCTTCCAAACATCATTCCATACGAGCAAACAAGTTGAATCTTTACTTGTGGTTACTCGTACGGTAGATACTTGGGCTATGCACGGCTCTGTCTAAAAGGAATACCTCAGTGTAGTCACAGAATCGAGCTGTAGACGTCTACTTTCATGCCCTGCAGCTAATTGTCTACGGGTAATAACCTACAGCTGTGAACCTGCAGTCAAATAGGCTATACATTGGCTAGAGTTAATACAATACACAGAAATCAAAATAAAAGATGAATGAATAATTTAATAACAAGAGTTCTATTTTAACATCTGTAACTGATGTAGACGACAGAGCATTATACTGAATGATGTTTATTGGCGAAGGGACATCTCAAATGTATGGGAAGGGATCCTACGATATTAAGTTAAAATACAGACAGACAATACTCTTATCAAATTGCAGTTAAGTTATGCTGAGAGTGTTACTAAAATGGTAGCAAAATCCCCAAACTAAATGGTCATTAAAGATAAGCGAAAACTAAGTCCATTTCGTAATCGCAATACGATAAATTCACCATCTCAGAACAGTTCAGAGTTCGACATGATTTACAAATTAAAAAAAAAAAAGCAAGATGATGAGCAGAAACTCATAATCTGTCTATCCTCAGTCCTGTAACGCAAGCAGAAAGAGTCCTACTGTGGAGCACATTCAGGTCTCTCGAAATATGAAGTCACTTCAGAAACCTTCCAGAACGAACATCCTGTTGTCCAGAATCGCTCCCTTATTTTGAAAATTCCGAGTCTCAACTTGACTCCTATAGTGTTCCACTATTGTCTGCTTTTACATTGGTTGAAGGCCACCCCACCAATCCTTCTTACGTTCTACAACATGATTTAGCTCAACTTGATCACTTCCATGACTAAAGTTATTATTACAACAATATTTAGTAAAGAAATGTTATAAATATTTAGTCACACTTAGATCATTCATAATAATTACAAATGAAGGTTTGTTGATAAATAAATAAGCTAGTGTTCGTGCTCAAGTATGCTCATATTAAATGACAACGAATTGTCGTTAAATGTTGTTTAAACAATTATTTACGACTTCTTGACAGAAATTAGCATATTTTTAAATATTTCTTTCAGTCAACTTTTAAATACAGTTACTGGAAAAGTAGTAAACTGCTCATTAAATGACTAAAAGTATGACAATCTATGAGCATGCATACTGTCTTCATTTGCGGCATAGCTGTGGAGAATACTATCTTATGACAAATATTTACATAATAAGAAAGATACAAAAGACATTATAAATCAACAAATAATACAAATATAGATGAGTGGCTTTTAGGGGTGAGAGCTCTTGTGCAATTACTATCCCTCGGGTTACCGTTTGGTGAAATCAATGAAATGTTTAAAAAAATGTTAATTTAGAGGTTCACTGTGAAAATGTTTAGTCACTGTGAAATATTAACTTCTGTAGTTTTAAAGATATTGTAAATATTGTTGTGTCGTTGATTGCGCCTCATTTTTCTGAGATCGCGGATGTATTCAGATTTGATTAATATTTGACTCTGAATTATTGTCAGATCTCAAAGAGCTGTAAGAAGCCATCTTTTAGCTCATCTGACATTCCTCCATTTTTGGTGCCTCTCATGCACAAAGACCACGCGAGAAACAGGCGACCAAATTCCCAGCTTAGGGATTTACCCATTTCCGGCGACGCTGCTCGTTCTAGTACCCGGATTCGTCCGTAACGGTCACCAACAAGCCGAACTTCCCGCGGCGCGCCCTGATCCCTGTGCCCGCTTTCGTTCAGCCCTATAACAATTTCATCGTACTTCGTATCAGAACCGGGGGGCCCATTCGCTCGCCCACGTGCTCGTAACGTTACAGATGTCTAACGAAATTGTCCTACACATCTTTAACTGAGAGGAACTGCATTCTCTTCACTAATCTTCGGAGTATTCAACTTGATGCAGATGTAGATAGCAACACGAGGGTGGAGAACGCCCTTGATACCAAGAAAAATGCAGAAATAATTTTGCACAAAGAGGAATATATATCTGGACCAATGAAGTGTTCAGTGCACTTCGCAGGCAGAGGAACAATCTTTCTGGTTGGACGCCACAGTTTAGAAACAACTTGAAGAAATATCCGTTTGGGAAATTTTGTTTAACATTTGGTGCCTGTGTGACGTAAACCTGCAGCTAAACGATACATTGTATTAGAGGTGTGGTATATTAGCGCGTAGGTTGAACTATAGCTTTGTAATCAGCTGATGTAACATATACTTAATAATTCACAGCTTCATAATGTTAATTTGTGAGATATGTAGAAATTACTTTAATGATTTAATGACATGACATAATAATGAAACTGTAGTAACGGAGTTAGTAACATTTACAATGGTTGTATATATAGAAGTAATTATTTAAAAAGGTTCGTTATAATAGCACATTTCTGTTCACTTCTTTGTGTTTAAGTGTTGTAAGATTTGACTTATTTCATGTACTAACAGTACCGTTGTTGAGTGGATCACTGAGATTTGGACGGAAATAAAATTTACAAAATTAATCAAAGAAACAATAGGGTGCTAAAGGATACGAATTTGTATCAGAATTGATTTTAAGAGAGAGGTGGAACAGTCGAAACTCGTCAATAATGCCAGTATCTGTGAGTATATGGAAAAAGAATTTCTGTATCATTTTGGGTCAGACATTATGTCACTTAAGGCATAGCTTGTTGAGATTACTTTCCATTATTCCTCTGAAATTCGTATCCTGCGCTGTTTTTTGTTTTTTTTTGTTTTTGTTTGTAATGTCAAACATATTAACAAACGTTTCATTACAATAATGTATAGGATCTACACAAAAGCAAGTTCTTTATATCTCCTTGTCCATTTCCTTTCGGTATCTGTCTTCCTTCTTGTTATGCATCCGGAACTGTGTGTGCTATTTCCCGATGCCTTACCTTAAGTTCCAGACTATGTATGTGCGGTAGATTTCGACTTTTTCAAATCACACACAACTGCCAAATACAATGATATTATCATGTTTCCTGATTTTGAGCATCGTATACGGACAAGTTTTGTTAAGTTGCAAAACGTAATGTGTTCACGAGTGCTGAACTTTGACGAGTTACTCTTTTAATAAGTTGCCTAAAAATGTTTGCGCAGCATCAGAAAGACATTGTCAGCTGGGTGAGAATTGAGAATGTGACACAAAAGAAGTACAAAGTATGTGTGTAGTTCATACGACTCATTGGCCGTTACTCTTACAAAATTGTTGAACCCATGTGACTAACACACATACATGGCACATAAGCATCGCTTAACGGCTATCGGAGATTCATACAAACACATAACATCATGAGCCTAACTACAACACTTGTATGCAGTCACCTTCAGCTGTCTGACACCTTCAGGTCGATTAAATAAGCACCAAAGCGTAACGTTGCAAAGCGAAATAAAATGGAACGAGCACGTAAGGTCGCTAGTGGCGAAGACGAATGTGGATTTCGGTTTATTGGAAGAATTTTAGGAATATGAAGCTTACTTACAAAGGAAACCCTTTCTTGAGTACTGCTTGAGCGTTTGGGACCCCCATCAGGTAGGATTAAAAAAACTACATCGAAGAAACTCAATAGTGTGCTACTAGATTTGTTATCGGTAGATTCGATCAATACGCAAGTGTTACGGGGGAGATTCGTAAACTGACGTTGGAATCCCTGGAGGGAAGACGACGTTCTTTTTGAGGAACGCTGTTGAGAAAATTTAGGAAATCGCCATTTGGAGCTGACTGCAGAAAGATCCAATTGCCGCCAGCTTACATTTCGCTTAATGACTACGGAGATGAGAGAAATTAGTGCTCGTACGGAGACGTACAGACAGTTGTTTCTCCCTCGCCCCATTTTCGAGTGGATCAGGAAAGGAAATGATTAACAGTGGTTCAAGGCGTCCTACAGCATGATCAGTCGGTGGCTTGTAGTTTGTGTATGCAGACAGAGATGATTTGCGTCAGACGGTTTGCATAGAGAAGGGGTTGTTATGCATCGTTTTTTGTATGTGTTACTTTCATTTTAGTGGAAATTGTATCAGTAGCTTTTTTTTTAATCGGAGAGAAAAGAAATTTATGGCACAACCTGACTAGAAGAAGGACTCGGTTGATAGGATACATCCTGTGACTTCAAGGAATCGCCAATTTGGTAATGGAGGGTAGTATGGGGCTAAAAATTGTAGGGGGAGACCAAGGAATGAATACAGTAAGCAGGTTCAAATGGATGTAGCTTGCAGTAGTTATTCGGAGAACGACAGGCTTGCACAGCAGAGGGTAGCGTAGAGAGCTGCACGAAACCAGTCTTGGGACTGAAGATCCCAACAGAAACAACGATGCCCAATCGGGCAAAACATTTTGATAAATGTGATCGCTATAGCTTCGCTATTTTTATTTTTGGATTGCAAACCCTTATAAATTTTCTTAGCAGATGAGTGAACGGTTAAGGATTAGATCTAGTTTTACAGGAGTTTTTGTATCGGATGGCTGAGATATTTTTCTCTACACTTCACTTTCGACACGGTAGATGCTATGGCCTCACAGTTAGACTTCTTAATTTTGGGCAAACACATTTTTTTTGTTTTGGCTATTGTTTCTTTGTTTCTGCGGAACAGTTTTACATTTGCAGTCATGGGCAATAGTAATAGTATTAGGAGATGGCAGAAATCCATTCCTCACAGACCACACCGGCGACATGTCGTGTTATCATATCCATGAGACGCCAAGAATGTTCAAAGGTTATCCTGATCCATTTGTAGCCCTCCCACGGTTACTGGTTACTTGCTTGCTGGCGCTTAATAGCAGGGGTTTTCTTGAGGATGCGGTCACGGATGCGGATAAAGATGGCGTGACTGTAGAGGATTATACTGATTGCTGTTAAAGACTGTTTTTAAACTACATGGAACAGTAATATAAAAAGAAGTTTTGGCTAATACGCACAGAACTATATAAAACTCTACAGTGCATATTCATTTCAGTTTGTCACACAATCGAATGATATAAAGTAGCAATAAGTGAATTGCAAGTAAAACTTGTACCAACACGGTAAAACCAATCCTACAACTAAAGATTACCAACACTTTAAAACAAATCATGGTTAAACATCGGAGATTGCCCACGACGACAATTTTAGAGACAATGAACAACGAATTTTACCCTAAAGATGATTTCATATCATCAGTATTAACTTCCTGTTTCACCGTCAATCAGAAACAACTGTCTTTATTTATTTTTTTAATTATGTGTTTTCGAGAAATTGGCAAGAGATTCCTACGATAAAACGTAGGAGAAGCCGGAGAAGAGCCATCTCTCACGAGAAGGCTTCATTGTGAAAAATCTTAATACTGATATTAGTAAAAGGCTCGAAAGACGTTTGCTTTGATTAGTCCTATTTTTATTCTCAAGAGATTGTAATATGCTGCATGGAAACGATATTACACCTTAAAGTGAAACATTAGTATCAGCGTCTGCACCGTTTGATAAATAGCGGTTGTCAGTAGAAGCGACAGAAGAAAGATGCTAAAGATGATTCATATTCATCAAAATCAACTTTTATAAATGGACCTGCACTGAAACCTGTTAAGCGGATGGAGGAGACTATACTACCAATTGTACGAATCACGTGTGTTGCTTCGATGAATTTCTGCTGAGAAGCGGATGGAGCAGACGTTTTCTCTAAAAGTGGTACAACTACACTAAAATCTGCTGAGAGCCTTCGTCAGATGTCAGTCATGAAGAGGACAGAGAAGGACTGAACCTAATGAACAGGGCCTTAACGAAACTTTTGTTCCTTACAGGGACATCTTAAATGAATTAAGTTATGAGGTGGTCCTCAGAGGTAGCTCGACTCAAAATGGAAAGATGATAACACACTCCTGGTTCAAACGGATATCCTAAGAGCGACTCAAATTCGTCGCACTGCTGCCACCAACGTATGGGGGGAACGCATTGACCGTGATTGAACTTCTACACCTCCAAGCAGGCACTCGCATTGGCATTGCAAGAGAACGTTTCAAACTTTGCACTGCTAAAAAATTTTTGCCAGTGTAGAGTGGGATTTAGATAGTAATCCATTTACAACAAAACAAAATATATAATTCTACAGCCCAAAAGAACTTTAAGTAGGACGAAAACAACAAATATTATAGTTAGCCTAATAACAATAATGGCACAATGCAGAAAAAATCCGTTTTGTGCTATAACCAACTACTGGGCAACAACATAACAGTTTAAGGTACCTGTCACTTGGTCGTAACCGCAAATAATAACTGAAAAACTTACAGTGCAAAAGAACTACACACCAGCTATCCACAACGTCACTTGTATCGAAATAACTTATTATACAATTACACATGTAACAGATGTTCACATAAAACAAGAGTGAGTCTCATACGCAATCACATAAAATCAATAACACAATGAACTCTTAAAACCACCGGAGTAACCAAATGATGACGCACACAGCGATAAACAACGAGTTTCCTCTTAACGCGCTTAATCACACCCACAGCGTGTAATAATACAATTATGATTACTGTCACACACCATGTAACGCCGGAAATGCATATCCTCCTATTCCCATCTACTGTACTATAATTTTTTTTCTTATTTTGTTACCTGAAGATGTGACATTTCTGTGTCTTTATGTATTTTAATTGTTTTGCTGTTTATATATATATATATATATATATATATATATATATATATATATATATATATATATATATATATGGATTTATGTTGGTTTGTTTTGTGAATATTACTTGTATTTATACGCTGGGTCTGGCCTAGGGAAAACTATGCTATCGAACGAATACATCGATAGGTTGTGTGGAGAACCAAAGTGTTTAGGATCTTTGGTAGTGTTAACTCTGTCGCGTGGAACGCGGGCAGAGGGGGAGTCTGGCTGGGGTGGTGCAGTGGAGCAGGTGTGTTGTGTGAAGCTCCCGCGAGTTGCCACGCTTTCGGGGTTTGGCAGCATGTAATTGCGCTTGACTTGCGTTGATAGTTTCTGACATGGTGTCGCGGACGGGAACCATTACCTGGCGCACATCAAGAGCCCGTTTCGTCTGGTGACCGTGTCGAGAAGAAGGCGCGCCAACATCCAGCTTCTGCAACGGCGACTGCCGACAATGAGTGACTGTCGCCACCTCCTCGATCAACGGCTTCATACCTTCAATCAGCCAACAAGGAAGACTGGAAGCACGTAAAGTTTTAGAACTGTATGGCAGGCCTCAGCTTTTCAAACTTTTAAAACTGTTGCATCACAAAATTACAGCAACGTAGCATGAACGTTTGTTGCTCATTGTCCCAATTGCATTACCAAGCAGGGTCCCTTCCTTTTCCGAAATGAGCCCGAGTGTCGTTGAAATTCAAACGCCAGCATCATTCGATTTCACTGCTTTAATTTCAAAGTTCAGTTAAGGTATTCATAGCTGGCTACAATATTTAGATTACACAAGCACAAATTAAGAGTGCGAGTTTTGTTACCGTATTTTAGCTTACCTGTGACTGCAGCTCAGCTTGGTACGTACTAAATTTTACTATTGTTAATTGTTTAGAATCATTTAATTCAAGTTCAAAGCTAAATCTCTTATTTCTAAAATGCGTAGATTCAAGTAGCTTTTGAAATGATTGTTGAGGTAGTCCAAGACTAACCGTATTTTACTGAATTTCGATGTGCTTCAGAAAGAAAGCTCACTATTAACTTCAGTCACTAAATTAACTTTCGATTTTCCAGTTTCATTAATTCTTTTGCTAAATTAAGTCAGAGTGTAGCGAAATTTATTACTTCTGACAAACTTTCAGTTTTCACACTACACGTGTCAACCTTCAGTTGCCACGCTTCTGGTGCTAATTATATGTGTAATAACCCTTCTTTTTCAGTTACTATAGTAATTGTCCTTAGGACTGGCGACCGTAATTTCCCCCAAATCTCAAATATCTAATTACCGCTAGTTAATTGTTAACGTAACGGCCGCACATTTACTTTCTTTATTAACTTTAGCCCTTTTCAAAATTAATTTCCACCAGTTTCATTTGCATTTTTCCTTTCATTTAGATGTAACCCTTTCCTCCCTCTTTACCAACAAATGGACTTCGGTGACGATTGCTTTTCCCAAATTTCCATTAGGTACACGCGGTTTAATTTTTCACTGACATTAAGGTCGATAAGTGAGGGGGAGGTTACAACCACACAATGTGTCGTACCCCCCCCCCCCTCGTGTGGTGTGTGGTAAATACACATAACTAGTTCTACGGCACCCACAGACTTTCATGCATAGCACCAGCACAAGGTGGCGCCAGGCAAATAAAGGTGACGTTCGACACAGCACATTGTGGATCATAATGTGATTTAGATCATCACTGAATGTATATCTAAGTGTACAGTATGTGCTCGCCTAAAGGCACCAGTCACTGCTGACGTGACTCAAGGTACGATCTATCTTTAGCCATTAGTAGTGTACAAGGACACGTATACCACATTTGCTAAACGACATCCTACAAGTATCACATTGTCAGTCGCGTACCACTGAATTTAAACTACCTGCTGTGATCCTTCTCCAGTTATTTGGCGATTGCGAGATGGGAGGAGGGCGCTGCTTGCTCCTTGGCAGTGGACGGGTCTCTTGATCTGGGCTGAGTAAGCAGCAATGACTCAGCAGACGACTGTGGAGTGCTATGCGTCTGCATGTGGACAGTCTTTGGAGTGCATGAAAGCAGGTCAAACCAGCGTATGTGGCACATCGCTTATGAATTGCTACGGACTGATGTAGAGAACAGTGGTTCCCAAAGTTGGGTGGGAGCGGGGGTAATTACCTCATGAGGAGAAAGATGTAATTTACTGAGGGGTAGAAAATAAAGGGTTCAATATTGCTACGGACTGATGTATAGAACAGTGATTCCCAAAGTTGGGTGGGAGTGGGGGTAATTACTGTTGTGGACTGGCAAGACAGCCAATCCACTAGCAGGAAGCCGAAAGGCACGCGTTTAAGCTCACGCAGGCTGGCGTGAGGTCTGGAACTGGACAAGAACGTTATAGTAGCAAAGAACGTACGTAACTACTGGAATACTTAACTTTAATTCATAATTGGTGAACATCGGTCTGACGGTACATGCATCACAAGATAAATAGCAATTGATAATGGCGCCTTGCTAGGTCGTAGCAAATGACGTAGTTGAAAGCTATGCTAACTATCGTCTCGGCAAATGAGAGCGTAATTTGTCAGTGAACCATCGCTAGCAAAGTCGGCTGTACAACTGGAGCGAGTGCTAGGAAGTCTCTCTAGACCTGCCGTGTAGCGGCGCTCGGTCTGCAATCACTGATAGTGACGACACGCGGGTCCGACGTATACTAATGGACCGCGGCCGATTTAAAGGCTACCACCTAGCAAGTGTGGTGTCTGGCGGTGACACCACAATTACCTTATGAGGAGTAAGATATAATTTACTGAGGGGTAGAAAATAAAGGGTTCAATAGTGGTTTGGTCATGATACTAAATTATTTTTGAAAGATCATTACTATAAGCAGTATTTCATAAGACTGTAGTACTGATTACATAAATGATCCATAATTGCATTTTTTTTTCAAATACTGGCAGGAACTTGTGACACAGAATGGTGAAGGTGACAGCTTGTGAAAAGAATGTATGAATAACTTCTTCCTCACATGGTCCACCCACTACCCAAGTACTTTGTATCATGCACATATGACAATGAAACTGAGACATATACGCACATGTACTTCAATATTTAACGGAAAAATGCCGTCTCCAAGTTGTAAGTAGTTCCTGCAACAGACCAGGAATTGCTTCATTATTCATTTCTGTGTCGGCTGTAGTCGTCACGAGTTGCGGCGACTTGAATTGCCGTTCCGTCTTCTCCTGAACTCCATGAAGAGTGTGGCGTCTCCTAGTTGCAGCTGCAGCTTACCGGACACATCGCGGGAGCTGCTGCCTGGATGAGGCTCTGCAGCCTGGGAGGGTTAGCTTCCCTGCAGCACGCCATTCGCTACACCGACGCATCTTGTCGACTTGGTCGGTATCGCTGGCAAGGGCGGTCACCATCATACTACCAGTTGGTGCTCATGGTCAAGAAAGCTTTTTGCTAAGGGGAAAATTGGTTGGGCATCGCTAAACGACGTGCCTAATGTGTCTGTGCAGCTGCTGAGCTGGTTATGGCACGCAAGGAGGGGCCGATGTTATCATGAAGCGAGTAGTGTTGTCTGGGTTGTAGATGCTAGAAGTACTGGGAAAGCACACATTTTGATAACTGCGAATGGTGTTGAGTTGTAATGTTTTCTCATTTGGTAAATTAGACAGGTAGTTCTACCTGTGTACTTTCCAAAAACCTTATCCAGACACGTTCTCCATAAATTGAGTATATGGACTTGTACTGTTCAACAAAACTTTTCTAATGTAAAAGGGGTGCTTTCTCACAATCATTTATGTTGTGTGCTAGCTTGTAAACCTAAGACGTATATAGTGAAGAGCCAACGAAACTGGTAGACCTTCCTGATATCGTGTAGAGCTCTCCGTGAGCACGGAGAAGTGCCGCAACACGACGTGGCACGGACTCGACTAATGTCTGAAGTAGTGCTGGAGGGAACCGTCAGCACGAATCCTGCAGGACTGTCCAAAATCAGTAAGGGTACGAGTGGGCGGAGATTTCTGAACAGCACGTTCCACGGCATCCCAGATATGCTGAATAATGTTCATGTCTGGAGAGTGTGGTGGCCAACGGAAGCGTTTAAACTCAGAACAGTGTCGCATTGTCCTGAGGGTATTGGCAAAGTCCTCGGAATGCACAATGGGCATGAATGGATGAAGGTGATCAGACCGGATGCTTAAGTACGCGTCACCTGTCAGAGTCGTATCTAGACGTATAAGGGATCCCATATCACTCCAACTGCACAAGCCCCACACCATTACAGAGCCAGCACCAGCTTGAACAGTCTCCTGATGACGTGAAGAGTCCATGGATTCATGAGGTTGTCTCCATACCCGTACACGTCCATCCGCTCAATACAATTTGAAACGAGACTCGCCCGAACAGGCAACATGTTTCCCATTCATCAACAGTCCATTGTCTGTGTTGACGGGTTCAGGCAAGGCATAAAGCATTGTGCCGTGCAGTCATCAAGGGTACACCAGTGGGCCTTCGTTTCCTTGAATGGTTCGCACGCTGACACTTGTTGATGACCCAGTACAGAAATTTGCAGCACTTTGCAGAAGGGTTGCATTTGTGTTATGTTGAACGATTATTTTCAGTTTCCGTTGGTTCCGTTCTTGCAGGATCTTTTTCTGGCCGCAGCGATGTTTTACCGGCTTCCTGACATTCACGGTACACTCGTGAAATGGTTGTAAGCGAAAATCCCCACTTTATAGCTACCTCGGAGATGCTGTGTCCCATCGCTCGTGCGACGGCTATGACACCACGTTCAAACTCACTTATATCTTGATAACCTACTATTTATCAGCAGTAACGGATCTAACAACTGCGCCAGGCACTTGTTGTCTTATATAGGCGTTGCCGACCTCAGCGCCGTATTATGCCTGTTCACGTATCTTTGTATTTGTACAGGCTTACTGTATTTATATCAGGGTTTATTTTGGCTGGAAGTAAGAGCCTGAAATTCTGCCTTTTTATAACTGTGTGAAAAATTATTTATAATTAACCATTCTGATACTCTGCCTTATTATTGATAATATTGTGTGAGAAATTAGTTGAACTATTTTCAAATTCGTCATTATTATTACTATTATTATAATTCATGTTGCATGAGGCATCACTACAGTGAACCTGCTGGGAATATTGAGATTTTAAAATTGTAACAGAAATTGTTATTGGGGATTTTTAAAATTATCTTAAAGAAATGTCTGTTGCTTTTTAATATTGTAATAAATTGATGTTTTCTTAAATGAATGTAGTACCCACTTCATCCTAGACCTTCCACTCACTGAATCTATAACGAATTCGCAACAGTGAAGGAATTAATTGACAGCAGAGCGCATCAGTCACTATGTAACGGCGACCATACTGCTGACGGGCCTACACCGTTTTATTGTTATAATACATCTCGTTTACAACAGTGGACACAGCACGTGAGTTCATTAGGCTGTATTTCGTATTTTGTCACTAATCATACAATTCTCAAGCGCCTAAGATTACGTGATGTGCAGGTCGATAATTCTTGGAGATCCCAGTGAAGTGGTTATTAGTAGCTGGCAGATGTATATTTTGTCAGCGCCAGTGTTTTCTAGTGCCCACTAAGGTCTACTTTCCCACTGTGCCAAGAACCATTAGCGTCACCCTCACCGGTTTACGACATAGTCACTGCAGTCAGATTTTCAAGTCCTCGTATCTGGCAAGTGTTCCAAATTGTTTCTCGCCAATTCTGTTATCACCAGAGATGGCAGTCTAAGTGATCCACGCTTTCCCTTTCTCCTGAATTGTCTTGTCTGACGTACTGTGTTCCAGTATTCGATCTGTCTGAAGTCTGAAGTCCCATAGTAATTTGACATGTTAATTTCCGACAACTTTTTCTGGTTTGTGGTCCCACCAGTTCCTCGCCACCGGCAGATAGTAATGCAGCGTAACCCTCAGGGTGTGTGTTTGGGTTGAGTGTCAGTAGAACTCTACACAGTGGGAGGGTTACCGTTACTTAACGAGTCCAGAGCTCATGCAAGTTGCCCTCTGTAGCTTTGGCTCAAAAAAACAATAGGCCCGAGACTTAATACTGGAGCGTTAATGCTTCAACAAGGTGGTTTAATTAACCCATCAAATTATAAACGCAACGGATAACGCATCTATAAAAGCCGCTACAGAAAGCACATAAACAGAGCTTCTAAGGGGGCATCTGATCTTTCAAAATTTCCTGATTAGATCAAACATGTGACTAGCTAATGGGATTCATTTGTCTCTTACCTCTTAGGGAAGATTAATTAACTTCTAATTTTCTGTACTGGAGCATTTGAGCTATTTGACATTTGACTATGCCTTTAAATTATTGATGACAGGTTTTAGGAAAAACTATTGGCAGTTCTATACTGATTGGAATTTATTGTCTCAATGATACCAAGACAATTGTTAACACATTAGTACTAAGCAAGCACCAAAGTCATACAACTGCAGGGGAATCAGCCCTATTTACTCTCAAAGAAGGCCTCTTTAACAAAATAATCCTACATAGATAAAATAGGGCATACACGCACATTTACTAACAAGGGAACCTCCCCATCGCACCCCCCTCAGATTTAGTTATAAGTTGCACAGTGGATAGGCCTTGAAAAACTGAACACAGATCAATCAAGAAAACAGGAAGAAGTTGCGTGGAGTTATGAAAAAATAAGCAAAATATACAAACTGAGTAGTCCATGCGCAAGATAGGCAACATTAAGGAGTATGTAAGCTCAGTAGAGCCGTGGTCCCGTGGTTAGCTTCAGCGGCTATGGAACCAGAGGTCCTTGGATTAAGTCTGCCCTCTAGTGCAAAATTTTAATTTTTTATTTTCAGACAATTATTATCTGTCCGTCCGTTATGTTTTCATCACTTTTTTGGGAGTGATTATCACATCCACAAGAAATCCTAAATCGGACAAGGTAGAAGAATCTTTTTACCCACTCGCCATTCGACAACATATTCCTGTCATGTGACGCACATGACGTCACCAGTGTCGTATAGAATATATCAGACGTGTTTTCCTGTGGAGGAATAGGTTGACCTATGACCTTGCGATCAAATGTTTTCGGTTCCCATTGGAGAGGCACGTCCTTTCGTCTACTAATCGCACGGTTTTGCGGTGCGGTCGCAAAACACAGACACTAAACTTATTATAGTGAACAGAGACGTCAATGAACGAACGGACAGATCATAACTTTGCGAAAATAAATAAAGTAAAGTTGTAGCTCGAGGAAAGACTTGAACCAAGGACCTCTCGTTCCGCAGCTGCTCACGCTAACCACGGTACCACGGCGTTCCTGGGTTCAGGCTATCCTTAATGTGGCATATCTTGCGCATGGGCTACTCAGTTTGTATATTTTGCTTATTTTTTTCCTAGTTCCACACAACTTCTTCCTGTTTTCTCGATTGGTCTGTGTTCCGTTTTTCAAGGCCTATCCACTGTGCCAACTTATAACTAAATCTGAGGGGCGTGTGATGGGGAGGTTCCGTTGTAAGTACCAAGTGGCTGGGAAATGATGCAACTATCAGGGCCATCAAAACTATACATAAAATCGGGGCTCTTTCAAATAAATAGTACCTTACAATGCATGTTTCAGGGTAAACATCATTATAAAGCAGAAGATAAAGTGGTGGGAGAACGCTTATCTCGTACCACGTGGCGCTAAAGTTACGCGAATGTTAATGATAGCAGAATTATCCAGAAAATTCGGAAATCTCTCTAATAAACGGTATCGTTCATTGAAGGTTGCGTGGCAGCCACCATTATTCTAAAGCAAAGTGGTCGGGGGGAGCTCAATAACGTTTACCTCGTACTACGTGGAGGGGAGAGTTATGCAAGTCTTGATAGCAGCACAAATTATACCGAAAAACGGAAATTTCTCTAATAAACTGCATCGCGCACTAAACATTTCGCGGAAAGCTCCAATATTCTAAAGCAAAGTGATTAAAGGAACTCAGGAACATCTACCTATTACCACGTGGTGCCAAAATCAGACGAGCTCATTACCAGGTAAACAGTACTCTCCTCCGCATGTTACCCAGTACACTTCATTCTTAGCAAGGCAAAATGTTTAAAGAGGAGGACACACGCACATCTGCCAACTAACATTGGTCCCAGCTCGCACGCGTGGCTAAGATGGAATGACTCAAAGCATGGACAATTCACGAAATCTTGACGCACCAGATCAACTCGAGCGTTTATTGCAGTCGTGCACTACTGTTTAATTATTCATTTGGGTCTCATATTGATAAATCTGACCTGTTTTCTTATGAATGGCCGTTGATCCCATTGCGCGCCAAAATGAGCCAGCGCACATTTCCTAACATCAAATTTAATTCTAGGCACGTATTTATAATCACGGAACTAATTTACTAGCGAAACTGTACTGAAGCTAATTGAACATCTAAGCGATAAACGATCTATACTTTAATGCCATGACCGTTACTCCAACTGGCCACATGGCAGGAAACTGTGTCCACAAAGAAAACATCGAAAAAATCATCAAAATCCCCCAAAACTTTACAATACAGAAGAGAGCACACAAAAAGGCATGACATGAAATAACTAACTTCACACTTAGACCCAAAATACGACAGTGAGCTTAGGGCCCATGGTCTCTGCTCGTGCAAGGCACAAACCCAAAGTTCTTACGGAAATTTAAACCAAATAGCGAAAATAAATTCCCTTATGGGGGTTTGCCAGTAATGTTACACCTGCTTCCAGCATTCTAACCTTAATCAGCAGCAATTTTGAAACATTCCAATACCTTACATCACACTACCGTAAAGCGCAGAACTCCAACTTCTGCGTCAGTACCGCGCCGCTGCCCAGGAACAAGTGCTCTTCCAACCGAATTCTCCTAACCGTTTCGCTTACAAACGTGGTGGGGGTGGCACGCCAACCTGACAGAGCCAATTCGTGCGCCTACGTGTCATCTTTGGCCTGACCTGCAAACTTGGTCTCTGCTAAACTTGTTCACGCTTGGGAGTTGGTACTACCCTACCCCAGATCGACCATTCATGCAGTGCTACAATCTGTGCCTAAAGCTTTCTGCTAGTTCAGCCACTCACTCATTTATACCGTCCAGGCCGCACAAAGGAAAGGAAATTGGGAAACGTGGTACACAATAGAAAAAAAATCAATAAATAACACTGTTTAGTCCATACTCTCCTTTTGGACACCAGCTGAGGTATTACCTGGAAGAGAAGAAAATCTTGCTAATAATTTCTGCGTTCTAGAAATTTAATAAAACATTGGAACGGTACAACAAGTTCCGTTTCAGTAATTTAGCATAACTGCCAGTGGGTCATTCGTACCACATCATCGTGCCTCTGCTTGTAATCAGTCTGACCTGTTGACAAGAGATTGTTGGTGTTATCATTATTATTATTAGTGGCAGTGGTCATGCACAAAGCGTTGACTGCCTAAAGTCTTATAATTTCTACCAGTTCAGAAGTAAAGAGTCGAGCAATCGAGTGATTTACAAATAGCAGGCCTAAGTATAGTGAACACATTTTAATATTGTTTGTTTTAAAATTGGGGTGCAGGGTTTGGATGAGGCAAGTGTCACGAGAGGAATAACGTTCTGTAAGAAGAGTCTGCCCTCGGTATAGATAGTTAGCTTTCTTTCCCGAGAGAGAGTTGTAGGTAGCACTCACGGTGCACTGAGAATTATTTCAACATTCATAAAACAGACTATTAGAAATATGCAGTACCAACTGTTTGAGTCATTTGTGGTTTAATGAAACACTTGGGAATACTATATAACATTTATCTTTCGTTATTTTAAAGATGAACGTGTTAAAACACATATCTTTTTCATTCTAAAAATTTTTTCGGTGCTAATGGTGACGATGGTAGCTGAGGGGGGGGGGGGGGGGGGCGAGGGGAAGAGTGGGATTGGGGTAGTAGGTAATATCTGGTTGTATACATTGGTAACAGTGTCAAAGGGTGGGAAACACTCGTATAGAATGACATTTTACTAGCCGTCATTCACTCAGCAGAGCTATAATTGATTTTGACTCTCTAAAACTTTTTTTTTTGCATTATTTTCGAGGTTATTCCTGGCGCTAGTTAATTTTATCGCCACTCGAAGTGTACGTAATTTAAAAAAAAGCTTAGGCGACATTACTGAGGCCGTTCAGTTCCAAGATAGTTCAGGTCTGATTTCTTAATTTTTATGTATTCAGTATGAAATAGTTTCCGATTCGAAACTGTTAAGCTTCTGTTTGCGAGGTTTGTCTAGTAAACAAAGATGTCTAATGGATCACTTGGTCGCAAACGAACACAACCTTCCACTGT
The DNA here is from genome assembly GCF_023864345.2 of Schistocerca serialis cubense. Classification (NCBI taxonomy): domain Eukaryota; kingdom Metazoa; phylum Arthropoda; class Insecta; order Orthoptera; family Acrididae; genus Schistocerca; species Schistocerca serialis. Next base: position 1,235,405,668 of record NC_064638.1, read on the forward strand.
CCCATCCTAACTAGTTGGCCTGTTAAATGCTGGTAATTATTTCTGATAACAGTGTAGGTCTTCTACAAACATATTTTCCCCACCTAAAATGATCCTCGAACCACTGTAGTAGACAGTTTGTGTAAGTAATAACGGTGCACCCTGCAGTAGGTACATAAAGGGTGTACCTACCACTCTCGTCATGTGACTTCTCCGATTCGAACCTCGCAAGGGTGGGTTGGTTGTCATGGTTAATGATTCGTCAGACGGGCTACACATTTCTCCTGCAGTTGCTAAAACCTCCTGTAGTTTTCATGATAAAGGAACGATCTTTTTATCGCAATTTAAAATTTTTCTAGGGTCTAAATCTTTCTTGTAATTGGTAAAAATCTTTCTAAAGCTAAGATATCATAAACACTTCTTTCTTTTCAACAACCAGTGTTGACAGGTTTTTCTGTCATCTTCAGGTCTGTAACGTAGTGTACATATTTGGAATATATTTCATGCCATGAACTTTTACTTTTTTGTGAGAGTTGGCAATACTCTCTTAAGATTTAAAGGTTGGCTACAGGATGCATATACAAGCTCTGGAATCTAAGATATTGTTGTCGCGCTTCGCAGCGCACGGATTAATTAGTGGCAGTTTGGAAGCCAGTGTAGGAGCCCGCCTGATGTGGTGCGCACGTGTGTTGGGCGAGGGGTCGCCGCCGAGCTGCCGTACTGCCGTGTCCGCCAGCAGCGACACAGGATTTGGTATTTAGTTGATATTTTTTTAATTTGCAGCGCGCTTATTAATTTAAAGAAAAGGGTTTGTGTATGTGCATAGCAGCAGACGATAATTTTGATAATGATAGGAGTTGAAGTCTTAAGGGGAACCATTGTTAGGCGAATAGATTAAGTATTGATTTTTGTCATTCATTTCTTTTATAATTGTCAGGGAATTGTTTCACTACGTATTTAATTGAGAAGTATTTCAGTCTGTCTCAAGAGTTTGATTTATTTGTAATATTACTTTAATGCCCCTGGAGGCAGATTTACATACGAAGCGATTGTTCAAAGAGATTCTAGCGTTTTGTTAATTGAATGAGAAAGAATCGCTTTCAGAATATAGTTCTTGAAAAAAGGAATTACTTGTTTGGGTTATCATTTATCGAGTTTAGATTTGACCAAACCCTTTCTCTTGAATTACATGTAGTTGTAGTAAGCAGCAGCAGCCGCAGCAACAGCAGGAGCCGCCATGCAGAGCATGCATTGCACTCAGCATGAATAATAGGTTTTTTTATGTTTTTGTTAAATAATGGAATGCAGCAGATCAAGCAGTGGCAGCAGAAAGACCAAGTAAGTTATTTGTTGCGCACAGTACCAATAAAAAAAATAAAGTTTTAGCGATCTCTGTAATAGTAAAGTTAACAAGAGTACAAGCACGAGATTTTCAGTAGAAAACACGAGATAAGAAGATAGAGCTCACGGCTTTCATTTGTTTGACATTAAAAAAAGCGGAAATGGAAACTGTTCATTTCTATTTTATGTAATGTCAAAAAAACCTTTTTTTTCAAATATTACGTAGTAATTCATGGTATGAGATATATTCCGAGTATGTGCACTGTGTTACAGACCTGAAGAGGACAGCTCAATCTGTTGACAATAACGAAATGTTTATGCGATCTTGCCTTTAGGAAGTTTTTTACCAGATCGCTCCTTCTCATTACTCAGTACGAGAAAATTCAATTTCTTGTGATTATCACTCATAGTCGAGGTCCATTGTCGCTGAATACGCAGTAAAACAAGGACTCAGAAGTCATTCTGAGTCTGTTTATGAGAGCGTTGTAGAGGAATATAATAAAGTGGCATGCTGGGGTTGAAACGCTACAGCAGATAGGCATTCATGCTGTGCCTTCTGTTTACGAACTCCGGCAGACAACGGGGACTCCGCTCGCTGCAGGCGGACGAGAAAGTCTCTGTTGCACGGCCGTCACTCGCCTGTGTGACACGTGTTGCGAGAGGCGCTGCTGGCTTCGGTGGTAGGTGGGGGGGGGGGGGAGGAGGACGAGATTAAACAAGCGAAGGCGGCGCAGCGCTATGTCACTGTCAGCCTGACAGGCATGCCGCCGTCAGCAGGGCGGGTAATGGTGGAGGGGGGGGGGGAGGAGGGAGGAAGGGAGAGACTGTCATGGAAAGTGGGGGGGGGGGGGGGGAGGGGAGGCTGGGTAGAGGCTCAGGCGCGCACTCCTCCAGCCCCTCCTCTTTTCCCCGTCCGCCCCTAGCTGCTGTCTTCCGCAATCGGCATTTCTTGGTAGTCGAGCGTGCGCAATATTTGGCTACAGACTGCCTTCCCCTGCCTAGCATTTCTGCATGTAGCTTGTGTCTTACATGTCTTCAGCCTTCTTAAAGAATGGACACCTTATTTGTTAAGTCTGTGACTGTCAACTAGATCGACACTGATACTTACGGTTAAGCACTTTCAGTTTTGGAATATTTACCAACGCTCTAGGATATTTACATTTTTCTTTCCGCTATGCCAATTTTAAATTTTCTGTGGATCCACTGTGGAAAGGGGACAGCAGTCGGTCAAACTTCTCAAAACAACTGTTTGGCGACTTTTCTTGGTAAAATTTTTAAGCTTTGTTGGTTTGTTATCTCACTTTCTTAATCTTCAAACATTCTTTCATATTTTCAATAGCTGTCCGTTCTCTTTCATTCTTCAGGGGCATTCTCTTATTGCTTCTATCCTGGAATGTTAATATAAAGCTTTCCCTCGAAAATATTTCTTGTAGCAAGTGTTTCAGCAATTTTGTTTCTTATGGCAATTTTTTTTTTGCATTTCTTGGTAGCCATAGTGGTAATCCTTCACAGAACCTAGACAGTGAAATGGATGGAAAATTTACATTGAAGAGCAAAAGAAACTGCCGCAACACGACGTGGCATGGACTCGACTAATGTCTGCGCTAGTGTTGGAAGGAACTGTCACCATGAATCCTGCAGGGCTGTTCATAAATCTGTACGAGGGAGTGGAGATCTCTCCTGAACAGCACGTTGCAAGGCATCCAAAATATGCTCAATAATGTTCATGTCTGGGGAGTCTGGTGGCCGTTGGAAGTGTTTAAACTCATAAGAATGTTTCTGAAGCCACTCTTTGAAAATTTTGGTCATGTGTGGTGTCGCATTGTCCTGCTGGAATTGCCCAACCCCGTTGGAATGTAGATTGGACATGAATGGATGCAGGTGATCAGAAAGGATGCGTACGTACGTGTCACCTGTCAGAGTCGTATCTAGACGTATCAGGGATCCCATATCACTGCAACTGCACACGCCCCACACCATTACAGAGCCTCCAACGCCTTGCAAAGTCCCCTGATGACATGCAGGGTCCATGGATGCCTGAGATTGTCTTCATAACCGTACACGTCCATCCGCTCGATACAATTTGAAACGAGACTCGTCTGACCAGGCAACACGTTTCCAATCATCGCCAGTGGAATGTCGATGTTGACGGACCTAGGTGGGGCGTAACGGTTTGAGTCGTGCAGTCATCAATGGTACAAGAGTGGGCCTTCGGCTCCGAAAGCTCATATCGATGATGTTTCGTTGAATGGTTCGCACGTTGAAACTTGTTGGTGACCCAGTACTGAAATCTGCAGCAATTTGTGGAAGGGTTGCACTTCTGTCACGTTGAACAAGTCCCTTCAGTCGTCGTTTGTCCTGTTCTTTCAGGATCTTTTTCCGACCGCAGCGATGTCGAAGAGTTGATGATTTACCGGATTCCTCATATTCACGGTACACTCGTGAAATGGTTGTACGAGAAAATCCCTACTTCATCGCTACCTCGGAGATGCTGTGCCCCACGGCTCGTGCGCCGACTGTAACACCACGTTCAATCAAACTCACTTAAATCTTGATAACCTCCCATTGTAGCAGCAGTAATCGATCTTATAATTGCGCTAGACACTTGTTGTCTTACACAGGCGTTGCCAACCGCAGCACCGTATTCTGGCCGTTTACACATCATTGTATTTCAATACGCATGCCTATAACAGTTTCTTTTGCACTTCAGTGTAAAAATAAAGTCTGTCTACTGTCTATACAACAGCTTATTTCTTTATCCAATTTACGTTTAGACCTTACAGTTTCGTCTCAGAGCTTCAGGTGCAATGTCAACACGAAAGGACGCGAATCTGTGGGAGTTTTATCGGTTCTTAATTGCAATTCCTGGGACTGTACTAGAATGTATTCCGAATTACAGATGAATAAACGTAGATTTTCGCCAGAACTATAGTAAGACTATAGAGGTACGCTGTAACATTTAGCAAAAATCTGACATTTTCTTTTTAACACTGAATGTATGTTATGAAAAATATTGGTGAATTTTTTTTTGCAAAATTTAGCTTTCTCTGTGAATGTATGTTACTAAAAATATTGGTGTATTTTTTTTTTTTGAGAAAATTTAGCTTTCTCTGTGATGTTTCTTAGTGTAGCTCTACTGGCAATATGTTCTAAAAGACTGACTTGTACATCTTCAGTGCTACATTTTCAGTATGATAGCTAAAGGGAAAGACAGATAATATCTAATATATACAAGAGCCAAGAGGGAACGATAAAAATGGAAGAACAAAGAGCCAAATGCTCGTATTAGAAAGGGGGCAAGACAATGATGCAGTCTTGAACCTGTACGTCGAAGGACCAATGATGGAAATTAAAGGAAAGCTTCAAAGTGGAATTAAAAGGGAATTCAATGAGAAGATTTGCTGATGACGGTGTTATCTCTGTGAATGTGAAGAGCAATTACGAGCCCTCAGAGTAAAACTTTCTAACGAGCACAGAATGTCCGCCTCTGTAGCTCAGTGTTTAGTGTGTCTAACTGCTAGGTGGAGGCTCCGAGTTCGATTCTAGTTACTGGCAGGGACTTTTCCTTTTTGGGGAACTGGACTGGGGAGCACTCAGCCTCGTCATGCCAACTGAGGAGCTACTTGAGTGAGAAGTGAAGTGTTCTGGGCTCGAAACGCTCCCATAAGAAACTGTAGGAATAAAGTACTGTTTCAATTTGTTAACAAATGATTTTCCTCGACATAACACAATGATCTCACCTGACCGATACTGAAGCTCAAAACAGACAAAGCGCAAAAATGTCAGTAATCTAGTAGAAATTCTCAGACTAAACAGAGTTCAATGGATGCCTCGCAACACAATCCTTCTTTTGTGTTAACAGAAAAGCCAACACCGTGTTACGAGTGGAGGCCGAAATGCACGCGTTTTAGCTCACGCAGGCTGGCGTGAGGAGGGAAGAACTATACTGACATGAGGTCTGGAACATGACAAGGAATGAGAATTCAGAAAGCGGACGTAATTAGTTTGATACTTAACCTTAATCCATTAATGATGAACGTCGCTCTTGACGGTACATGATTCACAATATTATCTGTTCAGAATACATCCTTGAAGACAGTAATTATAGTACTGAATATGGTGCCTTGCTAGGTCGTAGCAAATGACGTAGCTGAAGGCTATGCTAAACTGTCGTCTCTGCAAATGAGAGCGTATGTAGACAGTGAACCATCGCTAGCAAAGTCGGCTGTACAACTGGGGCGAGTTCTAGGGCGTGTCTCTAGACTAGACCTGCCGTGTGGCGGCGCTCGGTCTGCAATCACTGATAGTGGCGACACGCGGGTCCGACGTGTACTAACGGACCGCGGCTGATTTAAACGCTACCACCTAGCAAGTGTGGTGTCTGTCGGTGACACCACACATTCTATTACTGGAAGCCCAAAGATATTCTCTGTGTTGTGATACAGTCTTCCCACTTGACTGAACACTCGGGAAACTCTTAAGCCCAGATTTCCACTGGGGGTGTAAGTTTGAACAGAATGAAACTTAAGGTTCTGACAACCTCGCCGAACGAATCTGAAAGTAACGAAAGATACCCACGAGCACGTCGCTAAACTTAGCGCTGTCCACTGGAGGCAAAGGCGGCGGGTGGTCTGAAGCGGTGCCTGGGTCCATGGCAGATGACATCAGTTGGCTAGCTGTGACGTAACCGCCTGAATCGGGGCTGGTGTGGTCCTAAATACGTGCTTGTTGGAGGGATACATGTATTCGATTGACTGCACGTGACACGGTAGATGCAACAAAAGGTCCGCAGCAGGAGTGAGCCCTTTCGCGGTTGTGCCCGGCACCTGTTCTTCGTGTCTGTTGTACGCAACGGTCCTCTGTGGCCTGGGCTGGAAACATTTTGGCTCGCTGGACTGTGCAATCGTTGAGTCGCAGGGGATGTGCTTGCTGCAGCCCGCCTGGCAGAGGTGTGTTGCAGGGTTGCGTCGACGCCTGATGACGTATCTGACAACGACTGCGAGAGCGGGGCGCTAACCCTATTCCCCTACATAACACATCCGAATGACGCCATTGACACATTGGCAGAGTATGATACGGCGGACACTCAGTACCGGATGACCTGACAGGGCCAATAAATGGAGCTTTAGCCTTAATAAACACACAACACGGACTGAGCGTAAACCAATGGAAGATGTGAGAAGTGGCAGAACTGAGATTAGCGATAATCTTAAAATCGTGAATCACAAAATGAAGGAATGCTGCAAGTTTCGAAGCAAAATAATGCGTGCAGATGAAGTGGAGACGACACAAAAAGCAGACTAGCACAGTGTGATGCCTCCGCCAATGGCAACTTTCGCCGACTCCCAGGCCGAGGGGCAAGTTGTACCTCATTCAGTGGTCGCTGGAGACACAGGCATGGGGGCAATATGCAAGAATACGGGGTTACACTGGCAGGTATCTTCAACTTGCTTAAGAATGGACTAACATTGTGAAGGGCCTGGCGGACAAAGAGAAAAGTGCACGTTACCCGAGGATCCCTGCAGGCAATAAGATAGGGCGTAGACAGATGACCATCAAAAATGCTGTTGTGGGATAGTTTTCTGGAACAGTGGCGGGAAACCTGTAAATTCACATAAATTCATAGTGGAGACCCAACCCTTACCTAAATAATTAATTACTATCGGAGAAATGAATTGATATTAAATGTGTGAGTGAGTATCAGTTCCTGTAGTAATCAAAAACAGATTTGCATGATGGTTGGAAATGGTTGCAGAGCCAAGTGCTGATACAGTCAGGGACCCTGCTCATTAGTTCTTAGGCCAGCTGGGGCAGCCAGTCATTGCAACTGCCAGGCCCACATGTATCTTTATGACAACCCAAGGCGCCATCATGCAGTTGGACGAAGGAGATACTGTACCGACCACGCCGGCCAGTGTGGCCGTGCGGTTCTGGGCGCTTCAGTCTGGAGCCGCGTGACCGCTACGGTCGCAGGTTCGAATCCTGCCTCGGGCATGGATGTATGTGATGTCCTTACGTTAGTTAGGTTTAAGTAGTTCTAAGTTCTAGGGGACTGATGACCACAGATGTTAAGTCCCGTAGTGCTCAGAGCCATTTGAACCATTTTTTGTACCGACCACCCATACAAATGTATTTAAGAAGTGGAGTGAGGAGGAATTTTCAGCGAAAGGCAGTGTTTTCAGCCGCCCGTAGAAAACAGACTTTGGTGACGGACGCTGGAGATCGCTATTTTGCAGGTGAAAGGAGAGCCCCGACTAGTCTTTGAAAACGATGAGATTTCACCAGACACGTAGCTCTTACAGAAAAGATTTGCTTAATAACGTAAGACCTGCACGCATTGGTTCATGTAAACTTTTCCTAGAGCGACAAACACGCATGACAGTACTGGAAGAAAGCTGCCTCATTGGCTGAGGAGAGAGACGGGAATAGCGAGCCACGACTTTTTTTAGAGGAGAGTGGTAGGATGGAAATCATTTTCTAACCAAGTCAAATGTAGCCCACAGAAGGGGACCCTTGCACTCAGAGAAGCATTTTGATCAGTTGGAGCCCAGACAATCAAGTTGAGCATTCATGGAAAAACGCGGCAAAGCGAGGTTTCCTTGTCGGATGCCCTCACACAGTAATCACTCCTACTTCAGATTTCGTCGTCTCGCATCTAGTCTTGGAGCGCTGCAGCTGCTCCACCATTTTCGACAGCTTCAGCCACCAGATGATCTGATGCGTCTGGGGACTTTTTGGGCCGTTGAACAACTTAGCCTCAGGATAGGGCCGCTGGCGTTGCCATTGACTGTGTCACAGTACTTCAGTCACCGTCAGCCACACTAACGAGAAACCGAGCCCTTATGGCGCGAGCTGTAGGAAAGTTCTAGGCAAGTTATAATTTTACAATCTCACAGCCTCACTCTGAAGATGTGCCTTGCGAAGTCATGAACAATTTCCTTCCAGAATCCACAACAGGCGAGACATATTACCTCCAATAACTCTGTACAATACCTTCAGTAGTTCTGAATAATACCTTCAATAGCTCTATTCTGTGTTAACCAATTTCACGACAATAACTCGATACTTACACAATTTATCCTCAGTTCCACTGAAAGCGTCCTGTAGCCACCTTTCATTAGTCCGGCAGCCCATTTTCGCTAGCATTTCTCTTTCTTTTCCTTGTTTCTCTTTTCTCATAACTCTCATAGTGGTGTGATTGAATGAATGTCGTTGTGTGTCACGTTGCTAGACGGTGGCGTAGTCTGCTGCAGAAAGTCTGCGATAGTCGTACAGATTCAGCAGCAGTTGTACAGAATAGCCAACTCTCGTACTGGTCAAGTAGGCAAAGAGGTTTGCGCTGCTTGTGAGAAATCCACCTGCGTTAGATTGGTGGCGGAAATGGCATCTTTGGGCTTTCCGGTCCACGCGGAGCGTGGAGGAGGCTGGAGAGGAAAAAGGGTGGCAGTCTGCCGCCGTATGGGAAGCGTCCACAGCTGTGCTCCAGTCGGAGAAGGGTGAGTTAGACTGACCGCGTGGTGCGTTGTTACTTGGCGAGGGGAGAGCTGTTAGCTTTTGGTCTCGCTTTTCAGCTCTGAAAGATTGCTTTGCCTTGTCGCATCAAGGAATTCAAAACTTTGGCAGATTTTTCTTTTAGTAAATTTCTACAGCACGCTTGGATCCACCGGAAGAGCGCCACACAAAGGTGTCGATAAGAAGTGAGTACTCGCTTCTGTATGAATGTCTGTTTGCCTTCAGCTGCACCTGTATAAGCTTTCATCTTTCTAAATATTAATAGCTTTGCCTTCTCGTAAATTTTCCTTGCTTTATGTGTCTTTCGTCCGTGGGGAGCCAACCACGTGGTAGAACATTATAGTTTGTTGGGCTACCGGCATCACTAACTGTCCGATCTCAAGTTTGTTTTAAATAATGTTAACTGTTCATGATTGTGTGATGTGATACTGTTGCAATTCGGGCACTATACCTAGAAATTGTGTCTCCACAAACCACGTGGGCACGTGGGTGTACTACGAAACGTGTACCGTTTCACGAGTTATTGCGATCAGTTATCAGGCAACAGCAGTTGTATGAATGATTCACACCAATGATTTTAGTTGTAGATTATAGCGGTGAACGTATCGACGCTTTTCTTCAATGTTTTAGGAATTAATGCTATCAGGAATTGCGCACATGCCTCACATCCATGTCTTACAAATAAATGATTTTATCCACAATTTTCTCTTGTATTCCGAGGTCACGTTTTTGCACCTAAGCCACTCACCTCGTAGCTTTCCTGTTAGCGCATCCAACGCGTTTCCTTACGCACAGGTTCAGTGATTAGTTTCCCTTTTATTTTAAAACAAATGCCTTAGATTAAGTCTTATTTTCAGGTGAGTTGCTGGGAGCTGACCTTATGCAGTGTTCTTGCATGTGCTATTTTATTTTAAGTGGTTGATTCTCGTGAACAGTGCACGGGAAATACTATTAATTACGTCGCAACCTCTACGAGCGATATCACGACATACGTATTTTTATGAGTTTTTGGTCTGTGATCAAATTAATTTATTTTCCGACTCGGCCAAACCTTGATTAGTTGCATGGTTAGAGTCGGTGGCGACCCTAATCTTCTCACGTTAACTTCACAGTCAATAGGCATTTCCATTCCCACTCTTAATGTAATAACCCGTAGTAACAGGTTAGTTCCCCCCCCCCCCCCCCCCCGCCCCGCTTCCCCCCTCCCCAACCGTCATGCCAGATCCATCAGATCTGCGTTCGCACAGTTTGTCAGTATTAAATCTTGTTGAGAAGTTGTCACAGGTTCTTATTATTTTGCATGAAGACGTAATTGTAAATGAGGACATTTGAATATCGTTTTGCCTTAAACTGTTAATTGTCTCACTTTTGATATGCAAATAAATCCAAGTAATTGGAGTACGTGTATCACTTCACAGTTTATTGATCCCTGCTTCACGAGCCCCTAACAATGCACGTGTGAAACCACTGGCTGATGGCAGTAGTTTTCGTCTACCATAAAAAACAAGAAACGTGTGATAAATCACGGAACCCTGCACACAAACAGACGGAGGGTGTACAAAAGGTACCAGGAATTCGCACAGGGAGGCTTGTGGGACTGTGGACTGCGGAAGAAGTCAGACTGCTTGAGAAAATGTTTGCCAGATGTAAGAAGGTTGCCGGCCGGAGTGGCCGAGCAGTTCTAGGCGCTTCAGTCTGGAACCACGCGACAGCTACGGTCGCAGGTTCGAATCCTGCCTCGGGCATGGATGTGTGTGATGTCCTTAGGTTAGTTAGGTTTAAGTAGTTCTAAGTTCTAGGGGACTGATGACCACAGATGTTAAGTCCCATAGTGCTCAGAGCCATTTGAACCATTTTTTGAGTTGACAGTCGGTAAGACAGAATGGAAGCAAGAGGACATAGAGGCTCTTCCATCCATCGACTACGTACCTATTCTGCTGGCTTTGCATTTCATCCTTACTTCCATTCCAACGTTCATCGCCCCTTAACGTCGAGTGCTTGGGAATGAAGCACTCGACTGAGCATTGAAATTCCTTACCTTACATCAGCCTCCCGACACCGTAATATCGCTGCTTCAGCTATGGAAAAACGCACCGAGCTGTCAAAGCGGAGACAGTTCCTGGCCCTCGTTGTAAAACTGTGGGACACCGAAGTGGGCGGTTGACTTGCTGCCGCAAAGCTTGAAGGCGATGCGCCATCCTGTCAACATCTGCAGCTAATGTCGCCAAACGACGAATGACTACAAAAGAGTGGTGAGATGGCTTGTTCCCTCCCTCCTTCCCCTTAGTGACTGAGTCGTGTCCATGCCCAGTCACGTCGGGCCTGAGATCTGTAATTTTTTGCATGTAAAAGATACTGTAAATAAAAGCATATAATTCATGTTCCAGTCCTCTATCTAACCTGATCCATTCGTACATTGATCCATTTCATAACTCTTTGTTGTCTGATTTTACTTAATTACTCGTATTAAGTAATGTCGTAAGGTGTGAATGGCTAGGAGACCCAGGTGGGCAGGGTCAGCAGCATAATTGGGAAAGTATTTCTATCCTTCGTACCCACAAGCATATTTCCTTCACCAAAGATGGGAGTCGTGTGTGTAAGTGTATCTGTTAAGTGTAAATGACTGTGATGAGTGTGTGTGTGTATGTGTGTGTGTGTATGGAGCGGGGTGGAGTGTCATGCTTGCGTTGCGTTTGCGATGATGAGAGAAGGGAGAGGATGAAACCTGGTGCCGGCACATGGCCTACTTCTTCAATGACCCTCACGAAGAGGGTCATTGAGCTTAACATTCCCACCGAGCCACGCATCACCATCAACAGTGTTGTGCCCTCACCAAATGAAACACTGTGGAGAGGTCTGGAATTTTATTCAGGACATTGGCGCAAACACTTGCGATTAGGGTTTTACGTCACCACCCGCCCTATTCCCACTGCAATAAAGGCAAAGGAAAAGTTGTTAACCGCTGGTGGCGCACCGAGACGGTCTCTCATCCAAGTACTGGCCACGCCTGATGGTGCTTAACTTCGGTGGTCTTACGGGAACCGTGTATCCACCTACAGGGCCGTTACACTTAATTATTGGTGTCTCTTAGTTATATCGTGGCAGAAATAAGATTTTTGATTTTATTACAATATGGTGCCCAACGTTGGTGACCTGATTGGTAATTTTGCGTGCGATGTAGTATCACAGAGAATTTTGAGAAGAGGACATTATTGGCCAAAAGGAGACAAATGGTATCATTTGAATCACAGCACTGTATGATAGTGAATCGTGGACTGTGAGGAAACTGTAACGGAAGGGAATCGAAGCTTTTGAGACATGGTGTTACAGAGGGATCTCAAAGGATAAGAAATGAGTAGGTTTTCCGCAGAACTGAAGAGGAAAGGAATATGTAGAAAACACTGACTACATAGGGGGTAAAATGACAGAACGTGTGTAAAGACATCAGGGAACAACTTCCATGGTCCGAGAGGGAGTTGTAAAGGGTCAAAACAGTAGGGAACATGAAGATTGGAATCAACCCGGAAATTAATCAAGAACGATGGATGGAGGTTATAACACTTGTCTGCATCGTTTAGTATACAGATATAATATTTATAACCAATTTTGGTATTTAGATGTAGCTAATGTTACCCTCTGGGAGTTTTTTTTTACAGATTTAACCGTGAAATGCCTAAAGGATGTTACTTATCGGACTTGAAATTAAATTTATGAAAGCACACAGAAAGTAACTTACTCAAATGAAATAGAATACGGTCATCAGCCTAATTAGGCATAGAAATGTGTAACATTTCTTTTAAATAAAAACTAAACCGTTTTAGTGGAAAAACACAGCCTATACTTCTTACCTACGAAAGTGCAATGAACCCAATCACAAGCAAAAGAAAAAAAATGGTAAAATGGATACTAACAGTTATTGTAAAACACGCCTATCCTCACAAACACGAAAGATACTGTTACACTTATCAATTTTAAATAGTTTGTCAAATCTGAGTAACTTCATCAACACAACAAATGCAAGCCAATACTAACTGGAAATGGGTCTAGTCAAATTTTGTCAGATATTTTCTACACAGTACAAGTTTAAATAAAATTCACATGCAGTAAGATTCACACTATTCTTTAAAAGCAAAGAAGTAACTGTTTTCATGGATAATGGCATTCATAGTAACTTTACCTTCAGAGAGATAAAACAGCAAGTGGGTGCTCATAAACTGATATTACACTTTTTAACACACTATGTGCACAAAAATCAACTTAAATTTCAAGAGATGTTGGAACTTTTTATAATAAAGCGACTTTGTGCATTTTGAGCAACTTTCAATGGAAGCCCCTTAATCTTGACTACTATAGTAAAGCAAACTAAACACACTTTCATGAACAATTGAAAGAATACCAACTTAGGAAAACAGTTCTTTGTAAATTGGCTCACTCTGTGTACATTTTTAACAAATTTTGCAGTCAATTTGTTCACTAGGTATTGCTTTTCAAACCAATCATTAAGAACATTTACTTCAAACTGACCTCAGAATGGTTTGTTGTCTGTTATCATCTCAGTTGTTTACTTTTGAAACCATAAGTTATTAAGAGGTCACATAACTTTAAAATGAAGAAGTTCAATTACTTGGAGGCTTTCACAAAAGCTACACTTACTTCCTACCTCGACTTCACCAAAATCCACAATAATTTTAGATGACCTATTTCACCCAGTTTTAAACAAATTTAATCAAGTATTTGTCTTTCTTTATTGATAATCATTTCTCGCAATCTGGATACTCGGAAATCATAGTTCAAAAGGAGAGAATCCTGGTAGGTGTTATGATAGGAAAAAAAGCAAGGTAGGTACATAAATTTTGGTATGAGTTACGTTGTATTTTGCACAAACTAAATGAGCTGATCCAGCACTTTACAAATCTATGATTCCTCCTCTCTGTTACAGTGATTGCGCAATATTGGTGGCGAGTATATGATGGCAAATGGACTTGCAGTTGTAATTGATATGCTCTATTATTTTCTTCATGGCGACGATCATCAGGTTTCATAATCCTTTCAGGCCGCAGAGCATCATATTAAATCCACTCATCCACTTGAGGCTTTGGCATAATAAATCCAAGCACTAAAAGCCTCACTCGGCACCTGCAAAATGCGCTTTCCAATCACTAGCTGCCAACTGTACGGTAGCTAGGCTCCGACTGACTGTCATGTCCACCTTTTTACTCGCACCAACCGCAATTTGGGCGCGCTAAATAACTTCCGTTTTAGAGGGGACCACTCCATCTTTTACCATAACATGAGCCAAGGGCCCTAAATGTGGATCAGCAGTTACGAAGTAGCAAGTACACATTTTAAAGCAAACATTGCATTTTCCAATATTAACAAATCAATACAAAATTATTTAACCAAAATCATCCATTTATGAATACAAGCAAAGCAATTAGTCAGTAAAGAGAAAACATAGTACAACATATCAAAAGCACATATTAAAGAAAATACACTTTATGCAAAGCATAACCAATCAGAAGAAAAAAGATTACATATCTTACTACGATGTTACAATGTGGTATTATGAGACAATGAGGTTGCCACGGGAGAGGAAGTGTGGAAACTGACGACCGAAAGAAAGATAAATCATCTGCAAATACCAGTCAGTTTACATCAAAACATTTTTTGCATCTTCTCAACAACATTGGTGATTTAAAAAAAGGAGTCAGAGACCTGGCCCATTACGTTTGCTTTGTCTATGAAACCATTTCACGGATTAGGGACAGCAGTTTATTATGACGTTAAGTTTCTCGCCGTTCTCGGTCAGCTGCTTCTCATTACTTTCGCCTTTCTTCTATTTACTCTTACTCCATATTCTGCACTTATTAGACTTTTCGTTTCATTCAACACGTCCTGTAACTCTTCTTCACTTTCACTAAGGACGCCAACGTCATCAGCGAATATTATCACTGATATCCTTTCACCTCGAATTTTAATCCCACTCTTGAATCTTCCTTTTATTTTCGTCAGTGCTGCTTCGACGTATGCTGAACAGTAGGAGCGAAAGTCTACATCTCTGCATTACACCCTTTTTAAGTCGTGCCCTTCGTTCTTGGTCATCCACTCTTATTATTTCCCCTTGGTTCTTGTACATATTGTATATAATCCGTCTTTTCCTGTAGCTTACGCCTATTTTTCTCAAAATTTTGAACATCTTGCATATCTTGATTTTGTCGAACGTTTTTTCCAGGTTGACCAGTCTTGATTTCTTTTAGTCTTGCTTACATTATCAACCGCAACGTCAGAACTGCCTCTCTGGTGCCTGTACGTTTCCTAAAGCCAAACTGATGGCCATCTAAGACATCCCGGATTTTTTTCAGTATTATTCTTGTCAGCAACTTGGATGCCTGAGCTGTTAAGCTAATCGTGCAATAACTCTCGCACTTGTCGGCCCTTGCAACCTTGGAAATTTTGTGGGGCATATTTTTCTTAATGTCTGATGGCGTTTCGCCAGTCTCATGCATTCTGCATACTAACGTGAATATTCCTCTTGTCGTCACTTCCCCCAATAATTTTAGAAATTCCGATGGAATGTTATCTACCCCTCCTGCCTCTTTTAAGTCTTCCAAAGCTCTTCTGAACTCAGATTCTAATACTAAATCCGCTATCTCTTCCCAATCGACTGTTCTTTCTCGTTCTATCACGTCATCATGTAAGTCCTCCCCCTCACAGAGGCCCTCAGTGTATTCCTTCCACATATCCATTCTCTCCTCTGCATTTAACAGTGGAAGCGTCATAGCACTCTTAATCTTGCTACCTTTGCTTTTAAATTCACCGGAGATTGTTTTGACTTTTATATACGCTGAGTCAGTCCTTCTGAGAATTATTTTTTTTAGATTGCTTCACATATTTCATTTAGATATTTTGCCATAGCTTCGAAGCACTTCCTATTTGTCTCATTCCTAAGTGACCTTATACCTCTTGTAATGGTTCTTTATTTACGTGACCATTACGGCACTCCAACCGCAGTTCTCGATACCAGTAATATCGTACTACTTTTCTGCGAAGTAACAAACATATTCTTGTGACAGTATTCACATTTGGTTTTATTAATGTATAGGTACTTCGACGTATCGATATATTACAGTGATACGGCTCTTGTGTGTATTCATTTCTGTGAGACTGTCATAATCTTTGACTTACTTGTAACCGTTTTGGCGCGAAGTCGCACAGAACAGTCTTTGTTTAACTTTGCAGAAGTTAAGTTGTTATTTCGCTTTGTAAAAGAACAGTCAAGTCTTGTGTTTGGTTAAAGTGGAAATTAAATATATGAAGATTGATATAGAACTGTTTTCTCGATGATGTGACAATTAAGAAGAAGTATATGCGAATTTACAAGAAGTTTAATAAAAATGTGGATCGTGAACACCAAGTCAAAAATTATTTCTACCATACCATTGTTCTGATCTGGGATAGTTTGATCATTAAGAGTCCGCAGCTCGTGGTCGTGCGGTAGCGTTCTCGCTTCCCACGCCCGGGTTCCCGGGTTCGATTCCCGGCGGGGTCAGGGATTTTCTCTGCCTCGTGATGACTGGGTGTTGTGTGATGTCCTTAGGTTAGATAGGTTTAAGTAGTTCTAGGTTCTAGGGGACTGATGACCATAGATGTTAAGTCCCATAGTGCTCAGAGCAATTTGATCATTAAGAATTTCCTGAAAAACACATTTGTTAGGTCTTCAAATATTGCTAAAATACAGATCTGGACCTTCTAGCAGTCAAAGTGGAATCACCCTAGAATCAACAAGATGAGCCATAACAACTTCGACGAAATCTACGTAGGAATCCCTTCAAGATAAGTGCCAAAATTAATGACTTTTTTACAGTGACTTCATTATTTCCATTCTGACGATACCATCCATAGTCAATAACTTTGTTGTTGCCCGATAAAGCGAACATATGCTGCGTGAGTAACTTTATTAATCTGATTTCTAACCTACTTTGCAAGTGGTGGTATTGTAAGACTCTGTATTACAGAATTTCCCTGCACATTTTTGTACTTCCTTCTTTCATCTATCAACTGAAGTACTTCTTCTGTTACCCATGATTTCTTCGCAGTTATCTTTTTTATACCCACGTTTTGCTCTCCAACATGTGTGACGCTCTTTTTGGAGATGTCCATTCCTCTTTAACTGAACTGCCTACTTTTGCAGTATCTGTAACCTAAGATAATTTCAAGGTTATCTCTTCATTCCTTAGACTTCTGTACCCCTCTTATTTGGACATTGACTCTTCCTGACTGATGTCTTAAACTTCAACCTACTCTTCATCATTACTGAATTGTGACCTGAGTCTCTGTCTGCTCGTGTGTATGCCTTACAATCCAGTATCTGATTTTGGAATCTCTCGCTGACCATTATCTAATATAACTAAAGTTTTCCTGTACTCAGATAGTCTTTCTCCTTTCTCACTCCTACTACTAAGCTCATATTCTCCCGTTGCAATTTCTTCTACTCCTTCCGTTACATCCGCGTTACAATCCTTTTGATTATTACATTTTCATCTCCCTTTACGTACTGAATTAGACGTTAAATATCCTCATATATTTTCTCTGTCTGTTCATCTTCAGCTTGCGACATCAGCTTGGGCACCTCAACTATTTTTGTCGGCGTTGGTTTGCTGCCGATTCTGATTAGAACAATCCTGTCACTGAACTGTTCACAGTAAATCATTTTCCGTCCCACCTTCGGATTCATAACGAATTCTAGTCCCATCAGACCATTTTCTGCTGCTGTCGATATTACCCTACATTCATCTGACCAGAAATACTTGTTTTCTCTCCATTTCACTGCTCTGACGGCCACTATATCCAGATTGAACCTCTGCATTTCCTTTTTTTTTTCAGATTTTCTAGCTTTGCTACCATGCTCTAACTTCTGACATTCCACGTCCCGACTCGTACAACGTTATGCTTTCGTTAGTTATTCAGTCTTTTTCTCATGATCACCTCTGCCTTGGCAGACCCCTCTCGGAGATCTGAATGGGAGGCTAGTCAAGAATTTTCTGTCAGTGGAGAGATCATCTTGAATTTTTTTCAGTTACGGGCCACATGTGCCATGTAAACATATTATGTGTCTTTAATGAAATGTTGTACATTGCCTTCTGCATCCTCATGCCGTTGATCGTTTCTGATTCTTCGGTCTTTTAGGAGGAGTTTCCCCAGCACAAGGCCACCTCTGTCCGTTCCTCCGTCCTATTTGACAAGGCTGTCGGCCATTGGCAGAAAGAGGGTGACTTCTTATGCTAGAAGTCTCTGACCGCCATTTCTGATGACTTGTATTAAACATTTAAGCAGTGTAAGCGTTCGAACCTGGGACTGAAGACTTTTTGATTATTAATCAAAGACGATAGCCCCTTTTTAATTTTTTGAATTTTTATTTTTTATTGTATTTATGGATTCATTTTTGTTTAGTTAAAAAAAGGTCCTACAATTGCCGTAGCCGAGCGTTCAAGTCTTCTTCTCGTGTGTTGGGAGGCGTTCCCCCCTGTAACCCGAGACCAAGCAGACAGCGGGAAAAGTAGGTCATTCTCCTCAAAAGCATAGCTGCTTTCCCAATTTGAACATAATAACTCCGTTATTTAACGATTTCAACCATCTCGTGTCTTTCTTAAGCGATGTATATCTAGGCAACAGATCTGAAGGTCCAGATCAGCAATAAAATTAATATTTTAATCGAAATTTGCACATTAAGCTTTCCACCTTGTTAAATACTTATGTAATCGGAGGACATTGGGTTTGCAATTCTGCCTCCTGTCTAAGTGGGATTTGAAATTAAGGTGTTCCTGGCTTAAGGGTACAGGACAATCATATACAGCCGCTCGCTCACCCATAGATCTGTACCTGCAGATTGGAAAATTGCGCAGGTCGCACCAGTGTTTAAGAAGGGTAGTAGGAGTAATCCATCGAACTACAGACCTGTATCATTGATGTCGGTTTGCAGTAGGGTTTTGGAGCATATACTGTATTCAAACATTATGAATCACCTCGAAGGGAACGATCTATTGATACGTAATCAGCATGGTTTCAGAAAACATTGTTCTTGTGCAACGCAGCTAGCTTTTTATTCGCACGAAGTAATGGCCGCTATCGACAGGGGACCTCAAGTTGACTCCGTATTCTAGATTTCTGGGAAGCTTTTGACACCGTTCCTCACAAGCGACTTCTAATCAAGCTGCGGGCCTATGGGGTATCGTCTCAGTTGTGCGACTGGATTCCTGATTTCCTGTCAGGAAGGTCGCAGTTAGTTGTAATAGACGGAAAATCATCGAGTAAAACTGAAGTGATATCAGGGGTTGCCCAGGGAAGCGTCCTGGGACCTCTGCTGTTCCTGATCTATATAAATGACCTGGGTGACAATCTGAGCACTTCTCTTAGGTTGTTCGCAGATGATGCTATAATTTACCGTCTAGTAAGGTCATCCGAAGACCATTATCAGTTGCAAAGCGATTTAGAAAAGATTACTGTATGGTGTGGCAGGTGGCAGTTGACGCTAAATAACGAAAAGTGTGAGGTGATCCACGTGAGTTCCAAAAGAAATCCGTTGGAATTCGATTACTCGATAAATAGTACAATTCACAAGGCTGTCCATTCAACTAAGTGCCTGGGTGTTAATATTACGAACAACTTCAGTTGGAAAGACCACATAGATAATATTGTGGGGAAGGCGAGCCAAAGGTTGCGTTTCATTGGCAGGACACTTAGAAGATGCAACAAGTCTACTAAAGAGACAGCTAACACTACACTCGTTCGTCCTCTGTTAGAATATTGCTGCGCGGTGTGGGATCCTTAGCAGGTGGGATTGACGGAGGACATCGAAAGGGTACAAAAAGGGCAACTCGTTTTGTATTATCACGTAATAAGGGAGAGAGTGTGGCAGATATGATACGCGAGTTGGGATGGAAGTCATTAAAGCAAAGACGTTTTTCGTCGCGGCGAGATCTATTTAAGAAATTTCAGTCACCACCTTTCTCTTCCGAATGCGAAAATATTTTGTTGAGCCCAACATACATAGGTAGGTATGATCATCAAAATAAAATAACAGAAATCAGAGCTCGAACAGAAAGGTTTAGGTGTTCGTTTTTCCCGCGCGCTGTTAGGGAGTGGAATGGTAGAGAGATAGTATGATTGTGGTTCGATGAACCCTCTGCCAAGCACTTAAATGTGAACTGCAGAGTAATCATGTAGATGTAGATGTAGACAAATTCCACGAGAGGCCGCCATCACCCAGGCACAACCATTCGCCTGGCGATTCTCATTTGCATGCAAGAGTCTCCAGATGGCACTCACAAACACCGACGACCACTTGCTGCTTCTGTGCCATATCCTTCAGCGCGTCGTGTACGTCCGCCGATAGTGTGGACAGCCGCCGAAGTTACCGCTGTCAGTGGTGCACTACATTGCTTCCGCCTCGTGCTGGCAGACGTGGTAATTCTTCCGCCGACAGGCACAAAACACGGCACGCTGTTAACCCTCAGGCAGTTCTGAACCAGCAGTTAGTTGCGTTCAGTGCTTGCAGTAGGCACAGTGCGGTTGTCTGAAGATAGCATCCCGACTTCTCAGTCCCTATTGATGGAGTAACAGGAGAATCAAGAATGTCGGTGTCATTACTGTCAGTCATAAGGGCAATATCATAGACTGCCAAGAGACAAGATTTCGTTGTATTAGCTACAGGACATCAAATGCCACACATCAAACTGTACCAGAGTACCATTATCTAACATACTTTTAATAAATGTTATTGGTTATTTCTTATTGTGTTGCCACATTTCTGCTTTAGTGCCATACTGTCGAGCATGTGTTTAATTATTAGGCGTGCAATTAGCCAGAGTTGAAGAACTGTAGCGGTAAAACTACTTTTCTGCTACTGGGCATATTTGGGCTGAATTAACTGTTCCATTCAGTTACAACAAAAATATTATTAATCGAATAATTACGTACTGTTTCTTTGCAAGAGCTAGACTGCACAGTCGCTGAGGTCTCTCCATATATGTGTGACACATTGCAAAAAGTCTCAGGTATACAATACGGATAGTTAACCACTAAAAGGTCACTAACAAATCTCTAGGAATTGGCATTGTACTTAACGTAATTTGCAAACCTTCATAACGATAAAGTACATAAACACAATCTTGCAAAGAGGGTAAACTGACAAGTCTTTGCAAAAAGAATAAAAACTGAAGAAATATAAAATACGTGAATGATGAGCATTAGTTAGTATCAATAAAACAATATGTGTGAAACTTCAGTTATTCAGCTAATTAACCTAAACCACTAACTGAAGACTTATATTAAACTGATAATCTTATTTACAAGATGGTTATCGCAGTGGTAACATAATACATAACTGTGTGGCATAAACCACATTGCTGTTTGCATATAAAGCAGAATATAATTTCATAGTTTTACGATGTGATTACATAGAAATTCTTCTCGTAAGGACATAGCACACGTCTAACCTAAATCCCGAGCTTCAGGGTACAAGTAAGAAAAAGATTTCACATTGTCAGGTTTGAAAGTCACAATAACTACATTTTTGCTAGAAAGAAGGTCGTGGACGATATAAATCACTTTCCCTCGAAAGTGGACACTAATTATGTGGAACTACGCGGCTTCAACGGTCGCAGGTTCGAATCCTGCCTGGGGAATGGTTGTGTATGATGTCCTTATGTTAGATAGGTTTAAATAGTTCTAAGTCTAGGGGACTGATGACCTCAGATGTTAAGTCCCGCCGGCCGGTGTGGCCGTGCGGTTCTAGGCGCTTCAGTCTGGAACCGCGTGACCGCTACGGTCGCAGGTTCGAATCCTGCCTCAGGCATGGATGTGTGTGATGTCCTTAGGTTAGTTAAGTTTAAGTAGTTCTAAGTTCTAGGGGACTGATGACCTCAGAAGTTAAGTCCCATAGTGCTCAGAGCCATTTCAACCATTTGTTAAGTCCCATAGTGCTTAGAGCCATTTAAACCATTTTTTAATTATTCCGTTTCATATTTGATCCCTGAAGTATTGGATGTGTCTGAGGTGTGTAGTATTGTCTTATACGAAGGGTGTGTCTAAATTCACCTGTGCATGTTATGTGAATATACGTTCAAGAATGATGTGTGAAGGCAGCTGTGTAGGTTACTCAATAAATTAACAGAAACTGTAAATGGGCTAAATCAGAACAGACGAGAAAAACATGTAAAAATATTAAGAAAGATGTGATTGTTACAACAACTGACAGGTTAAGGAAGATTAAACGCGACTTCTGACAAGCAAAATGTGAGATGTAAACTTAAGAGGTGCAGATGGAAAACTTCTTTCAAATGTAGAATATAGGGTAGGCAGATGGCGGGAATACATATAAGTTCAATGCCATGGAGAGGCAATATTCTGAAATCGATACAACAGGACGAGGAAGGTTATGCCCAAAAAACTGGTGGTCTAGAAATGCGGTCAGTGTTTGACGGAGCGCTAAACGATTTGAACTCAAACACGCAGCAGGAGGGCGTGCTAGAAGGTATTGCTTCCGAAATTTCGATGTAAAAATTCTTAAAGCTTTTCAAATAAAACAAAGATTTTTAACATCCTACATCTTTATTTTTGATATCTATATATTTATTTCTCAACCTAGTCACCCTGGCGATGAACACATTTCTTCCCACGAAAGACAGATTTCTTGATAGTGGCACTGTAGAATGTTGACCCAGCTAGAGCCTCACCTCTGCTTGCACCGCTTCATCACTATCAAACTGAAGTTCTCTTAAGTGTTCTTTAAGTTCTGGAGACATCAAAATCGGTTGCGGCCAAGTCGGGATGTATGGAGGATGATCAACAGCAGTGAACCCAACGCGTCTGATTGTTGCAGGTGTCGCAACGCTCGGGTGTGATCTGGCATCGTGATGTTGAAGGTGGGTCTCCACGTGCGGACGACCTCGTCATATTAGAAATTCGATTACAGCACGCTGTTTTCCAAGTACTGACGTAGTTACATCACACACCACCACGTTTCATGCTATAATTCGCAACACTCTAGCGGCAGAAGGCTGCAAATATTTAGACATGAAAAATACATATGTATAATATTAATAACGTTTGTTTTATTTAAAAAGCACTAACAGTTTTCATATAAAAAATTCGGAGTCTTTACTTTTCAGGACACTCTCGTACATTTCTCCGAAACCAAAACCGATTTTCCCGAGAACGGCCTCTGCCGGTCTTTTCATTTTTCTATAAATAATTCATGTCAGTATTTTGCAGTCATGAAGAACAAATTACTTCAAAACTGGCACTCCCAGAGTTCTTAATAAGTCTGATAGAATATCATCTAGTCCAGGGTCCTCCTTTCGATTTAGATCTTTCAGGGTTCTTTCAAATAATTCTCGGAATATCTTATCTTCCATCTCGGGTTCATTTATATCATCTTTGGTTCAAATGGTTCAAATGGCTCTGAGCACTACGGGACTTAACTTCTGAGGTCACCAGTCCCCTAGAACTTAGAACTACTTAAACCTAACTAACCTAAGGACATCACACACATCCGTGCCCGAGGCAGGATTCGAACCTGCGACCGTAGCGGTCGCGCTGTTCCAGACTGTAGCGCCTAGAACCGCTCGGCCACTCCAGCCGGCTACATAATCTTTCCTTTCTATAATATTGTCTTCAAGTTCATTTCCTTCGCATGTGCTTCTACATATTTCTTCAATGTTTTACCTCTACCTAGTTAGCTTAGCACTCACTTGGCATCTGAGCCTTTGATATTCTTGATATTCATACAAGTGCTTCTATTTCCTCCATAGATATCTTTAACTTTCCCGTAGGTGGCATTATTTTTCTCATAGTCATGCATGCTTCCACGGTCTGTACTTTTCTAGCAATCTCATGTTTCAAATGCCTGTATTACCTTTTTCCCCGCTTCATTTGCTATATTTTTATATTTTCTCCTTTCGCCAATTAAATTCAGTATTTCGTCTGTTGTACAAGGCTTTGTATTGGTCCCTCGTTTTTTGTCTGCTTTATTTTCTGCTGCTGTCATTAGTTCATTTCATAAACCTACACATTTTCTACTATTGTACTGTTTTCCCCTCTTCAGTTGTTATCTAATGCTCCCTTTCAAATTCTCGATACACTTTAGTTCTTTTACTTTATCCAGGTCTCATCTTCTTTGTTCCCTACTTTTTTGAAAATTCTATAGTTTTAACCTTCAGTTCACAACCATCTAATTGTGGTCAGCGCTTACATCTGCTCCTGGAAATGTTTCTAGCTTAAAATCTTGTTTGGAAATCTCCTTCTTACCATTATATAATATATTTGGAATCGGTCTCTTCCACGTACACAACACCCTTGCACGATTCTTAAACCAGGCAGTGATTGAATTATGATCTGACAAAATTTTGCCAGGTGGCTCCCTGTTTTATTCCCAGTCCAAATTCTCCTCCTATTCTTCCCTATCGTCGTTTTCTGCTATCTTATTCCAGTCTCACATCACAATTACATTTCCATATTCCGTAACTATATGAAAAAATTGTTCTATCTGATTACACGTTCTTTCGTTCTTTTCAACATCTGCGGAGCTAGTTAACATATAATGGTGTTCTACTGTGGTGGATGCTGGCTTCGTGTCTCTCTTGATTGTTCGTAGCAGGTTACCTTCATTACTATTTCCTTATTCACTGTTAGACTTATTCCTCAATTACACCTATTTCACTTTCTTTTTATCAGCATTTACTCACCTGACCTGGAGTCCTGTTTTTCCTGCCACTGCACATCACTAATTCCAATTACAGTGTGCAACTTAGGATCTCTTTTTCGAAACTCCATAATTGTCTCCCATTGCGATATATAAGCTGGAAGTTCGGCTCAAAAGTACCTAAACCGTTCCTCTGTAATGGTGCAAAAGTGTGGCGCCCTGCAACGTCAACTCTGGGCTCGACGATAATTCAAACAGCAAGGTCTGGACACGTAGCGAAATTTAGGCCAAAGCTCAGAAGTTCATATAATGTGTAAGGTGGGTTAATGATGTCACATTGGCACCAGATTTCACCAAAATTCTGTCCATTGCCTCCGTGAACGTGCCACATGATGGGAAGGCCGTCATAGCCTCTCCTACCCATATTTCACCCCTTCAACGGCCAGCTTTGAAATCCCGCGGTTTTCTTATGAGTGGCCGAGGAAAACATGCCAGACACATTCCCGCCCAGAATCGGAAAGAACAGGCCTCAGGGGGTGGCATGAAGGGCGCCAGTGAAACCACCCCTTCCACTGGGGCGTTGATTCCCACACGTTTCGCGGTCAAAACCACAGTTCGCAGTGCGATGAGCAACAACAAGACGATCTTGATAACCTTTGACACTACTGAGATCCTCGGACGTCTCAAGCCTTCTCTGAAGATATACTACTGTCGTGTGACGAGGGCCTCCCGTCGGGTAGACCGGGCGCAAGTCTTTGGGTTTGACGCCACTTCGGCGACTTGCGCGTCGATGGGGATGAAATAATGATGATTAGGACATCACAACACCCAGTCTCTGAGCGGAGAAAATCTCCGACCCAGGCGGGAATCGAACCCTGGTCCTTAGAATTGAGATTCTGTCGCGCTGACCACACAGGTACCGGGGGCGGACCTCTGAGGACACTGTGAGGATGCATCACTATTAAACGAGACCGTATCCCAATGGCGAGCAGCGCGACTGCATTTTTTGCTCCTCTGTACAGGTTAGAACCACAAGGAAGCGTTGAAAATCATCCGATGAAATTTGAATGTGATAAGAAGCAGTAAAGGGTGGTTATGTTTTTCCTGCAACCTTGAGTCGCCTCTTCCTTTTGTATGAACACGGAGGGTGAGACATTAACACATGCATCAATGAAACGGCATAGGGTCTCTGTAAGAGGCCCCAATTCGACAAAACTGTCGGTGGCACCCTCCCATTTTAAACATGTATGTGTATAAACCTGCAAAGTAGTTCGATGTGCCAACAGGTAGGCAACCACATGACATGCTTGCAATTCCAGATGCCTGTCTTGGACTACATTACGGGATGTCTCTGTGCACGTTCACGTTTAAAATTCTCGACAGAGATGGGTGAGCGCTTGAGTGGTTTTTGCCTAACTAGAGGGTCTCTGTGATTACGCCATTGGAACACGTCAAACACGACTGCCAGGAAAACATGAGCACCCTTTGCTGCTTCGGGTCACATTCAAATTTCGTCTAATGGTTTTGAACGGCCCCTATTCGTTCCAATGTGTACACAACAGCAAAAATTGCGGTCGCACTGAATTCCAAATGGATAGGACCACGTTTATGTGGGTGAACCCCCGCAACATCCTTAGGGATGGGTTGAAACGTCCGAGGATGTCAGCAGTGTCAAAGGTTATCAAGAGCGTCATTGCACTGAAAACTGTAGTTTTAACCACTAAATGTGTGGGGATCAACGCCCTGTAGGAAGGGATGGTTTCATTGGCGCTTTCCTCGGCCATTCATAATAAAACCACGTTTTTTCAAAGCTGTGCGTCGCGGTTCTGACCATCGCAGCAGAGGCATCAAATCAAGGAACGAAAGACAAAATGTGGGGACCTTCTCATCGTGTGACATGTTCACGGTGGTGATGGGCCAAATCGTAATGAAATTTGGTGCCAATGTGACGTCATTAACTCATCTTACACGTCACGTGAGCTTCTGACCAGTGGCCTTAGTATCGCGTATGTCTACGTCGAGTCCGAGGGTGACCCCGCAGGTCGCCACGGTTTTGCATCATTACAGAGGAAAGATGTAGGTACTTTTGAGCCAAATTTCAAGCTTATGCATTAAAGAAGACAATTATGGGGTTTCGAAAAAGTTATCCTTTACGTCTGTTGTGCGGGGAATATCTAACATCAAGCTACCCATATTTTTTTCAATATTATAATCTACATATCCGAAGCGATCTAGTATTACATACTACAACTCGGACAATTACAGTTTAGTGTTTCCTAACGACGTGGTAAAAAGACGTTGTAAAAATATCCTGATACAGGAAGTTGCTGAATGTCAGGTTGTGGTGATTATGTGGCTTAATAAATAGCTTATAAAAATTAATATTCATTCTGTCTCCTTGCCCGTGGCAGAATCGGAGATGAAACGTATATTAGGTATTTGAGTTAGGTAATCTTACTGAATAAGGGACAGGAAAGAGGCAACAAACGCGTAGACAGATAGTCAGAAAATCTCCTGAATATGAATACTGACAAATAAATACAAGAAAACGCAAGGTAGCCTTCGCAGAACGGGACGACACCAATCCAAAATTCTGGATTGTCCGTCACATTGCTAGTGCTCCACGGCAAGAAGAATTGAAAGGAGAATATCATCAAACATGAATTAAATGGTTTGTCGAGTCTTAACTAGTAAAACCGTGGGAAACCACCTTCGTGGGAAGGTGGGAGTTATCACTGACCACGAAAAACTCGAGTGTAAAAGGCGGCAAACGTGGCTTTTCTCCGTGCAGTATCGGTGTGTGGGTCGCGTGACTTTGGCGATTGCTGTAGTCGCGTGCGTCCTCTCGCAGAGCGACCAGTTTCTTACAACTGTGGCCCTGATTCCAAAGTAATGGATACCAGTACATGTTAAGCAAAGATGGCACCAACTTCCGTTCTAATTCTTACTAGTGGTCTTAAAACCAAACAACACTGACGAGAGATTGCTTCACAATGGGGCTTGGAGAGCATATGTCGGTCAACTTTAGTGCTTGGAGGGGACGTAGTGAAGTGTCTACACCGATGAAAAGAAGTCCCTGCAGTCAACTTTATCGGGTGTGACGCAATGAGCCCCTCTTGCGGTTTTTCGGGGGAGACTCATTGTCTCTTAGTTTGATCGTTCTACAGTGGCGTCACTCGGTCACCCTCTTGAAAGAAATGTCTTCCTCTGCAAACAGGGTGACTGCGAAGCTGATTCGAAAATGGTGCCTAAAGAGCAAAGAATTACATCACCTTGTGACTTTCTTAAACAATACGCTAGGCAGATATTAAAATTACTATGGCCTCACCTCTTGAATTTTCTATATGTAACCAACATATTGGTGGGTCGAGAATACCAAGAAAAGGTGACACTCTAGTGGAAATCTGAAAATTAAGTTTTCGATTGTGGTCTTCAGATTTTCTGTTTCCCCTCTTGTACGAATCCGTGACTGGATTTACTATTTATGGAATAATTGGATTCACTTCCTTTATAAGGACTGGGCGTACTTTTCACTAGGATCTCTCCGTGTGTGCAAAACATCGCGGAAAAGCCTTAAGTTTACAAAATGTGTTGTGATTCTTGGAGAAAATATCCCTTCTGGCCAAATGCAAGGAACACTAGGACCCTTTAAATGGAATGGACAACATACTTAGCGTAAAATATTCATCAAAACTTGGTATGACACACTAATGAAGTAAGTAAAAGAATTTAGCTATCTGAGACCAGTGTAAGGGTTGTATCAGGAAGAGACTAACACAGACGAAGAAATCATTTTCCAGTAAAAGAGCTCTACTGGTAACAATTATCGATACTTACTTGCCGGCCACTGTGGCCGAGCGGTTCTAGGCTTTTCAGTCCGGATCCGCGCTGGTGCTGCTGCGGTCGCAGGTTCGAATCCTGCCTCGGGCATGGATGTGTGTGATGTCCTTTGGTTAGTTAGGTTCAGGTATTTCTAAGTATAGGGGACTGATGACCCCAGATGTTGAGTCCCATAGTGCTTAGAGCCATTTTTTGATACTTACTTACTTCCGTGTCCGGTAGAAAGACATCACAATTTTCTCTCCAGAATTCTGAAAGATGTATGCCCTTTAAGGAACCATTTAAAATATCTTCCTGAATACAGGATTCGTCCGTGTTTTGACATATTAGTAAATGATAAGGTGTCTTGTCTGCTTCGTTGCTGCACGTGATGTACTCCTCATTTCCGCATGTGACCAAGTTTGTTCTGCATCTTGAGACTCATTTTATTAATCTATTAACGATTCTCCAAGTAGTATAGGTCAGGTGGTAACTGTAACTAATTTCTTCCCTTGGAGCACTTGATTAGGAGCACTTGTCTGCCACAAAGAAAAACTTCTAATGGTAACGTTGGGTGGGGTACGTTGAAGGAACTGTAACACCGTGATCGATAGGGAGTAGTTGTTCAGTGTAATTAATTATGTCAATTGTAAAGTGTTTTTTCTTTGCTGCTTAATATCACTGATTTACTGTAAGGAAATAGAGTTTTACGAAATATGTTTTGTAGAATTGTAACTGTGTATTTAAATAATGAGACTTTCTAAATAGGTTTGTTTATGTAAAGGAAATAATAATGTAAAAAACTGGTTCATATTTAGGAACTTGCATTGTATAATGAAAAGGACATAGTACTTCCCCTCCGCAACGGAAGTGAGTTGGCGCGCTCCAGAAGGTGGAATTGGCGCTCAGTCTGGGTGGCAAGCGAGATGAGAGAGCACAGTGAGGAGTCAGTAGCCAGCAGCCGATGAGTGAACAGCGCAGGTGCCGGGAGAGGCATCCAGTACCTAATTGGAGAGGGAAGGGCCTCTGGTGTAACTGCTGTTGTAAATGGTGCTCTCGCATTGGAAATGGCTCTAAAAATGGTATTAACGTCACCAAGAAGAATTTAATAGAGCATATTATTGCCAGAGGAGAGACCAGGTAGCCGCCACGTGCTCGCCACCACGATTGCGCCACCACTTCATCGGGTCCATGAGGTCAGAACTTTATAACAGTGTGCCGGCCGGGGTGGACGAGCGGTTCTAGGCGCTACAGTCTGGAACCGCGCGACCGCTACGGTCGCAGCTTCGAATCCTGCCTCGGGCATGGATGTTTGTGGTGTCCTTAGGTTAGTTAGGTTTAAGTAGTTCTAAGTTCTAGGGGACTGATGACCTCAGAAGTTAAGTCGCATAATGCTCAGAGCCATTTTTTTGTATAACAGTGTAAATTAATTTGCATTAATAATGCAAATAATACTAAACTTTGTGTTCGAACCATGAATTGTTTCCTTTCATGGTAACAATCAGGGTCCTCTCCTCATAATGACTAATATCCGAGTGTCCTGTGTGTGAAAAACTGATAATTATCTGTGTTATTTAGCAATGCATAGATCTCAATGCAAAAGTGTATAGAAGTGAGTAGTTAGATTATTAATTTCAGTGATATAAAGGGAGGCATTAATTATTGAATCTATGAAAATCTCTAATGTGCTCCAGTTTGTTTATATTTTACAAGCGTCAGTGTTTTAAAGTCAGCTACATAAATAGTTGTCAGTGAAAATCACTTCTTCACAAGTGGTATTATAAAGCACTAGGTTCTGATGCTATTCAAAGTGTAATTTGTACTTGAAGTCATACTTGAAGTCTGAATTTACCAGTGCAAATTGTTTCAAAGTTTTGCAAAGTAAATGATCTTAAGTGGGAAGTAACTGAGCTGGAATCATAATGCAAACTATTTTCTGAAAAGTGTGTATAGTTTACTTTTATAAAGAGGGGATTGTTTGTGGGCCTAAATTCCAATCTTTTACATTAGAAAGAAAACCAAATGATTAGTTATTTTCTAGTTAAAGCAACCTGAAGTGGTTCTCTAAAAGAGTATATATAAAAGGTATGTGAATAGTGCCATCTTGTTACATTTGCGATGTGCTTTTGTGTGTTAATCAAACTTGAAATTTTGTCAGGTGCTATTTAGTCTTGTGTTGTCTTTGAGAACAATTTATGTGTTCTATTATTGAAAGGTGGGAGTCGAGATTGTGGTTAACAAGGATAAAGTTTCTGTTCATTTCTGTGATTGCTTATACATGCTCCTCATAACTACTGCTATTCACTGTGTAGTTCGTCTGGTCACTGTAGAGGTTCATTGCACTTCATTGAGAAGGAAGTAATGAAAGATTCTTTTGCAGAAGTAAGGATAGATTCGTTCAAAATAATGTTTCCACTAATTAGTTTGGCGACCGTTTTAGTATTTCATTTACAAGAATTCTGTTACTGTAGCTTTTAACAAAATTAGTTTTTTATGTTTTCTACCAGATGCTAACAATACGATATCCATGTTAGGTAACACACTGTCAAATTCAGAATTCCTCCCAGAGGGTAACACTATACTGCCGGTTAGATCATATTTGGCATTTACTAGCCCGTAAGTGATATACGTGTTTCCTTTGTAACAGGTTGGAAGGTACTGTTACAAAAGCTAAGTGTAGCACGCTGCGCCAATAGTGTTATAGAACTTCCCCACAGATTGTTTGTAAATTAATCAGCAATCGGACATACCCAGGACAACGTTAGCATCATGCCAACAGCAAATCCTTTAACAGCCAGTGTAAGTGGGCTGTTTAGGTTTTCTTGTTGGTAACGCATGTAGCGCTTTGTATGAAAATCACTGGCTGTGCTGTGTGCAGTCTGTGGCTAGTTTGCATTGTTGTCTGCCATTGTAGTGTTGGGCAGCTGGATGTTAACAGCGCGTAGCGTTGCGCAGTTGGAGGTGAGCCGGCAGCAGTGGTCGATGTGGGGAAGTGAGATGGCGGATTTTTGACAGCGGATGATCTGGACGTGTGTCCATCAGAGACAGTACATTTGTAAGACTGGATGTCATGAACTGATATATGTATATATATATATATATATATATATATATATATATATATATATATATAACATGACTTTTGAACAATATTAAGGTAAATACATTGTTTGTTCTCTATCAAAATCTTTCTTTTGCTAACTGTGCCTATCAGTAGTTAGTGCCTTCAGTAGTTTGAATCCTTTATTTAGCTGGCAGTAGTGGCGCGCGCTGTATTGCAGTAGTTCGAGTAACGAAGATTTTTGTGAGGTAACTGATTTGTGAAATGTATAGGTTAATGTTAGTCAGGGCCATTCTTTTGTAGGGATTTTTGAAAGTCAGATTGCGTTGCGCTAAAAATATAGTGTGTCAGTTTAAGCACAGTCATGCATAATTTTTCAAAGAGGACGTTTCATAATTCCAAAAACTTTGTGAGTGCACAAGTGGTGGTTATGGACTTGCTGTATTATCCGCAAGACTCTTCAATGGTGATTGTGCACCTGCACAGTCACAACAGATGGCTGCTGGCCATCTCTACAAGGACTACAGTGGGTTTGCATCTTTGATGACCCACCAACACCATTATTTCTACAAGGACTATAGTGGGTCTACACCTTTGCTGACTCACCAGTACCATTATTTCTACAAGGGCTGCAGTGGGTCTGCACCCCTGGGGGCCCACCAATACCATAATCTCTACCAGGACTACAGTGGGTCTGCTCTGTGATGACCTACCTACTAGTATTCTTCAAAACTTCGACTGGGTCTGCTGTGGGTTTGCTCTGTTGTGGCCCATTACCTGTCTGCATGTCAAGAGTCAGCACTGTCTTTCCGTTGGAAGGACAACACTACTTCTTCAAGACTGCATGGAAATCCACTACTTCCGTGTGCACTTTCTTTTACTGCTCAGACTTTGAGAAAAACCCTGCTATTTTACTGTGATGAACGATCAGGACTGTCTTTACGGACTGTGAGAAAATTTTAGCTTTTGACCAACATTGTATCAATAAGTGCGTGCATTTGATTTCTTTGTTATTGTAATTATGAAAAATTTTTTCAAATCTGTATTGGCCAGTGCCCAAAACAATTTGTAAAATTTTTTGTGGGGAGCGTGGGGGCTACGTAAGTTGGCTGTTTAGGTTTTCTTATTGGTAACGCCACGTAGCGCTCTGTATGAAAATCACTGGCTGTGCTGTGTGCAGTCTGTGGCTAGTTTGCATTGTTGTCTGCCATTGTAGTGTTGGGCAGCTAGATGTAGGAAGAACTTCAATCAACATTAAAGATTTATCCAGAAATAAAGAAATTGTATAGTTATCATGTGTAAAAATATGGATGTAGAAATTCTTTCTACGCAAGAAACACACCTGGAACAGAGAACAGTAGACCAAAAAGTGAGAGAAGGAGACGGGTCCTAGAAAGGCCCCATGAACAATATAGATGCAAAGTGTTTGTATGTCCAGGGATCAATAATAAGTCTCCAAGTCTGAAACTACAGTCGGGAATGAAGATGAGTTACAAAGCTAAGTGGAACGAGAAGGTCTGAAAGTCATACACGACGCTAAGGTGGAACAATCATTTCGAAGTGGAACATGACGCAGGAGCTACAGTCCGGACAATGTTTTCATTAGTTCGCAAGCACCTCCACATGTGGGGAAAAAATTGAGGAACAGCAAAAGCACAGCATATTTCCATGAAGTGTGTGGAATTTGGAATTATCGGGCGAGAAGAAGTTCCCCTTTAACAACGACTGAACTTCAGATTGAGCGCCGGGAATGTTTCTCAAAAGAATTGGAAATATCAATATGCAACTTGGAAATAAGTTGCTGACTTGTGGATCTGGAGCATGCAGTGGTGTAATGGTTGTGCTTAAGACAGAATGTCTAATGTGATCTAATGTAATTAAAACAATAACGACATATTTGTTCAAATAACTTACGGGTATGCAGCCAGTTGACGTAGACGACAAACGCGGGTATTTCAACAGCAGCACACCGTGCCATTTTAAAGGTATAACTGCAGCAAGTAAGCGATGTGCAAGGGAATTTAAAACCTCGGTTTTCAGAGAAAATCCGGAAAGGTAAGATTTGTTTCGGCTGAAGTGTCATTAACTTTGTCCCTCTGTTTTTTCACAAGGGAGAGGGAGGATTCTAAGCAGAATTTTAACAAGAACAACCATCTCAATTTATTTGGTTACTTGCTCATTTATTTTCAACAGCTTCCTTAAGAACACTCTCCCAATAGCTGGAAGTTCATGCCAGAATCTCGGTGTTGCTATATTCCACAGCATGATTGGTGGCAAGACAATGTTTTGAAGCGGCGGATTTGCTCGGTTGTAGTAAGCGTGTGTGCCGCTTATGCTTAATACACCGGCCTTCCTCAGTCCTGATAGTCTGACCAAGCTACAACTTCAAGGAATAAGATAGACACGCGCTTTACGCAGAACAGGATCATCCTTTATGGAACCTAAAAGGACTCTGATCTTAGATGGTCGTCGAAAAACACAATTGACATAATATTTCCGCAAAATACGACCAATCCTGTTCAAAACGCTTCCTGCGTGATGCAAAAAGGCAGTAGACTTCGGTGCCCTTTCTTGAGATTAGCTGGACGGTGTATTATGGCCGTTGTCTGACTGCGAGTTGTGGCATATTTATTGAGTGTTATTATAACTCGAGGTTCAGTCTCAGGGCTGATTGACATTAGTTAGCTTTACATAACCCGTTGCGTAGATATCAGAGCAGTGCTTATTGAGGGTGGTGCTGTTGATAAAGGGAACTCTAGTACAGAATTTAGAATCAGGCAGTCAAATACTGTCACACCACTGGGCATTCTGTAAATAAGGGAAGCCAACACTTGTAGATATTCTGTACTGCTGGTCCCATTGAAGATGGGCATCTGGTCTGTCAGTGGCTAGGCTCAGTTAGTTCCTTAGTTACAGGTTCCATAGATCATCTGAACTATTCTTTTACTGAAATAATATCTAACGAGTTAGTTTGCAGGATGTGAATAAGAGATAACTGTTAATATTAATATTTTCAATCCTACTCTTACAACTAAATTTAGAAACTAGTTCTTTCCAGGTTACCAATTCTTGAACAAATACTCGTTCTAGGAATAGAAGCAGTTGTCCACGAGAAATGATTTTAATTTAAATTTAAAACTTACTTTGCTAATTGCCAGAGATTATATGTTTTTGGGCGAGGGATTAAAAATTGTAGTTTATGCATATGAACTCCTTTCTGAGTGATACCGTTAATAAAGTGTAATAAAGATCATTTTTTCACCTAGTCTTATAGGTATGGAAATCACCATTCTTCGAACATGACTATGGCTGAACGCTACATATTATTCTTACTGTACTCTTGTGTGCAACCAGTAATTTCTATTTAAGTGATGAATTTCCCCAGAAAATGATTCCATAATACATTATTGAATGGAAATATGCAACATACACTACGAGGTTGATTCGTTTGTTAAAAGCAGCCATGCGAAGAGTAAAAGTAGTTGAGCTTAATTGTTTGACTAGTTCGGTAATATACTTCCCTCAGTTCAAGTGGTCATAAATATGTACACCCCAAAATTTGGAACATTCTGGCCTGGTTACTGACTGATTTTCGTCTGCAGCGTCAACTGTTAGTACGAGTATTTGTTGTACAGAAATGAATAGTCTTTTGTGCTCTCTCCCGCTGGGTTTGTTACAACGCGAGTCTGCAAAAAGTACCAATTCTGTCTGATGTAAAAGTGGAATATCATTCATTGTAAGGAATAGGATGGACCCAATATTGAACACTGCAAGACTCCCTCCCTGATTTCTCCCCACACATTACAATTTTCTCTCCATCCAATATTGTTTGAATTATTCAGCACGACTTTTTATGTTCTGTTTGTTGAATATGATTCACACTGGTAATTTCCGAAACGATTAATTCCACAAAATTTAAGTTTTGTAAAAGAGTAACTTGATCTATGTAGTCAAACGTCTTGGAAAGGTCACAAAAACAAAAGAATTGGCTATATTTTATTATTTAAGGTTTGCAATATTTGGTGAGTCTAGTCGAACAAAGCTTCTGGAATCCAAACAATGATGCGCTAAGGAAATTGTCTACTTTGATATGGGACTACTTAAGAGTACATTACTTTTTCGAATATGTTATAAAAAAAGACGTCAGTAAGCAAATTGGACGTTAATTTTTTACGTCTTTCTTGTCATATTTCTTATAAAGAGGTTTAAGAATAGCGTATTTTAATTTCTTTGTAAATGTTTCCTGTGCCAGTGATGGATCACGTACATCACTAACGACATTACTTATGAAGTTAGAACAACTCTTAATAATTCTGTTTGAAATGCCATTGGAACTGTATGAGCTTATCTGTATATATAAAAGGCGTTGTCCCGACTGACGCACTCACTTACTGAGTCACCATCGTGCAGAGGGTGTTGATCTTATACTGTAGTCGTCGTTTAAGAAGGAATTTTTCGGAACCCCACCCCTAAGGGGGTGATAGAGGGGACGGAAGGTTTTTTGAAAGTATGTTGCTATTAAAGCAATTTCGTAAATTGACCTACAAAAACTGGTATTTGGTTTCTCGATAAAAAATAAAGAAACACGTATTTCAGCAGTTTTGGAAATTTAACTCCTTTGCAGATGAAACAGCGGGTGATTTTTTTTAATTAATCAATTTAAAAAGCTAATGAAGTATTTTTAAGGTTACATCTACGAAAATTGGTATTTGATTTCTGGATTAGAAATTTAAAAAATATGTGCTTCATTGTTTCTAGAAATTCAACCCCTATGGATGGGGGATGGAATATTTTATGAAATATTTCATTATGAATGCATTTTTAAAGCTAAATCAATGAGGCATTGAATTTGGCTTCGCGGCTGGAAATGAAAAAAGAAACATGGTCCACTGTTTTCCGGAATTCATTCCCTTAGGGGGTGAAACAAAGTCAGACTGATTCACTGACTCATCACCGCCCGTCCCAAACCGCTAACGACAGATACTTGAAATTTGGAGAGAGTGTGGATCTCATACTGAAGCATCGTTTAAGAAGGGATTGTTCGAAATTACACTCCTAAGGGAGTAAAACACGGGATGAAAGGTCTTTTGAAAATATATCGTTATTAACGCAGTTTTGAAGGTGTACCTACGAAATTGGTATCTGGGTTCTCAGTCAGATATAAAAGGATACCTGTTTCAACATTTTTGGAAACTCAGCCACTAATGGCGTAAAATAGTGGGTGAAAGCTTTTTTGAAAATAAATCATTATTAAAGAACTACGTAGCGTTTTTGTAGGTACAACTATGAAAACTGGAATTTTACTTCTCGGTTAGAAATAAAAAAGATACATGTTTCACTGTTTTTGGAAATTCAATCGCTAAGGAGGTGAAGTAGGGAACAAAAATTTTTAAGAAAATATTTAGTTACATCACAAATTTTTAAAGCAAAATCTTTGAGACCGGTATTCTACTTCTCGGTTAGATATAAAGAAATATGTGTTAGGGGATGTAAGTTTCTACGGAATATCACCACAAGAACGCAAAAGGCATGATTAACAAAAGCCTTGGATTAAAGGCACGAAAATTGCTTTTTGGTCAGAAGTACAGTCGAAGAAGGCCATGCTTCCATGGCCACAATTAATCTGAAAGTTCATAAGGTGTTGCAATATGTGAAAAACATAAAAATTCGATTAAACAACAACAAAAAAAAAATCACTTCAGACCATTCAACCTAATAAAAGCAAGTTTTCTGGTACATACTGTATACCAATTAGGTTCCTTTCGGAGTATGCTGATGCATTAGCCCAATACTTAACAATAATATACAACCGTTCGCTCGACGAAAGATCCTTACCCAAAGACTGGAAAGATGCACAGGTCACACCAATATTCAAGAAAGATAGTAGGAGTAATCCACTAAATTACAGGCCCATATCGTTAACCTCGATATGCAGCAGGATTTTGGAACATATATTGTGTTCGAACATAATGAATTACCTCGAAGAAAATGGTCTATTGACACACCGTCAACATGGGTTTAGAAAATATCGTTCTTGTGAAAAACAACTGGCTCTTTATTCGCAGGAAGTGCTGAGTGCTATTGACAAGGGATTTCAGATCGATTCCGTATTTCTGGATGTCCAGAAGGCTTTTGACATTGTAGCACACAAGCGGCTCGTAGTGAAATTGCTTGCTTATGGAATATCGTCTCTGTTATGTGACTGGATCTGTGATTTCCTGTCAGAGAGGTCACAGTTCGTAATAATTGACGGAAAGTCATCGAGTAAAGCAGACGTGATTTCTGGCGTTCCCCGAGGTAGTGTTATATGCCCTTTGCTGTTCCTTATCTATATAAACGATTTGGGAGAAAATCTGAGCATCTGTCTTCGGTTGTTAGCAGATGACGCTGTCGTTTATTAACTAATGAAGTCATCAGAAGATCAAAACAAACTGCAAAGCAATTTAGAAAAAATATCTTGTTGTGTAGATAGTTCCGCGTAGACAGCACGTACACAAGTTTCCCACTAGCGCACCCCGCTAAGCACAACAGCGCAGGTGCAGCGCTCGTCCGTCTCCGCACTACGAGATGGCGCTGCCTTAGAGACGGACCAAATTCTGCTTCCGCCGATCCGCGTATTAATATGTAACGCAGTCAGTGAGATTGCTGCTAACGTAGAACCTTTTCTCCTCGCGGATCACACTCGCGCAGTGATACCTGAACGCTCGAGGTAATATAACGAGTGTACAGACCTCCGAGTAGTTAGTTTGCCTTAGTCTGCATTAGTCTATAGTCAAGTTTCAGTCTGCGCCTAATAAGATTATCACATTCCTGTACATAGCCATGAAGATAAATGTATAGACACTTTGTTAAGTATCAGAGATATGTGAGAATAAGATTAACGTACCAAGACCAAAGAAACTTCAGATTGTCAATTGTAAATACACTCCTGGAAATTGAAATAAGAACACCGTGAATTCATTGTCCCAGGAAGGGGAAACTTTATTGACACTTTCCTGGGGCCAGATACATCACATGATCACACTGACAGAACCACAGGCACATAGACACAGGCAACAGAGCATGCACAATGTCGGCACTAGTACAGTGTATATCCACCTTTCGCAGCAATGCAGGCTGCTATTCTCCCATGGAGACGATCGTAGAGATGCTGGATGTAGTCCTGTGGAATGGCTTGCCATTCCATTTCCACCTGGCGCCTCAGTTGGACCAGCGTTCGTGCTGGACGTACAGACAGCGTGAGACGACGCTTCATCCAGTCCCAAACATGCCCAATGGGGGACAGATCCGGAGATCTTGCTGGCCAGGGTAGTTGACTTACACCTTCTAGAGCGCGTTGGGTGGCACGGGATACATGCGGACGTGCATTGTCCTGTTGGAACAGCAAGTTCCCTTGCCGGTCTAGGAATGGTAGAACGATGGGCTCGATGACGGTTTGGATGTACCGTGCACTATTCAGTGTCCCCTCGACGATCACCAGTGGTGTACGGCCAGTGTAGGAGATCGCTCCCCACACCATGATGCCGGGTGTTGGCCCTGTGTGCCTCGGTCGTATGCAGTCCTGATTGTGGCGCTCACCTGCACGGCGCCAAACACGCATACGACCATCATTGGCACCAAGGCAGAAGCGACTCTCATCGCTGAAGACGACACGTCTCCATTCGTCCCTCCATTCACGCCTGTCGCGACACCACTGGAGGCGGGCTGCACGATGTTGGGGCGTGAGCGGAAGACGGGCTAACGGTGTGCGGGACCGTAGCCCAGCTTCATGGAGACGGTTGCGAATGGTCCTCGCCGACACCCCAGGAGCAACAGTGTCCCTAATTTGCTGGGAAGTGGCGGTGCGGTCCCCTACGGCACTGCGTAGGATCCTACGGTCTTGGCGTGCATCCGTGCGTCGCTGCGGTCCGGTCCCAGGTCGACGGGCACGTGCACCTTCCGCCGACCACTGGCGACAACATCGATGTACTGTGGAGACCTCACGCCCCACGTGTTGAGCAATTCGGCGGTACGTCCACCCGGCCTCCCGCATGCCCACTATACGCCCTCGCTCAAAGTCCGTCAACTACACATACGGTTCACGTCCACGCTGTCGCGGCATGCTACCAGTGTTAAAGACTGCGATGGAGCTCCGTATGCCACGGAAAACTGGCTGACACTGACGGCGGCGGTGCACAAATGCTGCGCAGCTAGCGCCATTAGACGGCCAACACCGCGGTTCCTGGTGTGTCCGCTGTGCCGTGCGTGTGATCATTGCTTGTACAGCCCTCTCGCAGTGTCCGGAGCAAGTATGGTGGGTCTGACACACCGGTGTCAATGTGTTCTTTTTTCCATTTCCAGGAGTGTAGCATTCAGAATCAAGTTAAGTAAGGTTTCTTATTTTTATTATTTTAATAAATGTGAGTGAAAACTAATCAAGTTCTGTTTAAAGCTGGTCACCGTCAATCTGCTACTCTAAGCGTACAAGTGGCATTTTTATCGTCTGACCTAACGGCAGGAGATAAACACGCCACGATAAGACCACGAGACATATTGCTGACACTCGCCTACTTCGTTAGAGCGACAAGTCAAATAATCTGATGGTGTGTGTACCGAAGGTCTTACAGTACGCACACCACATATCTGAATGGTGCGAAAATTGACAGTTGGCCCTAAATAACGAAAAGTGTGGGGTCATCCACATGAGTGCTAAAAGGAAATCCTTAAACTTCGGTTACACGATAAATCAGTCAGATCTAAAAGCCGTAAATTCAACTAAATATCTAGGTATTACAATTACGAACAACTTAAAATGGTAGGAACACACAGAAAATGTTGTGGGGGAAGGCTAACCAAAGACTACGTTTTACTGGCAGGACACTTAGAAAATGTAACAAACTTACGAAGGAGACTGCCTACACTACACTTGTCCGTCCACTTTTAGAATACTGTTGCGCGGTGTGGGATCCTTACCAGGTAGGACTGACGGAGTACATCGAAAAAGTTCAAAGAAAGGGAGCACGTGTTGCATTATCGCCAAATATGGGAGAAAGTGTCACAGAAATGAAACAGGATTTGGGATGGACATCATTAAAAGAAAGGCGTCTTTCATTGCGACGGAATCTTCTCACGAAATTCCAATCACTAACTTTCTCCTCCGAATGTGAAAATATTTTGTTGACACCGACTTACATAGGGAGGAGAGAAATCAGAGCTCGTACGGAAAGATATAGGTGTTCATTCTTCCCGCGCGCTATACGAGATTGGAACAGTAGAGAACTGTGAAGGTGGTTCGATGAACCCTCTGCCAGGCACTTAAATGTGATTTGCAGAGTATCTATGTAGATGTAGATTGAAAGTTTACCGTCTTACCTCCTTGCATAGGGACGCCAGACGAAGGTTGATGTCAAACCCTGAATGAAAATTGCGCAACGGATAACTGGGGAGGGGAGCTTGAGAGCGCTACCTAGAGAGCGTGCCCTTTCTGTATGATACTAGGCAAGGGGCTGGAGGGCTCACACGCTGATGTGTGGGTCCCTGCATTCTATAGCTTTTATTTTGAATAAATTCCTTTAACTTCACTTCTTTGTGATTTTTTTAGGTATGTTAAAGATTGATGACAGTTGATTTCCTATTTATTTTAAGCATTATCACACGACTTTACACCGATAGCAGCAATTGTTTCAGTTTACAGATATTACAAATTTTCAACTTATAGCTCGGGTATATTATATACTAATCTGCACGCACATTTCTACAGGTAAGACGGAATTGCGTTGGCCAAATGTATATCAGCAAAGTCTCCCAACATTTTGCATAGGACATCCACTATGTGAGGAGGATAACGGGCAAACTGGGGACCAGATACATTAACACAGGGGGGCAAATTTCCTAAATTAACGAGATCATTCACTTCCTTACATAATCCGGAGCTGGAAATAAAAGAATTAGTACAAATATTCAAATACCTCTCTTCCATGCATGAACATTGAGACAGACGCACTGAGGGCACGTCTGCTCACTTACCCGTCTTCTGTAACACCTCCAGAATATGGCGGGCACCCAGAGGTCTTCCTGGGTCCCGGTGGAGCGGGTGGTCGAACCACTTTTCCGTGACCAACCCCTCCACCCCAAATCTTGTGAGACTGGAAAGTCTTTGACTTTTACCTGCCTGTGCTGTCTCTCTGATCCCCTAGCCAGGAGTAAGGTTGGCACTACTATACTACAGAACTACTTCCCAACAAAGATTTGGCCACGCTTTACGGAAAGGTGTGAGGAGGATTAGGAAAGTTCATGTGCAGATTGACGTCCACGTACATAATACACGACACATATAAATACGTATTATGGAGCCTGACACATTTCTTTCCACCCGTCCACATGGGTTCTGTTGCACCCGCGGCCGGCCGCGTCGTGTAATAAAATTGGCTGCGGAGCCTCCTCTGTTTCTATTTCCCGGTGCGAGCGAGCAGCGAAACCTGCTGCTTATAGAGCGGAAACTACTGTACCGTTTCAAGATGTAGATGTAAGCGAGCGAAGCTGGTAGCGCTAAGGTAGTTCGTGAACATAGAACATTTTGTGCAAATATTGTGAAATTCGAGAAGACAATTGCGTATTTAAAACTGGAACACGCGTCTGATACTGTCGCAAGCATGTGAGGTGTGATCGCGGGCCCTCGACCCCGGCCTCCTGCTGCAGCCTTGTTCTGGAGTCTCCCCGGCCACGGCTGCGGGTATCACCGCGCTCGGAGGGCGTGCCGCCGGCGCTTTTAGCCTAAGGCGGCGCAAAGCCGTTTATGGGCGGTGAGTCAGGGCTGGATCATCCCCTCGAGCGCCGCTGATGGCCCTCGGAGGGCTGGAGCAGGGCAGGGGGTGGGGGCGACGGCGCTGGGCGCCGCGTCTGCTGGGAGTCATCCGCACGTTCTGTCCGCCACTGCCATTAGCTGCCGGCGGATGAACCATCGCATCGCCATGACATCGCAATAGTGGCGGGACAAACATATTGCGGGCTATGTTGTACGAGCCCTCGGAAGTGAAATCACGAGAGTGGTCTCCAAGGACTATTTGGATAATGGCGTATCTCGCTTCGAAGTAGATGTAAGAGCCATATCTCCGCATCCGAAGAGCTCAACTGGCTTTTGCTGCCGAGTTCTTGGTCATATTCTAAGTTCGAATATAACATATTTCTTTGAGACAGAAAACTTTCAGTCTGCAAAACAGCACGGTTTTTTCAAGGACTAGCGAACGCTGCAATACTTTGCAATTGCTAAATATGTATGTTTGACCTCCTTCTAAGTGTGCCAATTTGAGGTAAAGGGCCGACCGTTGTGACCGAGCGGTTCTAGGCGCTTCAGTCCGGAACCGCGCTGCTGCTACGGTCGCAGGTTAGATTCCTGCCTCGGGCATGGATGTGTGTGATGTCCTTAGGTTAGTTAGGTTTAAGTAGATCTAAGTCTAGGGACTGATGACCTCAGATGTTAAGTCCCTTAGTGCTTAGAGCCATTTGAACTATTTGAGGTAAGGGACACTGTTCCGGAAAAAGAGAGATCTGAAAGTTATAAGCGGAAATGGTTGTGATACCT
Organism: Schistocerca serialis cubense; assembly: GCF_023864345.2. NCBI lineage: Eukaryota > Metazoa > Arthropoda > Insecta > Orthoptera > Acrididae > Schistocerca > Schistocerca serialis. The sequence continues at coordinate 1,235,448,640 of NC_064638.1, forward strand.
CTGACGGTGGAAGTAGAGAGGATATAAAATGTAGACTGGCAATGGCAAGGAAAACGTTTCTCAAGAAGAAAAATTTGTTAACATCATGTGTAGATTTAAATGTGGGGAAGTCGTTTCTGAAAGTATTTGTATGGAGTGCAGCTATGTATGGAAGTGAAACGTGGACGATAAATAGTTTAGACAAGAAGAGAATAGAAGCTTTCGAAATGTGGTGCTACAGAAGAATGCTGAAGATTAGATGGGTAGATCACATAACTAATGAGGAGGTATTGAATAGAATTGGGGAGAAGAGGAGCTTGTGGCACAACTTGACTAGAAGAAGGGATCGGTTGGTAGGACATGTTCTGAGACATCGAGGGATCACCAATTTAGTGTTGGAGGGCAGCGTGGAGGGTAAAAATCGTAGAGGGAGGCCAAGAGATGAATATACTAAGCAGATTCAGAAGGATGTAGGCTGCAGTAGCTACTGGGAGATGAAGAAGCTTGCACAGGATAGAGTGGCATGGAGAGCTGCATCAAACCAGTCTCAGGACTGAAGACCACAACAACAACACCTCTGACGGTGAACATACAAGCTCTTTGCTCTCCATATTTCTGGAAAGTGGTAGTAGGGATCAAAACAAGAAAAAAAAGTCCAGTAAGCATGGTCTCTTAAATAACTATGAGCACTTGTTTAGTAGACATGACGTGTTTCACATTAGCAAAAATGAGCAAGTTCTCGTAGCTTTTAGAGTATTCAATTTAGAGCCCATGTTTACTGGATATTTTTTTCTACTTTTGTTCCATACTACCTCCTACCAAAATGCGGAAAACAAGGAGCTCGCAGTAGGAGAGGACCACTGTCAGAGATACCTGAACGATTTTCGCTTAGAACTTACGATTCACTCGTACCGGACCAGGGTCTCTTAGATCAAAGTGATATATTTACCTTCTGCATCAATCCACAAAGTCTGTCTGTAACATCGTCACGGAAACACACTGTATACAGGGTGGTTAGAAAAACCCTGAAAAGCTTTAAGGATGTTTTCTTCATAAAAAAAATTCGGTACATTGCGTTCTTCACAAGTTGTCAACAACACCTGTCGGCAGCTGAGGGTTTCAATTAATTATCGTTTATTCTAGAGAAGCTGCACGGTCTTCAATGGTATCAGTTCTTTCGAGAAGAGTAATTATTTTCATATATATATATATATATATATATATATATATATATATATATATATATATATATATATATATAAAAGGGCTACACGGCCATTGACCTTCGTCTGTGCGAATGCGCACAGGTTGCCCAAAGTCTTACGGCAATCGTCACCTTAGTGAGCGCGAGTAATGAGTGGATGGGCAAATATCTATCAGGACTATTAGGAACATTACGTATGTAGATTGTGGACAGTTTGGGAATGTTGGTCTCACGAAAAGCTTGTAAGGGATAAGTCCCTGAAATCGCGCTACTCATCTGTGTCCTCGGTGGCTCAGATGGGTAGAGCGTCTGCCATGTAAGCAGGAGATCCCGGGTTCGAGTCCCGGTTGGGACAAACATTTTCAGCTGTCCCCATCGAGGTATATCAACACCACCTGTCGGCAGCTGAGGGTTACAATTAATTGCCATTTACTCTAGAGAAGCTGCACGGTCATCAATGGTATCTGTTCTTTCGAGAACAGTAACCATCTTCATATATTAATTAGCATTGAAGTTAGCCAATCAGGCCGCTGCGCTCGCAAATTCAAGCGGCCCATCAGCGGTGGTGTCTCCAAACGTGTTCTTCGTTTCATTGCATAAAACCGAACAAAAGAGTGTTACCAGTATTGGTCATGAGTCGGTAGTAAGAATCGAACCCGATCCAAAGGCTGAGCAGTCTCGTGCGCTGTCATTTACACTATAAGGAAAATTGACACTAATTGTATCTTGAGAGTAGCTTGAATTTGCGCGAGCCTGTCTGGCTAACTCCAATGCCAATTAACTCGGAAACGCCGCAACGTATCGAATTTCTTTCTTTACATTTCTCAGCACAGCCTACGCTGCAGCAAGCACCCTGACAAGCTTTCCGGACTGTTTCTGACCATCATATGTATAAACGAACTGGAGGACAGGGTGGTCTGCAATCTGCGACTTTATTTTATTTATTCGTTCGGCATATACAAGGCAAATATTACAGTGTCATTACAATCCACCAGGAAATTACAACACTACACAATGCTACTTATAGTTTTGAGCCAATCTATGGCTAGGTCAGGCAGGTAATGTTTGTTCTTCAGTTCAACACTACATCCTACCACTTCACACACCAGTAGGTGGTCCATTGTCTGGATTTCACCACATCCACACACGGGACTCTCCGCAAGTCCCCACTTATTCATTAGATGTTTGCATCTTCCCACGCTTGTTCTAAGGCGATTTAAGGCAACCCAGAGCTTCCGAGGGAGACAAAAACCATTTATCTTCTTGCTGGGGTCATCGATAAGCTTTTGGTTCTTGTGTGTCCCTTTGCGCCATGATTCCTCCCAGGCTAGCTTTGGATCGAAGTCCTGTAATTCCCTGCCAATCTTCCAAAAGGGGGACCTAGATTTTAGCCTGTTGATGGGTGATAAGTCTTGGTGTATAGGGAGTTCTGGATTGTGTACGATCTTCCTATATATTCTTGAGGTCGCCATGGAGCGCCTTATATCAGGGGGTTCTATGTTGGCAAGGACTGGGAGCCAGTCACATGGGGTAGCCCTAAGTGTGCCTGAGGTAATTCTCATCGTCTCTTTCAATTCGGTGTCTACTTTATTTACATGCGCACTTTCCGCCCAGACTGGTGAGCAATATTCAGCCACGCTGTACACGAGGGATAATGCTGACGTCCTTAGTGTATTAGCTCCGCACCCCCATGATGTTCCGGCCAGTTTAGACATAATGGCATTTCGAGATTTTAATTTCTGTTTGGTGTCTTCCAGATGGGAGCTAAACGTTAGTGTGCGGTCTAATGTTCTCCCAGATATTTTGGCTTATCTTCATGTCTGACACGCCGGTCATTCAGGGAAAGCTGTAGTTTCTTGCTTGAAGCTCTGTTATTAAGGTGCATTATGGTACTGGTCGTTTTATTGGGGTTGGGATGCAAATGCCACTGAAGGTAGTAGGTGTTCAGCGCCTCAAGATCCGCATTCAATGTTTTTCAAGATCTTCGAAATTTTTGCTTTGGTATGCGATGGTCAGATCATCCGCATACGCAAATTTACGCGACCTGGTGCTCGGCATATCAGATATGTCTAAATTAAAAAGGGTCGGCGCCAGGGCTGACCCCTGCGGCAGGCCATTGTTTATGACCATGCTTTTGCTGCTTTTTCCGTGGAGATAGACCTTGATCTTCCTGCCTGTCAGCATATTTTTTAGTAATGTGTACGTCTGATTGCATTTGATAATTCGAGTAAGCTTGAGCAGTAGTCCTTCGGTCCAGACAGTGACATAGGCTGATGTAAGATCTATTAATACCAGGCCCGTTTTCAGCTTGTTCTGATAGCCTTTCTCTATATATGTTGTAAGGGACAAAACTTGTTCACAGCAGTTCCTTCCCACATGGAACCCTGCTTGATAGTCCGGGAGGTTCGCCTCAATGTATGGTGCTAGTCTGGCCAGTAATATTCTCTCAAATAGTTTGTAAGAGGTACAAAGCAGTGAGATCGGTCTATAGTTCTTTGGATTATCTCCATCCTTCCCTGGTTTCAGTACCGCTATTACCTTAGCTTCTTTCCATAACTTCGGGAGTGCACCTGATTTAATGCATTCCTTGAAGAGCTTGGCCATCCATTTCCTCCCAATGGGTCCCAGCTCCCTCAGAAATTCTGGGAGGATTTCGTCGGGTCCGGTTGCTTTCCCTGTTTTCATTAGTGTTAGGGCCTGGGTAATCTCCTCGACGTCTACTGCTTTGACAATATCTAGATTAGTTGGATTATTGGCTAATTCCTTGGTTAGGTTCCTGGAGATCCTTTTCTTCTCCTCAGTCTTCAGGCGTATTTTGGAGGTCTGTTTCATGGCAGTCGCTATTTCGGATGGGCTCACACCCGCGGCCGATCTTCGTGGTGTTGTGGCACCACCCAGTTTCCGTAGTAGACCCCAGCTCTTCCTGCTAGAATGGGTAAAGTCCAGATTCTCCATTGCCATCTTCCACCTGTTCCTACGTTCCTCGTTCATAGTGTTGATCAGTCGTTCTGCAGTCTCGTCCTCCCCACTCCTCTCATACTGCTCTAACAATGACTCGCACTCCTCTGACCAGCAAGGAATGTATTCCCTCCGGGCCCCTCGGGGGATAGCCTTTACGGCCCCTTTATATACCAGGTTTACAAACCTTTGGTAGTTCTCTGGACTTGGTGGTATTCGATTTATTATCTTGTCAATAGAAGATTTATATTTCCCCAGTCTGCTTTTCTCAGATTCCACCGTGGAATCGGGGGGCTCTTTATGATCGGGATGGAAAGGCCGATCTCCACAATGATCGGGAGGTGTTGGCTCCGTGGGAAAGCTTCGAGGACTCTTCTTGTAGCTTGCATTGGTACGCCCGTTGCGCCGCGTATGACAAAGGTCAGGCAGGTGTCGTCTTTGTGCCCCATACTTTTGAATTGAAGGACGCTCTGTCCTTGGGATGAAACAGGAGGTGTAGGTCCCGGTTGTCAGCCCAGTCACTTAGTCTAACGCCTTCCGGAGTGGATCTCTGATATCCCCAGCTGGTGTGCTGGGAATTAAAGTCGCCGGCATAGATTGCTGGATGATTAGCCTGCGATAAGAGTCCTATAGGCCATTGCTGCGAAGGTGGTTTGTAGACATTGTAGATTGTCATCTCTCCCAGTTTAATGCCTATTGCGTGTGGAACCGATTCCACATTGTTCTCGAAGTTTCCTAGAAGCTCATTTTTCACCATGTTTGTCGTGTCCTGAGTATCCCACATTGGTGAATCCTGGTATGCATAATCGTTCGATGTTTTCGTCCGTCAGGTGTGTCTCCTGCAAGAGTACGACACTTACTCCTTCTCTTGTTACAATTTTTTCAAGGATTTCTCCTTTCGTCCTTGTGTAGCCTTCTATATTGAAGTGGCACACTCTCACCATCTTCGTGGAGTGATTCCGCTTCTGAATCGTTTGCCTTCTTGTGGGCCGGGAGGCATTTGAGCGTCCGGTCGCCGGAATTGTGTAGACTTCTTGCCGTTGCATTTTACTGCAGCGTTGCCCGGGGAGCACCATCTTGGAGGTTGTCTACACGTCGCTCCCCAATCTGCGACTGTTTGCTGACGACTTAATAGCGTACGGGGCAGTGTCGTCGCTGATTGACTGCAAGAAGATAAGGGTGATCTGGCCAAAGTTTATGTTTGGTGTGATGAATGGCAGCTTGCTCTAAATGTGCAAAACTGTAAGCCATTGCAGAGGTTGGACAGAATATAGAAACACTCCGAGTAATGCGTGATTGAAAGCAAATGCATATGGTAGTGGACGGCACGTGTGGATGTGCTCAGTGCTTTGCGAGTGTCAGTCGTGGTCAGAAGAGTGCTCTGTGTAGCCGAGCTAAGTGAGTTCGAACCTTGGCAAACTGTTGGTACTCGTAGGGTGAGTGCTTCGGTAACCAAGGCAGCCGAAGTGTTTAGTATTTTAAGAGATACCATATCAAAGATTTAAACCACACGCAGAGAAACGGGAAAATCATCATCCATTTAGTCACAAAGCGGGCGAAAGCGTATGTTGAGCGATCATGACAAACGGTCATTGAAGGGGATTCTGAAGAAAAATAAGAGGACGACAGCTGTAAGCGTCGCTGCAGAACTGAATGCTGGATTGGCAAACCCCTTCACAACAAAACAACACCAAGGGAGCTCCATGAGCTGGGAATTCAAGGGCGAGGGGTAATTCCAAAACCACTCGTCAGTGATGTTAATGCTAATAATAGGAAAACGTGATGCCGAAGACATAACACCTGATCTATGGAACGATGGAAGAATGTCACTTTTTCAGATGAGTCTTGTTTGTAGCGGCCGAGTCTGCGCCCCAAGAAAGAAACATGGCTGGAGTTCGGTGATGACTTGGGTAGCCATATCGTGGTATTCCACGAGACCCATGGTTACTCTGCAAGACCCAATTACTGCCAAGGATTATGTGCCCGTTTTGGTGTTCAGGTCGATCTTATGGTACAGTGTTTACTTCCTAATGCCGATAACGTGTTCTAAGAGGACAGGGCCCTTGTTCAAACAGTTCGCATTGTCCAGGACTGGTTTTGTGAGCCACGAGGAGGAATTGTCGCGCGTTGCATATGTCAATGTTATCGAGCCTTTTTGGTCTACTTTGGAGAGAAGGGTGCGTGATCGCGTCCATCTCCATCTCCTTTACCTGAAATTGCCATGATTTTGTAGGAAGAACGCTGAAAGATTCCCTTGAGAACCACGCAGGACTCGTATTTATCCATTGCGAGAGAATTGGAAGCTGATTTGAACGTCAACGTTTTTACACGGTAGTGTGGTGTGTTTGCGGTGTTTCCATAATTTTGTCTATCTCTGTATAATTTTTAAATATATACACCCATAAACTTGGAGATTGTTGTTAGCTAATATCATCAACATGATTTCTCTATTTTATCATGGAGGAATTTGAAAGTTACATGTTACAGTCAGTGTTTCATGTATCAAACACTACAACATCGACAGTCGCGGAAGAATCGTACCGAAAACTGGCAACGTAAAAACTTGCGCAACAATCCGTGACGTGTGGAGACCACGGAAATGGAAATTATGAACAGTTGTTGTAGGAAAGCACTGTTTAATTCTTATTACTGACTTTCCGAGTCCAGAGGGCACTAAATTTTAGTTTTGCAATATTTGCAGCTTTTTTCGCATCGTCATTTGGTAAAATCAGGTCTTACTGGTTATCCACATAGTTTAGACTTGGACAGGATGAAAGATGCTCTGGGGTATGGATTTTCTACAGTCGCAGTGATCGTTCTCGGTATTACTCAATTTCACCATGCTCCTGCATACAGAGACTCCTTTTCACTAACTGTGGAGAATTATCCAGTTGGCGTATGATATGTGGTGTTCAACTGACATTTTATCTTGCATGACGGTATCTTGATTTTTGGGGATGATTCCTTCCAGCGGTGAATATATCTGGCTTTGGGGTGACATATAGCGGGTTCGTTTTTGGGATGGAGTTATTCCTTATTCTGAGACTTGGAGATTGATCTGGTGATCGTACTTGGGACCAGACATCGGCTTTCTTCGTTTCTTCGTCTTCGATAAAAGGTGTCCTTACATCTGGAGGAAAAATTCCAGCAAGGTGATATTCTGGTCACTTAGATAGGCTATAAAATAGCCAGTCACAGTTCTTGTGGTTTCAGTGAGAGCCAGATTGACATGTTTTGTGGTGGTTGATTTTTCCCACTTTGGTGCTCATATACACCTGCCCCAAAGCTGAGAACCATGGCTATTCTTCGTATATCTGGTTCTCAGTGAGTCCTGCTCGACTTTCTGAGGAACCAATTCTTCGTTCTGATCTTTCCTTCCAGTTGTTCTCAGTGATTCTTGCAAGAGATGCAGCTGTCAGTTTTAAGCCCTAGGTAATTCAGGCTTCAGTTGTGCTTCAGTACGGTTAACATCCAACAGGGACGACGACGTTTATGAGGCTGATTGTTACGTAGTTGGAAACGTGAGACTTGGGTCTCACTGGTGTTCCCTTCCCACCATACAGTGACGTGCAGCAGGTTGTCTCCCACAAGCGCTTCACCTTCTACAGAGGTTCCACTTTGACCGATGATCACTGTATCGTCACTACAGATTAACTTCCGTCTTTCTGACGATTTTTGACATCGCTTGTGAAAATACTATACACAGTACAAAAGAGAAATCTGGGAAGTACAAGATCAGCTGACACAGGTAATACAAGAATTACATATTTCAGAGGACACTCGCGCTCCAATACGGGAAGAGGGACATAGAAATACGGAACACGCACAAAATAATAATCGCTTGTGAAGATACTATACAAAACGTAGTTTTCAGAAGTACGGTAGTAACACTTCCTTCTTCCTCCACAGTATTTCTATAAAGATTTTACGTCGCCATGGGTAATGGTCTTGAGAAGGGCCATTTGTGAAACTCCGCATTTTTGGACAATAGATATTTGAAAGTTAACGACTCAAAAGACTATAGGATCAGAAGCAGCTGAAGATACAATAACGTGTACCAGATATTTATGACCAGCAGATGCGCAAGCGTAATTAATCATTTGGCAAAAGGCTAAACATTTGATTAAACAATGTATGGTACTTGCTAATTAATATTTTCCAAAATAGATATTGCTGTGTTGTCCGTTCTTTGTTCTCCATCGAAGTGCAAATGTGAAATTTCAGTGAAGTGATGAAAAGACAACGATGCAGAACTCCTTGTGGCACAGATCTATACTGCGCAACAGAGTTAAAGGATCACCTTTTGGAAACCCCGCAACTGCCTCCCATTCCTACGCATAAGTTGGAAATTTGGCTCGAAGGTAACCACAACGTTTCTCTCTAACGGTACAAGAGTGTGGCGCCCTATGACGTCAACCTCGGGCTCGGCGACGCTTCAAACAGGAAGGTGTCGACACAAACGAAGAAAAGGCAACAGCTCATACTTTCACATGAGTTGTAACGTGAATTAATGATGACACATTGGCACAAAATTTAATCACAATTCTATCCAATGCCACGATGGACGTGTCACAGGATGAGAAGGTCGTTACATCCCCTCTTATTCACACGTCAACAATTGTTTCGACGTCTCCCGCTCAGAATAGACACGAAGAGGCTTCAGTGGGTGGTATTAAGACGTTAGTGAGATCACCCCCTCCGTTGGGGCGTTGATTCCCATACATTTCTAGGTTTGCAGAGCGACGAGCAACAGAAAGATGTTCTTAACAATCTTTGATACTGCTACAGCCTCGGACATTTCCACTCTTCTCGATTGTGCAGTTGCACCCCTTTCGAGTGCAGCAAAACAGCAATTTCTGCTCTCGTGTACAGGTTGGAACCACTAGGGACGCTTCAAAACTGTTCGACTAAATTTGAACGTGATCCAGAGCATCAAGGGGTACTTATGCTTCTTCAATCCTTCTGTCCCCCCCCCCCCCCCCCCGGCGTGATTACGCGGGAATGCAACATTAAACACGCGCGTGAATAAAACGGGAAAGTGTGTAACGTCCCCTTAGAAAAATTTGTGAATTACTGTGCTGGTAAACCCCTTACATTATTTGATTTTCAAACAGCTGTGCAAAACTGAACGTACACAGACATTCACTAAAGTGACACATAATATTTTTAGCGCAACGCAATCTGACTTTCAGTAATCCCTACAAAAGAATGGCCCTGACTAACAATAACCTATACCTTTCATGAATCACTTACCTCACAAAAATCTTCGTTACTCAAATACTACCAGCTAAATAAAAGAGTCTAACTACTGAAGTGGCTAACTACTGATAGGCATAGTTAGCAAATGAAAGATTTTGATAAAGAACAAACAATGTACACTCCTGGAAATGGAAAAAAGAACACATTGACACCGGTGTGTCAGACCCACCATACTTGCTCCGGACACTGCGAGAGGGCTGTACAAGCAATGATCACACGCACGGCACAGCGGACACACCAGGAACCGCGGTGTTGGCCGTCGAATGGCGCTAGCTGCGCAGCATTTGTGCACCGCCGCCGTCAGTGTCAGCCAGTTTGCCGTGGCATACGGAGCTCCATCGCAGTCTTTAACACTGGTAGCATGCCGCGACAGCGTGGACGTGAACCGTATGTGCAGTTGACGGACTTTGAGCGAGGGCGTATAGTGGGCATGCGGGAGGCCGGGTGGACGTACCGCCGAATTGCTCAACACGTGGGGCGTGAGGTCTCCACAGTACATCGATGTTGTCGCCAGTGGTCGGCGGAAGGTGCACGTGCCCGTCGACCTGGGACCGGACCGCAGCGACGCACGGATGCACGCCAAGACCGTAGGATCCTACGCAGTGCCGTAGGGGACCGCACCGCCACTTCCCAGCAAATTAGGGACACTGTTGCTCCTGGGGTATCGGCGAGGACCATTCGCAACCGTCTCCATGAAGCTGGGCTACGGTCCCGCACACCGTTAGGCCGTCTTCCGCTCACGCCCCAACATCGTGCAGCCCGCCTCCAGTGGTGTCGCGACAGGCGTGAATGGAGGGACGAATGGAGACGTGTCGTCTTCAGCGATGAGAGTCGCTTCTGTCTTGGTGCCAATGATGGTCGTATGCGTGTTTGGCGCCGTGCAGGTGAGTGCCACAATCAGGACTGCATACGACCGAGGCACACAGGGCCAACACCCGGCATCATGGTGTGGGGAGCGATCTCCTACACTGGCCGTACACCACTGGTGATCGTCGAGGGGACACTGAATAGTGCACGGTACATCCAAACCGTCATCGAACCCATCGTTCTACCATTCCTAGACCGGCAAGGGAACTTGCTGTTCCAACAGGACAATGCACGTCCGCATGTATCCCGTGCCACCCAACGTGCTCTAGAAGGTGTAAGTCAACTACCCTGGCCAGCAAGATCTCCGGATCTGTCCTCCATTGAGCATGTTTGGGACTGGATGAAGCGTCGTCTCACGCGGTCTGCACGTCCAGCACGAACGCTGGTCCAACTGAGGCGCCAGGTGGAAATGGCATGGCAAGCCGTTCCACAGGACTACATCCAGCATCTCTACGATAGTCTCCATGGGAGAATAGCAGCCTGCATTGTTGCAAAAGGTGGATATACACTGTACTAGTGCCGACATTGTGCATGCTCTGTTGCCTGTGTCTATGTGCCTGTGGTTCTGTCAGTGTGATCATGTGATGTATCTGACCCAAGGAATGTGTCAATAAAGTTTCCCCTTCCTGGGACAATGAATTCACGGTGTTCTTATTTCAATTTCCAGGAGTGTATTTACCTTAATTGTGTTCAAAAGTCATAATATATATATCACTCCATAACATCCAGTCTTACAAATTTACTCTCTCTGATGGACACACGTCCAGATCATCTGCTCTCAAAACACCGCCATCTCCCTCCCCACATCCACCACCGCTGGCGGTTCACCTCCTACTGCGCAACGCTACACGCTCTTAACAGCCAACTGCCCAACACTACAATAGCAATATTACAACAATGCAGACCAGCCACAGACTTCACACAGCACAGTCAGTGAATTACATATAGAGCGCTACGTGGCGTTACCAACATAAAAACCTAAACAGCCTACTTACATAGCCCCCATGCTCCCCACAAAAAAATTTTGCAAATTGTTTTGGGCAGTGGCCAATACAGATTTGAAAAAATTTTACATAATTACAATAACAAAGATTTCAAATGCACACACTTATTGATACAATGTTGGTCAAAAGCTAAAATTTTCTCACAGTCCATAAAGACAGTCCTGATCATTCATCACAGTATTAATTACAATTTTATGCACAAAGTCTGAGCAGTACAAGAAAATGCACACAGAAGTAGTGGATTTCCATGCAGTCTTGAAGAAGTTGTGTTGTCTTTCCAACAGAAAGATAATGCTGACTCTTGACATGCAGACAGGTAATGGTCCACAACAGAGCAAACCCACTGCAGAGTCAGTCAAAGTTTTGAAGAATATTGGTAGTTAGGTCATCACAGAGCAGACCCACTGTAGTCCTAGTAGAGATTATGGTATTGGTGGGCCATCAAAGATGTAGACCCACTTTAGTCCTTGTAGAGACGGCCAGCAGCCATCTGTTGCGACTGTGCAGGTGCACAATCACCATCAAAGAGTCTTGCGGACAATATAGCAAGTCCATAAACCACCACTTGTGCACTCACAAAGTTTTTGGAATTGTCCTTAGAACCAGCAATGGTGTTAACCTGTCCCTTGCTGAATTATTAACACATGTGCAAACACTAACAGTCCAAACTTGTCACATATTGAGCATATACTATGACCAACAGAAATGTGTGACTGAAACGAATGCTTACAAGTTACTTAATTTGATGAACTGGTTTCAATTACAATTTTAAATTTACGACATGAGAATACAGTTACAAAGGTACAAAATACATCATTAAAGAACATAACAATACAGATAACATTTGTGGTAATATGGGCTTTACAAAAGAATCGAAATAACATATACATCAGTGTTACAGGAATTATGACATAATTAAATACATAAAAGGTCAGAATAACTTTCGAAACATCAACTTCACACATGAGCATTAAAACAAAACAGAATAAATAATGTCTAAACATCTTTACAAAGTAAAAAAAAATTCTGCAACATAACTCTTATCAGCTAAACACATAAGACAGGAAGAACACAAATACACAAGGGTACACATTCACATAGTGGAATGACACAAAAGGAAAGGACAGGGTTTGTTTTACTGCAGTATTTTGCAAACAAAACTTTCTTTACTTCTTGGAGATCTCCCTTCATTCATCATTATTCCCAAAAAGTCCTATCTATGCCTGCTTTCTGTATTCTATTCATATTTCTTTCAAAATAATTATCTCTCAGAGTACAATACTCATTTTGGCCCAAATCTTTTTCATATAACTTCTCAATGCATTTTTTCCCTAATCTCCATAGTTAGTTTCTTATATAGTCTACCCCCTCTTAAGCTAACTTAAATCTACTGAGCTCAGATACATAAACTAAGAGACGAGGCAGTGCAGCAGCACACAACAAATTAACACAAACAGCAATGACAAAAAATTCAATTTGGCAAAGCAAGCAGCAATATATATAAATTAGCGAAGCAAACGCATCATTATCACTAATATGAGCCAATGTGCAGCAAAAAGAAAAATAAATCAGTATTAAAACTGTCTTAACAGAGTAATACAATGTGAAATTTAACAGCACTATGCCTGGCAAGCAGCAGCAGCAAATGCAATAACTTATACCTAAACATGACAAAGCTCAAGCAGAAAAAATATTACAGTAAAAATGGGCATGTTTAATACTTATGTCACATCTTAACACTAGAATGATGCATCACGATAAGTTACTCTAGCAGACAAGTTACCAAATCGTAAATGCAATTCTGGTGAAGGGAAATGTCTATTTGGGTTACCCTTTTTTTGGAAGTAGTTCATAAAATTATTGTTTGCTGGATCTGTAGGCATAAAATATCTGTGTTAGTACATATATTAAATTTTATTTTAACCAATGCTGCACTGCAGCTAGAAACTAGATATTAAACAAAATGAGCAATCTCTGAACTAGAAAGACAATAGACGTAAAATTTTTTTCTTCATTTCATTCGGCATTTTAGTAAATATCATAAATTAAGAGCTGCACAGTGTAATCATATGTTTTCAAGTTCGAGCGTGTCGTATTTGCAATGCTTTCTACAAAGAAATGCCAATAGCGAGGATAATGCCTCTTTTTTTTCTCCACCTAATGGCTTTTTCTCCAGGCAGCTGGCACAGCTGGGTGCCACAGCGCATTGCATCAAGGTCACCTAGCTTTCTAACCTAAAAATTTACGACAGCAGTTTCCGCTACAGTGACAGTCTCATATAAAAATTTCACAGGTCGAGAGTTTACGTTACAAATGTGTAGAAACAAAATCCTATAAATAGCAGTGTTGATAGACATTCACGCATGTACACACGTTTCATAACTCTTAAAGTACGATTCTTGGTTTCCAATATCCTTTTTCTCAAATCAGAGTCCCTAACCACTACTCATTATTCCATACCTTATTACCCATATACATATTCATCGACACTTCTTCAATATTTCATCATAATAAATATGTATCATAATAAACATCATAACAGATCAATCACATCTCAAAATCGTCGCAGCTTCTTTCAATAAATTCAAAACCTAAAAAAAAATTCGCTGCTCATTTCAGCAGTGTCATCTACCTCAAATGTACTTTAAAAATCATGATCCCATACCAAATACATCATTCAAAGCTCTCATAGTATCACAATGGTTCCGAAAAAATATGAACAGTTCACAAAGTACAGACAAAATACAATTTCATAAGTGTGAAGTTATCCAACTGCGTAATTGCGTAAACATGTGTGACTGACGTAGTAAAAAAAAAAAAAATGTTTGTCTCTCTCAGTTACCTGGGTTTCCGAGTCAGGGATTTTCTCTGCCTCGTGATGACTGGGTGTTGTTAGGTTAGTTAGGTTAGTTAGGTTTAAGTAGTTCTAAGTTCTAGGGGACTGATGACCATAGATGTTAAGTCCCATAGTGCTCAGAGCCATTTGAACCATCTCTCAGTTAAATGATCAGATAGCTGTGTAATTTATGTGTTAGAGAAACATGGTACCGATGCATAAAGTTGTATAAGCAAATACTATATTAGCTAGGGGTCCTTGTGCTTGCCAAACACATGGTACGCAAAGTAAGCGTGTACCCACCTGAGGATTAAAGTAATTATAGCCTCAGGTGTTACAGATTACAGCAATGGAATGAAATGTATCATGGAAAACCTTTGTATCTTTGTAATTCAAAAATCTTTAAAAATAAATGTTTTAAGTACAAAATTAATCACTCAAATATGTGTACTGTAGCGCTAAACTGTGCGTCTTGTTGTAAGATAATCTCTGTCATTACTTAAGGGTAAAAAATGTGCCAAGTGTCGAAATTATCGTCGTCCGTAAGCAAAGTTCTGTGGATGTCAATGTACTTACCTCGTAATAAACAAAAGCGAAATGCTATGCGAATAGATATCGTAGTTATTACTTACAGTACCGTATCAAGAAAGTACTATACTGAAATGTATTGTTGTGCTATGAAAAAGGCTGTCTCATTGTAGCTATACCACAAAAGTTACTACTAAAACATGTTTTACTTTCCAGAAGAATTCAGAAAAACTGTACAGACATAAAACAGATACACCGCAAAAGCAACAATGTAAATTGTGTCACACATTAGTAGCGTCGTGATATAATTGTGTAGCTGTCACATAAACTAACCACTGTGTCATCTGGTATCTCTCAGAAAATACTTTAAATCCAGAATGTATTTTCAAGTAACCCAAAATGTTGCATTAAAATCTCATTAGCAGTATATGTTCTAAGTATGTGAGCCTTATAGTTGTTACGTAATCGTGCAACTAACAAGCAAGTATGTACACACGCAATAACACTGTGTCGTCTGTTCACTATAACAATGCATTCGTAATTTCTGTTTAAATAAGTTCTCTTGGTCCTTGACTGGATATTTAACCTCAAACATTGTTGCATGTTAACTGTTTCTAAGTGTGGCAAAGAGTGCTAGTAACGTGAAGTGAAAAATAAACGGTTTTACATTTGAAATGTGGTGCAATCTTTTACCCTTTCTAGTGCGCTGAGTTTCAACTTCAAAACAATTATCATGTTGTATACTTCGGTAAGGAATGCTAAAATTTTTCTCAAGGTTAGCGTCTATGTTATTTTTCTCTGAGCCAGCCGGCGCACGTGGCTGCCTGTGGTGCGAGTCATTGTCTGTTATCTCTTTGTTGACATGCGTCGTTATTGGGATTAGGAGACCTAATTTCTACAAATTCACCTTGCTGAGAGGGCCCAGCCCTGTTTGAATCCCCCCAGTTCTGATGCAATTCAGGTATGTCGTTATGATTATATCGTCTGTCGTCATGTCGGTAGTTCCTGTAGTTTCTTTCTTGTCAGTTAAGTAGTGGAGAATTTCTCCCTGAATTATCACTGTACGGTGTACCATTGCGTCTGAAGTTATTCTGTCTCCTGTGACAATAATAGTTCTGGTTGCCATATTGTCTGTTTCTATGATTGTCTCTGTCATATTCATTACTACAGAAATGCGATCTTTCTCTGTAACTATTACGCTGCCAGTGGTTGTCATATGGGTGGTGTCTGTTTTGTTCACGATTTGCGTTCTAAGAATAGCCTTGTCGTGTCCAGTTATTATTTCTGCCATCACGGAATTGTGACGGATGTGACCTGTAATTGTTGTGTTCCTGTTTTCGCGTCCCACGATTGTCAGTGTCAATTTCCAATTCTTGTAAGAGTCCGTGAAAAGCTTCAATGTCGTCTTTGTAACGTCCTGCCAAAATAATATATCTTAAATGTTCAGGCAATTTGATTAAGGAAATGCGGATGAGTTCTGAGGGACTGTATGGGTTTGAAAGATACTGATTCTTATGTAACATGTCTTCGAAATATTTGACAAGACTGGAAAATTAAGATTGTTCGAATTGTTTCATCATTATGATGCTATGTTTTACTCGGTCTTGTGTAGCTTGAGACCAATATGCTGAGAGGAAGGCATGATAAAATTCTCCTTCACTCTGACTATCGTGAATAACCGATCGCATTCTTACAGCTGGTTCATTCTCTAAGTAGCCACACATAAATTCTAACCTGTGCTCCAATGACCAGTTGGGAGGAAAACGATGAGAGAATTGATGAAGCCATGCTTGTGGATGAATGTCGTTGCCAGAATTCTTAAATGTTTTGAATTTACGTGTAGTAATGAACAACTTATAGTCAAAATCATCATGTCGGCGATTCGCATATCGGTCATTGTTACTTCTTTTCAGCGGTTCCATCTCAAAATTTAGTGTACCTTGCCAATTTCTTTCGTAATTTCCGAAGTGCCCTGTGTTATTATTTTGTGGCTGTTCCGTATTTCTACGTCCCTCTTCCCGTATTGGAGCGCGAGTGTCCTCTGAAATATGTAATTCTTGTATTACCTGCGTCAACTGATCTTGTACTTCCCGGATTTCTCTTTTGTACTGTGTATTGATTTGATTCTGATTTTGTTTGAAATTTCTAATTTGTTCATACTCTTCTGTGTCATTAAAGACTACCAGTCTTGTGTCATTCAGAGTATCATCTACCTTCGTAGATCAGTTAGTGACCTGATCCGAAAGTTCGGCTACTTTCTCCGATAGTTAACTGATTTCCTCAGTGTGTTTTTCTGAATCAAGTTTCAGAGTGTCCATTTGTGTTGAAATAGTATCTACTGTGTCCTTTAATTTTTCCTGAGTTTTTGCAAGTTGCGTAACCGAATCGGTAGATGCAACTGAGTCAATTTTTTGCTTGCGAGGTGTCGCGATTTTCATGAACAATAGTTTGCAGTTCCTCTATGGCTGCTTCGTGATTCTGTAATACATTTTCATGACGCGAAAAAATAGGTTGGAAATGCTCACAAATTTGTGGTTTTACGTCATTACAGACGTTTTGACATTTCGATTCGATTTTAAGTAACTCAGCAGTAAAACCTTCACGTGTTTGTTCAAGCGTGGTGTCTAACGTTTGATTTTGATTTTGTTCCATTGCGTCTAACTGTTGCTGTGTTTGTCTCTGGTGTTGTTCCATTGTGTCTAACTTTTGACGATGTTGTTCCATTGCGTTTAACTGTTGCTGTGTTTGTCTCTGATTTTGTTTCATTTGTTGCATTAATTGCAATAATATTGTATTAGTGTCTGGAATTTGTTCCTCTGTGCCTTTCGGCAGTGCATTTGCAGCTGCAACATTCACATTTTGAGAAGCAGAAAATGTGTCTTGACTTATTTGAGAAAACGGTGAGGACCCAAAACCTGAATCTATAGTATTCGCAAGATTGTGTCCTGTCATTTCGGATTCCTGAGGCGAGCTGTTGCCGACCGATCGATCGATAATGCTTCCCTGTTCAGTAATTGTTTCACTGTCTACACCATTATTTGCCGCCTGGTCCATTTCCCTATGCACAATTACCAAATTACTGCTTTGAATGTCTGTTAATTCATTACACGATGGTGCTTATATGCTACAATCGTCGTCACTACCATTTCTCAATTTATTTTGGAACCTAGTGTTACGTTTTTCACACGCCATAATTATCACGTATTTCACACGATAACAAGAAAAGCACAATTTGAAGAGCAAAAACAAGAAAACACATTAGCATAGCACTGAAAATAATATCTCGTTAACTGCAAGCGCAGCTACGAAATTACTTGGTGCAAATCTACATGCATGCCACAACTGTTATACTGTACAACAATGAAAAACTACAGTTACAAAGGAAATTCTCTCTATAATTACGCGCTAGCAATAAACAAAAGCTACACTGATTACACAAACTACAAGAAAAAATCAGAAGATTCCAGTGAGGTATCCTCGGCTAAGGGTCGACGTATGCAACGTCCTCTTGGAAAAATTAATGAATGACTGTGCTGATAAATCCCTACGTTATTCGATTTTCAAACAGCTGAGCAAAACTGAACGTACTCAGACATTCACTAAAGTGACACACAATATTTTTAGCGCAACGCAATCTGACTTTCAGTAATCCCTACAAAAGAATGGCCCTGACTAACAATAACCTATACCTTTCATGAATCACTTACCTCGCAAAAATCTTCGTTACTCAAACTACTGCAATACAGCGAGCGCCAATACTGCTACCTAAATAAAAGAGTCTAACTACTGAGGTAAATACATTGTTTGTTCTTTGTCAAAATCTTTCATTTGCTAACTATGGCTATCAGTAGTTCAAATGGTCCTATGGCTCTGAGCACTATGGGACTTAACATCTTAGGTCATCAGTCCCCTAGAACTTAGAACTACTTAAACCTAACTAACCTAAGGACTCACACACATCCATGCCCGAGGCAGGATTCGAACCTGCAACCGTAGCAGTCCCACGGTTCCGGACTGAAGCGCCTAGAACCGCACGGCCACCGCGGCCGGCTATCAGTAGTTAGTCACTTCAGTAGTTAGACTCTTTTATTTAGCTGGCAGTATTGGCGCTCGCTGTATTGCAGTAGTTCGAGTAACGAAGATTTTTGTGAGGTAAGAATTCATGAATGGTGTATGTTAATGTTAGTCAGGGCCATTCTTTTGTAGGGATTATTGAAAGTCAGATTGCGTTGCGCTGAGTTTAGTGTTGATCAGAATAAGTAAAGAGCGAAATGTCTGAGTACGTTCAGTTCTGCTCAGCTGTTTGAAAATCAAATAATGTAAGAGGTTTATCAGCACAGTCAATCATAAATTTTTCTATGGGGACGTTTCAAGGGTCCCTCGAAGATCATCGAGTTCGGTAACGCCCCCAATGCCACCGAAGTGACTACCATCTGACTGCCATGCTTGCGCACCGTTAGAGAGGACAGTTGTAGGCACTTTTAAACCAAATTTCAATCTTATGCGTCGCAATGAAAGACAGTTACGGAGTTTCGAAAGAGAGATCCTTAAATTTTGTTGCGCACTGTAGATATTGTGATCTCTGTGGCTTTTGATAGTAGACTACCACGGGGCAATTGCATCGGAAATGGTACAGCATGTCCATAATTTTTTGTTCGTAAATTGTGATACATTCTAACATGACCACGAGTGAATGAAACTAATGCTACTGATGTTACTGTTGCTATTAGCACTGGTGTGACATATTGCTCCTATAACTTATGAATCCTGTCCCAATATCTGGTGAACGCCGTCCTCAGAGATGCTTGGTATCTAACGGTGCTGTAGTATGAAGTATTGCAATATCCAGTATGATCACCAGATTTAGGTCTCTCTGGCTTGTATCTATTACACTATCTAAAGAAATTTGTGGATCAAAATCATATTTCAATCTGAAGAAGATAAGTATTCAGCGGTAATATGTGGGACAAAATTCATTGATGTGAAAGAGACTGCATCGAAAAAGGAGTGAGTTTCTTCCTGAAAACACAGTCTGTAACTGACAGGTCTTGAAAATTCCACCTTGCTCTTGTATATGTGTCACCATCTAGTGCTCCAAAAAATACAAATCAGGTTCACCTGAGCATGAATCTTTCCTATAAACCGAATTACTTCTGACATAAAGTAGTTACAAACGTTGCCAGTCATTCTACGTTGTGGCATTTTTTCTGTTCGACGTTAAGAATAATAATAAAAAAAAAATTTTTCTATTTTTAGGGCTGCTGAGCAACCCTTTGAGGCAGCGCTTCACTGAGTACTTGCGGTGATAAAATTTTATCATGTTAAACGCAAGCTAGACATCCGCAGAATTAATATTGGTTACTGTGTTTTTACAGTTCCTGTTTCGTGAATTGATGGTGTGTGGATACGAAAAGTCATAAATGAGTGAAAAATTTCCATGCATAGAACTGAAGATAACCAGCTCCTTTATGTATAAATGTTGCTCGTGTTCTCGGGCGGATCAGATTTTTGGAGACAGTGGAGACGTGAGAGAATATCTCATAATAATTTGTTACAAAGGTAGACAGAACATCAAATGTACCCTACTGGCCATTAAAATTGCTACACCAAGAACAAATGCAGATGATAAACGGATATTCATTGGACAGATATATTATGTCAGAACTGACATGTGATTACATTTTCACGCAATTTTGCTGCATAGATCCTCAGAAATCAGTACCCAGAACAACCACCTCTGGCCTTAATAACGGCCTTGATACGCCTGGGCATTGAGTCAAACAGAGCTTGGATGGCGTGTACAGGTCCAGCTGCCCATGCAACTTCAACACGATACTTCAGTTCATCAAGAGTAGTGACTGGCGTATTGTGATGAGCCAGTTCCTCGGCCACCATTGACCAGGCGTTTTCAGTTGGTGAGAGATCTGGAGAATGTCTGGCCAGGACAGCAGTCGAACATTTTCTATATCCAGAAAGGCCCATACAGGACCTGCAACATCCGGTCGTGCATTATCCTTCTGAAATGTAGGGTTTCGCAGGAAGCGAATGAAGGATAGAGCCACGAGTCGTAACACATCTGAAATGTAACGTCCATTGTTCAAAGTGCCGTCAATGCGAACAAGACGTGACCGAGACGTATAACCAATGACATCCCATACCGTCACGGCGGGTGATACGCCAGTATGGCGATGACGAATACACGCTTCCAATGTGCGTTCACCGCGATGTCGCCAAACACGGATGGGACCATCATGATGCTGTAAACAGAACCTGGATTCATCCGAAAAAATGACGTTTTGCTATTCGTGCACCCAGGTTCGTCGTTGAATACACCATCACAGGCGCTCCTGTGAATGATGCAGCGTCAAGGGTAACCGCAGCTATGGTCTCCGAGCTGATAGTCCATGCTGCTGCAAACATCGTCAAACTGTTCTTGCAGATGGTTGTTGTCTTGCAAACGTCCCCATCTGTTGACTCAGGGATCGAGACGTGACTGCACGATCCGTTACAGCCAAGCGGATAAGATGCCTGTCATCTCGACTGCTAGTGATACGAGGCCGTTGGGATCCAGCACGGCGTTCCATATTATCCTCCTGAACCCATCGATTCCATATTCTGCTAACAGTCATTGGATCTCGACCAACGCGAGCAGCAATACCGCGATATGATAAACTGCAATCGCGATAGGCTACAATCCGACCCTTATCAAAGTCGGAAACGTGATGGTACGCATTTCTCCTCGTTATACGAGGCATCACAACAGCTTTTCACCAGGCAACGCTGGTCAACTGCTGTTTGTGTATGAGAAATCGGTTGGAAACGTTCCTCGTGTCAGCACGTTGTAGGTGTCGCCACCGGCGCCAACTTTGTGTGAATTCTCTGAAAAGCTAATCATTTGCATATCACAGCAACTTCTTCCTGTCGGTTAAATTTCGCGTCTGTAGCTCATCTTCGTGGTGTAGCCATTTTAATGGCCTGTAGTGTAGTTGTCTGCAGTTACGATCACAATTTCTTGAACTCAACAAACATACACAGAATACACACACGGTTAAACCAAGTACATGCAGGACTGGCTTGTCGCAAAGTGATCACAGCCTGCGAAAACAAAGCCTGTGGAAGTCCAGTACCGTAGCCAAAGATCGTCGAAAAATGGCACGCCGGTGCTTTTAATGTTCTAGAGGAGCGGTCGCAGTAGAACTGATTGCTCCAGGATGGGTGGCTCAATTAAGCACAGTCGGTAGTCACAGTGACCTTTCACTTAGGGGCCAACGAGATGTACGGGTCCTGCAAAGAACCTGTGGCATCACACTAGTCGGCTTGTCCGCCACATTTCGCGGACGCTCGGCTTTGTGCAGGTCTCACGGGAAATAAATTTTTAACTGAAAACGTATCCACTAAAGGTCTTGATTTAGTCGTATGCTATCGAGAACTTGCATACGTTCAAACACGCAGTCAAGAATTATTAAACTCGTCTGAAATAGCTCCGAGCGCCCCGCCGGGCACGGCTGCTGGCACTCTTAAGACCTGCAGTGTCACGTGCTGTGACGTCTCGTGGGCCTCGCGTCACGTGACATGGCGTGAGGTGTGGGGCGTGACGTTGCCTGACAACGCCGCTAGCGGCGAACTCGCGTTGATTGCGGCGCCGCCTGGGGCGAGCGCTGTGAGTGACGGTCCATCTCCGACAGCTGTCACAGTCGATTGCAGCACTGAGGATGACAAACGACGCGCTAATGCAGTGGCTGATTCACTCCCTTGGCTAAACACTTTGAGACTTCTTGCATTTCACTCATTTCTCTAGATCCTACACAACGATACCGCCATTGTTGTGATGTAGATGTAACGCTTATTGACACAACGGGCCTGAGATGTGTTCTGTTGTCCTATCTGTTGTCTATCTGGGATACGGTGGAAGTGTTGATAGTAGTAGCCCAGAGATCATTCTAGTGAGACTTTCCACATGTTGCTACACTGCTGCAATGATCTCTTGTAGAGTCATTTGTTGGCAGAAACAATATTATTCATCTATAAAACGTGTGTGTATCTTAGGATAAGATTTTGTAGCATATTACTATTTGCTTTGGAATCGGATTATTTTATTATTGTGACGGGAACAATTATTTTATTTTTTGTTTCGTTACTTGTTATCTGAAGTTGCTGTATGCATATGTACTGGGATTGTAAACTGTTGTTTAATAAATCAAGATTGATTGAAACCCCTTGCTTGTGCAACCCCCTGGCCAAACTACACTGCCGGCCAGCGTGGGCGAGCGGTTCTAGGAGCTACAGTCTGGAACTGCTCGACCGCTACGGTCGCAGGTTCGAATCCTGCCTCGGTGATGGATGTGTGTAACGTCCTTAGGTTAGTTAGGTTTAAGTAGTTCTACGTTCTAGGGGACTGATGACCTCAGAAGTTAAGTACCACAGTACTCAGAGCCATTTGAACCATTTGAACCAAACTACACTCCCCCCTCAAACCCTGCAGCACAGTTCAAACCCCTCCATCTCTGCACAGCTACTGCAGCGTGCAGCCTTCTGAACTTGGTTACTGTAGTAAGGTCTTGGTGTCCCTCTACAATTTTTACCCTCCACACTTCCTTCTGTTACTCGTTAACATCTCAGGGTGTCTCTTGTGAATTGATCTGATACATTACTTCTTCATTAGTTATCTCATCTACTCATCTAATCTTCAGCATTATTCTGTAGCACCTCAGTTCAAGATCTCCTAATCTCTTGTTATCTGTACTGGTTACCGACCACATTTCACATATAGACAAGCACTCTAAGAAAAAAATTTCGTAGTACATGTTGATGCTAACACATCCCTATTTATCAGGAAATATTTTCTTGCTATTTACAGTCTGCATTTTGGATCCTCTGTACTTCTTCCTTTCGTTCATCAAGCGATAAAGCTCGTATACTACTTTCGGTCTCTCATTCCCTAATCTAATTCTCTCAGCAGTATCTGATTCAATTCAACTACATCCGATTACCCTTTTTAAATTAATATTCATCATTTAACCCCTTTATCAAAGTAACTGGTGATAAAAAGGGAGCTGAGTTATGGAACTGAAAATATAATTTCCAATAATTGTTCCGAAGTAGTTAATTGTAGTAACTAGTGTAACCAACAGATCGTTTACTGTCATATAAATTTTACATTGCCTTCTGTTTTTGGCATAAATACGACCTTTCACCGTCACTGTTGGCTTCAAGCTGAGAAAGAGATTTTAAATAAATCCCCTGCTATAAAGAGTGAGCTTTCACGGACTTTCCTAACGAGGAGTGTAAAAAAATTCTATGGCAACCGCCGCTGGATGTAGAAGCTAAAAAGAGTAATTAATTATCTACAACACGTTAATTTCGTATTCGGCCCTGCGTGGGAGGAACAGAGTTCTTTCCTGAAGAACCTTTTAATGTTTTTATATCTAAATAACTCTGTAATTATCTGACTGGACATGATAATTGCTGCCCCAACCGTAAACGTTGTTATAATTGGTGCGAAATTAAGCGCTGCTATTTCGCGCGTCCATCTGTCACGAGCGATTAAGTTTCGCTGCGGGAAACTGTAAATGGTGTCTTATGTGTGCCACTGTGGTTAAGTGGATAAATAATAGACCACAAATGCAAAGGCTTAGGGTCAAATCCATTGTTGGTCCAACATAATTTTTCTGTCACTTACAGGTTATTTCACCTCTGACATAGAGCTTCATGAGGGATTCATGGCCAATAACACCATGGGCTGGATCCCACGTTAAACTGTAGGCTTGAGGCAGATGTAACAACGTACAGCGCTTTAACGGTTGAAACAAGCATAGCTTAATAGGAGTGGGGAAAATTGGCCGGTTAAAGCTTATTGCAGTATTTTAGTTCTGAATAACCGGCATTTCTCGGTATTAGTGTGGTAACGGTTGTTGTTGTTGTGTTCTTCAGTCCACACATTGGTTTGATGCAGCTCTCCATGCTACTCTATCCTGTGCAAGCTTCATCATCTCCCACTACCTACTGAAACCTACATCCTTCTGAATCTGTTTAGTGTATTCATCTCTTGGTCTCCCTCTACGATTTTTACTCCCCACGCTGCCCTCCAATACTAAATTGGTTATAAGGGGTATTTTTGTTTTTTACTGATAACCAGGTGTAAAACTGGCGCACCGATTTGCCAAAGCTGTGGCGCAAAACTTTTTTGTTTTCAAATACGACATGTTTTAAAACCGAGTTTTATAGGAAGTTCTATGGCATCTGAAAGACTGGTATTTTCCTATTGACAGGCTTTATCTTGCAGATCAACACACTACAGGACGAGTATCTGTCAACAGATTGAAATATAAATATTGGCCAGTTGATTAATTTATTATTGAAATTTCTAATTATTGTTGGTAGACATAATACACTATGTCATCAAAAGTATCCGGACACACGGCTGAAAGTGACTTAAAAGTTCGTAGCGTCCTTCACCGGTAATGCTGGAATTCAGTTTGGTGTTTGCCCACCCTTAGCCTTGATGACTGCTTCCACTCTCGCAGGCAGGCGGTCAGTTAGGTGCTGGAAGGTTTCTTGGAGAATGGCAGCCCATTCTCCACGGAGTGCTGCACTGTTGAGAGGTATCGGTGTCGGTCGGTGAGGCCTGGCACGAAGCAGGCATTCCAAAACATCCCAAAAGTGTTCTATACGATTCAGGTCAGGACTCTGTGTAGGTCAGTCCATTGCAGGGATGTTATTGTCATGTAACAACTCCGCTACAGGCCGTGTGTTATGAACAGGTTCTAGATCATGTTGAAAGATTTAATCGCCATCCCCGAATTGCTCTTCAACAATGGGAAACATGAGGGTGCTTAAAGTATAAATGTAGGCCTGTGTTGTGACAGTGCGACGCAAAACAAAAAGAGGTGCAAGCCTCCTCCATGAAAGACACCACCACACCGTAACACCACCGTCTTCGAATTTTACTATTGGCACTACACCCGCTGGCAGATGACATTCACCGGGCATTCGCCATACCTACACCCTGCCATCGGATCACCACATTGTGTACTGTGATTCGTCATTCCACACAAGGTTTTTCCACAGCTCATTTGTCCAATGTTAACTCTCTTTACAGCAAGCGAGCGAGGTGTCATTTGGCATTTAACGACGTGATATTTGGCTTATGAGCGACCGCTCGACCTTGAAATCCAAGTTTTCTCACCTCTTTCCTGAATGTCATAGTACTTCCAGTGCATCGTGATGCAGTCTGGAATTCCTGTGTGACGTTCTGGGCCGGCCATTGTGGCCGAGCGGTTCTAGGCGCTTCAGTCTGGAACCGCGCGACGGCTACGGTCGCAGGTTCGAATCCTGCCTCGTGAATGGATGTGTGTGATGTCCTTAGATTAGTTAGGTTTAAGTAGTTCTAAGTTCTAAGGGACTGATGACCTCAGATGTTAAGTCCTATAGTGCTCAGAGCCATTTTTGAGGGTCTGGATAGATGTCTGCCTATTACACATTACAAACCTCTTCAACTGTTGGCGGTCTCTGTCAGTCAACAGGCGAGGTCGGCCTGTACTCTTTTGTGCTGTACGTGCCTTCACGTTTCCACTTCACTATCACATCGGAAGCAACGGACCTAGGGATGTTTAAGAATGTGCAAATCCCACGTACAGACGTATGCCACAAGTGACATCCAATCACCTGCCCACTTCCGAAGTCCGTAAGTTCTGCAGAGGGCCCCATTCTGCTCTCTCACGATTTCTAATGACTACTGAAGTCGCTGATATGGAGTACCTGGCAGTAGGTGGCAGCACAATGCACCTAACATCAAAAACGTATGTTTTTAGGGGGTGTCCAGATACTTTTGATCACATAGTGTATTTTGCCTATCTAATTTGTTCATTTGATGTTTTTGAAAGAACGTTTTTGGTTTTGATAAGAAAAAATCAATTCTATTAAAGTATACATTAAATAGAAGAAACTTATATTTGACTAAAAACAGGTTTTCCATTCGGAATATTTAAAGAAATAGAGCACATCAAATTTTACACAAAACCTTATATTTGTCTATCATTTCCATGAAATAATAAAAGAGTAAGAAAGTTATGACAATAGTAATATATTAAAAGCTTACCAGTTGATGCATAGTTTACAATAAATGTAGAAAAGAGCTAATGCCAATATCTACATAACAAGCCTTTATCTGCTTGTAGCCCTTGGAAACAGATAACGTAATAGGAAAAATCGAGTTCTCCGGTCTCAGTTTTCATACTTTAGCACTGAATATTCGTAAAGCGGAGATTTAAAAAAAACTAGAATCGGTAGGACAATACTGGTGAATTGTTCGTAGCATTCAATCGCTCATTATTTTTCGAGAAAAGCAGTGAGCAATGGATGGGCTAAGTTTGCTTTTATTTAAGTGCTTTATTTGATATTTTGGTTCTATGTATCTTGAAATTTATAATGCAAAAGCCAGAGGGAGTCTCAGAATTTTTCAATCTTTGTTCGATGTTTACGTTAACTGCTGGAAGTCGGTTATTTCAGAAACCGGTTATTCTGAGTGGCTTTAACAATCAGGTTAAACTGGAGATGAAGAAAACTGGTATGACTGAAAACGGTTGTTTTAGCAATAACTGTCATCCTTATTGTTTCAACTGCGCAGAGCGTGTCGAGAAAACATATGTGCACTAGTCAAATTTATCACTGATAAAAAGAAATAGTACAGGCCATTGCGTTAAATACAATCGTTATCAATGGTAATCATACCCGCTTGAGAGGACACATTCCTTTCCTCTCTGTCACATATTTATTCCTAAATGATCGCGAGGAACCAACGAAGAAACAATGGTGTGAGTTATAAGGTATCCGCGTAACTTACACGGATAGATCATTTGAAAGGAAGGAAAAGGTTTACTATATCTAATAGGAAAATGCCTCGTAAAGCAATGCGGTGTTCAGACCAACCTTCGTGTTGAGACAGCAGTAGGTTGTTGTTGTTGCGGCCTTCAGTCCAGAGACTGGTTTGATGCAGCTCTCCATGCTACTCTATCCTGTGCAAGCTGCTTCATCTCCCAGTACCTACTGCAACCTACATCCTTCTGAATCTGTTTAGTATATTCATCTCTTGGTCTCCTTCTACGATTTTTACCCTTCACGCTGCCCTCCAATACTAAATTGGTGATCCCTTGATGCCTCAGAATATGCCCTACCAACCGATCCCTTCTTCTAGTCAAGTTGTGCCACAAATTTCTCTTCTCTCCAATTCTATTCAATACCTCCTCATTAGTTATGTGATCTACCCATCTAATCTTCAGCATTCTTCTGTAGCACTACATTTCGAAAGCTTCTATTCTCTTCTTGTCTAAACTATTTATCGTCCAAGTTTCACTTCCATACATGGCTACACTCCATACAAATACTTTCAGAAACGACTTCCTGAGATCTAAATCTATACTCGATGTTAACAAATTTCTCTTCTTCAGAAACACTTTCCTTGCCATTGCCAGTCTACATTTTATCTCTTATCTACTTCGACCATCATCAGTTATTTTGCTCCCCAAATAGCAAAACTCCTTTACTAATTTAAGTCTCTCACGTCCTAATCTAATTCCCGCAGCGTCACGCGATTTAATTCGACTACATTCCATTATCCTCGTTTTGCTTCTGTTGATGTTCATCTTATATTCTCCTTTCAAGAAACTGTCCATTCCGTTCAGCTGCTCTTCCAGGTCCTTTGCTGTCTCCGACAGAATTACGATGTCATCAGCGAACCTCAAAGTTTTAATTCCTTCTCCATGGATTTTTATTCCTACTGCGAATTTTTCATTTGTTTTCTTTACTGATTGCTAAATATACAGATTGATTAACATCGGGGAGAGGCTACAGCCCTGTCTCACTCCCTTGTAAACCACTGCTTCCCTTTCATGCCCCTCGACTCTTATAACTGCCATCTGGTTTCTGTACAAATTGTAAATAGCCTTTCGCTCCCTGTATTTTACCCCTGCCACCTTTAGAATTTGAAAGAGAGTATTCCAGTCAACATTGTCAAAAGCTTTCTCTAAGTCTACAAATGCTAGAAACGTAGGTTTGCCTTTCCTTAATCTATGTTCTAAGATAAGTCGTAGGGTCAGTATTGCAGTAGCTTATACATCGCATTTTGCGTGAAAATACCTGTAGCTCTTTCCTTTCATCATCAATTGAGCTACATTTCTCAGTAACGGCTTATGCCCTAAGATGAACCCAAACATTCTATCTGTCCGATTCATTATTTTCTTTATTAGTATTATTGTTGACACGTTGCAGGACATTTTCATTCCTTACTCGATCAGTCCGTCTAATCTTTAATAGTCTCCTGGAATGCAATAACATGAAGTCCTATAATAGTTTAATTTCTGCCTTCTCCGTAGTCATCCTTCCTACACTTATAGAGCTGTGATCGAAACGCAGCATTTCATGAGTATTTTTATGCATGTAGTCAAGGTTCATGTTTTTGAATGTAATTCGCTGTTTCTTTTTGTAGAATGCCCCTTTATCATGCACTAATTACGCTATAAAGTTTTTCTTACATCTCTCTTTTTTGTTTGTTCTACTTCTAAAGTAGCTTTAAGGAACTCGTTTCTTAGTTTAACATTTATTCACCCATCACATCCACCTACTGTACACATAACGAAGTGGACTCTTTTTTTTATAATCCAAGGTTGGGTGGGCAGATAAAAATGGGGAATTTTTAAAGAACCTTTGTTGTGGTGCTGTGATTAAACACATAAAGTCTTACTTCCTTATGGCAGAATTGACCATCGCACGTCACATCCACCAACCATGAAACATATTTGGATCACCTCATTCCATAACAAATATTATCATATACAGATGTATTAGAACACAAGAGTAGCGGAAGTTGACGTCTCAGGATTTGGCTTGGTGTTCATTTTAATATCATTTCATTTCCTTTTTAAGAGCACACATCTTGAAGTCGCGTCGACGATTTGGGATTAACGCATGGACACGGTTCTGGATTATAATTGTGTAATGAAATAGAAAAGAGAAAAAGATCATTATCACGAAGTATGGCAGCTTATTTGAGAAAACATGCATGATAAAGATACCAGTATTCACAAAAGAAGAAAGAAGCATAAACCTTATAGGTATTCGTACAATTCCATAGAGGTAGTTATTTAATCTTCTGTTCTCTCTCAAGGCAGTTAATTACACATCGGGACTCTTAACTAATGTTACAGGACAAGAAATGATGGTCTCAATGGCAATGTCGTAAGCAGGTCTAGCCTTGTGTTTGAGACAAAGATGGAGCAGGTAGACTCGGATAAAGATAATGTGGATTACACGTGCATTTTCACGTAACCAAGCAGAAGTTGTATTTATTCCCATAATCGGCCACAGTTAAACACATCGAAGCATATGGCCGAGCGGTTCTAGGCGCTTCAGTCTGGAGCCACGCGACTTTTACGGTTGCAGGTTCGAATCCTGCCTCGGGCATGGACGTGAGTGATGTCCTTAGGTTAGTTAGGTTTAAGTAGTTCTAGGGAAATGATGACCTCCGATGTTAAGTCCCATAGTGCTCAGAGCCATTTGCACCATTTTGAACATAGAAGCGTAAGCAGAGGGTTCACAGGTAAGCCATAGAATCAGGTTTGTGGTAGTGAAATTGAATTAAAATATATGTATGATAAAAGGAAAAGAAGTTCTTCACACATGTAAGTAATCATCCCAGAGGTAAAGCCGCAAGTTACGTGAAGGCTTACTGTACTAACTGATAGATATTAAACGAGAACCATGTGATATGTTCTGCACACTAGGAGTGAGTTCAAGTATAGAGAAAACATCATAACTCTTAAAAATAAATAAAAAGTTCATAAAGTGACAAGATGGGATTTTGGAGTAATTTTTTTCGAAACGCGACATCATCTGGTGGACTAATAGGTCACGATTTCGACAGAATAAGTACCTTAAATCTGGGGAGAAAATACGCTTATGATTTCGTGACTAAATGACTGTTAAAAGTCTATGTGCATTTACATTACTTACTTATTAATACATGCGGTTGCACGTACAACGGAACAAAGGCCTTTTTCCTGAACTGCATTCCGAGCACAAAATTAAATAGGTGATATTAAAAGTGGTTTGGCGAATCACATTCTATAATATAACACTGCTAAAAAAAAACAACAGATTAAGAACTACTACATCTTAAAATCGTACCACTCCATATCTGTGTGGTCAGTACAGTGACTATCATGCGGAGGACCCAGGTTCGATTCCCGGTACTGTCAGGTGTTTTTCTTTGGTGGGAGGCCTGGAAGGGGGTGCACTCAGCATTGTGGTGCTCGTTGACGAGCTACGTGATCGAGCAGTTGCGGCTCCAAGTCACCACAACTGACAACAGCCGGCCGGCCAGAGTGGCCGAGTGGTTCTAGGCGCTACAGTTTGGAGCCGCGCGACCGCTACAGTCGCAGGTTCGAATCCTGCCTCGAGCGTGGATGTGTGTGATGTCCTTAGGTTAGTTAGGTTTAAGTCCCATAGTGCTCAGAGCCGTTTTTTTGACAATGGCCGGGAGAGCGAGGTGCTGACCCCACGTGCCTCCACGCTGCATCCAATGACGCCATTGACGGCGGATGACACAGGCGTCGCACGGTACCGATGGTCCCCCAGGACCAGTGAACGGAGTTCACGTTCACATATATATGAACCACTCAGTCTCAAGTACCCGAATCCAGACTATAACACGAAAGCTCAACAGAGCAGTCCCTCATACTTACCCGTGGTGGGAAACGAAGTGTGAACATAGACGCTGAGAGGTAGGAAGTGACCTGTCATCTGCAGCGGGCTCCAACCGCCACCTAGTAGCGTTCGACGGAAACGGTACTGATCTCAGCTCTGTGCTATAGTCGGCTCAAGCCTACGTTTAAGTTGGCGGGACTGACGCACAATACTGTTAACTCTCGTCCCATTAGAACTTTCCAAACAAACTCATTCAAGCATCTAACTATTCAAAATCATTCGTAGGAAAGGATAGAGAACAGATGGGTACATCTATACACTACACTGGTGTCCAAAGTAACAGCAACAAACGGAAATTTTGCAAGTTTGCATTCTTTTTGCCACAGAACAGTATAAACAGAACTCCCGTCGCTCCGCCATTTTTGTCTCCCTTGACCTCGAAAAGGCCTACGACCATGTCTGGCATCCTGGTCTCCTGTTTAAACTCCAAACCTACGCCCTTCCTATCAACTACATCCATCTGGTGGCCTCCTTCCTCTCCCACCGCCCCTCCTATGTTACCATCCATAATGCCAATCCCCACACCTTCCAGCCCCAGGGCTCTGTCCTCTCCCCTCTCCTCTACCTCCTGTACACGGTCGATATGCCACAACCCCCCCCCCCCCTTCCAGTACACCTCTTGCAATATGCTGATGACACCGAATTCCTCGCCCTCGCTCCTACCCTCCAACGGTCCCAACGCCTTCTCCAGAATCTCCTTGACCTTTTTGCTGCATGGTGTAACCAGTGGCTCCTGAAACTCAATCCTTCCAAGACCCAGGCAATCGTCGTAGGTCGTACCACTCGCTCCTTCCGGCTCCTGGGTTTCTCCCTTACTGTCTGCACCCGTCCTGTCCGCCTCACCCCCACCCTCACCTACCTTGGCCTCACCATTGACCGTCACCTCACCTGGATCCCTCATCTCCGCTCCATCCAATCCAAAGCCCACAACCGCTTCCGACTCCTCAAACTCCTCTCTGGCCGGACATGAGGGTTGCACCCCTCTACCATCCTCCACACCTACAAATCCTTAATCCATCCTATCCTCTGTTATGCCAGTCCTGCCTGGATATTTGCCCCCCCTCCCCCCCCCCCCAAATTCTATAAGTCCCTTCAGATCCTTGAGCGTCATGCACTCCGCCTCGCCTTCCGTATACGCCTCCCGTCCCCCACGCGGATCCTCTACGATCTCATTCCTTTCCCCCATCTGCTCCTATTCCTCGAACATATCCGCATCCTCTACACCTCCCGCTGTCTTGAAGCCCCTCACCCTTTGGTTGCTCCTCTCCTCTCCCATCCCCACCCCCTGCCACGTCTTCACCGTTGTGTCCCTCCTACCCTCCATCTCTACACCCTACATCTCCTTTCCCAAGGTGGCTTCCATCAACTCCCCCTCCCAGATGATGCCCTCTCTCCCTCCATTTATCCTTC
This sequence comes from Schistocerca serialis cubense, assembly GCF_023864345.2. Taxonomy (NCBI): domain Eukaryota; kingdom Metazoa; phylum Arthropoda; class Insecta; order Orthoptera; family Acrididae; genus Schistocerca; species Schistocerca serialis. The sequence continues at coordinate 1,235,481,443 of NC_064638.1, forward strand.
CTATCAACTCTGATCCTCACCCCCCTCCTTTCCTCCGTCCTTTCCCTGGGCTCCCTCTTCCTCCCCCCTTCCATCCTGTGTTTTCTCCCTGCCTATCCTCTCCCTATCTCCTTTCTCCCCCCCCCCCCGCCCCTGAGTCCTTTTGTACTCCCCTCCTCTGAGTTCCCCACTCCCTGGCACGTCTGCTAAGCACCCCCCACCCCTCTTATGGATCCTCCTCTTCCATTGGCTCCTTTCCCCCCATCCCTCTTCACTTTTCCTCTCCTTCCCCCCCTCCCTTTTTCTCGTCATCTGACCAGTTTCCCCCCACCTGCTCTCGGGTGTGGTATGTCATATTTGTGCCAACTTTTAGCGCAGTGTTCAGTGTTGTGCGTCCTTCCACAGTGTTGCGAACAGAAATCATGCTGTCGCTGGGTGTGCTTTTTATATCTCTTGCGAACAGAACCCAGACTGTCGCTGTGTTTTTTAATTGTCTGTCTATTATTTTTATGGTTCCTGTGTATTTTATTAGCATCATCCACCCTGTGTTTTGTGTTTTACGCTCCAGAATTTTCTGCCACTTTACCTTTAAGTCACCGATTTTATCGCCAACTGTTTTTATTTTTTATTATCTTCATCTTTTTAAAACAAATTCTGTAGGCTGAAGAGCGGCGTAATAAGCTGCTGCCAGCCCGCCCCCTTTAGGGGGAATCGAAACTCAATAAAGGAAAAAAATATATAAACAGGTTATTGTAAAGTAGAAACACTGTAAACAATACAGAGCATAACAACTGCAACATGCATAACTGTATATAAAAATGCTTTTTATTTTTTCGAACTGAACGGATTTGCACACCCATTCCGACACCTGATTAATGCATGGGGTGTGACCACCTGTGACAGCAATACAGATCTGAAGACGACAGGGTATGCTGTTAACGAAGTTATCAATCTCATGTTGAGGAATTGAGCCCATTCTTCCTGCAGAGCTGCTCGCAGGTCTTGGAGAGTGGTTGGTGGATGCTGACGTGATACAACCCGTCTCCACTGAGCATCCAGACATGTTCCATGTGATTCAAATCGGGAGAGCGAGCAGACTACACGATGCTTGCAGTATTTTCCGACTCCAAGAAAACGTCAACCACCCGTGCTCTATGAGGTCGAGCATTATCGTCCATCAGTACGCAGCTTGGGCTCACAGCACCTGACAACAGCCGCGCACGACGTCCCAAGATCTACATCTACATCTACATGGATAATCTGCAAATCACATTTAAGTGCCAGGCAGAGGGTTCATCGAACCACTTTCATAATTCTCTATTATTCCAATCTCGTATAGCGCGCGGGAAGAATGAACACCTGTATCTTTCCGTACGAGCACTGATTTCCCTTATTTTATCTTTGCGATCGTTCCTCCCTATGTAAGTCGGTGTCAACAAAATATTTTCTGCGTTCAGAAGAGAAAGTTGGTGATTGGAATTTCAACAAAAGATTCCGTCGCAACGAAAAACGCCTTTCTTTTAATGATGTCCATCCCAAATCCTGTATCATGTCTGTGACACTCTCTCCCATATTTCGCTATAATACGAAACGTGCTGCCTTTCCTTGAACTTTTTCGATGTACTCAGTCAGTCCTATCTGGTAAGGATACCACACCGCGCAACAGTATTCTAAAAGAGGACGGACAAGCGTAATGTAGGCAGTCTCCTTAGTAGGTCTGTTACATTTTCTAAGTGTCCTGCCACTGAAACGCATTCTTTGGTTAGCCCTCCCCACAATATCTTCTATGTGTTCTTCCCAATTGAAATTGTTCGTAATTGTACACCTTTATGGTGTACCCTGTTTAGCTCCCGTTTACTTTCAGCGACCATTATTGTGTCATCAGCGAAACGCATCATGCCGATTTTCTTCAAATTCAAATGACTCTGAGCATTATGGGACTTAACATCTGACGTCATCAGTCCCTTAGAACTTAGAACTACTTAAACCTAACTAACCTAAGGACATCACACACATCCATGCCCGAGGCAGGATTCGAAGCTGCGACCTTGGCAGTCGCGCGGTTCCGGACTGAACCGCTTAGAACCGCTCGATCACCGTGGCCGGTGCCGATTTTCTGTCCTTGACAAATAACTCCTGTACACCGAGATAGTCCTTCAATTCATTCATTGGAGCAACACCTTTCATGATTTTGGTGCCCTGTGTCATTCAGTCACTGATGACTATTCTTGTGTGCGTCACAGAAAGAAAGCGGATTGCCCTTTGTACTTGATACACTCCATAGCAAAAATATCAAAAATCTTCTCGAAATCTACGTATGAACGCCACATATGTTTCCTTGTTTCACCTAAAGCTGTCCGTTGATTGTTAAGCATTGTACTAATTGTCATTGTTAGATCTGTACATCGAGCAAGCAGTAAAGGAAACCAAAGAAAAATTTGGAGATGGAATTAAAGTTGAGGAAGAAGATATACAAACTTACTTTGGGATTTTGTAATTCTCTAAGGGACACCAAAGGACTGGGAAGAACAGTTAAATGCAATGGACAAGCCGGCCGCTGTGGCCGAGCGGTTCTAGGCGCTTCAGTCTGGAACCGCGCGACCGCTATGGTCGCAGGTTCGAATCCTGCCTCGGGCATGGATGTGTGTGATGTCTTTAGGTTAGCTAGGTTTAAGTAGTTCTAAGTTCTAGGGGACTTACGACCACAGCTGTTGGGTCCCATAGTGCTCAGACCCATTTTTTTGACAGTGTCTTGAACGGAGGATATGAGACGAGATGAACATCAAGAACAGCAAAACAAGGGCAATGGAATGTCGTCGAATTAAATTAGGTATTGCCGAGGAAATTAGATTAGCAATCGAGGCATTAGAAGTAGTATAGAAGTTTTGCTATTTGCGCATTAAAATAACTGATGATGGCCGATGTAGAGAAGATATAAAATATAGACTGACAATGGCAGGCAAAAGTGGATTTGAAGAACAGAAATTTGTTAACGTTGAATACAGAATTAACTGTTAGGAAGGCTTTTCTGAAGATATTGAGAGTTGACTGAGGTGTTATGATGTTATTATTACGATGACTATGTGTATTATGCTGTTGCGGTATGGTTATGATCAATAAGCTGATGCTATATGAGTTATTTGAATATGCTACATATCTGTTATGATGAAATATTGAAGAAGTGTCGACGAATAAGGTAAGGAATAATGAGTAGTGGTTAGGGACTCTGGTTTGTGAAAAAGGTTGTTGGAAACCAAGAATCGTACTTTAAGAGTTATGAAATGTGTGTAAATGCGTGAATGTATTACAATGCCAACGAAAATTTTTTGCACACTGTTATATTCATAGGATTTTGTTTCTACACGTTTGCAACGTAAATTTTCGACCTGTGAAATTTTCATATGAGACTGTCACTGTAGCGGAAACTGGTGTCGTAAATATTTTGGTAAGAAAGTTAAGTGACCACCTGCACGTAATGCGTCGTGGCACCCAGCTGGGCGACAGTCACCTGAAAAAAAAAAGCCATTAGCGTGTGCCCCTTTCAGAGGTACAGGTGGAGAAAAAAAAAGGGGACGTTTCAATATTTGTCTGGAACATAACCTGGTGTGGAAGCGAAATGTGAGCAATAGACAGATTAGAAAAGAGAAGAGAAGCTTTTGAAATGGGATGGGTAGATCGCATAACTAATGAGAGGGTACTGTACAGAATTGATGAGAAAAGAAATTTATGGCACAAATCGACTAAAACAAGAGATCGGTTGATTTGACCTGTTCTGAAACCTCAAGGGATCATCACTTTAGTATTGGAGGAAAGTGTAGGAGGTAGAAAATTGTAGAGGGAGACCAAGAGATGAACACAGTAAGCAGACTCAAAAAGATGTAGCCTGCAGTATTTATTCGGAAATGATGAGGCTTGCACACGATAAAGTAGCAACGACAGCTGCATCCAGTCATCGGACTGGAGACCACTCCAATAAACAACAAAACCGGTAATCTAAGTATTACAGGTATGTTCTAGTCTTATTTCCTGCTTCCATTGCGCAGTTCTTTTTCATGTCCAATAATTGTGCTTAATCTGCGTTCCATAAAGTGATTATTAATTGGTCCATGTGTAACATGTAGCTGTATACCGTAAGCAACTGCAGCCACCGAGGAAGCCGGCAGCTGAAGAATGTGGCCAGGGTGCCAGTACTGACGATCAGTTACTCATATGTGTATCTACTGTAGGCCATGACGGTTCAGATCGTTTACGATGAGGAGTCTCGTGATGATATGGTTGAATAGCTTTAATATAATCGAAGCACATGCGAGCCATGGGCAGGATATGCGGAATATCATGTCGTAACCCTGCCGCGCTACCATTTTTTTTTTTCTTGTCACTCTTAGCAAAGCATTGCCACATAGAGAGATGTATTCAGCTGAAAATACAACTATTTTTCGCATACAGATATTTAGTAAATGTTCGACAGGAACGTCGACATTCCATTAAACACTAGATAAATTAAATGTGTGATTTATTGCACCCACTGTCAAGCCAAGCAGGCACTGTCTTAGTATCATTTTTAATACTTTACAAATGTTACACTACTGGCCATTAAAATTGCTACACCACAACGATGACGTCCTACAGACGCGAAATTTAACCGACAGGAAGAAGATGCTATGATATGAAAATGATTAGCTTTTCAGACCATCCACACAAGGTCGGCGCCGGTGGCGACGCCTACACCGTGCTGACATGAGGAAAGTTTCCAACCGATATCTCATAAACAAACAGCAGTTGACCGGCGATGCCTGGCGAAATGTCGTTGTGATGCCTCGTTTCCGACTTTGATAAAGGTCGGATTGTAGCCTATCGCGATTGCGGTTTATCGTATCGCGACATTGCTGCTCGCGTTGGTCGAGATCCAATGACTGTTAGCAGAATATGGAATCTGTGGTTTCAGGTGGGCAATACGGAACGCCGTGCTGGATCCTAACGGCCTCGTATCACTAGCAGTCGAGATGACAGGCATCTTATCCGCATGACTGTAACGGATCGTGCAGCCACGTCTCGATCCCTGAGTCAACAGGTGGGGACGTTCGCAAGACAACAACCATCTACACGAACAGTTCGACGACGTTTGCAGCTGTATGGACTATCAGCTCGGAGACCATGGCTGCGGTTACCCTTGAAGCTGCATCACAGACAAGAGCGCCGGTGATGGTGTACTCAACGACGAACCTGGGTGCACAAATTGCAAAACGTCATTTTTTCGGATGAATCCAGGTTCTGTTTACAGCATCATGATGGTCGTATCTGTGTTTGGCGATATCGCGGTGAACGCACGTTGGAAAAAATGGTTCAAATGGCTCTGAGCACTATGGGACTCAACTTCTGAGGTCATGAGACCCCTAGACTTAGAACTACTTAAACCTAACTAACCTAAGGACATCACAGACATCCATACCCGAGGCAGGATTCGAACCTGCGACCATAGCGGTTTCGCGGCTCCAGACTGTAGCGCCTAGAACCGCTCGGCCACTCCGGCCGCAACGGACGTTGGAAGCGTGTATTCGTCATCGCCATACTGGCGTATCACCCGGCGTGATGCTATGGGGTGCCATTGGTTACACGTCTCAGCCACCTCTTGTTCGCACTGACGGAACTCCAACAGTGGACGTTACATTTCAGATGTGTTACGACCCGTGGCTCTACCCTTCATTCGATCCCTGCGAAACCCTACATTTCAGTATGATAATGCACGACCGCATGTTGCAGGTCCTGTACGAGCCTTTCTGGATGCAGAAAATGTTCGACTGCTGTCCTGGCCAGCACATTCTCCAGATCTCTCACCAATTGAAAACGTCTGGTCAATGGTGGCCGAGCAACTGGCTCGTCACAATACGCCAGTCACTACCCTTGATGAACTGTGGTATCTTGTGGAAGGTTCATGGGCAGCTGTACCTGTACACGCCATCCAAGCTCTGTTTGACTCAATGCCCAGGCGTATCAAGGCCGTTATTACGGCCAGAGGTGGTTGTTCTGGGTACTGATTTCTCAGGATGTATGCACCCAAATTGTTTGAAAATGTAATCACATGTCAGTTCTAGTATAATATATCTATCTAATGAATACCCGTTTATCATTTGCATGTCTTCTTGGTGTAGCAATTTTAATGGCCAGTAGTGTAATTATATTGCCCCACGCTGGGTGCCAGAATGTAGTAAATCATTCAAAAACTCTGAAATGTGACATAGTACGCATACTACCAATGAGATCGCTCCTCCCTGGGAGCCAATAATTAAGTGACGTGAATAATTTAGAGAACTCAAAGTTTGTGAAAATAAGGAATTTATGTACGAGTAGAACGTATTAATTAGACTGGACGTGGAGAAGACTCGGATATTAAGCGGTAGGGGGGGGGGGGAGATTGAATGATCTCAGCACCATTCGTAGCGTCGTGGTGGCGGCGGCAGGCGCTGGCCCGACACGGCACAGCGCCGAAGCAATATGGCGAAGGCCATTTAATTTTTAGTTTTGGATCTCCATTTTTCTATGATGTTTTTTTAGCTCTTTTTCCACGTGCCTTGTTTAGATGTCTCCTATTCTTTGCATTGGGACCGACATATAGTCGTTTCCCTTGTCTCTGTGTTTGCATTCTATAGTTTTGACTTGGGCGCGTATGACCTCCGTTGTTTTTTGCGCCCTATAACAGAACAAACAAACAACGGCACAGCGCGTCGCCTCGGAGGTGTGCGGTGCGATTCAGCTGCCCTTCCCGGTTTCCAGCGGCTGTCGCCCGGACCGGTCTCCAAGCTGACAGGTCGCCGCGGGTTTCGTGGCCAAAGCAGAGTTACCGTGGTGTCGGAAGGCGGATGTCAGGCAAGGAAATTCTATGCTCGGTCGATTGCTTCATTCCCAAGCACTGGATCGTAAGGATTCGTCCATTTAACTAGGAACATAAAAAGAATATCACAAAGTAATGATGAGCGTCAGGGTGGGGGTCAAGACCAGATTCGAAGTCAGCAGATTAAGGTGACGACGGATGGAAGAGCCTCCATGTCCTCTTGCTTCTGCGGTATCTCACCGACTCTCTTCACTTCTCGTCACTCTGCCAAACTCTTCAAGTTTTTTTTCCTCTCCGAGTTGTCGTTGCCCGACTAAATTTGCAGTGCCACCCAATGACTGATCGCCGTTTCGTGACTGTATCTCCCAGTGCAGGGTGGAAACTTTTTATCTTGTGTGGGGTGGTGCGTGACTTGGGAGTTGGCGTCTGCCTCATATGTTTACTGTCCAGACTGTTCCCAGTGTTCGTCGCACACCGTTCCAATTTTTTTTGCATTTCTTACCTTCCGTGAAGACGGCCACACAACACTCACTGCTTTGTAACAGCTGTCGCTGCCTGACACCTTGACAGTTCCATCTTCGTGCTTCGTCTGAGAATCTGCTGGGTTTCGTGATTTATAACCAACCTTCTTACATCCGGCTTTCCTTAAGCAGGCTGACTTCTTCCGCAGTTTCACTAGCCTCCTTGTGCGAATTCTTAGCGCTTTGTTTCTCAGCTCCATCCCAGAGCCTGCAGGGGTCCATCTGTTATCAGCATGTTTCTCTCTTTTTTAAGGCAGGCGAAAACGGCTGCTACCAGCCAGTAGTTTTACAAACTTCCGCGTGTGCATTTTGACGTTTTGTATATACACACCGTCCCAGTACCTGCAGGGGTCCATACGTTATCGACACTAAAACTGTTAAAACTTCTGAAATCGTGTTTTTATGTGTCTGGTTGGTATCTGAAAAATTGGTATAGCTTATTTTGATATCGAAATACGTAAATCTCAGTGCAGGGCAAGAGAACTGTCTGAAAATTAAATTTTAAACGGAAGTATGTGAAGCACACGCTACACGATGTGAAATCCAGGCTCGCCAGAAGATCAAACAATTCTCCTGCGAGAGAGCAATCCGTTTGCAATGAAATTAATATTAATCTTTACCATTAGTGTTGCAAACAATGACTGTACCTGAAGTATTAATGTGACAGAAAATGAAAGTAAAATTTACCGTATCTGACTTTCTGATAAAACTGCTTGGAAACTCACAAGATAACTTTACTGAGATCATCTACTGATTTGTAGCCTCTGAAATGATATCTCGAGAAATACGTTTCGACAATCACTGTACTTTACAGTAGACATGAATTAGGAATATTGACCTGAGTGCCTAAAATAAAATTTCATTTGCCGTACTTGCGACGTTCAATACAAGACGTTGTGTTAGCGATTTTCACAGAAATGCTGGTGCAGCACACAACTCGCGATGGCAATGCGGGCATACGGACAGATTCACGCAGGTAAAGAATGAAAAATGAGGAATTAAACTTAACGATTGATGCATGAGAGAAAAGACTCCAGATACAGGATGCGGCTCGTAAAACTGGCCCGTAAAGTCAACACATGAACTAACATAACTGACGTTCCTATTCTGTCAAGTTTGAATAAAACTCCTCCGGGATTCCCAAATACACGTCACCGTCCACTGTCGTCTCAAAGCATATGGGCCCCATAACGCGTATGGCGGAAATAGCACACCAAACACCAATTTTCTCGTCATGCAAGGGTACCTGGTGGATCGCGTGTGAATTTTCTGTAGACGAATACCGGTTGCTTTGGGAATTTATGTACCCAGACACGTGGAACCACGCCTCATCACCCCTGATGAGTCTTAGTGGTCCAAGACACCACTGGCAACATTTCTCAACTGCCATGAACGGAAATGCACTCTCTTCTTCAGTTAAAGTTCCTTCACGCCTTGCACAACACTTATTCGGTACGGTTTTAACTTCAATGATCTTAAAACACATCTGTACTTTCTCTCACTCACATGAATCTGAATCAATTTTTAGTATGACTTATGAGGACAAGGAGACAAGTTAAAAATATTTCTCAATAACTTCCTTATTTCCTGCACCTGCCTCTTCAATTCAGGTGTGCAGATAGATGGTGGTCTGGTCCTGAGAGCATTTTGAACCAATCCTGTACGCCGCCATTTCTCAATCAATTTCTCCGTGGTGCTTTTTGCTGGCACAGAACGTCCTGGAAATTTCTACTGAAACAAACTCTTTGTTTTGCAAAAGATTCAGTACCAATGAACGCTTCAGCAATGGCTACACGCTCGGGTAACGAATACGGCATTATCCCACACACACTAAACCGGCTTCACAAAACCAGGCTTCTTCCTCAACTGGTTTCGACAAGTTTCGCTGGCTGCGACTGCAGCTACCTTACGCAACACGAAGTTCCGCGTAGTGTCGGTACATCAGAGGGATTGGTTAGTTCATGCACGGCTGTTTGGACGGCGTTTGTCTTTTCCATTACTACTGACGCTCGCGCACGTCCTGGAACATTATCGTTGATTACGACGGGCCGGTTTTCCTTGCCGCACGCTGCATAACTATGCTTCATTTAGCCATAACAAGAATACATCCTTCCATAAAGTTCTCACAACTAGACAAGTTAAAAATATTTCTCAATAACTTCCTTATTTACAATTACTTTTCGTGACACTTCTTTCAAATATAAGACAAAACCATATGTTACATTATAAAATTTCTGCACCAAGTTTCAATCATTTGCAATGTTCTAACAATAAGTAACTACACAATTAGAAATATAAAAAAAACTAGATTACCTTACACGTTAGCTTACATAATTCTTCCATTAATACAATCCCACTTACCCAATATTTTTTTTAAAAAAAAGTCAAAATCCTTTTTAAATAATGCTGCTCCAGTGCACGGCAGGCCAGCTTCCATCCTTTTCAAACGGAACACAACGCCAGACTCAAGAATAGACTTACAAATAATATGGTTATATCGATACTATAGAGGTTGAGTACATTTATCAAATTCATAACTTCCTTTACATTGATAATCAAAACTTCTTGAGAATTGTACTGGCAAATAAGACAGCTACCTTTCAATTCGTGTCTCGTTTTTTAAGGCAACCTGGAACGGCTGCTGCCAGCCAGACGTTTCACACGCCTCCAGGTCGCTTTCTGTACATGCTCTATATTAGTACCTGCAGGGGTCCACAGTTACCTGTTTTGCATTGTTCATCAGGCTCTTCGCAAGATGTCCATACCCAAGCGAGGCGAGGGCATCCCCCAGCCCACCCCCTGCGTGGTTGCAGAATGGCTCCCATGTCCGCGTTTAGGGCACTCACTCCATGGGGTCCGACCTCCCCCCCCCTCTCCCCCCCTCCCCCCCGCTGTCTTCGGCCACTGGGGCTGTGCATTGGCGAAAGTGACCACTGGCGGAGGTGTCACACCTACCAATTTCGGATCGTAATCTGTTTAGCGACTTTCACACCAATCAGCTTTTACTGTGTCCAGGTAGCTGCTCGGCTGCTGTAATCCGTCTGTTGAGGTGACCTCTTCTTCCACAACCCCACCATCGCCTTCTCGAGAGTCACTATAAGCTTCCTAGGTTCCTGGACTTTGACCCTAGAGGAATAGGGGAATGCGCATGCAACAGGTAAGCGGTATTTCGCTTCACTTGAAGTCTCTCCTTATCTGGGGCCACATTTAACAGAGGGCAGCGCTTCATAATGATGTTTATCAGTCTGAGCAGGCTTGGGGCAACCTGTAATCAGCCTGCACGTTCCATTGAGTGCTGTCGGATATACGGTATTCCACACCAGGAAAACTCGATGCTATTGCTGATGCACGGATTCTTGGATGATCTGAGTCCAATTTTGGCCCTGTCAATTTGCAAATCATTTTGCTTCATTCAGAGATTTTCCTTTAGTTTTCCTTACTGCGGCTTAGAAGACGAGTTTCAAACCCTGCTTGATCATGTGTAAGTACAGTTTTAGATGGAATTCAATGCAGAATCTTGTATCCTAGCCGTTTATAAAGAGGAAGGAACGAGAAACTCTTCGAAGATCTGTTATCCACTTGAGAATGTCAAATGAAGCCATCGGATGTTCCCTGGGCAGCTGCAGGAACGCCGTCTGAGCCTTTCACACCAGAAACAACATTCCTTTTAAAGACATTTCATGACTGTATTAATAGTAAAATCTTTACCTGCAAAGTAACTGGTGAAGGCAGTAATACTTGCATCTTGAACAGTAACGAGGTTTGTTGGCAAGGTTACAATCATGTTCTATCCCTGGGAGCAGTCTACCAAGGATTGCCATCCAATAACAACAGGTTTGACACCCTCTTGTGCTCACCTTTGATAAAAATTTAATATTGGTTAGATGATCCTCTGTTTTAATAAGCCAGTCAGTCATGTCTTCATATTAAGTGGCTATTACTATAACACTATTTGTTTATGGTTCATCTGAATTTTTGTATTTTGTTGCTTTAAGATTTTCACGTATTGGTGCTATTTTATATGTATATGTAAAATGTGCTACACTGGAGGTCGAAATTCTTTGCATTGTAAGTAAGTAATATATGTAAAATACTATGTAAATTGTTTATTACGTTAAATAATTTTCTGACGACATTTTTTATTTAAAAAGATTTGTGTGTATAAACTGTTCATGTTGGTGTAAATTAGACAATTGTAAGAACTGGTCACGCTTAGGAACAATGTAAGAAATAGGTGTTATGTAAAAGCTAGTCTGCTTTTGTTTGAAACGAAAGTGACTCTGGGGAGTGTAAAAGGTGGCAAGGGCGAATTGGCGCGCTACCTCGAGCAAGCGCGGGAAGTAAGTCACACAGTCTGTAGGCAACAGTGATTGAAGCAATACGCTTGTGGAGCAGGAGATGCTTTGCCTGCAAATTTGCACAAAAATGCCTCGGATGAAGGCTGCAAACGTCCTACGACATAGCTGCGAGTTTTTGGGCTGCTGTATGTAAAACTGAACGAAGCCAAGAAGAGAAATTGGGCCCATACAGCAAGATACTTGTAGTCCATACTGTGAGAGTGTAGCCGCTATAATTGTTCACCACGCTCAAGCCTACAGCCACCAGATAAGACATTTTTTTTTATTGTACGCTTGCACAGCATGAACCATTAACTTAAACTGTGAATAATCATTCTTGAACTTTAAAGAAACTGGTTCACCCCGTTATCTCATCCTAATCATACACGTATATAGGGTTCCGTTTGATTAATCCGAGCATGCTGTTTTACAGGCTTATGAAGTGCCAAGTTAATATAAAGAGGCATCATTGAAATTGTTTTTGTGTAAATAATGAGAAAGTTTTCTTAACGTTTGCAAAGTATTATGGTGAAAGTTTGCTTACTTAGAATTCAATCAGAGTGAAGCGAAGTTACTAGAATCTGTTAAATGACTATAAAGACTTAGTTCAAAGAATAATAGCTTCTGAAAGTAAATTCCAGTGAGAAAGAGGTTTTCTTGAAGTGAAATGTTCAGTATAAAAAGTGTGTGCATTAGTATCTAAGTATTTTAATATGTAAGTTTGTTGATTGTGGAAAGTGCTTTTCTAAAGCTCCCCCCTGGCAAAATTTTTTAGCTTCCTTGAAGTTATCTACTGTGCTTTTTCTCTTTTAAAAACGTAATGTATAAGGGTGTAATCCAACATTGTTTACGTGTAGTAATATTTATTTGAAGAAGCAGCTTACACAGTAGCAAGAAAGTAGACAAAATTGATACTTCTGCTTTTCCAATACTTCACTGTTTCTTTGCCTGGATAGGCTTACTCTAAACCTCTAAATGAACTTGTAACTGACTTGTCTTACCTTTAATATAATACTATTCATACTATGTTTCTTTCTAAGTGCTGGGTAAGATCTTAGGAAAATAATTGAATAGTCTGATTTACTTATCCATTAGACACAACGCATGGTAAAATTCTGTAAAAAGAGTAACTCTATTGATTAGCTTTTCCTATTGACAGGACTATCCTCCCGGAGTGTACTTTATTTGGAAACTAAACTAAATTCAGTGGAAACTAAACTAAATTTAGTAAGAGGGTTATGTTTGGCAACATAGGGACAGGGCTTTCTGTTATTTAGGTAAAAGCATACTAAATTACAATAGTAGTGGTAGGGTTATAATTACCACTCCACAATTATTAATTACAGTTCGACTAATTTTAGTAATTTGTCGATTTCGTAGGTGTGTCTTGCATCCTTCTGGAGTATCGTCATAGAACACCCTACCTCTAAATTTCTAGTGCCGAGTGCTTGCCAGCGCAAGTTGTCTGAGTTTGAGCACCTGAATTCATTTGCTTGATGACTAGTGCAGGCAAACGGTTTTGCAACCATCACCCAGCCCAGCGAAAATCTATTTCTAGAGAATTCACGTTTGGCTCTAATGGCTCTGAGCACTATGGGACTTAACATCTGAGGTCATCAGTCCCCTAGAACTTACAACTACTTAAACCTAAATAACATAAGGACATGACACACATCCATGCCCGAGGCAGGATTCGAACCTGCGACCGTAGCGATCGTGCGGTTACAGGCTGAAGCGCCTAGAACCACTCGACCACACCGGCCGGCAATTCACATTTCGTCCAATGTTAAATCTTATATTATTTGAGAGCTAGCAATTAAATGATATTCAATTTTATCATAATTGGTTGATTTCTAATCTTCTAACACAGTGATTCCCAGACTTTCTTAGATCATTACCCCAGAGTACAATCAGATATTAGCTAGTACTCGCCCCCACCTCACCCACTCCCAGGTTCTCTCCCCACTATAAATAACATTGGTGTCTAACGCAATTTTATAATTAGGAAGAATTTTCATTCAAAACTTTTATTTTTGAGGTGATGAAAAATAAATGCTGCCTGGTATTTTTAGGTGCTTTACGAAACCACAACCTAAGGTGTCAATGAGACTATTGGTACTTCTTATTTCTAACATTCTTTATGTTTCGTTTCGTCTCAGTCGCGCTCTACGTCCACTCAGTTTCTTGTTTCTGTTTTCATTGGAACCATAGTCAAAAATCTACATTCCCAGTTATAAATCTACAATGTCATTATTCTTTCCCATGTGCCTTGTTCGGATAAAATGTATGTATGTGTGTGTGTGTGTGTGTGTGTGTGTGTGTCTGTGTGTGTGCTCGCGAGTGTATTCTAGAAAGTATGATGAAATAAATCCTGGTGCATTGTGATCGCAATCTGCAACTCTTTAGAAGAAAAAGCTAACTATCCATAATGAAGTTAGACACTTGTTACAAAGCATGTTTTCTTTGCTCCACCTTTTTAACTAGTGATACCTGCTCACTCATACCTGCAACTCCATTTAAGATCAGTCAAGTTAAAATGTGTGCCATATACTCATCACTCGTAAATCACTTGATTACTGGACTCCTTACTCATGAACTGACGGAAATAATTTGAAGTCTTCAGTCCGCCAATGCTTTGAGCCCGACTACTGCTAATTTTTAATATTAATATCAATAATAATAGTAATTATTATTATTATTATTATTAATACTGTGGACAGCACTATAGGAGCTGTTATGTAATTAATGTCCTGTCCTGCTGCCACTTAGTTTCAAAGTGAGAAATGAAGCAATTTCTGTTCATTTTAAGAATTGTGTAAAGCTTGGAGAATACGTTTTCATAAGATACCTAGCATTTCTTTCATGTGTATCTCACTTTTAGAAACATAAATGTATTTTACAAAGCACAAAGTACGTGTGTAGTGGGTGGACTATGTAAGGAAGATATTCTTTATATATTTGTTTCACAAACTGTAACCTGCATCACATCATGTCACACATAAACGATTAATTGAGGAAAATATTATTGTAACATATAATCAATATTAGAGTCTAACAAAATTGTTGTAACAGTAACGACTTTTTTAAAAATAATGTAGTTTCATGACCGAAATACAATCGAACCTTTTTGGTTCCTAAACTACAGAAAATTTCTTTTTACCTCTCGTGGAGTAATTACGCCTAGGTTGGGAACCACTGTTCTAACCTCAACATCAGAATTTCCTGATACATCAAATCAACGTGTCTCGTGTTTATTTCACGACCCTCTCTTGCTGTGGTTGAGGATCCCAAACACTTTATTGACCCTTATCTTCCAGTTTTCCGCAACAGAGTACGCGAGTTCAATCGGCTTCTTAAAACAAATGTCTCTTAGGACATTTTTTTGTTAATTCCTATTTCCCATTTCGGGTGAAGTTAGGAGAATTTATACGAACAGCAAGGACGCTTTTCGGGTTGAGTCCGATAACATCAGTGAATGGTATTCAGCCAAGGTTGCAGAACGATAAAAAAAAGAAAACCAGTAACTCTGAACTTGCATAATTCTAGTTGGGCACTACAACAAATTTAAAGCTTCACATTAACGTGAATATAAATAAAGGGTTTTATGAAGGAAGGTTACGAAAATTATCGAATGTGATTGGAAACAAGCATGCTGTGATAAATCTTGACCCAAAAAACAACAACTATTGCTTAAAATGGTCAGCTATAGCTAGCAAATGAAAATGTGAGCCACGTGTCTAAATAACTTCCATATTCAGAGCCATTAAAGTCCGTGAACATTTCATTTCTTAGCAATCTGTATCATGTCGAAATACTTGAAAAAAAAAAAAAACAGCGAAAATGTATGTGTTAAAGCGTATAATATTCAATATTCTGAGTACGAGTGGATGGATGTAGAATAAAATAATGAAAGCCAAGGAAAACAATTTAAAGTGATTCCATTGTACTGGATGCTTCAAAATATCATAAATACGGGGAACATGTGGACCTGTTAACATTGCCAGTTGAAAACACAGACATTTAACATTTCTGTTACATAAAATACCTTTTAGGCTAGCACAGAGTAGCACTACTCCTGCCAACATTCAACTGAAGTACGTGCGCGTTGTCCGTGCTATTTTCATTCTAAAGAGAAGTTGGCCGCTCGTTTAGTCGATTGTTCGCCGCTCAAACGCTTATTTCTAACATTATTTACGTTTCGTTTCTTCTCAGTCGCGCTCTACGTCCACTCAGTTTCTTGTTTCTGTTTTCATTGGAACCATAGTCAAAAATCTACATTCCCAATTATAAATCTACAATGTCATTATTCTTTCCCACGTGCCTTGTTCGGATAAAATGTGTGTGTGTGTGTGTGTGTGTGTGTGTGTGTGTGTGCATATCCAATTGCAGCTTCTCATCCACTTTCTGCCTTCCGTAGTGTGTAGGAATTACATTCGTGAAGTTTTCAACGAAATGTCAGGTTGCCTGAGTTAACGGCAACCACAACTAAGATAGTGTGTGCATTGCCGCCTACCTTGTGACGTTTTTCATCCATTCTACAGGGAAAGACAAAAATTATGAATGACAAGTCTTGATTTATCTCTCTTACTTAACACTCTGTAGAAAGAGAATGTATAACAATAGCAATGATCTCCCATTAGCAAAAGCATGCACAAATGAACGTTGGACGTTATTATCTAATCTATTTAAGGAGTTGTTGTAATAGCCGTAATTAATTTTGTGTGAAGAAATACGTACAGCAATTAAAAATTTCATACAGCTTACGCGACCATATTGCGCAAGCCAAAATGAAAGATGAATAAGACAAAGAAACATATATGGAAAAGCTTATTATTATTTCACAAACAGTGTTAATCCTCAATGAGATTTTCACTCTGCAGCGGAGTGTGTGCTGATACGAAACTTCCTGGCAGATGCAAACTGTGTGCCGGACCGAGGCTCAAACTCGGGATCTTCGCCCTTCGCGGGCAAGTACTCTACCATCTGAGCTACCCAAGCACAAATCACCCTCTCTCCTCACAACTTTACTTCTGCCAGTACCTCGTCTCATACCTTCCAAATTTCACAGAATCTCTCTTGCGAACCTTGCAGAACTAGCACTCCTGGAAGAAACGATATTGCAGCTCTGCAGTGGAGCGTGCGCTGATATAAAACTTCCTGGCAGATTAGAGCACTTTCCCGTTAAAGGCAAAGGTCCCGAGTTCGATTCTCGGTCCAGCACACAGTTTTAATCTGCCAGGAAGTTGCTGATAAGTGCACACTCCATTGCAGATGAAAATCTCATTCCGGAAACATCTCCCAGGCGGTGGCTAAGCCAGGTCTCCGAAGTATCCTTTCTTCCAGTTCCTGACTGCTAGTTCTGGAAGATTCGCAGGAGAGCTTCTGTGAAGTTTGGAAAGTAGGAGACGAGGTGCTGGCAGCAGTAAAGCTGTGAGGACGGGGCGTAAGTCGTGCTTGGGTAGCTCAGTTGGAAGCCGGCACGGTAGCTCAGCGTGTTCGGTCAGAGGGTTAGCAGCCCTCTGTAATAAGAAACTGAGTTAATCGATCAACAACGAACTTAAACGGATGTCTTACGACGTCCGCGCCGAGCAGATGCAACGAACGAAAGCGAACAAAATGAGATTTAATTGAAAAAAAAAAAAAAAAAGGTTGGTAGAGCACTTACCCGCGAAAGGCAAAGGTTCGAGTCTCGGTCCGGCACACAGTTTTAATCTGCAAGGAAGTTTAATCTTAATCCTCTTTAAAATTTGTTTTTATATCCTGTCATAATCCCACATCCAAATCATTTTTTGTGATATCTATTCCATATTTATTTGCCTTTCCTGGGACGCCCAGGTCATAACTTAGAAAAGCAAGAGAGGATTTTATACAATGTAGTGAAACAGTACATAAAATCTAACAAGTGTAGCGAGCTGTTACAGCTACCATTTGTCACAGATACAAATAACAAATGCTTTCCCTAGTTGGTTGTAACTGATGAAATTAATGTGCACAAACCACGTAGTATTGCTTTCTGTATAAACCGTAATTACAGTGAAAGATATTCGGAGTTTCAGCTCTCTGTACGGAATGATATAACATACTTTTCATCCGACTGTCAGACGCATAAGAAATTACGTTTTGCGGAACAAGGAGATGACTATTAGCCTCGGCGAGGAAGTAGCGTAACAAGTAAACGAAATCAGTCACCTCTGCGAGGAATGCTTCAAGAGAACTTATGTGAATCACAGAGGTCATTGTCATTTTACTGGGGGATTTCGAAGAGCAGACTTGTTAACTATCATTTAAATTATAGATCGCATTTTATAATGCCAGTAGTGTGTGACGAATCACAATTCTTATTTTATAATCATGGACCCATGCTATGAAGAGGAAGCAACCGAGCACAATAAAACGATTAAAATAAATACAGAACATGTTTCTGCGATTGAGTGCACACGTGGATAAGTATGAAACGTTTATTAAAACTACTGCAGTGCAATACAATTGAATCATAAAATTTCGGTTTACAGTTTACTTCAGCTTTCTGGCGACCTTTATGTGTTTCTTATATAAAATTTGATGAGCAAAAATTAATAAAAAAGCATTTCCCTGACAGTGAACAGTTTGATTAATAAGAAAGGCTTGTTTCCATATCACTATGTAACTGACAAATCCGTTTTGTTGGATGAATAGTTCAACCGTTGGAAAGCTCTCTGACTGATGAAACGACTATCAAAAGTATAAATATAAAAGAGTGTTCAAGTTCCGTTATTAATTTGAATGCAAGACATTATGAGATTACTCAGAGTTACCACTGGAATCCGATGTCTGAAAATTTCCCCGCACTGTTTTAAGACATACGAACCGGAGCCTCCTGTTACGTTAAATCACCTGGATTAGCGTGGGATGCTTTAGTGAAAACTTTTAATATAAAACTGTAGCTTATTACGGACATAGAACAAATACAATTTATTGAGCGTGGCGCGAGAGGTGCTATTTTTGTAAACACTTGCTTTGTGGCTGAGTATGATGAAAATAATGATACGTCTTATACCACATCCCCCAACGTTGATATTCCACAACTGGGCAATGATGTGGCCCGGAGAAAATGGTACCACTACCTAGCGTCAACAGAATAGGATGTCTATAGTTCAATTCATTTATCTTGGCGGCTCGCGCATGCCCGCCCAGACGCCCAGTGCTTTAAAATAAAGCCAAACGCGCCCAGTGTAAATAAAACTTTTATTAAAGTCGCGAAAGACGGAATATTTCTCAATATTACATACGACACGTATGTGGTACTCAAATTAAATGAGATATTGTTATACAGTAAATTTTATATGAAATTTAGGTATCTTGTCCACATTTCATTCTCAACATTGTGGCAACTAAAATCGACCATACGGAAAGCATACGCTATGGACTTTTACCTCTGCAAACCTTCAAAATTTCGTGCAATGGTTTACTACATTTAATGCTGCACAATAACTGGGTTGAACATCGAAACAAAATTAAGTCATTTATGGGGGGAAGGTATCAGTCAAGAAGATGTGTAAAAATCAAATTTTTGGGCCAAATAATTTTTGTGAAATCGAATAATAAGTGTGTCAAAGCAGTGGGAACACCATGTGTCTGCACATACGAGCAGTGCAGTGATGAGAAAATCGCGCACAGCGCGGAATGAGGGGAGCACGTATCTGCAGCAGCGAAAGGGTTAATGAAGAGACAAAGCACTAGAAATTTCAAAAAATTGCATTCAAACGAACAAAATTCGTGAAGTAAGACACTTCGATATTGTTTTTAAATAAAGAAAATATTACGCACCGCACAAGGTTTGATCTCTAAACCATACGCTTCATAACTCAACGCCTTACCCGTTACGCTAACGCAGCTCGTCCTATAACGTAACTCCTCGAGGAATTTAACAGGTCGCGCAAAATACTGACGAACACCGTTGGTATGACTATGAATTACTCACACTTCGTTGAAGTACAATAGGAAATAAACAATTACCGAAAAAGCGGTTCGTGAGATTGATACAAACACCTTTCCTTGCTATCGCCTGAATTAGGAGTCTTATTGCTTGTTTGGTTTAATTAATTAATAGAATATGAAGCTATTGGTATAAAGAATTCTTTTTCCAAACTTTCTATAAAAGAAAGTCTGCTATCAAGACATTGCTTTTGTTCTATTACTTTCTTTATGACTGAACATTTCTAAAACTGAAGACACTCGTCTGTACTCTGCTCTGCAGTCGAGCTCTGGCAACGTCGTACTCTGTTCATTGGCTGACTGTGTTTTGTGACGTCAGATGCGCAGAACGAACCTAAACTCGGCCGCCAACATAAATGACGCGCACTTTAGAGTAGCTGATTTCCACAATATAAGATAAAAAATTTGATTCACTACAGAATTAAATGAAATCTCTGAACAATAATCTTATTCTAAGCAAAATTCACTGGATAATATTATTCCGTCAAGCTCCCTGGATGGAACTGTGTATCGACGGTAATGGTAAGAAACTTACTCTCCTGGCGCCCCAAACAGCAGCCGACTTTTGGCCCAGACAAGCAGCATCCTGCGCAGCGTTCTGGCCTTGGCATCTTCCTCCCTTCCTCTAAGTACCAGAACATCCTTGGCCACCTGGTCTCTCAATCTTATTTTTGGTCTGCCTAAAGATCTTCGCCCTTCGGGTTTCTTCTCCAACATTCTTCGTCTTGACCCCTCCTCTCTTCTGTTTACGTACCCGGCCCATCTCAGCCTACTTGTCTTTGACTTCCGCAACAATATCTGGTTCACTATATACCTCCCAGAGCTCTCTATTTTTTCTTCTTCGCCATTTTTCTCTCTCATAAATTGCTCCAGATATCTTCTGCAGGATTTCGTTATCAAAAAGCTTTACCTTTCTCTCTCTATACTTATCTATTCTGTCCCGTATAGTAACAATATGGTTTTATATATCCTTATTTTGGTGTCCCTTGATAAAATTTTGAATGATGGTAGTTTGTTTCAATGTGATGCTCTAGATGCCGTTTTTATCCTCGCCTCTGTTTCTTGTTTCTCCTCATTTCTCTTATTTACACCGATCCAGGGACATTTAAACTCTTCTGCTTCTTCAAACATATGGTAATCAATCTGAATGGTTTCTCGCCTTTTGTTTTTCTCTATCCATTTTCACTATCCATTTTGAGTCTTCCAGTGTAACTTTTTCAAGATTTATAACCTTTTTTCGTTTTCCAAGCTTCTGCAACTTCATCCACAACTTTTCTCTCTTTAAGCTATTGTAGACTTTCTTAAAATCAACAAACAATGTTGTCATTATCAAAATATCCACGGGTATGCTGCCGGTCTATAGTGCCCGTTGGACACTACAGACCGGCAGCATACCCGTGGATATTTTGATTATCAAATACGCCGGGAGAAACTCAAGAATCACAATGTTGTCATTATTTTGTTGTATTCCCAATATTTTGATGTGGCTTCTTTTAGTACAAATATCTTATCTATGGTGGATCGATTCTTCATAAATTTCGCTTGCTTCCTCCGCTATTATCTCCTTTAAATATTGTTGCAGTCTTAGGACTGGAGTCTAAGAAACGTATCGCTGCAAAAAAGTGTTTCTTGACAAAACATCTACATCTACATGGATACTCTGCAAATCACATTTAAGTGCCTGGCAGAGGGTTCAACGAACCACTTTCACAATTCTCTATTGTTCCAATCTCGCATAGCGCGCGAAAAGAATGAACACCTATATCTTTCCGTACGAGCTCTGATTTCCCTTATTTTATCGTGGTGACTTTCCTCCCTATGTAGGCCGGTGTCAACAAAATATTTTCGCATTCGGAGGAGAAAGCTGGTGATTGGTATTTCGTGAGAAGATCCCGTCGCAAACGAAAAACGCCTTCCTTTTAATGATTTCCAGCCCAAATAATGTATCATTTCTGTGACACTCTCTCCCATATTTCGCGATAATACAAAACGTGCTGCATTTCTTTGAACTTTTTCGATGCACTCCGTCAGTCCTAACTGGTAAGGATCTCACACCGCGCAGCAATATTCTAAAAGAGGACGGGAAAGCGTAGTGTAGGCAGTCTCCTTAGTAGGTTTGTTACATTTTCTAAGTGTCCTGCCAATAAAACGCAGTCTTTGGTTAGCCTTCCCCACAACATTTTCTATGTGTTCCTTCCGATTTAACTTGTTCGTAATTGTAATACCTAGGTATTTTGTTGAATTTACGGCTTTTGGGTTAGACTGATTTATCGTGTAACCGAACTTTAACGAGTTACTTTTAGCACTCATGTGGATGACCTCACACTTTTCGTTATTTAGGGTCAACTATGCAGAATATGCGAAAAATGACTGATGTGAAAGTAGTAACAAATTGAGACGGTAGACACGGAGCTGCTGTTCTCACCGCATGACCAAATTTCAAGTACAGTGTTGTATTTAAGGAAAATTTGGCTGCTATCGAATTAAGTAGACTTAACACAGCTTTTGCCAAATCCGTAGCTGTCGGAAAGGCTACTTCAGGAATTTTTAAGCCACTTCTAGTAGCTTTCCATTATGGATAGATTTTCAAGGAATCTGAGACAAAAAATGTTAAATATATTACATAGACACGAACAATTCAGTGAATCATGTTACTGCCTCAAGTATTTGTGTTGATATTAAAAGTGATGTACATAGGCGGTTTGTCACTTCGGATTTTCCTGATAACAACAACTATAGCACTCCATTTCCCAAGAAAAATAAAGTGGGCTTAATGAAAGTTAAATTACAGGGGAACGTTTTTGAGAAATTCAAAGGACTGAGAGCAAAAAATGTACATCGAAACAGATACACAACGCGTAATGTGTAGAGTGTAAGGTGTGAAACACTAATTAATTAGTGAATAAAGTATTTACGGTTGCCGAGAAAGTGTATTGAATGGCGCTGATAAATTGACAGTTCGGTACATAATTCGGTCTAATCTCTATATAATTTTCACTATAAAGCTATATAAATTGGCATTGTCACCAAAAGACGATAAAGGCTTCATACTTGATGATAATGTGAGGACTATAACACGTGATCATTTTCGGGAAGACATAGCAAGTCAGCAGCTTGTGCATAACAGAAGCTCATTCAAAACTGTTTTAACAGTAACTTACTGCTTGTACATGAAAATGTAACTGTAACGCACTGGTTATATATGTAGGAAAGGTGGTAATGTAACTGTAATGTACGTGAAATACATATAGTATGATGACAGAATTCTGACATACTGGGTGTAAAGTAGAAGAGATGCAGCTGACGTCTTAGAACGAAGGTACGAAAAATTTTGATAATATTATGTGCTGCATATCTCAATGCTTGCCTTGCGATGTGTGACGGGAGAACGAGTCTGTGTTTCAACATACATGTCAGACGGAATATTATATTGGCTTTATGTATGCATACAATTGCCTAAATTTTATTCGTGAGATGACTTTCTGTGGAGTATAGTGCATGTGTAAGGACTTGGTTGCGTGCAGAGTGAATTACCAGCCTGCCTGGTGGTTAGTTCATTCATAGGAGTCATCACCAGCGGCACAGAGGAAGAGGATCAGGAAGGACATGATGACGTCATGCATTTGCCCATGCCCTGCAACCTATGTAGGCTACTCAAAGGTCAAAGGTCAAATTTAATCCAAACTCATCATACAAACCCTCTCATGACCTACTTACATTCTGCCCTGAGCAGCACCTAGAACATATTTTTTTATATTGTTGTAACTATATACTGTACATTGGAATGTAACGTCCAAACACACTTAAAACAGGTGTAGTGCATCATGGTATTATATGGTCTATGGGCATTCTATGATACCATTATTACTTTGGTTAAGTGGAGGTGCATTATGGAGTATCATTACAGCTTTATTGAGGAAATCTGCTAGTTATAGTAACAAGTTACAACAGATGTATCCAAAGAGAGAAATGTTATAACACTAATCTACGTCCATGCAGATGCCGTTGTGTTTGATGGAATGGTTTTGTTATACGAAAGAACTTTTTAGTTCGTATTTCGTCAGAAGGAAGAGTGTGAAAGTACGTGTGTGATGGTGAAAGAGTGCATGTGTACGAGGTTTTAATGTTCAGATGGCTATCGTAAACAAATACGACAATGATGTATATGTATACATTCCTGTAACGTGATCTGGAACTGGAATACTTTGTTCAGGCTTGGTAAGCTTGGAATGTTCTCTGGCTGCATTTGAATGTGCACGATGAGCGTGTTTATTAAACTAGTGGTGTGTGTAATGTGAATGTGTAGCTACTACTGATGCGTGGTATTTAATGTGTCGCAGGAATTACGCTACAGCGATGAGACTTAATCCTGCATAGTAGACGGGCCAATCAGACATTTTTAACTGTGTTTTGATACAGTCGAAAGAAAAATAAAATTGGAAGGTCCACAATTATTATCTCCATCGAGGGTTACGTCATATCGTAGGTTTTCTATTACTTGTGGAGGGTAATTCGTATATAGAAACATCGTAAGCGATTAGCTTATTATATCATGAGGGATAGCATCGGTCTTTATTCGAAAACGAAAATTGTGTGAGATAGCTCAGAATAACTCTGGAACAGTTCGTCTTTTTGACATGGTACGCAATGCCAGAGACCCTCGTGAAAGGAATGAAACTGTTACTGGGAAAGTGTCAAAAGTTGGTGCATAGCACCTGCGAAGTACAATTACGAATTTATATTTAAATGAGTAACTCCGACGGAAGCAGCGGCACGTCCGCCATGTCGGGCCGACCGTGATTTCAGAGACGGGCGTTAATTATTCTCGGCAGCGCGCTCTCCCCTCCCCCCTAGCCTCTCGATATTTGTAACAATCCGGCAGCAGTTCCCATCGCCGGGCGGGCGAGCGCGCAGATGATATCAATACTTAATATGCAATTCACAGCTCCTTAAAAATTCATCGGTCCCCGCGGTGCCGTAACTCGCGACTCGCCCGCCAGGGGGCTGCGCTCGGCAATAACAGCGCCGCCAGCGCCTCTCGCGGGGCAGCCGCGAACTGCGCCTTGCTGGCAGCTGCGACCCCTAGCCCTCGCTAACTTGGTTTTACTGTCGCGTGCTCAGACTCATTTCCAGGGAGGGAGAGAGTGGGAGCAGGATGCTAGCGCTCGGGTGAGAAACGACCTGGCCAATTACTACGAAATGTTGCTCTGTCACAGGCACGCAGAAATCAGAACCTTCTGTCACTCTTATTTTTATAGAATAGTACAAAACATGCTTCTAATGAAACACTTCTTACAGAGACGTTAGAAAGGAGTGAGGTATATAGACATCTATTTTTCGAACAAATTTCCGGAGTATATTAAATGCCTCATAAGAAATGTAGTGGAGTGTAAGAGCTTATTAAAGAACTTGCTCTGAGCCACGTATAGTTTTTTACGCAAGTATGCGTTTGCTAGACAGTGGGACGATGAGACCTAAATTAAAACTCGTGCCACATCAATCGACTAATACGCTGGCCATTTTAGTGGGGTTTAAGGCAGTTCTTGATGCAAATATGGCTTGGTTAAAATAGGTATACAGGAAGAATAAGATTTTTCATTTAACGAAAGAAGGCGTATAATACTTAACTCCCTTCGAACAATCGACTGTTGTGAAGACTGCATAGATATCTGACCGGAGCATAAGGAAATTATTCATTTTATGATGTGCTCGACTGAAAGTTAAATCTTGGACGTCTTGTCGTCCAAAAGACTTGTCAAAGTGGGATGTATGAGATATTATTGTTCACTGCAAACTAAAAATTTGTTATTAACGTAAGAGAGGAATTCAAAGATATGACCTGCATTCTGAATGCTCGAGGACAGAAATTACGTGCATAGCTATCTGCCAGATGCAGGCCTCTATTTAAATCAGCATTTATCAAATCGTAGGATTCAAAATATTTTCACAGGGCGTTATCTAGGAGAAAGCACCGAAAAAGAAAGAACTACAGAGTTAAAATAGTTACAGTTAATACAACTACGAGAAAAAAACTATTGGTTGGACAGAACACTGAGTCACTCCTGAGCAGAACTGAAGATTTCAGCACGGAATTTAATACAACAAAACGTGGTCTTATTGTCTTCAGTGAACTGTGAATTTCAGCAAGTTGTCGACATCAACAAGTTGCAGGTTTGTAAAAATTGTGGACTTCAATTAATTGTACCTTTCAGTCTGTTGCAGATCTCATTTACTTGCAGACTTCAAAGAATCGTATAGTTAAATAAATTTAGAACTAACATATATTTGACTTCAATTAGCCAAGCAGTCTAAGGTCCTGCAGTCATGGACTGTGCGACTGGTCTCGGCGGAGGTTCGAGTCCTCCCCCGGGCATGGATGTGTGTGTTAGTCCTTAAGATAATTTAGGTTAAGTAGTGCGTAAGCTCAGGGACTGATGATCTTAGCAGTTAAGTCCCATAAGATTTCACACACATTTGAACATTTTTTTATTTTGTTTTTTGACCTTCTATAAATTTGGGCTCAACTGTGTTGCAGACTTCTAAATATTGCAGAC
This sequence comes from Schistocerca serialis cubense, assembly GCF_023864345.2. Classification (NCBI taxonomy): domain Eukaryota; kingdom Metazoa; phylum Arthropoda; class Insecta; order Orthoptera; family Acrididae; genus Schistocerca; species Schistocerca serialis. Next base: position 1,235,507,637 of record NC_064638.1, read on the forward strand.
AAAAGAATCATAGACTGGAAAACCACATATGCTTCAAAAATCTGTTGTCTTCAAAACCTTGTGGGCTTCAAAAAATGTTACAGTTCAACACATCGAAGACTTCAACAAACTGGAGAATTTTGTTGGGGATGTACTTCGTAATTGATTAAATGGAAGCAATTACTTAAACTGGTATTTTTTATGTCACTTACATTTATGATTGCATATGACTTCCACATCACTCAAGACAAAAGTGAAATTAGATGACTGATTCGTATCTTTGTGAGATGTAAATTAAAAAATTATCAGAAGAGAGTGCTGTATCAACCTAAATAATCTTCAGTGGATTGTTACAGAAATAAAGAATATAAAGATAAGGTTTATTTAAGAAAGAGTTGAAAAAATGTCCTGGTGTATAATAGTTGGCTCTGAGCTCAAATGGCTCAAATGGCTCTGAGCACTATGGGACTTAACTTCTAAGGTCATCAGTCCTCTAGAACTTAGAACTACTTAAACCTAACTAACCTAAGGACATCACACACATCCATGCCCGAGGCAGGATTCGAACCTGCGACCGTAGCAGTCGCACGGTTCTGGACTGCGCGTCTAGAACCGCGAGACCACCGCGGCCGGCGTATAATAGTTACTACAGCACTGATGAATATATTAATTAGTGCTCTGATGCAAATTAGTGTTGAAGAATATGTGTGATGCACTTAGTATATATTCAATATAAAAAACATTTGTGGTGTTGTTTCTGTGGTTTGATAGTTTATGTACAGTCTGGTGCCTAGAAAGCAGTAAAGCAGAGAGAATACGAGTTTTAAAATTGTGTAATAAGAGTGGTGTAAGTGTACTGACACACACACACACACACACACACACACACACACACACACACACACACACACACACACACACACACACCATCTGATGAACGATTTGTTATTATTATTATTATTATTATTAGTAGTAGTAGTAGAATTAGTATTAATAAAAAGTGGCTATCAAACTATAATTCGCGTTACAGTATAGACTCTCTGCAAACAGGTGATATGCAGGGTGATAGGTAAATAGCAGCGCAAACTTTGGAAGACAGGTGACCATGATTCCTCAGCGCAGTGCGCCTATACATGGACACCTCAGAAGACAGGAAAGAAGGCATCTCAGCAGACACTGTGCGCCAGGCAAGCCTGCTGAAGCCCCAATGGAGTTGCAAGAGGAATCTATCACTTTGTTTTGGAAGACAGACTATACTGCAAATTTGCCCCAACGCGGAATGAAAGGCGGTTAACGTTATGGGAGAACATGGAGTATACATATTTTGGGAATGCTGTGTCTCCACCAGATTCGGTGCACTGCGCTAGATATCAGAGAGTCCCACGCAAAGCCAGTTTCATTGTGATACCACAAAGGCAGTGGCGGCTGTTGGAATTTGAAGTTGGGTGTTGCACCGAAATTTCAACGTTCCAATTTTATACGAAACCGTTACAAGGGAGAAAATCCTTTATTTCGGCGGCCCTTCCTGACATTCGTTATGATGTAAATACCCCTAGAATTCATGCTGTATGAAGGTTACAAAATTCAGTTTCTTGAAACGAGTAGTATGTTTTTTAAGTTTGTTAGTACCTCCAAGTACAAGCTGCAGGAGCAAGGTATTAATGGTTATTTCCCCTGGGCAGTAGGTCAGATGTTGAATTATGGATGTGTGAACGCAAAACGGTTATCCTATACAATACTGACAAGACATCTAGTGGTACAGTTGTGACTGTGCAGAAAACATCAGGTAATAAATTACGTGTTGTGGGAAGACTGTTTGACTCAGAGAAAAAAACAACCGACACGTTGATGTGTGTACATATTAAGGTACCACAAACAAAAATATCTGGACTTATGTCCGTTATACCCTCTATGCCTACGACAGAAACCTATCTGTGGCAAAGAGCATGCTACTATTTATTGGCTTTCTATAAAAACTCTTATCGTTGCTTAATGGACTACATTCCAAATAGAAGAGAAATACATTCGTCTTTTAAAAGCCTGGAAATAAGAGATAAATTAAACATTATAAGTACACTCATTCGTACCTCACTTATATTGAAAATTTGACCTGCTTTTTATTGATGCAAACTCGTCAGTCATCCGCCGATTGAAGTCTGCGATCTCCAGCACGTGATCTTTTTAAATCGGAAGCACCACCAAGGCCGACAATCTTTTCTGGCTCATAGAGCTGCGTAAGGATGATTTTATTCCTTCAAAGTTGAAAAGAACCTTATGGCTTCGACTGGCATCATGGAAATTACGGGATTTAGCTTGAACAGTATAGAGGACTTTAGTGAACGCTTCCGCTAGGTTGTTGGTTGTTATAAACGTCGCTAGATTGACAGCAGCAGACAGTGATTTAAATTCTTGTGTTAGGTAGGTAGAAGACAGCCCATGACGTAGTTTCAGCTTATCCAAAAGCTTATATAATAAACACATTTCTATTAAGATATCTTCAGGAAACTTAGGACAGTACAAGGGTGACTTTTCTGGAAAAAAGAATAATGAAGCTACGAGATGACCTGAGAAACAAAAACACTCTTTAGCCGCAGGAGCTATTACACTGCAAACCTCCTTTGCTTTTCTTTTCCACTAATTCTTGTCCAACTTCCCTTTCTTTTATGAGCAATCAGTAGCTTCATTACCACTGGTGGTGTCAATTTCTTCTCAGATATTGATAATATGTTATTCAAATACTGAAATGGCCTTATGGGCAGCGATCGCATTAGTATCTACATGCTGTAACGAACGACGAGAAGCCGGCCGGAGTGGCCGAGCGGTTCTAGGCGCTACAGTCTGCAGCTGGGTGACCGCTACCTTCGCAGGTTCGAATCCTGCCTCGGGCATGGATGTGTGTGATGTTATTAGGTTAGTTACGCTTTAGTAGTTCTAAGTTCTATGGGACTGATGACCTCAGCAGTTAAGTCCCATAACGCTCAGAGCCATTTGAACCATTTGAACGACGAGACTATTGAAATAATTTTCCCGGAGAATTCCAACCAATAATTAGCGCTACAACTGGAAAGAACTTTTTTTTATGACCGAGAGCCTGACAAATTCTAGTTTCACTCATTTTAGAGTCACCTTCCAAAATGAGATTCATACACTCAATAATATCTTCCTTGCATTCTTGAACTGTGTTCATGGGAGAACGATGCACATACTCCCTGCAGACACGAAAAAAAAAATATTTTCACATTATGGTTCACTATGCCATCTTACTTGATGGGCGTAGCAATGCACGTATTCTGCGTCAGTGCAGAATTATTTCACAATACCTTGTACACCACCAGAGGAACTAGTCATAACGGATGGTCCATCACAACTCTGTGCAATTGATCTTTGGGGAGTCTCATTTGCTTTTTGCTTGTCTGACTCTAGTAAATTCGCAGCTTGTCTGTGCGTCATGTTTGGGAGGAGACAGGAAACTCCAGAACCTTTCTATCAGTTTACATATTAATACGAAACGATTTTTTAACTGCATGTTATCAGGCTGCTAATTCTATCCAATCTCTACCCCTTTCTCTTCTGTCCACTGCTTCTAGCGCTCATCACAAAAAACCTACCTTACCGCAATTTGTAGCTTCCGCTCCATTAATCAGGTACGAATATAAAATGTGTGTCTGTGTCCTTTTTTATTTGTGCTTTTGTAATTTTTAATTTCAGAATGTAGTACAACATGCTTACTGAAATATATGTAATGTAAAATACATGGCCGGCCGCTGTGGCCGAGCGGTTCTAGGCGCTTCAGTCCGGAACCGCGCTGCTGCTACGGTCGCAGGCTCCAATCCTGCCTCGGGTATGGATGTGTATGATATCCTTAGGTTAGTTAGGTTTCAGTAGTTCTAAGTCTAGGGGACTGATGACCTCAGATGTTAAGTCCCATAGTGCTTAGAGCCATTTGAACCATTTTTGTAAAATACATAGAATGCCTGGTTAGATGTAAGAGAGAGCCTGATGGCCCTATCTTGCCAGGTCAAATATATGAATAAATAAAATAAATAAACAAAAATAAAGAATCTATAAGTAAAAGCTTCGTGATCGACTGCAGGCTAAAATTTAGTCAAACAGCCACAAAGAAAACTCCAACACAGCCCCCGAAAATACACTATTTAGAACGTTGCACACTGATAACAAACAGTTAACAACACAACTGAAGTAGATCTGCTCATGATACTTTAGCATTATAGTCGACTTAACGGCGTCTCTATTGACACAAAGGGGATCAAACAAAGTTACGTATATGTGTCTGAGTCTTCTGACTGGTTCGATGCAGCCCGCCAAGAATTCCTCTCCTGTGCCAACCTTTTCACCTCAGAGTAGCCCTTGCAACCTACGTCTTCCATTATTTGCTGGATGTATTCCAATTTCTGTCTTCCTCTACACTTTTTACCCTCTACAGCTCCCTCTTGTTCCACAGAAGTTAATCCCACATGTCTTAATAGCTGTCCTATCATACTGTCCCTTATGCTTGTCCGTGTTTTCCATATATTCCATTCCTCAACGATTTTGTGGAGATCCTCCTCATTCCTTATCTTATCAGTCACCTAATTTTCAACATTTTCAAATGCTTCGATTCTCTTGAGTTCCGGTTATCTCACAATCTATCTTTCACTGACATAGAATGCTGTGCTCCAGGCACACATTCTCAGAATTTCTTCCTCAAATTAAGGCCTATATTGGATACTAACAGACGTCTCTAGGCCAGGAATCCCCTTGTTGCCAATTCTAATCTGCCTCTTATACCCTCCTTTCTCCGTCCGCCATGGGTTATTTTGGTGCCTTGGTTGCAGAATTCCTTAACTTCGTGACGCTAAATTCTGAAGTTACGTTTCTCGTTGTTCTGATTTCTGTTGCTTCTCATGACTTTCGACTTTCTTCGATTTACTCTCAGTTCATATTCTGTCCTCATTAGACTGTTCACTCCATTCAACACATCTTGAAATTCTTCTTCACTTTCACCCACAATAGCAATGTTGAAACTTCCTGGCAGATTAAAACTGTGTGTCAGACCAAGACTCGAACTCGGGACCTTTGGCTTTCGCGGGCAAGTGCTCTACCAACTGAGCTACCCAAGCACGACTCACGCCCTCTCCTCACAGCTTTACTTCTGCCAGTACCTCGTCTTCTAATAGCAATGTTGTCAATGAATCTTATCATTAGTATCCTTTCATTCTGAATTTTAATCCCATTCTTGAACCATTCTTTATATCCGTAGTTGCTTCTTCGATGTGCAGATTGAATAGTAGTACTAAATTGTGATCTGAAGTTATGACTGCTCCTGGGTATTCCTTACCCTCCAATATCTGAAATCGTAATGATTGTCTGACTATGATGTAATTAACTGAAATCTTCCCGTGTTTCTCGGCCTTTTCCAAGTTTATCTCCCGATTGCTGTCTTACACCCTTTTTAATCCGAGCACTTCGTTCTTGGTCTTTCCTTTGATTATTGTGCATATTATACATTACCCATCTTTCCCTATAGCTTACCCCTATTTTTCTCAGAATTTCAAACATCTTGCGGCGTCTGACGCTGTCGAACGCTTTTTCCAGTTCGACAAATCCAATGAACGTTTCTTGAGTTTTCTTCAGTCTTGCTTCCATTATCAACCGCAACGCATTGCTTCTCTCTCTGGTGCCTTCACTTCTCCTAAAGCCAAACTGAGCATAATCCAACAGATCCTCAACTTTTATTCGATGCTCATGTATATTAGTCTTATCAGCAACCTGAATGCATGAACTTTTAAGCTGATTGCATGGTAATTCTCGCACTTGTGGGCTCTTACTATCTACAGAACAGTGTGGATGAGGTTTTTCGAAAGTCTGATGCCATATCGCAACTCTCATGCGCAGTACACACCATCGTGAATAGTCGTTTTGCTGCCACTTTTCCAAATGATTTCAGAAATTCCGATGGAATGTTCTCAATCTCTTCTGCCTTATTTGATCTCAAGTCGTCCACAGCTCTTTTTAATTTTGATTTTAATACTGGATCCCCCACCACTTCTTTGATGAATCGTGATTCTTCATCCATGACAACGTCAGACAAGTCCTCCCCCTCACAGAAACCTTCAACTTAATTTTTCACCTATCTGCTCTCGTCTCTGTATTTAATAGCGGAGTTGCCTTTGCACTCTTAATGTTACCGCCCTTGCTTCTAGTGTCACCGAAGTTTGTTTTAATTTTTCTGTATGCCGAATCAGTCCTTCCGAGAATCATTTCTTTCTCGATTTCTTCACATTTTTTATGCAGCTATTTCGCCTTAGCTTCCCTGCACTTCCAATTGATTTCATTTTTAAGTGATCTGTATCTCTGTATTTCTGAATTTTCCTGCACATTTTTGTACTTTCTTCTTCCGTCGATGAACTGAAGTATTTCTTCTGTTATCTATGGTTTCTCCGCAGTTACCTTCTTTGTTCCTACGTTTTTCTTTCCAACATCCGTGCGTTTTAGAGATGTCCGTTCCTCTTTAGTGGAGCTGCCTATTGAGATCTTCATTATAGCAACATCTATAGCTTCAGAGAACTTCAAACGTATGGCTGCCGCTGTGGCCCAGCGGTTCTAGGCGCTTCAGTCCGGAACCGCGCTGCTGCTGCTGCGGTCGCAGGTTCGAATCTTGCCTCTCGCATGGATATGTGTGATGTCCTTAGGTTAGTTAGGCTTAAGTAGTTCTAAGTCTAGGGGACTGATGAACTCAGCTGTAAGTCCCATAGTACTCAGAACCATTTGAACCATTTTTTTGAACTTCAAACGCATCCCACCTCTTTGTGCATTTATTATTCCTGACTAGTCTCTAAAACTTTGGCCTGCTCCTGGGTACGCCTTACGCTCCAAAATCTGGTTTCGGAATGTATGCTTTAGCATGACGTAATCTAACTGGAGTCTTGCCGTGTCTTCGGCCTTTTCTAAGTATTCCTCCTCCTTTTGTGATTCTTGAACGGAGTATTCGCTACTATTAACTGACATTTGTGGCAGAACTGTTAGTCTTTCTCCTCTCTCGTTCCTACTATCAAGCTCATGTTCTCCTATAGCACGTTCTTGTACTCCCTCCCCTTCAACCGCATTGCACACCCCCCATGATATGAAATTTTCATCTCCCTTTACGTACACAATTACCCTTTCAATATCCTCATATACAGGATGTCCCAGCTATCTTGTCCACACAAAATATCGCTGGAACAATAACAGCTATTGGAAAACGACTTTCACTGGTATCAATGTAGGCCTGGGGCCCATGAATGTACATATTTGGGAACATTCTAAAACGAATGCGTATGTGTTTTTTAACACAAACTTTTGTTTTTTTAAATGGACCTCCTATATTTTTTCTTCAGCAATCCATAGCATGACAAAGCACATACACAATGGCGTTGATTGCATCGCAATATTCCCATTACATCCCGAGATATTAAGACGCGAAGTTGACGCTTGAAACACCCGACATGCGCTGCTAGCGTACGTCCTGAGGCTCAGGCGTGAACCCCATGCTGCCCGTAATCGCGATGTGATTGACACACGTAATCACACTTCCATACATATCAAGAGGTCCGAAACGAATAATACGGTCTGCTGCCATCCTGCATTAACGTCGTACATCCCAGCAGGTATTTATCCCATAGGCTGGTGATGCGGTTCTGTAATATATCTGTGTACCGCAACGTTAGTCACAAAGTTAACTTCGCTTATCGTTAATCCGTTACTAAAAAGATAATGCCGTTCAACGTTAAAACTTTACTTTACTGTAGATCTAGCGCAAGTGACAGATAATCATTCACTCGTAATAGTAAAATTCATGTTGATGGTTTTAATGAAACGAGCAAGTGGACTAAAAGTTTTACCGTTGTTTAGGTAAAAATGTTTTGATTTGGGAAGTTCAGGTTGGAAATAGAAGATGAATGTAAATATGTTTAACCAATTAGTTTTATTATCACATAATTATCAATGTTATGTTTATCTAATGCGTTAAATGACAAATTGTTGCAAACAAATATTTCTTAACATCACTGGGTAAAATGGCCCTTTGTAGAAACTTCCACAGTGATACCAGAACTACATACTAAACATAGCGTTCACATCTCATGCTCAAAGTGATGCCCATTGGCTTGCATACATAGGGTCACTCTGCGGATGAAGGATGCCGTACTTCGTGCTACTGTTTCCTCTTCGATGGCTGTACAAGCATCAATAATGCGTTGCTTCATGTCCTCTGGTGTTGTTAATTCATGTTGGTAAACAGCATCCTTCACTGCTCCGCAAAGAAAATAATCCAGCGGTGTAAGGTCCGGAGATCGGGCAGGCCACCTAACTGGGCCACCTCGTCCAATCCACCTACCAGGGAACTTACGGTTCAGAAGTCGTCGTGCTCGTAAGGCGTTATGTGCGGGGCATCCGTCATGCTGATACCACATGACCATTCTCCGGTTCAGAGGTACGGTGTCCAAGAGAACAGGAAGATTGTGTCGTATAAATGTGGAGTATTGTCTGCCATTTTGGATGCCATTTATAAAGAAAGGTCCGATAATGGTATCTCCAATAATCCCACACCAAACATTAACTTTCCACGGACGTTGATGCTCTACCTGACGGAGCCATTTTGGATTCTCTGCGGACCAATAATGCATATTTCTCATATTGGCAATTTCTTTGTTGGAGAAAGATGCCTCGTCGGTAAAGAGAACATCTGCAAAAAAATTTGGATTAGTCAGAAGTTTTTGCTGAGTCCACCGACAAAATGTTACCCTACTGCGGAAGTCATTTCCATGAAGATCCTGGTGTAAATGAACACGGTAAGGATGAAATTAATGACGTTTAAGAATACGCTGTGCACTTGATTTCGACACACCAACTTCACATTCAATTTGACGTGTGCTGATTTGAGGATTCACAGCTATGGTAGCGAGCACAGCAACTTCAGCACGTTCATCTGTGCGTGTTCTAGGACGATGTCGAGGTCTTGGATTTAAGCTTCCCGTTTCACGTAGACGAGATGTGAGACGACCAAACATCCGGTGCGAAGGCGATGGCTTGTCAGGGAATCGTCGTCTGTACAGTCGTTCTGCCTGAACAGCATTTCGTCCACCTACAACGGGGTACAGTACAGGTATGTAGATTACGGTGGAAAACAGACATATTAACTTAATAATCATAATGTTCGCTAACAGTACTATCAACAAACAAGCAATCTCATAACGCATTTCCCGTCAACGTACATTCTCCATAGATCAGCAGCATCTCTACGATATCTTCATGTGTGTACATTACACTGTACAGTATAAGTTCCACAACACAACGTTTATTCACAATGTGTACTACCTCCGTGCCGTCACTAGATTACTCTGATGCACGACTACACTGGCAAGCGGTGTACTGCACGCCAAAGTAACAACAAATGGGATGCTCGGAGGGTGGTGGATTACAGGAGTTTGCATGGGTCGCAAATCATAAACAAGGCGAAGTGGTAACTTTGGCAGTAGTGGGAACTACGTTGGACACTTGACTAGGTACAGCCAGGCCCTGCGCGACAGGTACAATGGGTCATATAACGCATTAGATAAACCTTATTTTGGGTGTGCAGGATAAATAAGACAACCTGACGGGTGTACACCGATCGGTACTGGTTCATCTTGTGTAGGTAGATACGTAAAACGTGCAAGAGGGAAACCATTATGTGCTTATGAGAGTTGATGGCAGCAGACCGTATTATTCGTTTCGGACCTCTTGATAAGTATGGAGGTGTGATTACACATGTCAATCACATCGCGATTACGGGCAGCATGGGGTTCACGCCTGAGCCTCAGGACGTGCGCTAGCAGCGCATGTCGGGTGTTTCAAGCGTCAACTTCGCGTCTTAATATCTCGGGATGTAATGGGAATATTGCGATGCAATCAACGCCACTGTGTATGTGCTTTGTCATGCTATGGATTGCTGAAGAAAAAATATAGGAGGTACATTTAAAAAAACATAAGTTTGTGTTAAAAAACACATATGCTTTCGTTTTAGAATGTTTCCAAATATGTACATTCATGGGCCCCAGCCCTACATTGATACTGGTGAAAGTCGTTTTCCAATAGCTGTTATTGTTCCAGAGATATTTTGTGTGGACAAGATAGCTGGGACGCCCTGTATTTTCCCTATCTCTTCATCCTCTGCTTGCGACATCGGCATGTATACCTGAACTATCGTTGTCGGTGTTGGTTTGCTGTTGATTCTGATACGGATAACTCTATCACTGAACTGTTCACAGTAACACACTCTCTGGCCTACCTTGCTATCCATAACGAACCCTACTCCCGTTATATCATTTTCTGCTGCTGTTGATATCACTCTATACTCATCCGACAAGAAATCCTTGTTTTGAGCCTTTGCATTTCCCTTTTCAGATTTTCTAGCTTTCCTACCACGCTCAAGTTTCTGACATTCCTCACCCTAACTCGTAGAACGTTATCCTTTCGTTGATTATTCAATCTTTTTCTCATGGTCACCTCCTTCTTGCCAGTCCCCTCCCGGAGATCCGAATGTGGGTCTATTCCGGAATCTTTTGCCCATGGAGAGATCATCATGACACTTTTTCAATTATAGGCCACATGTCCTGTCGATACACGTTACGTGTCGTTAATGCAGTGGTTTGCAGTGCCTTCTGCATCCTTATGTCGTTGGTCATTGCTGAGTCTTCTGCCTTTAGGGGCACTTTCCCGCCACTAGGGCAAGAGAGTGCCCTGAAACTTTGTCGGCTCCTCCACCCTCTGTTGACAGAACGTGGGATCGAGGACGTTTCGATTACTTTCCAATGATGCTACCCCCCTCTTTCTTTTTTTTCCAAGTTCGTGGCTGATCCCTTCAGTCAGACTTTTTGTTACAGAGAGCAGTCTGCCTGCTGACCTAACGCGCTGAGCTAACGTGCCGGCTCCATTAAACAATGGGTGCCGCCTAAATTACATTCACCCTGTGAATTTACATAAGGAAATTAAGGATAATAAGGAATAGCGACACTCTTTCCTAGCCTCTCCAAAGAAATGAAAGGAATTAACCGCAACCACAATTTAAACTAAATCAACTGAACACGGTTCCCTTGCTCATGATACCGGAGGAACACTTCAAGAAAGTGTCCACAATTTACCAAACCCTGTGGTTGAGTGCCGACAGTTCCCTTGTCAGCGGGCGGGTGTCTCACTTGCAGAGGAGAAATGGGTTTCCATTGCTAACTGTCCACCCGAGCCGTGTAAAGACAGGCTTCCACCTCGGGCCGCTGACCAATTTCTCCGGTTTCAACACTGTCCATCCACGAGTTAGTTGGCACTACCGTTTCACCGCTCTGTGAGTAATCTGGCCTTACTGGAGCGAACTTCAGAATATTTCCAGTCTCGCATTTACTCACTCACACAGTGTAAAATGGGAAAGTAAACGGACTGTGCAAGGGAAAATGAATAAACATAGATGCTATTGTTTTCTCTGGATGCTACATGTTGCTATGGCAACGTGAAATATCAGAAACACTAGATATTGCCAAGTTGTTAAGGCGCCGCGCGCACGTAACACTTGCGAAACGGATACTACTGCTCCGTTTCAACACTATATTTATTTCTGCACAACAAATAGAGTCATACCAACATCTGATACAGCACATGGACAGGTGTCTGTAAAAAGGGTAAAATGTTACAACTCTTTGACTGTACATACTGATGAAAAGTTGAACTCAAAGCATCTCAAAAAATTAAGTTCACCTATCTTTGCCTTTCGTATAATTGCCTGTCTTCGAGCCAGTCGAATCGGCCTCCTGACATATTTTGCATATTTTCATTCAATAATGATTTGTGAAATAATTTTCTAGGTAACTCATCACTTAGAAAGAAAGCATTGTTCGCATGAACGCGAGTTGTGAGAATAATATGTGATGTTCACATGTGGTCACTTTTGTGGCGGCGTTCGTAGCGACAAGCAATTCGCTGTAGAAACGGCTTACGAAGTCACCGCCACACTTTTAGTAGCGGGCCGACCGGTCCGCTGGAACAGTGAACAGAAAGAGGAAAACCCAAACACTCTGATTAAATAAACGTCGGTACTTATCTTTATTAACGAAGATACAGCAACACAGTAGTGAACTCCGTGTCTACAGAAATCTGTCTAGTTCGAGTCGGAGCGGCTAGGTCAGCGTCGGCTGACGACAAACAACAACTCTGCTGCGATGAACACACAACTGACTAGCAAGTACACAATTCGGTGGCGAGTATACAACTGAGCGGCGAATACAGAACTGTCCTAGCGCTCGCGACTCCAGCGCTTAAGAAGCCAGAAGCCAGCGGTGGCGCGCGCAGACTTGCGGCGATTTCCTGTCTCGCTGGCGCTGCTTATGCGGACGGCGTCCGGACTTTGATGCTGCCAACCTTTTGGCAGCGGGCTCGGGTGGCATTACTGGCTAGGATATAACAGTCACCATGTAGGTAACTCTTCAAGCAGTTAGACATGTTAACTTTACCATCACAATGTATTCAGGGTGATCCAGCTGTCCTTATCAATAGGTCGAAGCAACTTGCAATAATGTCTTCAAAAACCGCGCGCATGGTTTTCTTATTCTCTCGCTCGTTATGAGCAATCTACTAGCGCTAAAAAATGAATAGAACGTTTCTGTATAAAATTCAGTTTGTACTGACATGCGTTTTCGCTGGACGCTACATTTTCGACTTATTAAGGAAATACGAATTTGTTTATCACTTTGGCACGTTTCTATTGAATAATTCGAAAACTACGGCCTGTAGCGAACAAATATCCCACTACACAATAAAACTGCATTAAATTTCCTGCAGAATGGCGCTGTTCATTTGTTTTATGTAGGACTAATAGTTTACGCGTAGCGAGTGCGAAAATGTGCAGATCTCTCCGATGGTTTTTGAAGACAATGCGCGTTGTCTAAAACCCATACGTTTGGTAGAAAACAGCTGAATCGCTGTGTTTATTCACTACTTAAATTTACCATGAATAATCCGTCACTCCCCTCCCCCTCTGCCCCAGAACCATGGACCTTGCCGCTGGTGGGGAGGCTTGCGTGCCTCAGCGATGCAGATGGCCGTACCGTAGCTGCAGCCCCAATGGAGGGGTATCCGTTGAGAGGCGACACAAACGTGTGGTTCCTGAAGAGGGGCAGCAGCCTTCTCAATAGTTGCAGGGGCAACAGTCTGGATGATTGACTGATCTGGCTTTGTAACATAATTCAAAACAGCACTGATGTGCTAGTACTGCGAACGGCTGAAAGCAAGAAACTACAGCGGTAATTTTTCGCGAGGGTATGCAGCTTTACTGTATGGTTAAATGATGATGGCGTCGTCTCGGTTAAAATATTCCCGAGGTAAAATACTTCCCCATTCGGATCTCCGGGCGGGGACTAATTAGAAGGACTCATGGGGATCGGAGCGTAGAATTTCAGATCTCTCAATCGGGCAGGTAGGCTGGAAAATTTAAAAAGGGGAATGGATAGTTTAAAGTAAGATATAGTGGGAATTACAGAAGTTCGGTGGCATGAGGAAGAAGACTTCTGGTCAGGTGAATACAGGGTTATAAATACAAAATCAAATAGGGGTAATGCAGGAGTAGGTTTAATACTGAATAAACAAATAGGAGTGCGGGTAAGTTACTACAAACAGCATAGTGAACGCATTATTGTGGCCAAGATAGACATGAAGCCGACGCCTACTACAGTAGTACAAGTTTATATGCCAACTAGCTCTGCAGATGACGAAGAAATTGATAAAATGTATGATGAGATAAAAGAAATTATTCAGATAGTGAAGGGAGACGAAAATTTACCAGTCGTGGAGGACTGGAATTCCATAACAGGAAAAAGGAAGAGAAGGAAAATTAGTAGGTGAGTATGGAATTGGGATAAGGAATGAAAGAGGAAGCCGCCTGGTAAAATTTTGGAGAGAGCATAACTTAGTCATCGCTAACACTTGGTTTAAGAATCATGAAAGAAGGCTGTATACGTGAAGAGACCTGGAGACGCTGAAAGGTTTCAGATTGATTATATGATGGTAATACAGAGGTTCAGGAACCAGATTTTAAATTATAAGACATTTCCAGGGGCAGATGTGGACTCTGACTGCAATTTATTGGTTATGAACTGTAGATTAGAACTGAAGAAACTGCAAAAAGATATGAATTTAAGAAGATGGGACTTGGATAAACTGAAAGGACCAGAGGTTTTAGAGAGTTTCAGAGAGAGCATTAGGGATCGATTGGCAAGAACAGGAGAAAGGAATACAGTAGAAGAAGAATGGGTCTCTTTAAGAGATGAAATAGTGAAGGCAGCACAGGATGAAATAGGTAAAAAGACGAAGGCGAGTAGAAATCCTTGGGTAATAAAAGAGATACCGAATTTAATTGATGAAAGGAGAAAATATAAAAATACATTAAATGAAGCTGGCGAAAAGGAATGCATACGTCGGAAATATGAGATCGACAGGAAGTGCTAAACGCAAAGCTGGAATGGCTAGAGGATAAATGTAAGAATGTAGAAGCATACATCACTAGGAGTAAGAGAGATGTTACCTACAGAAAAGTTAAAGAGACCTTTGGAGAAAAGAGAACCACTTGTACGAAGATCAAGAGCTCAGGTGGTAAACTAGTCCTAAGTAACAAAGGGAAAGCAGGAAGTGGAAGGACTATATAGAGAGTCTATACAAGGGTGATGCACTTGAGGGCAATATTATGGAAATGAAAGAGGACGTAGATAAAGATGAGATGAGAGATATAATACTGCGTGAAAAATTTGACAGAGCACTGAAAGAGCTAAGTAGAAGCAATGCCCCGGGAGTAGACAACATTCCGTTGAAACTACTGATAGCCTTGGGAGAGCCAGTCACTACCAGACTCTTCCATCTGTTGCGCAAGATGTATGAGGCGGGTGAAATACCCTAAAACTTCAAGAAAAATATAATAATTCCAATCCCAAAGAAAGCAGGTGCTGACATATGTGAAAATTACCGAACTATCAGTTTAATAAGTCACGTTTGCAAAATACTAACACGAATTTTTTACAGACGAATGAAAAAACTGGTAGAAGCTGACCTCGGGGAGGATAAGTTTGGATTCCGTAGAAATGTAGGAACACGCGAGGCAGTACTGACCCTAGGACTTATCTTAGAAAATAGATTAAGGAAAGGCAAACTAACTTTCCTAGCATTTGTAGACTTAGAGAAAGCTTTTGACAATGTTGACTGGAATACTGTCATTCAAATTCTGAAGGTGCAGGAGTAAAATACGGGGAAAGGCTATTTACAATTTGTACAGATACCAGAAGGCAGTTATAAGAGTCGAAGGGCACGAAAGGGAAGCAACTGTTGAGAAGGGAGTGAGGCAGGGTTGTAACCTATCCACGATGTTGTTCAATCTGTACACTGAACAACCAGTAAAGGAAACCAAAAAAAATTTAGAGTAGGAATTAAAATCTAGGGAGAAGGCATAAAAACTTCGAGGTTTGCTGATGACATTGTAATTTTGTCAGAGACAGCAAAGAACTTGAAAAACAGTTGAACTGAATGGACGGTGTCTTGAAAGGAAGATATAAGATGAACATAAACAAAAGGAAAATGAGGGTAATGGGATGTAGCCGAATGAAATCAAGTGATGCTGAGGGAATTAGATTAGGAAATGAGTTACTTATGAGTTTAGCTATATAGGCATCGAAATAACTGAGGATGGTCGAAGTAGAGAGGATATAAAATGTAGATTGGCGATTGCAAGGAAAGCGTTTCTGAAGATGAGGAATTTGTTAACATCGAGAATAGATTGAAGTGTCAGGAAGTCGTTTCTGAAAGTATTTGTATGGAGTGTAGCCGTGTATGGATGTGAAACATGGACGATAAACAGTTTAGACAAGAAGAGAATAGAAGTTTTTTTAAATGTGGTGCTACAGAAGAATGTTGAAGATTTGAAGGGTAGATCACATAACTAATGAGGAGGTACTGAATAGTATTGGGGAGAAGAGGAATTTGTGGCACAACTTGATTAGAAGAAGGATTCGGTTGGTAGGACACGTTTTGAGGCATCAAGGGATCACTAATTTAGTACTGGAGAGTAAAAACTTAGAGGGAGAACAAGAGATGAATATACTAAGCAGGTTCAGAAGGATGTAGATTGCAGTAGTTACGCGGATATGAAGACTCTAGCACAGGATAGAGTAGCATGCAGAGCTGCATTAAACCAGTCTTTGGACTGAAGACCACAACAACAACAACAGTCCGTCACAATTTCAGAAGAAAAGTGATCTCCGTACCAACAACGCTAGAATAAAAGTGTCCTTTATTAACAATTATCAAAGCTATCAGGGGCTCATAATGGAGCTCAAAATCCAGCAATAAAATTTTTTGACGATTTACCAAGTTACATAAAATATCCGAAAGCCTTTTTAAATTTAAACTTAAATCATATATACTGTAGCACCCCTTCTGTTCCATGGATTAATTTCTATTTAAAAACTGGTAGCCTCTAAAGAAAATAGTTTTGAAGTGTAAGTCACATAGGTAGACTAAAAAATAATGTTTTCAGTAATGATACTCGTAACGTAAATTCAGAACCTGTAAATACACTAGTGCCATATAATTTCGAAAACAGAATTATTAAAATGATCTATGGTACTTGTAACTAACTTAATTGGGGTCTGAACATTGTGTGTGGCAATATAGTTCATATTTCACTTGAACTGATCTCTGATGTAGTCCTAAATCCAGTGTACACTGACTAATGTCACTGCGTGTAACATCGAGTTTGGCAGAATTTGGCGGCCAGAGCAGATGAGTTCTGACATTATCCGACGATGGTCCAACGATTGTCTTGAGGGAGTACTTCCTGAGCGGATCCGTATGTCTGCTTATGTTCATATTTGGTGGATGGACGTCTATTTGGGAAGCATTTGTATGATGTAAGGTGGATGCATACCGTAATCCTTGTCAAGTGCTCTCACTATGGAGACGATACCTTAACTGCGTTGCACCTGAATTGTAGGCAACACGGTGCTCTTCTACTTAGGCTGTGTTCCATTTCTTCTGGAGGACATAGCAGGGTAGAACGTGGATGTGTGTGAACGGTGTAAGTCGAAACACGGCTTCTGGAGTAGGTTGCATTTGCTCAGGATTAGTGAGATTCTTAGGACGGTCACCCAGAACGAAACTATAAAGTTGGTATGCAAGATATACGAGGCTCGTGAAAAATGTTACAATCCCACTTCCAAAAAGGAAGGTGCTGACAGTTGCGAATATTACACAATCATCACTTTAAAATATCATGGTTGCAAAATACTGACAAGAATTATTTGCAGAGGCATCTAAAGAAATGTTAGAAGCCGACCTTAGGGAAGATCAGTTTGCATTCCAGAGAAATGTGGGAACATGAGAAGTAAAAACTACGACTTATCTTAGAAAACAAGTTGAAGAAAAGAAAATCTGCATTTATAGCTTTTCCAGATTTTGAGGAAGAATTTCATAATGTTGACTGGAATACACTCTTCAAAATTCTGAAGACAGAATAGATAAAATACAGTGACCTAAAGGTTAGTCGAAGAACTTGAAAGGGATGCGGTAGTTGAGAGGAGAGCAGGACAGGGTTGTAGCTTATCCCCAATGTAATTAATTCTGTGCACTGAGTAATCAGTTAAGAAAATTAAGGAGAATGTATCGAGGCATTTACAGGTCAAGGGGAAAGAATAAAAACTTAAAGGTATGCTGAAGACGTTGTAAACCTATCTTAGACGGAAAAGGACTTAGAAGAGCATTTTAACAGAAAGGATAATGTCATTAAAAGAGATTGTAAGCTGGACACGAAGGAAAAAAAGTCGTAACGGAATGCAACCGAATTAAATCAGGATGATACCGAGGTACTTAGATTAAGGAATGAGGTATTAAGAAGAGTAGATGAGTGTTGACATTTGGAGAGCAAAATAACGACAATGGTAGTGGTAAAGAGGATTAACAGGTAGTTCTCCAATAGCACAAAAAATTTTATGAAAAGAGAATTTTGTTAACGTTGAAAATAAATCTAAATTTTAGGAAATATTTTCTGTATTTGTCCGGGCTGGCATCCTTGTACGAAAGTGAAACGTGGGCGATAAACAGTTGAGGGAAGAAGCGAATAGAAGCTTTTGAAATGTGATGTTGCAGTAGAATGCTGATTAGAGGGGTAGATCGGATAAAATAACGACCAGGTACTGAATCGATCTGGGGCGAAAATGAATTTATAGCACAACTAGATTAAGAGAAGGAATCGGTTTATGGGGCACTTGGGCAACGAGGAATCGTCCCTTTGCTAATGGAGCGAAATGTGGCGGGCAGAAATTACGAATGAAATAAATAGAAAGTACAGGGAAGCTAAGGCGAAATGGCTTCGGGAAAAATGTGAAGAAATCGGAAAAGAAATGGCTATCGGAAGGGCAGACTCTGCGTTTAGGAAAGTCAAATCGGCTTTCGGTGAAATTAAAAGCAATGGTGGTAACGCTAAGAGTGAGACCGGAATTTCACTGTTACGTGCAGAGGAGAGAGCGGATTGCTGGAAAGGGTACACTGAAGGCTTTTATGAGGGCGAAAACTTGTCTGATGACGTGATAGAAGAAGAAACAGGAGTTCGATATAGATGAAACAGGGAATCTAGTATTAGAGTAAGAATTTAAAAGAATTTACAAGACTAGATCAAATAAGGCAGAGTGGATGGATAACATTCCACGAGAATCTCTAAAATCATTAGGGGAAGGGGCAACAAAACGACTATTCACGTTGGCGTGTAGAATGTATGAGTCTGGCGATGTACCATCTGACTTTCGGAAAAATATGATCCATATAATTCGGAAGACTGTAAGAGCTGACAAGTGCGAGAATTATTGCACAATCAGCTTAGCAGCTCATGTATCTAATTTGATGACAAGAATAATAACAGAAGAATGGAAAAGAAAATTGAGAATGTGTTAGATAACGATCAATTTGGCTTTGGGAAATGTAAAGTAACAAGAGAGGCAGTTATGACGTTGCAGTTGGTAATGGAAGCAAGACTTAAGACTGTAAGAGCTGACAAGTGCGAGAATTATCGCACAATCAGCTTAGCAGCTCATGTATCCAATTTGCTGACAAGAGTAATAACAGAAGAATGGAAAAGAAAATTGTGAATGTGTTAGATAACGATCAGTTTGGCTTTGGTGAATGTAAAGGGACAAGAGAGGCAATTCTGACGTTGCAGATGGTAATGGAAGCAAGACTAAAGAAAAATCAAGGCTCATTCACAGCATTTGTCGACATGGAGAAAGCCTTCGACAATGTAAAATGGAAGAGATGTTCGAAATTCTGAGCAAAACAGGGGTAAGCCACAGGAAGAGACTGGTAAAATACAACATATACAAGAACCAAGAGGTAATAATAGAAATGGAAGACCAAAACCGAACAGCTCGGATTAAAAAGGGGACAGGAATGCAGTCTTTCACCTGCATTGTACATTCTATATTAATGGAAATAAAAGAAAAGCTCAAGAGCGAAATTAAAATTAAAAGTGAAAGTATATCAATGATAAGATACGCTGAGGTATCAGTGAAAGAGAAAGTGAAGAAGAATTAAAAGATCTGTTGAACAGAATTACCAGTCTAATGAGCACAGAATATGGAATAAGAGTAAATCGAAGAAAGACGCAAGTAATAAGAAGTAGCAAAAATGAAAATAGCGAGAAACCTAGCATGACTGATGGGCACGAAGTAGATGAAATTATAGAAACCTGCTACCTAGGTGGCAAAAAAACACATGACGGACGGAGTAAGGAGGACGTAAAAAACTGATTAGCACTGGCAGAAAGGGCATTCTCGGCCAAGAGAAGTCTATTAGTATCAAACACATATTAATTTAAGGAAGAAGTTTCTGAGAATATACGTTTGGAACACAGCATTGTATGACAGTAACACATGAACTGTAGAAAAAACGTAATAGACAAGAATAGAAGTATTTAGGATGTGGTGTTACAAAAGAATGTTGAAAATTAGGTGGACTGGTAAGGTAAATAATGATGAGTAGAATCAAAAAAATGGTTCAAATGGCTCTGAGCACTATGGGACTCAACTGCTGAGGTCATTAGTCCCCTAGAACTTAGAACTAGTTAAACCTAACTAACCTAAGGACATCACAAACATCCATGCCCGAGGCAGGATTCGAACCTGCGACCGTAGCGGTCTTGCGGTTCCAGACTGCAGCGCCTTTAACCGCACGGCCACTTCGGCCGGCTGAGTAGAATCGGCGAGCTATAAGATGATAGGACATCTGTTAAGACATCTGGGAATAACTTCATGGTACTAGAGAGAGCTGCAAAGGGTAAAAACTGTAGAGGAAGACAGAGACTGGAATGCATCCAGCAAAAAATTGAAGAAGTAAGTTGCAAAGGCCACTCTCAGATAAAGAGGCTGAGAAATTCGTGGCGCCTCGCATCAAACCAGTCAGAAGTCTGATGACTCAGAAAAAACGTGAGATTGAAATAGACATAGGCTGCAGTAGGCAGGCAGAAATGGAGATGTTGGTACAGGATACACCAATGCGGGGAGCTGCGTCTAACCAGTCTATGGACCGCAGACCGCAACACAACTGTAACAGCCCAACACACACACACACACACACACACACACACACACACACACGCACGCACGCACACACAGAACTAGATCTGATTCAGATGCAGAAAATATTTCACGATTAATTTAGTGGAAACTGAGCCTTCAAACGATAAAATGTCATAGACCGTTTCAAGAGAAGCGGGACACACTGACGGATGCAGTATTGCATTGCAGTCAACTGGGAGGAAACTGCGGGCCGGGCCCTCGTGTGTGCTGGAATGAGTTGTGGGACACTCAGATGAATAGCTACCCAGCGGCCCGCCGGACACACAAAGAGGATACAACTGCGTATTACGGGTCATAACGTCGCGAGGAAGAATTTATGAAACTCCTGTATGCGCTCGCTGGGACAGAAAGCAAATATGTTTCTGTCCGCGACCTCAACATATTGTATATTTTTTTCGGTTTCGTCTCGCCTGCCTCCTCTAGTTCTCTTTTCCGCTCCCAGTCTCTTCTCTTCCAGTCGGATGCTCAAACACGATATGCGTACACGCACACACACGCACACACATACACATACGTGCTGGAACAATCACAGTATTTCCTTTCACGATACCGTGTCCATGTTCGGAAGCACCGAACAATGCTGAACCGAAACCCTCGTAACAACGCTCTAAAACTTAGTTGCTCTAAATGTTTATTATTTATACGGCAGATAGTTACCTGATGTTCCACAGGCAATATTCACGATAAATGTTATAGGTTTGAACACGGATTAATACATTTTTTGCAAAATATGCTTGTTAGACATGCTACAAGAACTTGTAGAGATTGCGTGATACGCATATTCCGCCTTGTCAAGTGCCTTTCTTTTTTCTCTTTAGTCCATCGTTATTTACGCTCTCGTCAGCAGATAAAAAGCGGAAGCATTATTTTCTAGCGATATTAGGCAGAGAAACTACGGGGAACTCCACCAACAAAATTTCGGAGGTTAGTCAATGATACTTTACGATTATTCTGTTATTAGAGAACTCTGGTCGCCGGTAGCTCGCTATAGAGTGATAATGTAATTTTGACCATATGGTCAGTTGTGAAGGAAGTGTCTCGTCAGCAGCACAAGGTCGACGATATAACGTCAGTTCGTAGTAAAAATATTCCTGTTACTGATAAATCAGAGATTTACGTACAGTATTTAACAATCATTTTCTGAGATTTCTGATGAATAAAATAAAAATTTAGTTTCTACAGGGAATCATATAACTCTCTTGGGAAAAGCCTTTCCGAGACTGATTTCTGAAGTACTCCTCTGTGATACAGACAAGAGGGAGGCTGAGTCAATAACTAAATCACTGAAGACTAAGAACTGTCATGGATATGATGGAGTGCCTAACGGAATATTAAATTACTGTGCTGCACATATTAGCCCTGTATTTAGCCATATTTGTAATTTTTCCTTTAGGAACGGTCAGTTTCCTGAACGATTAAAGTAGTCAGTAGTAAAGCCGCATTATAAAAATGGAAAAACGGATAATGAAGACAATTCTAGCAATCCATCTGTGGCATACAGCAAACCAGTGTTTAACAGTATTGGTTAAAAACAGTCTTGGTTGCAATTTTTAATTTTTTTTTTTATTTTTCAGCTACGCGTTTCACCTTGTTTAGGCATCTTCAGGTTGATCTACATAGAAAACAGAGAACAAATACATATATTTGGGAATCGCGATCGCGTTGCGCAGACTTGGATAACATAAAAGCATGTATAAACAGATCAAATACTGAAAGAGCAAATACCAAATTAAGGTATTTGCTCCAGAAGTTGGACCATCCTGGAATACGGGGAGTAGCTTACAATTGGTTCACTTTTTACCTTAGCAACAGACTTGGATAACATAAAATCATGTATAAACAGATCAAATACTGAAAGAGCAAATACCAAATTAAGGTATTTGCTCTTTCAGTATTTGATCTGTTTATAGATGCTTTTAGGTTATCCAAGTCTGTACAACGCGATCGCGATTCCTAAATACATGTGTTTGTTCTCTGTTTTCTATGTAGATCAGCCTGAAGATGCCTAAATAAGGTGAAACGCGTAGTTGAAAAATAAAAAACTAACAAATAGCAACCAAGACTGTTTTTAACCAATAGAGAATTTTAGACCTATTTCTATGCCATCAGTGTTTGCGAAAGTTATTGAAAAGGCTGTGTATGTAAGTATAAGTAATTTTATATCACACGATTTGCTATCAAATGTACAGTTCGTCTTTAGAAGTCGTTCAACATCTGAAAATGCTATGTTCTCTTTTCTCTGTGAGGTACTGGATGGGTTAAACAAAGGTTTAGAATGCTAGGTATATTTTTTGTTTTAACTAAGGCGTTTGATTGTGTTGATTACAAAATATTGCTCCAGAAGTTTGACCATTATGGAATACGGGGAGTAGCTCACAATTGGTTCACCTCTTACTTTAGCAACAGATAGCAAAAGGTCATTAATCACAGTGTAGAGAATGGCTGTGATGTGGGGTCTGAGTGGGGTACTGTCAAGTGGGGGTGCCCCAGGGATCAGTGTTGGGGCCACTCCTGTTCCTTATTTATATAAATGGTATGCCCTCTAGTATTACGGGGATCTCTAAAATATTTGTTTACTGGTGACACTAGCTTGTTAGTAAACGATGCTGTGTGCAACATTGGCTCGGTTTCAAACAGAGCAGTTCATGACCTCAGTTGATGGCTTGTAGAAAATAAACTAACGCTAAATCACAGTAAGACTCAGTTTTTACAGTTTCTAACACACAATTCAACAAAACCTGACATTTCAATTTCACAGAATGGGTATATGGTTAGTGAAATTGAACAGTTCAAATTTCTAGGTGTTCAGATAGATAGTAAACTGGCGTGGATATCCCACGTTCAGGATCTTGTTCAAAGACTTAATGGTGCAATTTTTACTATTTGAACGGTATCTGAAGTGAGTGATCATTCGACACGAAAATTAGTCTACTTTGCTAATTTTCATTCGCTTATGTCGTATGATATTATATTTTGGGGTAACTCTTCCCATTATCCAAGGATATTTTTGGCTCAGAAACGGGCAGTTCGGGCAATGAGTGGTGTAAATATACGAACCTCTTGTCGACCCATGTTCGTTTGTATGGGTACTCTGACACTGGCCTCTCGATATACGAAGGTTGGAACTTTAATAGTGACGTCTATTTATTACCAGCTCGTACAAAACAGTTACGTGTTTCAAAGTTTTACTGAGCTACAAAGTAGTTACCAGCATTATGTATAATCCGTTGCCAGCGATGTGGAACTCGTAGGATACTCTTAACAGTGCCAGTTGTGTTGACAGTTCGAGCGGCGCGGTCTATTTCCCGACGAATTTGTAGCAGTTCTGAAGCGAATGCCGTGAAGTGTATCCTTCAGTTTAGAAATCGAGTGGAACTTACGAGGGCTTAAGTCAGGGGAGTGGGTTAGGTGGAATAGCACTTAGCAGCTTCATGAGTCAAACAAATTAGCTTGCACTGTATGTGCTTGCGCATTGTCCTGCAAAATGATGGTCAGGTCCTACAGAAAGTATCATCACTTCTGTCTCTATGCTGTTCAATTTTGGAACAAAACCTACGACCAGCTTGGAGACAGAAGTGATGACACTTTCTGCATCATTTTGTAGGACAATGTTCAAGCACGTGCATTGCAAGCTGTTCAAAATGGTTCAAATGGCTCTAAGCACTATGGGACTTAACATTTGAGGTCATCAGTCCCCTAGACTTAGAACTACTTAAACCTAACTAACCTAAGGACATCACACACATCCATGCCCGAGGCAGGATTCGAACTTGCGACCGTAGCAGCAGCGCGGTTCCGGACTGAAGCGCCTAGAACCACTCGACCACAGAGGCAGGCTTGAGAGCTGTTAGTGATTTGTTTAACTGATGGGGCTGCTAAGTGCTATTCCACTACTCCACTCCCCTGACTTAAGTCCTCGTAAGTTCCACCCGATTTCTAAACTGAAGGAAACACTTCACGGCATTCGCTTCAGAACTGCTACAAATTCGTCGGGAAATAGACCGCGCCGCTCGAACTGTCAACACAACTGGCACTGCTAAGAGTATCCTACGAGTTCCACATCGCCGGCAACGGGTTATACACAATGATAGTGACTACTTTGAAAGTCAGTAAGACTTTGAAACACTTATCTATTTTGTACGAATCCTGCCTCGGGCATGGATGTGTGTGATGTCCTTAGGTTAGTTAGGTTTAAGTAGTTCTAAGTTCTAGGGGACTGATGACCTCAGATGTTAAGTCCCATAGTGCTCAGAGCCATTTGAACCATTTATTTTGTGCGAGCTGTAAATAAATAGGCGCCACTATTAAATTTCCAACCCTCGCATGTATTCCTTACTGTCATTTCTTGATAACAATATTAGCTTATACCCAAGAACAAGCAGCTTTCACTCAGTTAATACCCCGGAGAAATCAAACTTGCATTTGGATCTGACTGCTTTAACACTTGTGCAGAAAGGCGTGCAGTATACTGCTGCACCCATTTTCAATAAGCTACCACTAGAATTCAAAAATCTTAATGCAATTTTGTCATATGATGACATAATGGAGACCGTGGCTGTTGTTTGAAGACAAATGTTGATGGTGTTGGGACAGCAACCAACCACAAATTTACTTTCAGATTCTTTATTCAAAGGGGACCGTTACTGGTTTCGAATCGTTGCGATTCATCCTCAGACGGTTTACACGCTTTCTTTATGACATATGGTGCGTTTTTTTACAGATTAATTTGTCGTGAAATGTCCGTTTGGAGTGTTTGTTTTCATAACATTCGTCCAACAGATGTAAATACATTTCCACTGCATTCTTATTGTAGCACACGTAAATTCTTCTCACTGAACACTTTAGATTTGTCACTGAAAAGATTTCTACCACACACCACATGTTTTGATACATACAAAAGAGCTCGGAGGTTATCAGACCCCTAGAACTTAGATCTACTTAAACCTAACTAACCTAAGGACATCACACACATCCATGCCCGAGGCAGGATTCGAACGTACGACCGTAGCAGTCGTGCGGTTCCGGACTGAAGCGCCTAGAACCGCTCGGCCACCGCGGCCGGCGTGTGCGATGTTAAAATGGCACTTTACACGAGAAGTTATTGCAAAGACCCAGAAATTTGTATTTTGTAGCCAAATAGCTACGAGTATACTGAACTACCATTAGGCGTCTCTGCTTACATCACTCTTGAAAGAGTGCGCTAAGTGGCAGCGAACCAGAAGGTCTGGTTAGCCATTAGTGAGCACATTTCCACTGACGTGTTTCTGTGGCTTTTGCAGTTTTGCGATGGCTGACGTGAAAAGGCAGCGTGTTGTTTAAAACTTGGGAAAACCGCTGCAAAAACACGCCAAATGTTGACGATTTAGGCCAGACACAGACTAACGGCTGGTATAAGCGTTTCGAAACGGCCGAACATCGACTAATCATGGCTACCGTTCCAACCGGACGTCGTTACCTAGAATCACTCCAAAAGTATTTAGAAAGTGAGGGATCATATTTTTCAAGATCACAGACAGATTGAAACACCTTGGGAATAATTTATAGAACATGCGAACGTATTTTGTTTGGAGGACTGACTGCGGCGAAGTTTGTGCCACAGATACTGCAAATAGACCTGAAGCAACGTTGCGTGGACGTCTGCAGGGAACTTAAACAACAGCTTCACGATGTTCCAAACTGTCTTTCTAAGGATTTCACTGCGAACGAAAGTTGCGTTTATGTTTATGGCCCTGAAAATAAGTAACAATATTCGCAATGGGAGAGTCCTTCATATCGGCCAGAAACGATCAACAAGTTGCAATTAACATCGAGTCCGTGTTGATCTGTTTCTATTTTTTAACTTATATTATTTCTTTATTGACGGGATTGTTCATAAACAGCTACATCGCGATGTTCTAAGGCGATTGAGGGAGGACATGAGGAAAAAACGTCCACAGAAGAACGACAGGATAGTCCACCATAAATTTGTGACCTCATATGGCCCACATTATTCTGGAAATTTATGCTGAGGTCAAGTTGGCAGTTGTTTCTCACCCGTCGATCTCTCTGCACTCCGCTCCGTTATTCCTCTTCCCCACTCGAAAATCAAATGAGAGGCGAAAATTTGATGTACTGGAGAATATTCAAGCGGTACTCAACATCCTAACAAAGAAATATTTATAGAATGCATTTCAAAACTGGGAGGTGTATTGGCTCCCTGGGGTATTACTTAGAAATTCTGCAGACTAAGATCTAAGTAAGGTAATTTCGCAACTTTTGGATACCGCTTCGTGTATTCTGGCAGCTTCAGTACTAAGTAGATTTAAATTCTAAAATTCTGTGGGCATTTTGAAGCTTATAACCAAGAATGACGTCGAAACTTGATGTTTGTATGGAAACTTGATTGATATCTAGCATAACATTTTTCTAGGTGTGGTACCGCGTCATTTTATAAAAAAATTGTTCTGGTGGGACAGTTTGCCCATTCCGAAATCGAAGATTTCAACGATTTTTGCCTGTTACCGACACTGATTCTGGCAACATAAGCCTTTCGAGAATGTTTTAACTTCAAGTTCGAAGTCGGATAACGAATAACAAAAGAAAAAATTTTTTGTGTGATGTAATTACAAACTACCGGTCTTCTGATCTTTTCCTTTACTTCTACCGTCAAATCTTTTTTCTTGGCTAATTTCGTGATTCTACGTCAAGGGTAAGCAAAGTACCCTATAGGTTTCAATGAGTGAGTTTGTGGGTATCAAAATACGTGACATAAATGGCCGTATCTTTTGCCTACATTGACTAAATTTAACATTTTTGCACCACCAAGAGATTATAGACGTCAGTATGTGATATAAATTCAAGCTTGATACGTCTACGCGATAATGAGAAAATGGGATCTTAAGAGACGGACAGACAGACAATCGGGTAACAAATGACTAAAAAATATTTTTCAATATCATGAAAAGGAAAGTTGCTACTCAACATATAGCGGAGATGCTGAGTCGCAGATAGGGACAATAAAACGACTGTCACAAATATGACTTTCGGCCACACGCACACACACACACACACACACACACACACACACAAATGGTTCAAATGGCTCTGAGCACTACGGGACTAAACAGCTATGGTCATCAGTCCCCTAGAACTTAGAACTACTTAAACCTAACTAACCTAAGGACATCACACACATCTATGATCGAGGCAGGATTCGAACCTGCGACCGTAGAAGTCGCGCGGTTCCGGAGTGAAGCGCCTAAAACCGCTCGGCCACCGCGGCCGGCGTTTGTCATCTAATTCTGTGGAAGGCCTTACTGGTCGACAGTCTTTTTGTTGTGTCTATCTGCGACTCAGCATCTCCGCTATACGGTGAGTAGCAACTTTCCTTCTCACAATAATGTTACATTCCATCCTGGATTTTCCATTGTTTAAAAAAATATTTTTAGTGGGATATAATTACAAATTAACAATAACGGATTTTTTCCCCTCTACTTGTACTGTGAAACTCATCTTCTTGCCAAATTTCATGAGTTTAGAACAACGGGAAGTACCCTGTAGGTCACCGAAGTTAAGCGCTGTCGGGCTTGGCTAGCGCTTGGATGGGTGACCCTCCGGCTCTGCCGAGCGCTGTTGGCAAAGTGGGTCCACTAAGCCCTTACGAGGTCAACTGACGAGCTACTGGATTGAGAAATAGCGGCTGCGGTCACGAAAATTGACAACGGCCGGGAAAGAGGTGTGCTGATAACGCTCTCACACTTTTGGGAGGATGACACGGCGGTCGGTCGGTACCGATCGGCGTAATTGTATTGTAAAGTTCTTAAAGTAGTGCTCAGTATGGTGTTTTCAGAATCAAAATCGGTTTACACACTCTACATATCTTCTCAGGGGCCTTTCTACAATGCCTGACGGAGCGCAGTTTGTAGCAGTAATAGACACTGTCCAAGGCCACTAGAACGTGGAGGTCATTCTGGATTATTCTCATAATACTTACGTGAAATATTAGATGCAGGCAATGGAAATGATGGCTGTCTGCCTTTTACAGTTACCCGGCAGTTTCACGAGACCAGGGTTATATTTTGTCCACTGATCCCCATTATGTTGCCTGTGCGTCTATTATAATACGATCCTAGCAGCGCAAATCGTAATAACTCTATAACATCTTTAGTGAGAACGAGTTGAAAAGAAACTCAAACATATCTCTCTAGAACGGGTTGCACAAAAGTCATGTAAGAATACCATTAAAAGATACACTACACATTCCAACTATCTGTCATCCATTCACCTTCGCTACATTAATCTCGGTACTCATTCGATTTCATATCGCTCCATAGTTTTATCCGTAGACATTTAAAGCATGTGGTCGGCTCCAGATGCTCACTGCATTGTAAAACTATCTGCTTATTTCACTCATTTATCACCACATTTATTTATTTACCAGGTTGTTCAAGCTAGACAGATTGAAAGCTTTAGACCCACTCTTGCTTCGGGTGAGACACCTTTCGTTTTACACTATCCACAGACATACTTTAATAGGAAGATGCTGTATGTAAGACTATGTAAATGATTGAAGTGATCTCGGTTATATTAGAATAACTATAATAAATATCAAAACTAACAACAATAAGGGAAGAGAAAAAAGGGAAAATAAACAGAAAGAAGAAAGATAAAAAGGAGCTGAGGGGTTACTACGTGTCAAAACTTTGGATACTAATCTACATCTACATCTACGTGATTACTCTGACATTCACAATAAAGTGCCTGGCAGAGGATTCCATGAACCACTTTTAAGCTGTCTCTCTACCGTTCCACTCTCGAACG
Source organism: Schistocerca serialis cubense (assembly GCF_023864345.2). NCBI lineage: Eukaryota > Metazoa > Arthropoda > Insecta > Orthoptera > Acrididae > Schistocerca > Schistocerca serialis. The sequence continues at coordinate 1,235,537,081 of NC_064638.1, forward strand.
GCGCGCGGGAAAAACGTGCACATAAATTTTTCTGAGCGAACCCTGATTTCTCTTATTTTATCGTGATGATCATTCCTCCCTATCTAGGTGGATGCCAACAGAATGTTTTCGCAATCGGAGGAGACAACTGGTGATTGAAATTTCATAAGTTCCCGTCCCAACGGAAAACGCCTTTGTTTTAATGATTGCCACTCCAATTCACGTATCATGTCTGTGACACTATCTCCCCTATTTGGCATGTGGTCGGCTCCAGATGCTCACTGCATTGTAAAACTATCTGCTTATTTCACTCATTTATCACCACATTTATTTATTTACCAGGTTGTTCAAGCTAGACAGATTGAAAGCTTTAGACCCACTCTTGCTTCGGGTGAGACACCTTTCGTTTTACACTATCCACAGACATACTTTAATAGGAAGATGCTGTATGTAAGACTATGTAAATGATTGAAGTGATCTCGGTTATATTAGAATAACTATAATAAATATCAAAACTAACAACAATAAGGGAAGAGAAAAAAGGGAAAATAAACAGAAAGAAGAAAGATAAAAAGGAGCTGAGGGGTTACTACGTGTCAAAACTTTGGATACTAATCTACATCTACATCTACGTGATTACTCTGACATTCACAATAAAGTGCCTGGCAGAGGATTCCATGAACCACTTTTAAGCTGTCTCTCTACCGTTCCACTCTCGAACGGCGCGCGGGAAAAACGTGCACATAAATTTTTCTGAGCGAACCCTGATTTCTCTTATTTTATCGTGATGATCATTCCTCCCTATCTAGGTGGATGCCAACAGAATGTTTTCGCAATCGGAGGAGACAACTGGTGATTGAAATTTCATAAGTTCCCGTCCCAACGGAAAACGCCTTTGTTTTAATGATTGCCACTCCAATTCACGTATCATGTCTGTGACACTATCTCCCCTATTTGGCGATAATACAAAACAGGCTGCCCTTCTTTGTACTTTTTCGATGTCATCCGTTAGACCCACGTGATGCGGATCCCACACCACACAGCAATACTCCAGAATAGGGTGGACAAGCGTGCTGTAAACAGTCTGTTTGGTAGACCAATTGCACCTTCTAAGTGTTCTGCCAATGAATCGCAGTCTTTGGTTTGCTCTACCTACAATATTATCTATGTGATCGTTCCAAGTTAGGTTATTTGTAATTGTAATCCCTAAGTATTAAGTTGAATTTACAGCCCTCAGATTTGTGTGACTTATCACGTAATCGAAATTTAGCTGATTGCTTTTAGTACTCATGTGAATAACTTCACACTTTTCTTTGTTCAGGGTCAATTGCCACTTTTCGCACCATACAGATATCTTACCTAAATCATTTTGCAGGTCATTTTGATCATCTGATGACTTTACAAGTCGGTAAGTGACAGCATCATCTGCAAACAGTCTAAGACGGCTACTCAGATTGTCTCATATATCGTTAATATAGATCGGGAACAATAGAGGGCCTATAACACTTTTTTGGGGAACGCTGAATATTAGTTATGTTTTACTCGATGACTTTCCGTCTATTACTACGAACTGTGACCTTTTTGACAGGAAATCACGAATCCAGTTGCACAACTGAGGCGATACGCCGTAGGCACGCAGTTTGATTAGAAGACGCTTGTGAGGAACGGTGTCGAAAGCCTTCTGGAAATCTAAAAATATGGAATCAATTTGACGTCCCCTGTCGATAGAACTTATTACTTCAAGAGTATAAAGAGCTAGTTGTGTTTCACATGAACGATATTTTCTGAATCCGTGCTGACTATGTGTCAATAAATCGTTTTCTTGGAGGTACTTCACAATGTTCGAATACAGTGTATGTTCCAAAACCCTACTGTAAATCGACACTAGTGATATAGCCTGTAATTCAGCGGATTACTCCTACTTCCCTTTTTGGGTGTTGGTGTGACTTGTACAAATTTCCAGTCTTTAGGTACGGATCTTTCTGTGAGCGAGTGATTGTATATAACCGCTAAATATAGAGCTGTTTTATCAGCATACTTTGAGAGGAACCTGACTGGTTTACAATCTGGACCGGAGGCCTTGCCTTTGTCAAGTGATTTAAGCTGCTTTGTTACACCGAGGATATCTACTTCTATGATTCTCATCTTGGCAGGTGTTCTTGATTGGAATTCAGGAACATTTACTTCGTCTTCTTTGGTGAAGGAATTTCGGAAAACCGTGATTAATAACTCTGCTTTATTGGCACTGTCATCAGTGACTTCACCGTTGCTATCGCGCAGTGGAGGTATTGATTGTGTCTTGCCACTGGTGTGCTTTATGTATGACCAGAATCTCTTTGGGTTTTCTGCCAGATTTCGAAACAGAATTTCGTTGTGGAAATGATTAAAAGCATCTCGCACTGAAGTACGCGCTACATTTCGAACTTCTGTAAAACTTTGCCAATCTTGGGGATGTTACGTTCTTTTAAATTTGGCATGCTTTTTTCGTTGCTTCTGCAACAGCGATCTGTTCCGTTTTCTGTACCATGGGAAATCAGTACCATCACTTAATAATTTATGTGGTACATATCTCTCAATTGCTGCCGATACTATCTCTTTGAAAACATTCCACAACTTTTCCACACTTACATGATCAGATCTGAGGGAGTGAAGACTGTCTCTTAAAAAGGCGTTAAGAGCATTTTTATCAGCCTTTTTAAATAGATATACTTTGCGTTTCTTTTTGATGGTTGTAGGTGTTACGGTATTCAGCCTAGCAGCAACTGCCTTGTGGTCGCTAGTCCCTGTTTTCATCACAACACTCACTATTTGTCCAGGATTATTTGTTGCTAAAAGGTCAAGTATGCTTTCGCAACCATTTACGCTTCGAGTGGGCTCATGAACCAATTGTTCAAAATAATTTTCTGAGAAAGCATTCACTACAATTTCGGATGATGTTTTATGCCTGCCGCCGACTTTAAACGTATAATTTTTCCGGCGTATCAAGAGTAGATTGAAGTCACCACCGACTGTAATTGTATGGGCGGGGTACTTATTTGAAATGAGACTCAAGTTTTCTTTTAACTGTTCAGCAACTATATCTTCTGAGTCGAGGGGTCGGTAAAACGATCCAATTAATAGTTTAGTCCGGTTGTTAGGTATAGCCTCTAGCCATACTATTTCACACGAACTATCAACTTAAATTTCGCTATAAGGCAAACTACCTCCGACAGCAATAAATACTCCACCACCAACTGTATTTAATCTAACATTTCTGAGCACTGTTAGATCGTTTGAAAAAAATTCGGCTGAACTTATTTCCGGCTGTACCTACAACTATTTTAGCTTCAGTGCTTTCTATTAGGGCTTGGAACTCTGGTTCTTTCCCAACACAGCAACGAAAATTTGCAACTACAATATCAGTCGTTTCTACAACTACCTTACTGTATTTTTCCTGCACACTTCTAGACGGACGTCCCTTCTGTGGTTCCCTGAGACCGTCTTACCTAAACAACCGCCCAGTCCCTTCCACACAGCCCCCGCTACCCGTGTAGCCACCTGAGTGTAGTGGACTCCTGACCTATTAAGCGGAACCCGGAAAAACACCACCCGATGGCGCGAGTCAAGGAATCTGCAGCCCACACGGTCACAGAACCACCTGAGCCTCTGATTCAGACCCTCCACTCGGCTCTGCACCAAAGGACCATAGTCGATTCTATCGACGATGCTGCAGATGGCGAGCTCCACCTTAATCTCGGAAGCAAGACTGGCAGTCTTTACCATTTCCGCCAGCCGCCCGAAACCAGACAGAATCTGCTCCAATCCAAAGCGACACACGTCATTGGTACTGACATGAGCCACCACCCGCAGTTGGCTGCACCCTGTACTCTTCATGGTGGCATCCGGAAGCACCCTTTCAACATGTGGAATGACTCCCCCCAAAACGCACACGGAGCGCACACACTGGCTTCCTTCCCCTCCTTGGCAGCCATGTTTCTAAGGGGCCCCATTACGCACCTAACGTTGGAGCTCCCAACTACCAGCAAACCCACCCTCTGTGAATGCCCAGATCTTGTGGGTCGAGAAGTTCCCTCTGGAACAGGGTGGACGACTGCATCCGGCTCAGAGACATCGTCAGCCACAGTTAACGCCCGAAACCCGTTCGTCAAACGAACCGGGGAGGCCCTACGATCGGCCCCTCGGGGTGTTTTTCGCTGCCTGCCAGACTTTGGAATGATCTCCCACTCGACCATAGGTGTAGGGTCAAGCTTTGTGCAGGCAGTACCTGGGGCGGTCACAGCAGTGGACCGATCGGAGGACACGTGGGACGCGCTCGAAGTCCCTCGCATCCCCGCATTCTATCCCCCACAGTGACGCCCCTTGGCAGCAGCCTCAAACTGTGTGATAGAAGCCAACGCAACCTGGAGCTGTGAGCGAAGGGTCGCCAAATCAGCTCGCATCTGTACACAACAGTCACAGTTCCTATCCATTACGGCAGTCGCTCCTGTTTACACCTCGTAAAAATATGTAACAAGCGAACGGTGTACTCGCCTTATTAGTAGCAGGAACTTGCGGCGCGCTATCGCTGACGGTCTAACCGACACTAATATTGAGAGGGCAGAATTCATTGTGTATGGACTCAGAGGACGGATTTCTTTATTCATACGGTTAGCAGTTGGTCCATTTTTGAAACCGGAGAAATGTTGTTACATCCGATGTTAGTTTATGGATCACATAATTTCAGACTAGAGTGGCTGCAACACCGAAACACTCTTCGCTAAAGCTCGTTATATGGAGAGGACCAAAAGCACTTTAGAATACAAGATTTTGGGTCTCGTGCTTTTTGCTGGTGCTGGAAAGTTATAGTTGATGGTACATATGTCGGAAAGTGATTACAAAGTAGTCGGTTCAACAAAAAAAGCGTGCGTTAATCGCATCTGCCGGCTGTACGTAATTGGAATAGGAAGTAGCAATGTGATCATACATTGATATATTGGAATGTAACAGATGCAGGGTTTTACGGCGAGGCCACGGCGGCGGGAGTAATTACGTTTCACAACCTGTTCTCGAACACTACGAGAATTGGAGATGAATAAAACAGGCACAGAACTATTTCCCTTCTGGCCTCTTTGAGTGAAAAATTTTTTTTTATGTAAGTGTAAAGTCAGTAGTAATGCATGTGCCTTCCAGCAGTCAGATAGTTTAAGTAGCTATTCACTAAACCAAGGTTAAGACAAGCACTCTACCATCTAGAGCACTTGCCCGCGAAAGGCAAAGGTCCCGAGTTCGAGTCTCGGTCGGGCACACAGTTTTAATCTGCCAGGAAGTTTCATATCAGCGCACACTCCGCTGCAGAGTGAAAATCTCATTCTGGCAATAATCGATTGTTAGCATTCTTCTCTCAGAATTTCAGTTTATTTCATCCGTGAAGTCAGACGCTTCTCTTTGTGGTCTGCAAATTGACTTTCTCGCTGGAAGAAAGAATTGAAATTGTGGAAGAATATGCGAAAACAGAATCGATGAAGGAAACTCAGGAAATTTTCAGGATCAATTACCCGGACAAAAAACTGCCAGCAAGAGAGTAAAGAGTATAACAAGTGGCGCACCACCGGCCGGGGTGACCGAGCGGTTGTAGGCGCTACAGTCTGGAACCGCGCGACCGCTACGATCGCAGGTTCGAATCCTGCCTCGGGCATGGATGTGTGTGATGTCCTTAGGTTAGTTAGGTTTAAATAGTTCTAAGTTCTAGGGGACTGATGACCTCAGAAGTTAAGTCCCATAGTGCTCAGAGCCAATTGGCGCACCTACGGAGTCAAAATGTGAAACGGCAACGTATTCCTTCAGTTCGCACACCAGACGTTATTGCAGACATTTACCGACGAATTATACAGAGCCCAAAGAAGTCTGTACGAGCATTGGGCAAACAGGCGTGTGTAAGTAGGAGGAGATGCCAGTGGATACTGAAAAGTCTTACTTTGAAGACAATGCTTGGACGGTTGTGCAGCAATTACGGAATTACAGTCAGAAACGTATAGATTACTGCACATGGCTTTTGAATAACATCAACGATGGTTGTTACACCCTTTCTATTACATCATGAGTGATGAAGCATCTTTTCGGTACTGTGAATTCACAGAATACGAAGTACTGGGCAACGGAGAGCCGTAATACTGTGTGTCGGCGTTTGGTGCATCATTAGACCGATACGTTTTGACACTGCCGTCAACACGGTTATATACAGGGAAATTTTTGAAACGTTTTCTGCTCACGTCACTGAATAAGACAGACAATACTGCTACTTCTAGCAAGATGGCGCAAAACGCCACACGTCTAAGGTATCTCTGGAACGAATCCATGATGTCTTCACCGAGGAACCAACTCTCAGCAAACATTTATGGCTACCAAGTTCACCAGATCTTCCAACATGCGATTTTTTTTCCTATGGAGACACTTGAAGAGCAAGGCCTGTGAAACATATCCACGCACAATACAGGAACTGAAAGACAACATCAGCCGTGGAGGTGCCTCCATGGACATTCGAACTTTATGCTAGGTGTATCTGAATATGCTTAGACGTGCACAGTTGTGTATTGAAGCTGCAGGGGGGTCACTTTCGTCGTCTTCTATAAATCTATTTTTCACTGTATTTTTCACTGTAAGTAAATTGTAAGTCCATTTCAGCTATTCGTTTATGTAACTTCACTTCGTTTCCTTTATACTACTTTTATCCGCGCTACCCTGTATTTCTATTAACGTAATGTGAAAAGAAAGTCTCTTATTCGTGATTCATAAGTTAGCATCTTAAAACATCGGTATGAAACTGGGGATCCACGACGCCCATTTGCCTATGATAGTTAAAAAGTCTATGTTATGTTAAAATTTTCCGTAAATAGTAAGTTTTAGTGCAGAAAAGGTATGAAATGTTATAACCGTTGAAGAAACATTTCTACCGATATCTCATTCATGCCTCTACGATCAGTACGTGTTGAGCACAAAGACGTTTCTTTGTTTTCCTTTAATCGAATTTTTATGTTGTTCTCAAATTGCAACACCAAAACTTTTCATGTCTATTAAGGCCATAGAAAGATGATGTTTTCAAAAAATGGTTCAAATGGCTCTGAGCACTATGGGACTTAACTTCTGTGGTCATCAGTCCCCTAGAACTTAGAACTACTTAAACCTAACTAACCTAAGGACATCACACACATCCATGCCCGAGGCAGGATTCGAACCTGCGACCGTAGCAGTCGCGCGATGTTTTCGGAATGTACTCCTGACCAAAAGCAATACTAGAAGGTCCAATCCAAGAGTTTGTTAATTGTGCCTTTTGCGTTCTTGTGCAGATATTTCCATAAAAACCTTCACCCGTTAACGCATATTTCTTAGCATCTAACCGGGAAGTGAAATAAAATTTTCTAGATTTAGCTTTCAAAATTTTTTAATACAACAAAATATTTTCTTAAACATTTTCGTCCCCTGTTTCAATCCCTTAGGGTTGTAATCTCCAAAAACAGTAAAACACGTGTATTTTTCTTTTTGACAAAGTCAAATACAAATTTTCAAGATTTAATATTGAAAAGGATTTGATAGTGAGATAATTCAATAAAACTTTTCATCCTCTATTTTACTACCTTAGGGGTTGAATTTCCAAAAAAGAATGAAACACTTTTTTTATTTCTAACCAATTTTCATAGGTGTAGCTTTTAAAAATACTTTATTAGTTGTTTAATAATGATTTATTTTCAAAAAGCTTTCACCCTTTAGTGATTGGATTTTCAGAAATGCTGAAACACAAATTTTTTGTTTCTGTGAAAGACAAATACCAGTTTTCGTACCTTTCATCCCCTATTTAACCCCCTTAGAAGTGGAATCCCTTCTTAAACGATGCCTACAACATAAGATCCATACCATCCTTTGCGGTTTGTGTTCTTAGGGATTGAATTCCCAAAAACAGCGAAACATTCATTATTTTATTTCCGACCGAGAAGCCAAATACAAGTTTTTTTAGATTTAGCATTAAAAATGGTTTCGTAATGAAATATTTTGTTAAAAAATTCTATCCCCTATTTCACCCCAATAGGTGGTGAATTTCCTAAAACACTGATCTGAAATACCAATTTTCATACATGTAGCTTCGAAAATACTTTATTAGTTCTTTAATAATAATCAGTTCAAAAAAAATCCTTTCATCCGCATAGTGGTTAAATTTTCAAAAATTTTGGAATCCAGATTTCTTTATTTCTAACCGAGAAACAAAATTCCAATTTCCGGACTTCTAGCTTCAAAACTGCTTTAATAGCGAGATATTTTCAAAAACCCGTTCATCTCCTACTTCACTCCGTTAGAAGTTGAATTTCCTGAAGATCAGTAAGTCAGTCAGGACACTGACGGGAGGCATCTACACAAATATGAAAATATGAGCTGCTGATGAGCAATGAGAATTGTTTCCAATTTTATAGGGTTCAGGTTTATTGCTATTTTGTTGAGATAATCATAAACAGATTAGAGATTTGGCCTTTGTAACGGCCATTAGATTTTCAGGCCTGGCATTCTTGTACGTTTGAAGATTGTCCGGAAACAGACGGTTGTTGCAAAAATGGCTCTGAGCACTTTGGGACTCAACTTCTGAGGTCATTAGTCCCCTAGAACTTAGAACTAGTTAAACCTAACTAACCTAAGGACATCACAAACATCCATGCCCGAGGCAGGATTCGAACCTGCGACCGTAGCGGTCTTGCGGTTCCAGACTGCAGCGCCTTTAACCGCACGGCCACTTCGGCCGGCCGGTTGTTGCAGACAGTTAAAAACAGTACGTCTGTGTAGAGGGAAAATAACAATTCCCTAGTAGTGATCCTTGATGGACAGTTGACGTTATACTCTCATTTGCACCTTTTGTTTTCCCTTCATTCTGTGCTGTTGGTACTCCATAAGAAATGATTCAAATCATTTCTTAGCCATGGCAGAGAATTCTAAGATTTCATTTTTGCATTTAGTACGTCCCAATCAAATGTGTTGTTAGCTTTACTGAAACTGAGAAGCATCATTGTGTTAGCTTGCTGGCGATCCGTAGTCGTTTGAATTTTTAAGAGCATCTATAGTACTATGATATTACCTGTGACTGAAGAGCGTTAAATAGTACATTTGTTTCAAGTATTAAGTCAACTGATAATGAACTAGAGATTGGAATGCCTCTGACAACGTTGGAATAATAGATATTGGTGTGTAGCTAGAGGAATCATCTGTTAGATCTATCTTTGGCAAGAGTCTTTAGTCTACACTAGAAGACGGGTGGTTACTGTACACATCATAAGGGCACGATTGAAAATATCGCAATGTTAGTCGATACTGCATCGATATCTTTAATCCTGGATACTGTAATATCGTTAGTTAAATAGCGTTGCCACTGATTATATCATGCGGCAGTGCCGTCTAAGGATTTCTCCATTTTCTCACAATCGTCGAGGGATGAAACTTTCCTCAACAACGGTACCTCATCGAAGCTTCCATTTCTGTTGTTTGACCTTTCTCTCGGTTTTGTAATACCCGCTGCGTGATTGGAAATGAGCAATTGTGTTAGCAGAAACGAACGAAATCATGCCGAACTCGTATAGAATGGGAGTCATTTACTTCGTGTAGATTAATGTAACCGCTACAGGCGCAACATGAAGCTGCAGAAATGTGTTTTGTCTCTACTCGCGGAGTTGTAATGCAGTTGCGGTGGGATTCAGAGGGCCATTTTCTTTTATTATCGGAGCTGGACTCCGTTCTGCGGCGCAGAGTTGTTTCTGTGATTTGTTTAGGTAGTTTCCCGTGTTACAAACTGCTAACATCGACAGCTTGTAGCGTCGCTGTAAGTTTGTTTCCGGATGAAACCACTAGCCCCGTTACACAGGTACTTAGTTTAGTCGCCGCAGCGCTTGGGACACTGCCAGAATATTTTCTGCGCTCGACATGTGCTCCTGTCGACACAAACTGAAAGATATTGTCGCTATACAGAATTTGGAAACATATTTGTTCACACAGCCACCACAGATCAGTGTACAACGTCCCGTCGACGACCAAGTTACTACAGACTGTGTGAAGGTAATGCAAGTGGCATACAGATGCATAGATCGCGCACATCAGTTAAACTATTCTGACCTACGCGCCTTCAAGATGATCTACAGCAACTTACCTATCTCTTGTTCTTCATATGTGCTCATGTAATTTTTGAATTACTCATTACTTCAATTTTTTTCACTTCTTTATATTCTATGGACTCTCGGACATGTGTACTGTTTCCACGATTTCCGATGGGACCTTTCTCTGACGAGGCGCCCTCCTCTCTTCAAAAATATGTAAAGAAATTGTAGGAATTAGTAGGATATTGCCAGTTGGAGGAATGAATGGTTGGCTGTAACTAATTCATTCACGTGAAACAATTAAAAATGGCTATTCTTGCAGCACAAAATTCTAATCGGGAATTTAAACGTAATAACCGTAAATGGCCCTTAAATATACTTAGTATGAGAAGGAAGTATAAAAACTTTATAACAAAGAGGGTTACGTGCTTACCTACAGAAACAAGAAATTAGACAACATTTTAATGAGGAACAGGGTAACATTATGCAAGCTGTAAGTACCGGGTGGTTATATTCAAAGTCCTGCTACCCATAGAAGTCAAGTGTGGGCTGTGATTATTGTATCACAGCAAAACTTGATAGACATTCTATGCATTAACGAGGAACCGATTTACGCTGGTACAAATTAGTTCCAGATGTGGCCACCAAATGCAAACCTGGCGCTGTGAATGCACGAAAGACGTGTAGAAGTGTTTCTGTATGTAATGGATTAGAAAAGGGACGTGGACAGAAAAGGCCAAACAGATGAGAAAGATATGGTGCTGATTTTTTGTTAACTGCCGCTTACAGGCTTCGTTCAAACTGAACATCGGAGATATCGACAAGATGTTGTCAAGCGCCAGTTTTGCACCTGGTGATCAAAATTGGAACTAATTTTTTACCAGCGTAAATCGATTCCGCAATAATGCATTAGCATATCTACGAAGTTTCACAGTCATATGATAATTACATCCCACACTGGACCTCTGTGAGTAGTTGCACTTTAATTATAACCACCTTGCAATGTAGCTAACCAAGTATAAGATAAAAAGAGAAAGTTTCGGAAGGAAAAAGGATTAAGAGTATGGAATGAAGAAACAGCAAATGCACTAAGAGATAAGAAATTAGCTCATCTACGAGCACTACAACATCAAACGAATGCAGCAACAGAGGTGTACAGGGAAAAACAAAATGAAGCGAAAAATATTTTAAGGAAAGCTCACCAAGACAATTTGGACAAATTTATAATCGCTGTTGAAGACTGTAAACATGGAAGATAAATAGAACCTATAAAGTGCTTAACCATCTAGATAGTGAATAATGAGATGTAACGAATATAGCCGGCTGCTGTGGCCGAGCGGTTCTAGGTGCTTCAGTCTGAGACAGCGCTGCTGCTACGGTCGCAGGTTCGAATCCTGCCTCGGGCATGGATGTGTGTCATGTCCTTAGGTTGGTTAGGATTAAGTAGTTTTAAGTCTAGGGGACTGATGACCTCAGATGTTAAGTCCCATAGTACTTAGAGTCATTTGAACCATTTTAACGAATATAAATATTACCGAAGAAGACCAAGTGTTTGTTTATTATCCTTATTTAGCTTTTGTGTACATTCCAGCCTCAGTAGCGCCACAGTTGGGTAGATTTTATCTTTTTCCGGGAGCCTGTACTTCCTCAGTTACTCCTCACTGCTTCGTTTGCATTTTTGAGATCTTATTCAGTTTTCTTTCGCACAGTACGACATGGACAGAGAGTGTCTTATTGTGAGGAGACACGAGAAGAATTGACTGGCTATTGTTTAAAGTTGGAGTGACGTCAGGGCGCTAGTGACGAGACCTTCGACACCCTTGGTACCGATGGAATCCGCTGGTGAGCAGATTGTCGCTATTTCATCTGATACTTAACATCTGACTGGTTCGTCTTTGTCGAGAATGGATGGCGAACAGTGATGTGTTTGTATGTCTCTGGAGGAAAAAGAGGGAATGGGCCCCACAGCTGTCTCCTTACGCCTTAGAGACAGGTTCTAGATGCTATCCAGTGCGGGTAACTGATATGAGCCAGCCGGCCGGAGTGGCCGAGCGGTTCTAGGCGCTACGGTCGCAGGTTCGAATCCTGCCTCGGGCATGGATGTGTGTGACGTCCTTAGGTTAGTTAGGTTTAAGTATTTCTAAGTTCTAGGGGACTGATGACCTCGGAAGTTAAGTCCCATAGTGCTCAGAGCCATTTGAACCATTTGATATGAGCCAGCACAGGAGGTCTCCCCTGTTGGGCCATCGACCAATTTCCCGACTAGTCTGAACAAGTGCAGAGGGTGGGTTGCTTGTCACCGGGAGCTCAAACGTCAAGCGGGTAGTGGAATCCATCAGGCAAGTAGTACGTAGAGCAGAAAGAATGCCCGTGTGAACTCGGTATATTTACTGGGGGTCTCGTTGATGACGTGGAGGAGGGTTCTCGTTTGTGACGTGGAGGAGGCTCTACCGGCGGCCCTTGCAGTGTAACGACGTATAGTTTTGTATGAATGGTTTTCTTTTGATATATGACCATGTGCAGACTTCGTCACCTACGTCAGTTACAACACACTTCAAAATTATTTAAATTCTTTTTAAATTGTCTCAGAATGGTTCTTGAACGAAACTATAAAACGTCATCATTTGAGTCGTATGCGCAGAATTTCGTCACCCAGTCCAATTGGTTTGCGCAAACTTTTTCAATTTAGATGTCGTTTGTTTCTCCTCAGAAATTATATTACTGCAAGTTATCTGCTTTAATAGATATTAGAACCACATTGAATAAACTTTCAAGACTCAAACTCGCGATGAACGTTGTCAAAAATTAATAATCTTGTCAAATAAATTACGTAACATAATTCTTCATAAATAAATTATCGGAACACGTATTTAAACTTTTGTAGTATACACTACTTTATTATCTTCCTACATATAGTCGTGAACCTGAGCCTTGACAAGATGGGACTGAACATTTACACATGATTAAACTTTCTATGACGTCATTGTTGTACAAAACATTAAAAAATCAATTTTTTTTCAATTTTTAGAAGCACGACGCAACAACTCGGTTTCAGGATCTTCTGTTGCTCTTTGGCTGTCGCCCCGCGACGTATAGTGGCCAGCAATTTTCTCTCTGGTCCCGGCAACGAAGATGCTGTCTCCGTTCGTTGCGCCGCCCTCTCCGTGCATGAAACATAAAAAATAAATACAAACTTTAGACGATTCACAACCATTACAAATATTACAAAAAATACATAAACGAAACACTAAATTAAACCTATATTCACCTGCAAACTGGGCTGACACTGGTGGAGGGGTGACGCTTCAATTTCGCGTCCCACTACACCCTCTAGTGCAGTGGGTGCAACCGACTGCAAGTAGTGGCACATTTCGGCACCAATGTCGCCTGCTGCTTGGGTTGTGAGGCCATCCTCGGTTCCTTTCGGTCGATGGCTGATTTTGTAAAGGCAACTAACATCACACACGGGTTGCAGGTTAAGTTTATTTTTACCGTTTTGCGCGTGGTTGATCACGGTCCTATCGTTTGGAGCAGTGTGGTAGCTCTAAACCAGACGCTCAGACGAGTCTGCGACGGTATTGGATGCGAATTTCTGGACCACCGCTATCGTGTTCCCCTTTACAGGCCAGGCGTGCACTAAGTGCAGGAAGCGACTACAAGGGTAGCGGAGTACTTGTGGCGTGCACACGATTTCCTTTCTTTTATTTTTTAGGTTCGAGAACCCCCTCTCCCTATCAGAGACGATTTGCCTGCAAAAATCGAAGTTACACCTGCCACAATGTTCTCGGCTAATGCTCGTCCTCACAGATTAAGTGTAGGAAAAGAGGAATATGATATTAGTAAACTGTATGGAGCATCTAAGGAAGGATTCCTGAATCAATATCTCTTATTGAAGATTATAATGCCCAGATATTACTGGGTCGGGCAAATAATAGCGACCCGGAGAATCGGGTTCCAGGGTACAAAGAAACACAGTAGACGAAAGGAAATACAGTACTATCCTGACTATAGCAGATGTTGAAAGTGACGACAATTCGTCTGTTGGCACCTTTGGGCGCTGATCATCACGTTTCTGAAGGCTGTTCGAAGCTGGAATGCTGGAATTGATGCAATATCGTCCGAAATATTTTGCTGCAGTTCTTGAAGACTATGAGGGTTGTAGCGATACACCTTATACTTGAGGTCATACTGACAGATCAGGTCACCCGACCTCTGCTGACATCTCCGTCAGGCGAGAAGATTGTATAAATGTGCTCCAGGGTTCTGCCGAATGTACGGGAAGTTGCTCCATCCTGTTGGAAATAACTGTAGGTCTTTTCCTCCTGCGCTAATTCTGCCACAAATGGTATCCACTTGTGCGGCCCTATTTGCCCGACCCGTCCTAGGAACAGAAAGTTGGTTCAGCCAGAAGTGAGTAGCAACGAAATCTTAAGTTCAGACTGGAATATTTATGCTAAGGATAGGTTAGTCAACAGTGGTGGCGTATTTATTGCAGTAAAGAATTTAATAATATCTTGTGAGGTTATCACGGATTCCGAATGTAAATCACTGTGAGTGAAGTTAAGGATCAAAGGTCAAGAGCTGTAATGCTAGAGCGCTTCAGAGAGAACTTGGAGAATTTCGTTAGTAATTTTCCTGATCGTGTCTTTGTAACAGGGGGTGACTTCAACTTTCCAGGTGTGGATTGGCAGAGAAATTCAATCAAAACTGGTGCCAGCGACAGGGTTTCATGTGATATTATTCTGTTTGTTTATCAGAGGATTACTTGTGGCAGATAATTAGAAAACCTTCCGAAGATTACTTGGAGTAGATAATTAGAAAATCAACTCGGTTCGATAGTGTCTTAGACCACCTAGCAACGAACAGGCCTGAATTCATGGGATCAGTTCACGTACATGAAGGTATCAGTGGTCATAAGGCTGTGACAACAACTACGACTACAGGTTTTAGAAGGAATGTTAAGAAAGGGAGGAAAATGTTTTCCTTAGCAAGAATGACAGGACTGTCTCATCACACACATTTGAACATTTTTTGGAGGTGTTACGGGTTGTGTAAGACAGCCAAGTAGGGGAAGCTGAATCACCCTGTATAGCACCCCAGACTCTTTAAAGAGTCGAGTTCCCATTTCTAAAACACCTTCAAACGTTCGATTACTTTACAAATGAGTTAATGTGTTAAATATTTGACATTGTATTGTATTGTATGTTACCCGGGGACCGAGAAACGACGGAGAGGCTCCGTCCCCGCCGCAGCCGCAGTGGTCCACAACCACACGACGACTACCGCAGTCCACTTCAGCCCTCCGCCGCCCCACACCTAACCCAGGGTTATTGTGCAGTTCGGCCCACGGTGGACCCCCCAGGGAACGTTTTACACCAGACGAGTGTAGCCCCTATGTTTGCGTGGTAGAGTAATGGTGGTGTACGCGTACGTGGAGAACTTGTTTGCGCAGTAATCGCCGACATAGTGTAACTGAGGCGGAATAAGGGGAACCAGCCCGCATTTGCCGAGGCAGGTGGAAAACGGCCAAAAACCATCCAACCTCGACACACATCCGCCGGGCGGATTCATGCCGGGGACCAGGCGCTCCTGCCCGCCGGGAAAGTCGTGCGTTAGACCGCACGGCCAACCCGGCGGGCTCAATATTTGACATTAAGCACATAAAACCTTCACGTGTTGGACATGACACAATTTTGGAAGTACATATATTAGTGTCTGGGGTTACTGTCAGTAAAATGTGTTGTGAATAGGATTAGCAAGATAAAACGTAATAAATAAAAGCGTCATGCCTGATGCAGAAATTTTACCATTCCATCAGCGAGAATATAGTAAGCGATAAACTTTATCCTTTTATTTTTTTGGTGGGGAGGTGGTGGTGGCGTCAGCGAAGAAAAGTTCGTTAGATGTTACTAGGTACTCTAATTTCCGAACATATGATGGATATTGTCTGGATAGTGGCCAAGCGGTTCTAGGCGCTACAGTCTGGAACCGCGCGACCGCTACGGTGGCAGGTTCGAATCCTGCCTCGGGCATGGATGTGTGTCATGTCCTTAGGTTAGTTGGGTTTAAGTAGTTCTAAGTTCTAGGGGACTGATGACCACAGCAGTTAAGTCCCATAGTGCTCAGAGCCATTTTATTGTCTGGATAATTTGTTCGGCCTGAGTTGCGCTGCCTCAGGATGTACAAACAATTTCCAACTGTAATACTTGACTCATTCTGTTAAACTTTAACTTAAGGTTATACCATTCAATGTGCAGACTGTGGCAGCATTTTTAACTTTGCTCGATCATTGCATGAAGTACTTAAAATTTTTTGCCGCTAGAAGCGTTTAGAAATAAAAATAGCAAAAGCAGTTGAACAAAAGTATGGCATGGGAGCGTTAGTATCAGTAAGAATTTGGTACGAATAAAAACAAAATGAACATTCTCGCGATATTTTATCAGTATTACACCTATTCGAGGTGCGACATTGCCCGAGAAATGGTCATGCCGGTTGCTCTACGGAGGAGCGAAGCTATCCAGTACTGCTGTGGTGGCTAGTGACAACAGACAAGCCGCTGGCGCTTAATAGCTACGGCGTGTTACCACCGAAGCGCGGCGTATCCTTCCGGTTGGCTGGCAACGCAAGCTCCCCGTGGCCGCGGCGCCGGCAGGAACAGGGGGGGGGGGGGGGCGTGTCAAAGCGCGGCGCGTCAGTGTAAACAGCGCGACGACGTGCGGGCCGGAGAGGCGGGCAGAGGTAATGGCCCGCGGCTAACACGGCCGCGCCGCGCCGCAGCCTGGCCTTCCGCCAGCGCCAGCCTACTCTGCCCTACCTGTTGCCAGGGGCGCCAACCAAACATCTGCTACGGGCCCAACAGCTGCCGGTTTTTGACGGACCCAGCACGTACCCTTGAAAACGGCAACCGAAAATAACCGTATTTTTTTGGAGAGCAACGAACGCAGTGATTAGAAATAGCCTTCCTCTGACGGAGTAGAAGTCATTTACATATCATAGAAATCTTTAGAAAAGTGAGCTACATCTACACCTACATCCATACCAGGACAATCCACTCGAACTACAGTACTTGGCAGAGAGTACTTCCCTAGCACTTATTAGGACCTTTTCCCGTTGCATTCACTTATGGAGCGCGGGACGGATGACTGTTTAAACGGCTCTTTATTTGTTGTAATTAAATTAGTTGTGTCCTAACGATCTCTGCTGAACAGCACGTTGGAAGGCATCCCACGTATGCTCAATAATGTTCATGTCTGGGGAGTTGGTGGCCAGCAGAAGTGTTTAGACTCAGAAAAATGTTCCTGGAGCCACTCTGTAGCAATTCTGGACATGCGAGGTGTCGCATTGGCTCTGAGCACTATGCGACTTAACTTCTGAGGTCATCAGTCACCTAGAACTTAGAACTAATTAAACCTAACTAATCTAAGGACATCACACACATCCATGCCCGAGGCAGGACTCGTACCTGCGACCGTAGCGGTCGCTCGGCTCCAGACTGTAGCGCCTAGAACCGCACGGCCACTCCGGCCGCCTGTGTAGCATTGTCCTGCTGGAATTGCCCAACTCCGTCTACATCTATATCTACATCCATACTCCTCAAGCCACCTGACGGTGTGTGGCGGAGGGTACCTTGAACACCTCTATCGGCTCTCCCTTCTATTCCAATCTCGTATTGTTCGTGGAAAGAAGGATTGTCGGTATGCCTCTGTGTGGGCTCTAATCTCTCTGATTTTATCCTCACGGTCTCTTCGCGAGATATACGTAGGAGGGAGCAATATACTGCTTGACTCCTCGGTGAAGGTATGTTCTCGAAACTTCAACAAAAGCCGGCCGCGGTGGTCTAGTGGTTCTAGGCGCTCAGTCCGGAACCGCGCGACTGCTGCGGTCGCAGGTTCGAATCCTGCCTTGGGCATGGATGTGTGTGATGTCCTTAGGTTAGTTAGGTTTAAGTAGTTCTAAGTTCTAGGGGACTGATGACCATAGATTTTAAGTCCCATAGTGCTCAGAGCCATTTGGACCAACCTTCAACAAAAGCCCGTACCGAGCTACTGAGCGTCTCTCCTGCAGAGTCTTCAACTGGATTTTATCTGTCATCTCCGTAACGCTTTCGAGATTACTAAATGATCATGTAACGAAGCGCGCTGCTCTCCGTTGAATCTTCTCTATCTCTTCTATCAACCCTATCTGGTACGGATCCCACATTCCTGAGCAGTATTCAAGCAGTGGGCGAAAAAGCGTACTGTATCCTACTTCCTTTGTTTTCGGATTGCGTTTCCTTAGGATTCTTCCAATGAATCTCAGTCTGGCATCTGCTTTACCGACGATCATTCCATTTTAAATCACTCCTAATGCCTACTCCCAGATAATTTATGGAATTAACTGCTTCCAGTTGCGGACCTGCTATATTGTAGCTAAATGATAAGGGATCTTTCTTTCTATGTATTCGCAGCACATTACAATTGTCTACATTGACATTCAATTGCCATTCCCTGCACCATGCGTCAATTCACTGCAGATCCTCCTGCACTTCAGTACAATTTTCCATTGCTACAAGCTCTCGATATACTACAGCATCATCCGCAAAAAGCTTCAGTGAACTTCCAATGTAATCCGCGCCATCCGTCAGAATGCACAATGGACATGAATGGACGCAGGTGATCAGACAGGATACTTACGTGCGTGTCACCTGTCAGAGTCGTGTCTACACGTATCAGGAGTCCCATAGCACTCCAACTGCACACTCGCCACACCATTACAGAGCCTCCACCAGCTTGAACAGTCCCCTGCTGACATGCAGTGTCCATGGATTCATGAGGTTGTCTCCATACCCGTACACGTCCATCCGCGCGACAGAAATTGAAACGAGGATCGTTCGACCAGGCAACATGTGTGCAATCATCAACAGTCCAATGTCGGTGTTGACAGGCCCAGGGTGCTGACAGGCCCAGGCGATGTGTAAAGCTATGTGTCATGCAGTCATCAAGGGTGCACGAGTGAGTCTTCCGCTCTGGAAAACCCATATCGATTATGCTTCGTTGAATGGTTCACACGCTGACACTTTTTGATAACCCAGCATTGAAACCTGCAACAATTTGCGGAAGGGTTGCAGTTCTGTTATGCTGAAGGATTCTCTTCAGTCATCATTCTTCTCTTTCTTACAGGATCTTTTTCCGGCTGCAGCGATATCGGAGATTTGAAATTCTACCGAATTGTTGATATTCACGGTACACATGTGAAATGATCGTGCGGGAAAAACGCCACTACATCACTGCCTCGAAAATGCTGTGTCCCATCGCTCGTGCGCCGACTATAACACCACCTTAAAACTCACTCAAATCTTGATAACCTCTCATTGTAGCAGCAGCAACCGATCTAACAACTGCGCCAGACACTTGTTGTCTTATATAGGCGTGGCCGACCGCAGCACCGTATTCTGCCTGTTTACATATCTCTGTCTTTGAATACGCATGCCTATATCTTTCTTTGGTGCTTCAGTTTATATTACTGGAGTCATCGTTTCAAGCCAGTTCTGGAAACTTTATAAGTAGTCTTTCTCGGTCTATTTTGCGTCTATCTTCAACAGGTCTGTGACACTCTCCCATGCGTCAAACGAACTTGCAATCATCCGTGCTGCCGTTCCCTGTACGCGTTCATAAATGCTGCTAGTCCTATTTGATACGGGTCACTCACACTTGAGCAGTACTGTTGGGTGGGTCACACTAGTGATTTTTAAGCAATCTTCATGTAGACAGTGCATTTCACTACTATTCTACCAATAAACTCCAGTCGGCCCCCTCCTTTACCTGCAACTGAGCCTTTGTCATCGTTCCATTTCAACCGCTAAGTTTTATACTCAGGTATTTGTATGATTTGTCCGATTCCAGCTGCGAATCGTTGATACGGTAATCACAAGACACGAACGTTTTTTTGTTCTGTGAAGTGCACAGTTTTAGATTTTCGAACATTTAAAGCAACTTGCATATCTTTGCACTACTTTGAAATCTATCAAGATATGACTGAAAATTTTACGAGCTTTTTTCATACAGTAAGTCATTATAGGTAACCGAATTATCTCTGAATGTCTGAGTTTACTTTTAATGTAGTTTGCAAGGTTATTAGTGTACAACACAAACAGCAAGGCTCCGTAAACACTTCTCTGGCTTACACACAGAGTTACTTCTATATCTATCGCTGGCTCTCCATCCAAGATAACATGCTGTATCCTCTCTTCCAAGAACTCCTCAAACCAGTCTGAATTTTCACTTCATACCCCCACACGGTCGTACTTTTGATAATTAATGTAGGTGTGGTGCAGTGTCAAATGCTTTTCAGAAATCGAGGTAAACTACATCTACCTGAGTATCTTGCTCCTTGACTTTTAGAATGCCATGTGAGAAAAGTGCGAGAAGGATTCCACACGCTCAACATTTTAGAAATCCGTGCTAGTTGGCGAGGAGGAGGTCATGCTGTTCGCGATACCCCAGTTTGTTTGATCTCTGAATATGTTCTAAGATTCTAATACAAACGGATGAGAATGATATCGGACGATAGTTGTGTGAACCACTTCTGCTACCTTCTTGTAGATGCGTGTGAAATGAGCTTTCTTCCAACTAATGAGAACGGTTTCTTGTTCATGGATCTACTGTAGACAAAATGTTATAAGAACACGAGTATCACGTTGGAGCGCTGTAGATGGGGTAGCGCTCGTCCCGGGCGGTTATGTGATCCTCAACGCTGACGCAAAACATGGCAACGGTTTCTATGTTCCATCAGTAGTTATATGGAGTGAGCGCCGTAAATGGATCGACGTGAAGGCGAGACCTGACAGAATGGCAGAAACCAGGACGTGCCTATCAGCACACTGTAAATGACACTGTGCGATTTTTTGGCCTATAGTGCTAAGTGTGCAGTGTATCTACCTCTCGCTGTCATGTAGGAAGACATAAGAACGGTAGTGATAGAGCCGGCCGAAGTGGCCGTGCGGTTAAAGGCGCTGCAGTCTGGTACCGCAGGACCGCTACGGTCGCAGGTTCGAATCCTGCCTCGGGCATGGATGTTTGTGATGTCCTTAGGTTAGTTAGGTTTAAGTAGTTCTAAGTTCTAGGGGACTAATGACCTCAGCAGTTGAGTCCCATAGTGCTCAGAGCCATTTGAACCATTTTTTGGTAGTGATAGAAAGATCCCAACTTACAAGGACTGCCGACGGGTGTCAAGCCTTGTTAATCGCTGTCGGTTTCAAGCCCGACAGAAACCGCTGGTGTCAGTGAATCCAGGTCCACCTCAATCAGTTTCCGAGTGAATACTGCGAAGGTTGGGTTGTTTTTGTGGGAGGACACCAAACAGCGCGGTCATCAGTCTCATCGGATGAGGGAAGGACGGGAAAGGAAGTCGGCCGTGCCCTTTCAAAGGATCCATCCCGGCATTAGCCTGTAACGATTTAGGGAAATCACGAGAAACCTAAATCAGGATGGCCGGACGCGGGATTGAACCGTCGCCCTCATGAATGCGAGTCCAGTGTGCTAACCACTGCGCCACTACGCTCGGTATTGCGAAGGGAACTGTGTGCTGCGTACATGTGGGGTCAGGTACCTCGCAAAAGGCCTTTGCTCACAGTGGCGGATAAAGCTGTACTCGTAAATGGGCCAAACAACACAGAAACTGGACATCGGCTGACTAGAGGTTTGTAACATTGCGCGATGAGTCGCGATTTTGTCTCTTCGGATTTGATAATCCGATGGGCCAGTGAGTCGTTTAACCCGTAGTGTGTGGAGGGTGAAGTCCAGACCGGAAATAGTACTGTCACGTTTTTCTTATCAACATTTATTCAAGTTCTCGCTAACATAAACCAATATATTTGTTTCAACGTTACCGCTGACCAAGATAAGGCATTTCTTCTACATCTTCGTGATGAATATGCTGTACACAGTCCAATCTTCCAAGATGACTACAGCTTTATCCTCAGTCAACGGACAAGAATGTTTCTCAAGACGTAAAAGAAACGAAGTTTTTTCCCTCAAGTCCTTTTCCCTCAAGTCCTTTTCCAGTGGTGGTGACCTGAGGACTGAAGGCCTAATTAAGGAACAATAATTGAACTGAGGCCTCAGTTACAACAGGAACAAATAATTGCTTGCTAAACGCCAAGAAAACAAAATAACTCCTGCCAGAAGGCCAATTTTAATAAGAACAACAGTTATTACATAAACTAATTACTTCTGGTGAAAGGCTGGTGTTGAAAAGTTCTTAAACCAACAGACTCACGGATAATCCGAAAGAGTGACAAGTAGGTCAGTTCCTGTTTCTGGAATTATGGACCAATCACTGATAGTCAAGGTCCACAATGGGTGCGAGGATTTAGAGTTCGGTGTAGCCGAAATTATCGACCAGTATTAATTATAAGTTCAAACCGATGATACGGCGTCGTAGGCCTCACGTTGACCGATAATGGTCCGTAGCCTTGCGGTTTGCAAGGGAGGATGACGCGGTGGCTCAAAAATGGTTCTGAGCACTATGCGACTTAACTTCTGAGGTCATCAGTCCCCTAGCACTTACAACTACTTAAACCTAACTAACCTAAGGACATCACACACATACATGCCCGAGGCAGGATTCGAACCTGCGACAGTAGCGGTCGCGCGGTTCCAGACTGTAGCGCCTAGAACCACTCGGCCACTCCGATCGGCTGACGCGCTGGTGTAGCTGGCTGTGGTCTGCTACGCATCTTCCTGGATGCACCGTAATAAGCTCCTGACCCTGCGGCTTACTCGGTTAAGACCGCCTTTTGTGGTCTGTGCGCGGTCTTAAACGCGCTTCCCGCGGCAGAATACTCCGCGCACTGTTTTTAGTCAGTGTTTCTGCGTAATAAACTAGTTCGTGTACGTCGTGACCTCTACTGGCGCAGATGAAGCCTCCTGGCGGCTGCCGATTTCACCTGGTTTCTGCGTAACGACCGACAAGCTGGTCCCTGTCAGTCCCGATATGACTTAACAACAATCATGCTCACAGGGCTGCAAGCACCCGTTTCACAAACACTCAACCACCCTGCCGCAGATCGACTGATCCGCTAAATCACACGGTTTTAATCACATAGAAAGTGTCTAGGATGTTTTGGAATGTAGTAATCACCAATCCCACAGTTTGGTAGCTCTAAACGACCTAATAACCAATGACCGGTTTGTGGAGTCTGAAACACCCCCGTTTAATTCCTTTACTGGATTTTGTGTAATTTATCGAAGTCGCCAAACAGTTAATTATTATGATTATGTGACCGTGTGCTTAATGGATGAAAGGCTATAGGTTTTTCTGCTGTGGTTTCGGGGGTATTTCAACCGAGTGCCGCTGTTCTGAGACTGAATAGTGGAATGATTGAAAGTTTGTCTATTATTTAAGACCATAAAGGTTGCGATATACAAACTGATATGTATTTTCTACTAACGCACATATTCTGAGGTAGTTGCTACCTTCGCCTTACACATCTAATCACAGTTATATCTTTTATTGCTTGCTGATTTCAAGTACTTCGTCACACGCAATGATGATGGTTAACATTCAAACAATCTTCACTGCAATCCATGGTTGTTGCTGGCCGACACGATTGACGCGAAACACGTAATCCGACACTTGTCACTTTCGGTTTCATATCACTCGTGAACCGGTATTAGTGAGGGTCAACCCCACGACGATCAGGGGGACGCACTCACTCGTCATACTCCCGTGAATTTACCGTTTACTACTGACTCGACTACGATTCTTTCCCGTCTCTCCAGCACCACTTCTCACTCAACACTCGTCTCACTGCCTCCTGCAGCGCTCGACAATTGACTTCTGTGCACTATCGAGCTTGGCGTCTGACACTAATATCTATGTTCGTGGGATCACGGATCCCTTACAAGTCTCTTCATCACCAAATTAAGCCATTATAAAATCTAGAAATGGTGTATGCTTGGATTCTCTTTATGAATCAATGCTATGTTCTGTCGAGTATCATTCTGAGAGATTAATTATTGTGAAAATTACAGACTGCATCGCGAGGTCCGGTTTGATCAAGTTAAAGAACTGTATTCTGAGCTTCGAGTCTCACAGAGCACTGGGCAGAAGGATTGGTAAAGCCTGACCGGAAATACACTGACATAAAAAATTGTAACACCAAGAAATAGTTAATGTAGAGCAATGAAATTTCGGGAATAACTTCATTTAGATAACATATTTAAGTGATTAATATAGCAAGGTCACAAGTTAACGTACGCGCGAGACAAGCCGTTGCAAATGTGAAATGCTGTTACATTAATAACCAGTGTAACCGTCAGAAAGTTGAAGACAAGTATGCAAACGTGCGTGTGTTGTGTTGTACAGGCGCCGTATGTCAGTTTGTGGGATGGAGTTCCATGCCTGTTGCACTTGGTCGGTCAATGCAGGCACCGTTGATGCTCTTTGTGGATGACTCTGGCGTTATCGTCCGATGACGTCCCATACGTGCTCGATTGGAGAAGGAGCTGGTGATCGAGCAGGGCAAGATAACATGCCGACACTATGTAGAGCATATTGGGTATGTGAGCGAGTGTTATCCTGCTGGAAAACACTCCCTAGAATGCTGCTCACGAATGGCAACGCAACACGTCGAATCATCAGATTGACGTACATAGTTGCAGGCAGGGCGCGTGGGATAACCACGAAAGCGCACCAAAGACCATAATTCCAGGTGTAGGTCCAGTGTGTCCAGCACGCAGACAGGTTGGTGCCAGGGCCTCAACTGATCTGCGAACCAACAAACGGCCGTCACTGGCACCGAGGTAGAATCAGCTTTCATCAGAAAAAACAACAGACATCCAACTTACCGCCGAATGACCTCTCACTTAACACCACTGAAGTCACAAATGGTGGTGGTTTGTGGTCAGTGGAACTCACGCTTTAGGGCGCCTTGTCTGGAGCTGTCCTTGAAGTAACTGATTTGTAACAGTTCGTTACGTCACAGTGGTGCCAACTGCTGCTCAAATTGCTGCTGCAGATGCTGTGCGATGCGCCACATTCATACACCGAACGTGATGGTCTTCCCTCTCGATAATGTCACGAAGCAATCTGGAGTCCAGCTTTCTTTCGACTGTACATTCTCGTGACTACCGCTGCCAGCAATCAACTACAGTGGCCGTATTCCTACTAAGTCTTTCTCCGGTATAGCACAAGAAACATCCAGCTTCTCGTAATTCCATTACACGACCTCGTTCAAACACACTGAGATGTGAAAATGGTGTCTTTGTCGCCTTAAAGGCACTCTTGACTATCATCATCATGTCCAATCTCAATGGTAATGAACGCTCACGACCGTTACAGCGGGTATTTACAGCAAACCTGATCTGCATCCTCATGGTGACGCTACTGGTGCGAAATCTGAATATCATCCTTCAGATACAGAAACACGCCTTCAAACTTTAGTTTATGTCGTGCGCCACATAAACGAAAGTTGGCAGGCATGTTTCTGTATCTGAAAGATGTCTATTCTTTTTGGTGTTGCGATTTTTTTCCATCAGTCTATGCCGACCATCTCACTCAGATCACTGTGGCCAGGACAACATATATTTTGCGGAAAATTTTTACTTAATAACGCTAAGGTTCACGTTGGTGATGAAACCTGATTATAGAAATAACGCCTGTAATCCAGCGGCAGGTGGTGCTGGTGGGACATTTTTGGAACACAACCTACGATCAGCATAGAGACAGAAGTGATGACACTTTATGCAGGATCTGACTATCATTTTGCAGGACAATGCTCAAGCACGTACAATGCAAGCTGTTACTGATTTGTTTGGCTGATGGGGCTGCTAAGTGCTGTACCACCTACAACACTGCCCTGAATTAAGCCCTCGTAAGTTCAACTCGATTTCTTATCTGAAGGAAACACTTCACGGCATTCACTTCACAACTGCTACAAATTCGTCGGGCAATAGACCGCGCCGCTCGAACTGTCAATACAACTGGCACTGCTAAGAGTATACTACGACTTCCATATCGCTGGCAACAGGTTATACACAATGCAGGTGACTACTCTGTAGGTCAGTAAAACTTTGAAACACGTATCTATTTTGTACGACCTGTAAATAAATGGTTGCCACTATTAAAGTTCGTACCCTCGTACAATATGTATAAGAGCCAAGAGGAAATAATAAGAGTGGATGACCAAGAACGAAGTGCTCGCATTAAAAAGGGTGTAAGACAGGGATGTAGTCTTTCGTCCCTAATGTTCAGTCCGTATATTGAAGAAGCAATATGGAAATAATAGACAGGTTCAGGAGTGGAATTAAAAATCAAGGTGAAAGGATATCAGTGATATGATTCGCTGATTACATTGCTATCCTGAGTGAAAGCGAAGCAGAATTACATAATCTGCTGAATGGAATGAACATTCTAATGAATACAGGATGTGGACTTAGAGTAAATCGAAGAAAGACGGAAGTAAAGAGAGGTAGCAGAGATGAGGACACCGAGGAACTTAACATCAGGAGTCTTGGTCACGAAGTAGATGAAGTTAAGGAATTCTGTTGGCTTGGCAAAAAAATAACCAATGATGGACGGAGCAAGGAGGACATCAAAAGCAGATTAGCACTGGAAAAAATGGTATTCCTGGCCAAGAGAAGTCTACTAGTGTCAAACATAGGCCTTAATTTGAGGAAGAAATTTCTGAGAATATACGAGTACAGCATTGTGTGGCAGTGATACATGGACGGTGTGAAAACCGGAACAGAAGAGAATCGAAGCATTTGAGATGTGGTGCTACAGACGTGTGTTGAAAATTAGTTGGGCTGGTAAGATAAGAAACTAAGAGCTTCTCTGCAGAATCGGTGAGGAAAGGAATATATGGAAAACACTGTTAAGGAGAAGGGACAGGATGACAGGACATCTGTTAAGACATGAGGGCATAACTTCAATGATACTAGAGGGAACTGTAGAGGGCAGAAACTCTAGAAGAAGACAGAGATTGGAATACATCCAGCAAATAATTGAGGAAGTACGTTGCAAGTGCTGCTCTGAGATGAAGAGACTGGCACAGGAGAGGAATTCGTGGTGGGCTGCATCAAACCAGTCAGAAGACTCAAGAATTTTTTTTTTAAAGAGTGATTTACATTGCTGTATTTCTGTCTTCCTATGGATGATTTTGCACTTCCTTGTTTTGTCAATCAACTGTAGTATTTCTTCTGTTACCCAAGTTTTCTTTGCTGTTACCTTCCTTATACCTTTGTTTACCTGTCCAACTTCTGTGATTGCCATTTTCAGAGATGTCTGTTCCTTTTCAAATGAACTACCGTGCTAGTCACTATCGCAGAACATCAAACACGTCTCTTCATTCTTAATACTTCAGTCTCCCTCTTCGATTCACATTGATTCTTCCGAACTGTTCTCTTCATTGGAAAAATCAATGTTACCAATGCAGCTTAGAATTTGTATCCATGCAAGATACAACGGCTGCTTCGAGGTTGAATCACGGCTATGACACGTCTACATGCGCACATTCCTAGAGATAGAATATTAGTAGAGTGCTGCTCCCACGTAGGGTTTAATTACGGGACACTGTGTTTGTTGGTGAACGCGGCTGCCTCTACACGAGTTTACTGATGACTAATAGAACGGCCGTGTGCTCTCGTCGCACGCACATACGGTCTCACAGATTGCTACAGTGCTGTTTTTCAGTGCCCACTCCATCCAATGGAATCTATTGTCAACTGAAATCTACAGTTTGATTATGGATGAGCGGAACGCAGCATTTCAGTCAGCAGTCTCAGGGAACGGACTTTTTGAAAGCAGTAAACGAAATTACAGGAGACTGGAGCAAAGAGTATGAATTTTCGCTTTTCCTAGGTTTCACGAATCAAGAAACCTTCTGTTGCTTCGTTTTCAACGATATCCGTGCTAACAGTCCTAGGGAATTAGGCGTTGATTTCCATTGTGAGTGTATTGAAGAATATGTACATCAATACTTCAGCACCATTGGAATCGATCAGGATTTAGAACTGAAAGAGAACTCTGGCATGCAGATTCTCTACCACTAAAAATGTTCTTTGCAGTCCTAAAAAAATATTTCAGATTGTTAAACTAGTAAAACTAGGAGGGCCTAGGCGTTAATTGGACATATCTGAAGCACCTTCATTTTCCTGTTGGCGTTTTACTGTTTGCCTCTAGTCCAGGATAAGTTCTACTCATGGAAGAACTAATGGAGAAAGTTTGAAAGTAGTGATGGAAATCAGTTGCATTAAGACTGAAGTGCTGGATAACCAGCACACGGAGGAGAGACTAGTACACACGGAAACTCAAGTAAAAAAACCAGTTAATGAGTTTTTATATTAAGGGCAGTTGACGACAGCAACTGGATGGACAACAAAAGAAGTGGACAGAAGAGTACCAAAGGGATTTTGTGGTTTAGATAAACGAAATAAAAATTTCAGAACGAATCTGTGGTATATGTGAAAAAAATTACAAATCATATGCCTTGCCAATTTTGAATTCGAGAGCAAGAATTGGATTTTGAATCCGAAAACCATTTCTGAACTGAGGATTGCTCAGTGGGCAATTGAAAGCTACATGTGGCGTCTCAATACACAGAGAGACTGTGACACAGAGCAGAATGCAGAATGTAGTGGAAGATAGAATTCTGATAGTAATGAATATAAAGTGGAAGAAGTGAAAGTGCGCACGATATACGGTCAGGCGAATGCGTACCAAACAGACTAAGGAAGTTCTTTATTTGGTTTCTCTGGCTGAGACAGTGTCCTACTAGTAGGTGAGCAGATGAGTTTCGTAAAAATGTGGGTAAAGCATGAATGGTTAAAGCTGAAGGCCGAAATAGAGAAAGTTCTAGAGGAGGCCATTATCATGCAGTGAATATAGGATGGCTAATGATGATGATGATGATCAATTTTAAGTAGATATTTTGTGTACTTTCTATTGTACACTACTGGCCATTAAAATTGCTACACCAAGAAGAAATGCAGATGATAAACGGCGATTCATTGGACAATTATATTATACTAGAACTGACATGTGATTACATTTTCGAACAATTTGGGTGCATAGATCCTGAGAAATCAGTACCTAGAACAGCCACCTCTGGCCTTAATAGCAGCCTTGATAAGCCTGGGCATTGAGACAAACAGAGTTTGGATACCGTGTACAGGTACAGGTGCCCATGCAGCTTCAACACGATACCAAAGTTCATCAAGAGTAATGACTGGCGTATTGTGACGAGCCAGTTGCTCGGCCACCATTGACCAGACGTTTCCAGTTGGTGAGAGATCTGGAGAATGTGCTGGCCAGGGCAGCAGTCGAACATTTTCTGTATCCAGAAAGGCCCGTACAGGATCTGCAACATGCGGTCGTAGATTATCCTGCTGAAATGTAGGGTTTCGCAGGGATCGAATGAAGGGTAGAGCCACGGGTCGTAACACATCTGAAATGTAACGTCCACAGTTCAAAGTGCCGTCAATGTGAACAAGAGGTGACCGAGACGTGTAACCAGTGGCACCCCATACCATCATACCGCGTGATACGCCAGTATGGCAATGACGAATACACGCTTCCAATGTGCGTTCACCGCGATGTTGCCACACACGGAAGCGACCATCATGATGCTGTAAACAGAACCTGGATTCATACGAAAAAATAACGTTTTGCCATTCGTGCATCCAGGTTCGTAGTTGAGTACACCATCGCAGGCGCTCCTGTCTGTGATGCAGCGTCAAGGGTAACCGCAGCCATGGTCTCCAAGCCGATAGTCCATGCTGCTGCAAACGTCGTCGAACTGTGCGTGCAGATGGTTGTTGTCTTGCAAACGTCCCCATCTGTTGACTCAGGGATCGAGACGTGGCTGCACGATCCGTTACAGCCATGCAGATAAGATGCCTGTCATCTCGGCTGCTAGTGATACGAGGTCGTTGGGATCCAGCACGGCGTTCCATATTACCCTCCTAAACCCACCGATTCCATATTCTGGTAACAGTCACTGGATCTCGACCAACGCGAGCAGCAATGTCGCGATACGGTAATCCGCAATCGTGATAGACCCCAATCCGACCTTTATCAAAGTGGGAAACGTGATGGTACGCATTTCTCCTCCTTGGACGAGGCATCACAACAACGTTTCACCAGCCAACGCCGGTCAACTGCTGTTTATGTATGAGAAATCGGTTGGAAACTTTCCTCATGTAAGCACGTTGTCGGTGTAGCCACCGGCGCCGACCTTGCGTGAATGCTCTGAAAAGCTAATCATTTGCATATCACAGCATCTTCTTCCTGTCGGTTAAATTTCGCTTCTGTATCACGTCATCTTCGTGGTGTAGCAATTTTAATGGCCAGTAGTATACTAGCTACAATGTTCATAGTTTAATGTTTTAGAGTTTACTGATATCAGTTGCTCAACATCCAACTAAGAAATCTGCAATTAGACCAATATATCTGCCAGACAAAAAAGCGAAGTATTCAGAAAGGGAGGAGGAAACGAACTGTATCTTCACCCGTTGTGAGGGCAGGTGATGTTATTTTAGTGATTGCAGATTCGACAAGGAACTTGGGAGTGTTTTCCCACTTAGCGGTATGAAATTGCACCTCCTCTAGCTTGGATGCTCGCATTGATTCGCTAGGGAAGGGTGTCAAACGGGTGCTGTATCCTCTCCGGAAACAAGCTGGCTCACAACGTTGTGCTGGCCGGTGTGGCCGAGCGGTTCTAGGCGCGTCAGTCTGGAACCGCTCGACCGCTACGGTCGCAGGTTCGAATCCTGCCTCGGGCATGGATGTGTGTGATGTCCTTAGGTTAGTTAGGTTTAAGTAGTTCTAAGTTCTAGGGGACTGATGACCTCAGATGTTAAGTCCCATAGTGCTCAGAGCCATTCGAACCATTCACAACGTTGTAAATGGTCCTGGATACTAACCCTGGACGAAGTTGACGTCAGACCTCGTCCCACACGTGTTCTATCGGGGACAGATCTGGGGATGTTGCTGGCCACGGAAGTAGCTCAACATCTCGCAAGCTGTTCATTGAGAGACGTGCCCAGTGTGGACAAGGACGATCCTGTTGCGAAATGGCGACACAACACTGTCGTATGAGAGGTTACATATGAGGAAGCAGGATGCCCACGACGTACCGCTGTATAGTCACAGTTTCCTAAATCACTACCAACTGTGACCTGAAGTCATGGCTCGAATGGCTCTGAGCAATATGCGACTTAACTTCTGACGTCATCAATCGCCTATAACTTAGAACTACTTAAACCTAACTAACCTAAGGACATCACACATATCCATGCCCGAGGCAGGATTCGAACCTGCGACCGTAGCGGTCGCTCGGTTCCGGACTGTAGCGTCTAGAGCCGCACGGCCATTCCGGCCGGCCTGGAAGCCATACTCTGTGTTTCCCCACACTATGATTCCAGAAGCAACACCGCTATGCCTCTCCAAAACATTGGAAGTATCGGACCTCTTCACAGATCGCCGCCATACTCGCCCACCATGGTCAATCTTGTCAGTGCAGATCGGCGATAAATCGCTGAACATAGTGCGACGCCAGTCATTAGCAGTCCGTGTTTGCCAGTCACGGTATCACTCCAAATGCGGCCATTTCTGTTGGGGCGTTAATGGTAGCGTACCCATAGAACGGTAACTCTCTAGTCCGGTTGCTGGTCAGTCTCCAACCAATGGCGCGGCATGACACACAGTGTTCCAGGTAGGCCATTACTTGCTTTCGGATGGCAGCTGCATATAGACTCCTGGAAATTGAAATAAGAACACCGTGAATTCATTGTCCCAGGAAGGGGAAACTTTATTGACACATTCCTGGGGTCAGATACATCACATGATCACACTGACAGAACCACAGGCACGTAGACACAGGCAACAGAGCATGCACAATGTCGGCACTAGTACAGTGTATATCCACCTTTCGCAGCAATGCAGGCTGCTATTCTCCCATGAAGACGATCGTAGAGATGCTGGATGTAGTCCTGTGGAACGGCTTGCCATGCCATTTCCACCTGGCGCCTCAGTTGGACCAGCGTTCGTGCTCGACGTGCAGACCGCGTGAGACGACGCTTCATCCAGTCCCAAACATGCTCAATGGGGGACAGATCCGGAGATCTTGCTGGCCAGGGTAGTTGACTTACACCTTCTAGAGCGCGTTGGGTGGCACGGGATACATGCGGACGTGCATTGTCCTGTTGGAACAGCAAGTTCCCTTGCCGGTCTAGGAATGGTAGAACGATGGGTTCGAAGACGGTTTGGATGTACCGTGCACTATTCAGTGTCCCCTCGACGATCACCAGTGGTGTACGGCCAGTGTAGGAGATCGCTCCCCACACCATGATGCCGGGTGTTTGCCCTGTGTGCCTCGGTCGTATGCAGTCCTGATTGTAGCGCTCACCTGCACGGCGCCAAACACGCATACGACCATCATTGGCACCAAGGCAGAAGCGACTCTCATCGCTGAAGGCGACACGTCTCCATTCGTCCCTCCATTCACGCCTGTCGCGACACCACTGGAGGCAGGCTGCACGATGTTGGGGCGTGTGCGGAAGACGGCCTAACGGTGTGCGGGACCGTAGCCCAGCTTCATGGAGACGGTTGCGAATGGTCCTCGCCGATAGCCCAGGAGCAACAGTGTCCCTAATTTGCTGGGAAGTGGCGGTGCGGTCCCCCACGGCACTGCGTAGGATCCTACGGTCTTGGCGTGCATCCGTGCGTCGCTGCGGTCCGGTCCCAGGTCGACGGGCACGTGCACCTTCCGCCGACCACTGGCGACAACATCGATGTACTGTGGAGACCTCACGCCCCACGTGTTGAGCAATTCGGCGGTACGTCCACCCGGCCTCCCGCATGCCCACTATACGCCCTCGCTCAAAGTCCGTCAACTGCACATGCGGTTCACGTCCACGCTGTCGCGGCATGCTACCAGTGTTAAAGACTGCGATGGAGCTCCGTATGCCACGGCAAACTGGCTGACACTGACGGCGGCGGTGCACAAATGCTGCGCAGCTAGCGCCATTCGACGGCCAACACCGCGGTTCCTGGTGTGTCCGCTGTGCCGTGCGTGTGATCATTGCTTGTACAGCCCTCTCGCAGTGTCCGGAGCAAGTATGGTGGGTCTGACACACCGGTGTCAATGTGTTCTTTTTTCCATTTCCAGGAGTGTATGAAAGGGCTACGATGTGCTGATGGGGCACGGTACTCAAAATGGTTCAAATGGCTCTGAGCACTATGGGACTTAACATCTGAGGTCATCGGTCCCCTAGAACTTAGAACTACTTAAACGTTACTAACCTAAGGACACCACACACATCCGTGCCCGATGCTGGATTCGGACCTGCGAGCGGAGCGCGTGCACGGTACTGATCGGATATTTGACAACGGATATGCGTGCCCTGATATTCCCACGCTGTCCGTCATCGGGCCACTGTCACTCCAGATGTCTCAGAAATCTGGAGGATACTTCATGACTCGACCAGCCAGACAAGTGGAGGCCCACAACGACGCCTCTCTCGGGCTCTGTCAGATGCTGATTACGCTTTCACACACGAGTCTGCGTCCACTGCAGCTCACCCAAAATCTGATAAGCTTCATATTACGCTCAAAATCTGATAGGCTTCATATTACCCTACTAAGCTAAGCTCGAACAAAACTAATGCACTCTGGTAATCTTTCTACATATCACAAAGAACTACAACTTTAATCATATACATTTTTCCAAAAGAATGCAGGTGTATGAAGTTACTTTATCCGTCAGTGTCTTCTGTGTGATTCATGTTTTTGTCAGGCAGTGTGTTCACTGTCAGAATATATATGTAGTATTCACCAACGATTTATTATCATTATCATCAGCTATTCGACATCCACTGCTCTGTAAAAACATCCTCTAAACAAGGCAGATACGAAAGTTCTGCCGGTCTATTACCGTGAAGTCCTTAAAATACTCAGGTTTTGTGTAGACTGTGATGAGTGAACGTTACTGCAATTAATTGTTTTGTCACTGTAAACAGTACTTTATGAGCATTAGTTCATAGAGGGGTATTTGCTAACCGCTGAATAACCATTAGGTGTTGTTGCCGACTGTGGTAATAAAATTATACTTCAAGGTTACTCCTCCTCGTAACTCTTATGACGCGGCACCACAATAATTACGTCTCAGAAACTCAAATTCTGAAACTGAATAATTCCTCTTTCTGTCTTGTGCTCCCACATGCCCGCTACACTGTTACTTCACAAGTCTAACTCACTATGTTGTCAAAAAAATGGCTCTGAGCACTATGGGACTCAACTGCTGGTCATCAGTCCCCTAGAACTTAGAACTACTTAAACCTAACTAACCTAAGGACATCACACACATCCATGCCCGAGGCAGGATTCGAACCTGCGACCGTAGCAGTCGCACGGTACCGGACTGTGCGCCTAGAACCGCGAGACCACCGCGGCCGGCCACTATGTTCTCACTGTGTCTGCAAGCCACCACTTCTCCCTTTCCCCTGTCATCGATGATACCAATTCTGCATGCCTGGCATCTAGCGCACTGCATCTGTATGCCAAAGTTGCAAGGTAATCGTTGTCGGTCGGTCGCATTCCACGCGGCCTCTTCTTCGCTCGGCTGGCAGTTCCTTCCCACGCCTTCACGAGAGCGAGCAGTAGCCGATTATGACCAAAAAGGTTTGTGATCCTTCTACGTGGTGACGGAAACGACGGCTAGCTACGGTACAAATAGCACGAACTGTAGTGGTGAGTGAAGGAAGTATATGACGCCTGTGCGCTCTGCAGCCTACGAGAAAACATGCGTATCTGAATGAATGCTTACGCGGCCGTAAGAGCTGGGCACGTGGTTATCTCACTAGGTAATATAGTATCGGTCACCTTCGGCTGCTTCAGCCAAGCTACGAAAAGATTCCCAAACCTATACAGGATTGCACGGCGCGTCTACGAGAAGATATAGACTGAAATCACTATTTAGTAGTGATGAAGGGTTGACTGAAGTTTAAAAGAGTCGTCCGGAAGAATAAATGTGGAAACAAGTGAGATGATTCACTAATAAGTACTGATTATCTGAAGATTAGGTGGGTAGATCACAGAACTAATGAGGAGGCGTTGAATAGGATTGGGGAGAAGAGAAGTTTGTGGCACAACTTGACTAGAAGAAGGGATCGGTTGGTAGGACAGGTTTTGAGGCATCAAGGGATCACCAATTTAGTATTGGAGGGCAGCGTAGATGGTAAAAATCGTAGAGGGAGACCAAGAGATGAATACACCAAGCAGATTCAGAGGGATGTAGGTTGCAGTAGGTACTGGGAGATGAAGAGGATTGCACAGGATAGAGTAGCATGGAGAGCTGCATCAAACCAGTCTCAGGACTGAAGACCACAACAACAACATGTGAATTTCAAGTTCTCTAAGGCTGCAGATACTGTGGTAATTGATGCTATAGTAGGTAGCTCAGCTGAAGAAGTAAGTTATTTCTAAAAAGAAAATCACAGAAGTTGGACAGAAATGTATAGGTGCTGAGAAGGTAACTATGAAGAAACAAAAGAAATATGAAAATCGAATTATGAAAAAGGCAGGAAGGATAATTTAGAAAAGACTGGAAAAGAACACTTAGTGTATGTTAGATGACGATCAGTTTCGCTTTAGGAAAGGTAGGGACACGAGAGATGCATTTCTCACGTTGTGTTTGGTAATGGAAGCAAGACTTTAAAAAATCGAGACACTTTCACAGGATCTGTCGATCTAGAAAATGCCTTCGAAAATGTAAAATGGCGCAAATGTTCGAAATTCTGAGGAAACTGGGTGTTAACTATAGGGTAAGATAGGTAATATACAATATGTACAAGAAGCAAGAGAGAACAATAAGAATAGAGGACGACGAACAAAGCTCAGGGATTAGAAATAATCTAAGACAGGGATACAGTCCTTCTACCCACTTTTTAGTCTATATATCGAAGAAGCAATGACGGAAACAGGTTCTCGAGAGGGATTAAAGTTCTAGATGAAAGGATATCAATGATACGATTAACTGATTACATTGCTATTCTCACTGAAGCTGAAGAAGAATAGAAGGTCGTATTGAATGGAATGAACAGTCCCTAAAATATGGATTATAGATTGGAAACCAGAACGTAATGATGATTCGCAGAAATGAGATTAGCGAAAAACTTAAGACCAAAATTGGTGACTAAAAAGTGGGCCAAGTGAAAGAATTCTGCTGTCTTGGAGGGAAAAATAACACACGGCGTTCTAAGCAAGGACATAAACAACAGATCAGCGCAGGAAAAAATGTTCAAATACGTGTGAAATCTTATGAGACTTAACTGCTAAGGTCATCAGTCCCTAAGATTACTCACTACTTAATCTAAATCATCCTAAGGACAAACACACTCACCCATGCCCGAGGGAGGACTCGAACCTCCGCCGGGACCAGCCGCACAGTCCATGACTGCAGCGCAGGGAAAAGGGGCAGTCCCAGCTAATACAGTTATACTACTATCAAATATTGGCCTTGATTGAGGAAGAAATTTTTGATATTATACGTTTGGGGCATGCCATTTTTGTAAGTGAAACATCGACTGAGAGGAAAATGGAAGAGAAGATAAACGAAGTGGCTGAGATGTGGTGCTATAGATGGGAGTTATTAGGTGGACTAATAAGAGGAGAGGACGTTCTGAGCAGAATCGGCGAGAAAAGGAACATGACGTGAACACTGACAAGAAGAAGTGGCAGGATATGTGCTAAGACATCGGAGAACAACGTCCACGGTAGAGGACAGAGCTGTCTAGCGTAAAAAGTGTAACAGAAGATAGAGAATGGAATGCACCCAACAAACCATTTAGGTGTGCTACTCTCCCAGGCAGAGGCAACAGAAGAGAAGGATTTGTGGCCGGATTCTTCAAGCCAGAGAAGACTAATGCGCCCCTCCCCCCCCCCCCCCCCCCCACACTCTAAAAAAAAAAAAAGGAACATTATAAGAGTTGAATGATATGAAAGAGAATCAGTAGAGTAAGACAGGTATTTAACTTATCACTTATATTATTCAATCTGAGCTTTGAGCAAGCAGTGGAGAAAAACAAGAAGGAATTTGGAAAGTTGGTTAAAGTTCGGGGAAAAGGTATAAAGGTTTGACTATGACAGTGTGCGAGGGCGTGTTGAAAAGCAACGCCTCCGAATTTGTTACTGTGCTCTCAATATCGGAAGAGAAATTACTTGTCATCATTACGGTATATTAATAATTTTTACTTATGGACCGTCTGTCATCAGTATTACTCGATCGACTTTCCCTCTTTGCTGACACAAATTGCAACCCTCTGCCGCTAGAGGGCTCCGAATTGTAGCACACGACATAGCAGTCTATAACATAACTATGCCGGTGCCTGAGAAACAGCTCAGAAAACTGAAAGGGCAAATTCGAAGAGTTCGTCCACAACTGGGGCACCCCCTCCTTCAGCATGAAAATGCCACACCACTCAAGAGCGCTGCGACATATGCAGCAATCTTACGCCATCGATCATCGTCCATATAGTCCAAACTTGGTCGCATCTGATCGTTTCTTAACATTAAATCACACCTTCGAGGACTTCACTTTGGTAGTGATTACGCGCTACAAGCAGAGCTGAGGTCATGGTTCCATCAACAAAGTTAAACATTCTACAGTGACGGTATCAATAAACTGACCTCTGCTGTTGAGAAATAAATATGTAGACATGAAGAATAAAGATGCAGAATATTAAGAAAAACAGTTAAAAAGCTGTAAGACTTTTCACATAAAAAAAATCGGGGGCATTACTTTTCAGCATGCTTTCGTAATTCTGACAGAGTTGGCGAAGGATATGGAAGAGCAGTTGAACGGAATTAACTGCGTCTTCAAAAGAAGTTGTTCGATGAACATCGACAACAGAAAAACAGAGGTAGTGAAGTGTAGTAGAACTAAATGAGACGGAGCTGAGGTATTAGAAAATGACGTGAGACACTAAAAGTGGCAGGGGAATTTTTGCTATTTGTGCAAAAAATAACTAAGCATGACTGAAGTAGAAAGGATATGAAATGCAGACTTTCAGTAGCAAGTAAAACATATTTGAAAAAGAGAAATTTGTTGACTTTTAATATAAGTTTCTTTTTTGAAAGTATTTGTATGGAATGCATCTTAGTATGAACTTGAACGTGAACTATAAACCGTTCAAACAATAAGAGAATATGAAACTTCCTGGCAGATTAAAACTGTGTGCCGGTCCAAGACTCGAACTCGGGGCCTTTGGCTTTCGCGGGCAAGTGCTCTACCACTTGTCTGCGAAAGGCAAAGGTCCCGAGTTCGAGTCTCAGTCCGACACACAGTTTTAATCAGCCAGGAAGTTTTATAGCAGCACACACTCCGCTGCAGAGTGAAAATTTACTTCTGGAAATAAGGGAATAGATGCTTCTGAAATGTGGTCCTATAGAAGAAGAATGCTGAACACCAGATGGGTAGATCGAATACCTAGTGAGGGGGTACTGAATACAATCGGGGAAAAAGGAAATTTGGGGTACAACCACATCAAAAGAAGAGATTGTGTAATAGGACACATCCAGGAGTATAAAGGATTGGTCAAGGAAAGTGTGTGGGGTAAACATAGTAGATAGCGCCAAGGCATGAATACAGGAAGGAGCTTCAAACGGCTGTGGTAGTTATTCAGATATAAATGGGCCTGCAACGTATGGACTAATGTTGAGGGTTCAATCAAACCAGTCTTTGTTCTATAGAGCACAACAACAATCACCTGCTGTTTGTTTTTCGCACTATCTCTCGTGCGCCACCTCATAGACAGGCGACGCATCTGCAGCCCTGTATCGCTTTCTTGCGTTACACTTACAATGTATTCAGATAGTACAAGTGGTACAATTCAGTCTCAAGAGCCAGAAATCTTGTTCAGAGATGTTGTTAATACCACGTTTCTCTGTTCGTATATGAGATTCGTCTTGATGCCATATTTAACTTGCGTTAGGCACACGATACGAATCCGCACAGTCACGTATTAACCAAACCACCAGCTAGCCGAATAACAGATCAGCATCGTGACTGGATTCAGGACTGCCTCACAGATCGAAGTGGACAAGTCGTTCGCAAAAGCTTGTAGCAGTCAGTTGTACAGGTGCTATAAAACAGCGCTATATAGCCTTTGTTGGTCACAGTACAATGGGTCTAGCAGATAATGGTGGAAGCTTTGTGCTGAAGCTGTTGTGCGTAGGATAGTCGCAACGCAAGAAAGTTGTAGCGAAATGCAGGAAGAGTTGAGGACGCACGTATGGTGCAGTAACTGGCAGTACCACATTGCTTACACATCACCAAGAAGACACTTAACTGTCCTGTTACACTAGCGACAATAGTAACAACCGTAATATACCTAAACATGTTGTAGGGAAAGCGTATTTCAGGCTGCTGTTCATTGGAACAATCCTAAGAAAGTGTGATTTGTCCGTTAAAGAAGTGGACTACAAAACACTGTTTCTTTTGTACTGCTCATGAGCATATGTAAATTACCAAGTAGGCTTTAATAAAGGAAATTGCCACGAAATTGCGTCATCACATGTGTAGCAAACGCGAGAGTGATGCTCATCAAATTACAGTGGCAGACATTGCAGGAGAGGCTGACGTACTGACGTAGGTTTCTCTAACGTCCAATGGAAAGTTCGAAGGTAAAAATGGTTCAAATGGCTCTGAGCACTATGGGACTCAACTGCTGTGGTCATTAGTCCCCTAGAACTTAGAACTACTTAAACCTAACTAACCTAAGGACATCACACACATCCATGCCCGAGGCAGGATTCGAACCTGCGACCGTAGCAGTCGCACGGATCCGGACTGCGCGCCTAGAACCGCGAGACCACCGCGGCCGGCAGTTCGAAGGTAATCTGTGCAACAACTGATCTACATGTATCATACAGAGATCATGAGAGTAAGATAGGAGATACAGGAAATGTGTTTGCAGCTGCTAATACGCACAACCATCAGCTTTATAACAGAATGACGACCGTGAATATTTGTGCTGGAAAGGACTTGAACCCGGATCTCCCGCTTTACGCGAGTGGAATTCTTAACCGCTTTGGCGACCCATGCACGATTCAGGACCAGACCCGAACTACCATAAGTCGTCGTTCCTGTGTCACAACCTGTACACTTACACACATTATATAAATCCTGTACAGTGGAGGGAATTTTTGAAATTGAAAGTCACTGGATGTACGAAGAAATACTGCATTGTCCTTCTTAACAACACAGTCACTGCAATATCTTATTTATCCGTTAATAACAGGCAGCGACTTGAAATTGAAAAATGTCCTCCCCTGTATGGTAATTACATAATGTGTCTAAGAGTACAAGTTGTGTTATAGGAATGACGTAATATGGTAGTTTGCGTCTGGGGTCAGTCGTGCACGTATAGCCAAAGTGGTTAAGGGGAATTGGAACGCCCTACCCCAACAATGTTAAATTTACTGACTTGGCTTCCCTGTATTTCAGGAACCACTGTAGCCATTAACATGAAACTTTTACAGGACATTAAGCTGTATGTTCTGATTCTACTAAATTACAAAAATTGCATTTCAGACACTGCTTTCGGAATTACAATTTTTTAATTACACGATTAAAATTTTGTGTACTTTTTTGTACGTTGTCCTAAAAAATTTTAGTTATACATAACATTATTTTCTTCTTTCAGTTCAGTAGACGCAGGATAGATATTTTATTACTCCCTGAAAATTTGAATTCTCTACTGGAAGTGGTTTCTGAGATTTAGGGAAAAATGCAACAGAAAATGTTAATTTTCAGGAATGGCTTCTAAAGTTTCAAAAGACTGTAACTCACTTAATATATTCTTAATTTTTTATTTTTAGTCACTCAGAGGCACCCTGCACCATACTGTGTATCATCCTGTTGATCTCTTTCCAAGTTTTTTTCTTCTTTCTGGACTCCTTAGTGGCCAACTGAGGTGCATCTTCTGCTTTATCAAGGCGAACCTTGTCCATCTGTTCAGGTTCTCTAACACAGTTTGGTGCAGAATTAATTCCCGTATGTTGTGGCACTTTCACCCTACCAATGTTGCCATAATTAAAAGCAATAACAGCATCACTTACCCCCCCGCTTTAGTGTCTTGATTCGAACAAAAACATTTGCTAATAAGCGAGTCCATATAAGATT
Source organism: Schistocerca serialis cubense (assembly GCF_023864345.2). Taxonomy (NCBI): domain Eukaryota; kingdom Metazoa; phylum Arthropoda; class Insecta; order Orthoptera; family Acrididae; genus Schistocerca; species Schistocerca serialis. Next base: position 1,235,578,322 of record NC_064638.1, read on the forward strand.
ACTGAACGACTCATTGGCATTTTGAGTCTGACCATGCAGACATTTCTTGAGTAATTCGGGATTGCCAGGTCTCTGCAAATAGGTTTTATGATATCAATGACTGCTACTGGAATGGAAAGTTTATGGCTGTATGAACTGTTTGAGTACTGGGCATTGCGGTAATTACACCATGAATCATGTCCAGGAGGGCAAAGGTGCTGTACAGGTTTCTCATCAGTTCACAGTCTGTGGAAGACGGTTGCCCATTCTACCTGCTCCATTTTAAACAAATCCTCAATATTACTTTTAATGGCCATCCCATAATGCTGCTGTAGTTCATCAATCATTTTGTCTGTCAGCTTGCATCTTACGGTTTTACCATCAGAAAGTTTCTTGTCTCTCGAACTTTGTTTCAACCTGGTGTCCATCCTCCTCTGGACATGCCCTTTATAACACAGCAATCCACAGCTTTCTATGTAAAAAATTATCGATTGTATTAGATCATGAAGTAATGCACGGAATAATTTTAACTTTTTCAACCAGTGTAGATTATAATTAAAAAATAAAATAAAATACTTCCCATGTGAGTTATATATATATATATATATATATATATATATATATATATATATATATATATATATATATATATATATATATCATTTTATTCGGAAAATTGCAAATTTTATAATGAGATAAAAATCCGAAAATGTGAAAAAAAATTTCCATTTTAACTCCTCTAAAGGCGCCGCTCGCGTAACGCGGGAAGTCTGGGTTCGTGACCCGCTCCGGCACAAATTTTCCTTGTCTTTATTCCCTTACGTACAGCTGATGATCGTTCGTACTTGCAGTTACGAATACATTTCATTTGTTTCATAACGGCTATAGCTGGCGTGGTGCCTGTTTTTTCGCACATGCATGAACATCCGAAAGAAGACAGCATCGGTCTTCTTAACAAAGGCACTGCAATATCGTAAGACAAGAGAAAACAGGCACGTACGATGAGTCGCTCTATTTTCGAACGGAAGAATAAAATAAGTGACTAACACTGGTACAACTCAATCCCCGTCATTTAACATACAGTGGTTTATGGAACATCCAGTAGGTATCAAATTCGGAGATTCGGTTTCAAATTCCCCAGGACAACAATGTTTACGTCTATCTCAATTGTCACGAATAACTCCAAGCAAGTGCTATGATCGTTCCTGCGACAAGACCAAAGCTGATATGCCGCTCTCTCTTTGTCCAGTTTATGTTACGCAAATGGTCTTGACGTCCACTGAGCGTTGAACCTTAGTCCTCCTTCCTTCCGCAGGTTTTGACGCAGGAACTGCTAAGAATATACACTACTGGCCATTAAAATTGCTACACCAAGAAGAAATGCAGATGATAAACTGGTAATCATGGCGCAAATATATTATACTAGAACTGACATGTGTTACATTTTCAAGAAATTTAGGTGCATAGATCCTGAGAAATCATTACCAAGAACTACCACCTATGGCCGTAATAACGGCCTCGATACCCCTGGGCATTGAGTCAAACAGAGCTTGGGTAGCGTGTACAGGTACACCTGCCCATGCAGCTTCAACACGATACCACAGCTCGTGAAGAGTAGTGACTGGCGTATTGTGACGAGCCAGTTGCTCGGCCACCATTGACCAGAGGGTTTCAATTGGTGAGAGATCTTGAGAATGTGCTGGCCAGGGCAGCAGTCGAACATTTTCTGTATCCAAAAAGGCCCGTACAGGTCCTGCAACATGCGGTCGTGCATTATCCTGCTGAAATGTAGGGTTTCGCAGGGATCGAATAAAGGGTAGAGCCACGGGTCGTAACACATCTGAAATGTAACGTCCACTGTTCAGAGTGCGGTCAATACGAACAAGAGGTGACCGAGACGTGTAACCAATGGCATCCCATACCATCACGCCGTGTGATACGCCAGTATCAGTATGGCGATGATGAATACAGGCTTCCAATGTGCGTTCACCGCGATGTCGCCAAACACGGATGCGACCTTCATGAAGCAGTAAACAGAACCTGGATTCATCCGAAAAAATGACGTTTTGCCATTCGTGCATCCAGGTTCATCGTTGAGTACACCATCGCAGGCGCTCCTGTCTGTGATGCAGCGTCAAGGGTAACCGCAGCCATGGTCTCCGAGCTGATAGTCCATGCTGCTGTACACGTCGTCGAACTGTTCGTGCAGATGGTTGTTGTCTATCAAACGTCCCCATCTGTTGACTCAGGGATCGAGACGTGGCTGCACGATCCGTTACAGCCATGCAGATAAGATGCCTGTCATCTCGACTGCTAGTATACGAGACCGTTGGGATCCAGCACGGCGTTCCGTATTACTCTCCTGAACCCACCGATTCCATATTCTGCTAACAGTCATTAGATATCGACCAACGCCAGCACTAACGTCGCGATACGATAAACAACAATCGCGATAGGCTACAATCGTGATGGTACGCATTGCTCCTCCTTACACGAGGCATCACAACAACGTTTCACCAGGCAACGCCGGTCAACTGCTGTTTGTGTAAGGGAAATTTCCCTCATGTCAGCACGTTGTAGTGTCGTCACCGGCGCCAACCTTGTGTGAATGGTCTGATAAGCTAATCATTTGCATATCACAGCATCTTCTTCCTGTCGGTTTAATTTCGCGTCTGTAGCACGTCACCTTCGTGATGCAGCAATTTTAATGGCCAGTAGTGTATGATGTATAAAGTGTACCAGTAGTAACACTGACAAACAGTAGCGCTAAAATACGGAATGGAAGCGCTTCAAATGTTGTATTATAGGATAATGATGAAAATTATGTGATACGGATGAGATAAGAAAGGACGCTGGCGTTCGCAGCGTCGCTTAGGAAACACTGCAGAGAAGAAGCGACAGTACGACAGGACATGTGTTAAGAAACCGGGGATAACTAGAAGAAACGGTAGAGGACGAAAGCTACACGGAAAGGTACAGATTGTAATACGTCCAACAAATAATCGAGGACGTTGGGTGTAAGTGTTACAGCGAGATGGAGAGGTTGGCGCAGGTAAGCGTGTGGTGGGCCACATAAAATGTATCGGTAGACGGATGGCAAAAAAAAAAAAGTTCCCAGGTTTCATACAAATTTGAAAATGAACCGGGGGAAAACTAGACGACAAACCTCATTAACGGAGTTGTTTTAATTAATGCTTTAATTATTTATTAATACGTGTCTCTCGATAATGAAATGCGCGGGTCGCTAATGCGACAAGTATTAGCATGTGAGGGTAGGCAGGCGAAGTACTCGGGGGTTCAGCAACGGCAGGCCCTTTTTTGTTTTCCGCGTACAATGCGCGTTCGCATTGTGCCAGTCATTACGGTGAGTGCAGGAAATGTAGCCGAACAAGCGACAAAAGCCAGATGCCTGATAATTGTGGGACGGGATAACTTCGAATTCCGGGCGCGTTTCTGCGTGCGCGCGTGCTACTGGTGGATTTTCTGTGTGTGAAAGTGTGTGCGTTTGTGTGTGCCTGTGCGTGTGTGTGCGAGAGAAGAAAAAGAGAGAACGAGAGAGAGTGAGAGAGAGAGGGGCTGGAGGGTGGGGGGGGGGGGGTGGGGGGGTGGGGGGGGGGGAGCGCGCGTAGATGGGCAACGGAAGAGCCCTCCTCATAGGATTTAGCGTCCCATTTAATTCTTCGTTACGTCGAGAGCCGAGTTCAACAAATTATGATTTAGGTTTTCACACTTGCGATAAATTCTGGTTGCGCTGCCGGATTTCAGCAGAGCGCAATTAGAAAATGTTATTAAATATAAGGGCACTACAGCAGAATCTCAACCAGCGATAATGAAGCGCTCAGCACGCTATGCTGCGTAATTAACGAACGACGTCGGTGGATGGAGCCAAGTGGCTTTTAAGGGATTTCTGCGAGGATGAGCGGCGCTGTTGTATTTGACGTGGAAGCCTGTATTTTATTTCCCCATGAAGGTACTCGGTGTACATATCCATATTGATCGGCGTATTTTTGTTTATGTGGTTCGTGACACTTTCAATGAAAGTCAAAGTTGTACTATTTACAATGGTTCTGCGTTGTTTTAGTTGACGGACAGTGCGGCGCTATACGCTGTTTCTAGGGATGCTGACTCGGTGTAATGTACACTCACGTTCAGAAAAAAACATAATGTCATGGTTCATACAATCAAATGCTTTCGATAAGTCACAGAATAAACCTACTGGTGACATTTTACTATTTAAAGACTCTATTACGTAGACAGTGAAATTGTATATTGCTGTCTCAGTGGAACAGCATTTCTGAAATCCGAACTGTGATTTACTTAGTATCCCATTACTGTTGAGATGGCTAACCAGTCTTGAGTACATTACTTTCTCAAAGATTTTTGAAAATGCTGTAAGCAAGGATACTGGCCGGTAATTATTGACATCTGTAGTTTCCCCCCTTTTGTAGAGAGGCGTGACAATGGCATATTTTAACCTCTCTGGAAAAATACCCTGAGTCAGTGATGTTCTACAGAAATGATTATCATTTGAATCATGTCGACCCGCGATTTCAAGGTCAACATCGATACTGTGACGAAACACCACCTACCGGTAAAATGTGCCTGCGACTCTCGTTGTCGCTATAAACCGAAGGCAGTGGATCAGTGTGATTTGAGCAGACGTGCGGAATGCCTAACAGACGCATGCACGAATCAGTGAGTTTGAAAGAGAGTTCGTTATCGGCGTGAGAGAATGTGATGCATTTATCTGGGAAATTGCTGTTCGTGTGGAACGAAGTGTTTCAGCTGTGCAACGAGTGTGTGCAGAATGTTGCGCGGAAGGCCGTAGAGCATCACGAGGTGGGTCAGTTTATCTGACCGCCCCCCGAGAAGATCGATACCTCATCCGAATGGCATCGCAGGACAGGTCGGAATCCTCCTTGGATCTGGCGTGACAGTGGAACAGTGTAACACATGTAAACTGCCACAGGTGAAAGCCCGTCGCAGTTTATTACGGTATTTGTTACGTGCGCGTCGTCCACTTCTCTGCCCATCTTTGACGAATGTGGAGAAACATGCTAGACGGCAATGGTGTACGGAACAACCTGACGGACAGGAAGGCATCAGATAGTCATTTCGGACGAAGCCAGGTTCTGTTTGTCTGAAAATGATGGCCGCATTTTGGTTCGACGCAGACAGGGGCCGCGGCATCACAATGCCTGCATTCACACAATACATACAGCACCAACTCAAGACCTTATGGTGTGGGGTGCTATTGGGTACAACCTCAAATCACAGTGTCCAGGGCATTGCAACCAGTGCGACCTACGTGAATGATATCCTGCTACGGTAGCCATACCCTTTCTGTATAACACCCCAGACGCCATTTTTCAGCAAGACAGTGCACGGCCACACGTTGCTGCACGGACACGTGCCTTCTTGGTGTCACAGGATGTCGGCCTTTCACCCTGTCCTGCCAGATCACCAGACTTGTCGCCAGTGGAAAATGTGTGGCATATGGTGAAACGACGGGTGCAGCGCTGTGACCCAATGGCAGCCACCACAGATGAACTTTGGAACCAGGGGAATGCAGCACGGAGGTTGTACCACAGGACGCCATTCACGCCTTATACGCGTCGATGCCATCACACATGGAGCAAGTTATCAGTGCCCAAGGCGGACCCTTTGTCTACTAGGCAACAGGACACATGCTGAATCGAGGTGTCTGAAATGCTTATCATTTCTGCCCAACATATTAATGTACACATCCCGTGAGTATAAACGTCTTATCTCTAGTCGCTCAAGGTGTTATGTTTTTTCTACACGCCAACAGGAACGGAAATCAGGTAAATGTAGAGTCTTCGCTTGACTACAATCTATTTTTCTTTTAGTGTCCTGTATCTGAATATTTTTCACATCACCAGGATCGCTTTATGTATCCGTTTACTTGGGTCAGCAATGGATCTCGTTGTCGCCTGGTGGACCTTCCAGGCAATGTCTTCCGCGCTTATGTCAATTATATCGGCACCACACTACAATTTGTTTCAACAGAAGAGTTCTTCATAGTTTGCTATCTGTACTGTATTCTAGCCCTTGTGTGTACAAACGACGCACTGCAACTTCATTACACTGTTTCCTTAATACAATAAAGTGACAAAAGTCACGGGATGGCGATATGCACATGTACAGATGGCGGTAATATCGTGTACACAAAGGTATAAAAGGGTAGTGCATTGGCGGAGCTGTCGTTTCTTAGTCAGGTGATTCATGTGATAGGTTTTCCAACATGATTAGGGCCGCACGACGCGAATTAACAGACTTTGAACGCGGACTGGTAGTTGGATCTAGGTGCATGAGATATTCCATTTCGGAAATAGTCAGGGTGTTCAGTGTACAGAGATCCACAGTCGCGTGAGTGTGCCGGGAATATCAGATCTCACCACGGACAACGCAGTGACCGACGGCCTTCACTTAACAGCCAGGTGTCGGCATTTGCGTAGATTTGTTAGTGCTAGCAGGCAAGCAACATGGCATGAAACAACCACAGGAATCAATGTGGGGCGCATGATAAACATATCAGTCTGGACAGAGCGGCGAAATTTGCCGTTAATGGGCTACGACAGCAGACGACCGACGCAAGTGAATTCGCTGACAGCACAACATCGCGTGCAGCAAATGGTTCAAATGGCTCTGAGCACTATGGGACTTAACATCTGAGGTCATCAGTCCCTTAGAACTACTTAAACCTAACTAACCTAAGGACATCAGACACATCCATGCTCGAGGCAGGATTCGACCCTGCGACCGTAGCAACAGCGCGGTTCCGGACTGAAGCGCCTAGAACCGCTCGGCCACAGCAGCCGTCGCCTGGAACACCTCTCCTGGGATAATTAATGTCGTACAGAATAAATTTGTTACGTTAACATCTTCTTGAAAGAAAGTGTTGGTGGCACAGTACTAAGTAGTGAGGATGAAACGTAGTTCGTTGTCTTCGGTCCGTAGAATGATTTGAGGCAAATCTCCACGCTGCACTATCCTATGCCAGCAACTTCATCTCCGAATACCGACTGCAACATACATCAATTTGCATCTTCTTGCTGTGTTCGTCGTTTGTGTCCCTCCACGTTTTTTATAGCTCCATACTTCGGTCGGTAAAAACGGAACCCTTACAGGATCTGTCTGTCTGTCCGACTGTTAAGAAATCTTTTTCTCAGAAACGGATAGACGAATTAAATTCAAATTTATGTAACACACTGAGGTCTACGGCCCTTTGAAAGTGTAAAAATTTAAGCTTCTAAGTCGATGTAATCCAAAGACACGGCCATTTATATCACATACACTACTGGCCATTAAAATTACTACACCACGAAGATAACGTGCTACTACGCGAAATTTAACAGACAGGAACAAGATGCCGTGATATGCAAACGCTTAGCTCTTCAGAGCATTCACACTAGGTTGGCGCCGGTGGCGACACCTACAGCGTGCTGACATGAGGAAAGTTTCCAACCGATTTCTCACACACAAACAGCAGTTGACAGGCGTTGCCTGGTGAAACGTTGTTGTGATGCCTCGTGTAAGAGCAGCTGTACCTGTACACGCCATCCAAGCTCTGTTTGACTCAATGCCCAGACATATCAAGGTCGTTATTACGACCAGAGGTGGTTGTTCTGGATACTAGTTTCTCAGGATCTATTCACCCAAATCGCGTGAAAATATAATGACATGTCAGTTCTAATATAGTATATCTGTCCAATGAATACCCGTTTATCATCTGCATTTATTCTTGGTGTAGCAATTTTAATGGCCAGTAGTGTATCTTGATACTCGGAAACTCATTCATCAAATCCTATAGAGTACTTCCCATTCAGCTAGAATCATGAAATTTGCCAAGAAGCTAGGCTTCATTGTACAAGTAAAGAAAAAATCCTAAAATAGTTAATTTGTTATTATATAAAACGAAAAAAATTGTTTACTCTTCTATTGTTCAGCTGTCTGTCTGTCCGCCTGTACGACCTCATTTTCTCAAGAACGGTTACAATATCCAGTTGAAATTTTAGTCGCACACTATAGTCTACGGTCCCTTTGCCAGACATCATCACAGATCCTATCAGTCTTTCTTCTCATGCCGCACTGTTTGTTGAAAGCCGGAGATGAGGCAGCGATACTTTCAAACTTCATGGTTTTAATGAGGTGTGGAGAACAGTAGATCCGGCAGTAGAAGAGATGTGTTTCACAGTATCGAAGTCGAATAAGCGCTCACAGTTCTTAAGGCATGCATGTCAACAGAACATGTTTACTGGACTTTTTTGCTACGAATCATCGTTCCTGCGACATCCCTGAACACTCACCACTCATCTACAGTTTCTAACTGTGATACTCTTCTTACGGTGTTAAACCTTCAAATGAGATTACGTCTCTTAATGAATCGATTACGACAGCATTTTAAATTTTTAAATTAAGTCAATAATTATATGAAGTATATAAATGCATGTTCTTTCGAACATCTCCGAAAGGACAGACACCACGCATTCATATAATTTATTCGCCTCGGTGGACCACGAATCCACCAACTTCAGTGCGAATGCACAGCTACGTTCGGCCTCCTGCGGGAATCTCAGAGTAGCGAGCATTAAGTAAATGGACGGGGACTTCGGATACGGGGCACTCGGTGGAAGTGTACAGAGACAGCCGGTGCAGTTCCGCTTCACACTATGTGGAGATGGTGCAGTGGTACAACTGCGTAGTAAACAAGAGTTCCAGGGTACGAGTCCAGACGGGCACACATTTTCACTCGTCGCCTCTGATTCCGCATAAAGTCCCAATGGAGCTGACGCCAATTAGTCATTCTCTCTTTTTTTCTTTCTCACCTCCTCCACCTGCAGCTTACAGAATAATTATAAGAAGTACTACGAATCAAATTTTGGTTGCCCCTGGAAGCCGTTAAACAGGCAACCAGCTACTAACACCGCTCACCATAAACCATGAACCTGGTTAGCAGTTTAGTTCTCTCCAGATAAATAAGTTAAAAACTACCCCACGGTTCTACCTTCATTAAAGTCAAGTCAGATATGATGAATGTTCTTGAAACACGCTGTAATGTTGAACACAATTAATGCAATTTGCATTAAACCAAACTCGTGATAGGAAGGGATTTTATGTTTAACAGTGAAAGACTACAAAGACGTGTGATCCAATATATCTCACATCACACCATTCCGTCCCCATGTCGGCCTCTAGCCGGCCTGCAACACCAGTGCAGTGGCTCACGTAGCTCCAGTGACAGTAGAGACATTAGCTCGCGGAATTGTGTCCCATGGTTTGTAGGGCAGTGTATGTCGCGCACGGATAGACTCAATTATACTCCAGAGGAGAGGATGGCACGGTAGAAGCGGCTGAGATAGCGGGCGAGCTCTATGACTTGGAGATAACCGGGCTCCACTGGAGTCCGCGCGATTAGCTGGCCCGTGGATAACAGTCTTAGCTGCGCGCGACGCTCAAAGGGCTACAGTAATGCTCTGACAGTTATCTGGGAGATTTGCAGCGCCTGATACGGCGGGCCTTAGGAGTGCTCGGAGTGGGACAGAGAAAGGGGGAGATGATGAGAGGGACAGCGGGCAGGTACCTACTGTGGCCACAAAGCAAACACACACACACACACACACACACACACACACACACACACACACACGTGACGCACGAATTACGACACAGCGATACTGTGAGGGAATGTAACAGTAGATGATTTAAACTGGTACACATCTTGTGTGGTGTTTCGCGCAACAAAATCGTGGGTGAAGCGAAATATTTGAGTCGGTTTACTATCAGACACACGATATTCGCCAGCAGAAAAAGGATATCGTGTTCCTTAGGTTTCATGTAAATGGGGGGACGACACAGGGATGGCGAATAACTTCTCATACTTGGGTACTGAACTTCCAAATGGTTCAAATGGCTCTGAGCACTATGGGACTTAACTTCTGAGGTCATCAGTCCCATAGAACTTAGAACTACTTAAACCTAACTAACCTAAGGACATCACACACATCCATGCCCGAGGCAGGATTCGAACCTGCGACTGTAGCGGTCGCGCAGTTCTAGACTGTAGCGCCTAGAGCCGCTCGGCCACCCCGGCCGGCTATTGAACTTCCATCAATGAAGCCCCCCTTCTAACAGGTGTGTACCGCAAGTCTCTAGAGGAACGGAGGGTTCCAAATGATTGGAAAAGAGCACAGGTAGTCCCAGTCTTCAAGAAGGGTCGTCGAGCAGAAGCGCAAAACTATAGACCTATATCTCTGACGTCGATCTGTTGTAGAATTTTAGAACATGTTTTTTGCTCGAGTATCATGTCGTTTTTGGAAACCGAGAATCTACTCTGTAGGAATCAACATGGATTCCGGAAACAGCGATCGTGTAAGACCCAACTCGCTTTATTTGTTCATGAGACCCAGAAAATATTAGATACAGGCTCCCAGGTAGATGCTATTTTCCTTGACTTCCGGAAGGCGTTCGATACAGTTCCGCACAGTCGCCAGATAAAGAAAGTAAGAGCCTACGGAGTATCAGAGCAGCTGTGTGGCTGGATTGAAGAGTTTTTAGCAAACAGAACACAGCATGTTGTTATCAATGGAGAGACGTCTACAGACGTTAAAGTAACCTCTGGGTGCCACAGGGGAGTGTTATGGGACCATTGCTTATCACAATATATATAAATGACCTAGTAGATAGTGTCGGAAGTTCCATGCGGTTTTTCGCGGATGATGCTGTAGTATACAGAGAAGTTGCAGCATTAGAAAATTGTAGCGAAATGCAGGAAGATCTGCAGCGGATAGGCACTTGGTGCAGGGAGTGGCAACTGACCCTTAACATAGACAAATGTAATGTATTGCGAATACATAGAAAGAAGGATCCTTTATTGTATGATTATATGATAGCGGAACAAACACTGGTAGCAGTTACTTCTGTAAAATATTGGGAGTATGCGTGGAATGATCATATAAAATTAATTGTTGGTAAGGCGGGTACCAGGTTGGGAGAGTTCTTAGAAAATGTAGTCCATCAACAAAGGAGGTGGCTTACAAAACACTCGTTCGACCTATACCTGAGTATTACTCATCAGTGTGGGATCCATACCAGATCGGGTTGACGGAGGAGATAGAGAAGATCCAAAGAAGAGCGGCGCGTTTCGTCACAGGGTTATTTGGTAACCGTGATAGCGTTACGGAGATGTTTAGCAAACTCAAGTGGCAGACTCTGCAAGAGAGGCGCTCTGCATCGCGGTGTAGCTTGCTGTTCAGGTTTCGAGAGGGTGCGTTTCTGGATGAGGTATCGAATATATTGCTTCCCCCTACTTATACCTCCCGAGGAGATCACGAATGTAAAATTAGAGAGATTAGAGCGCGCACGGAGGCTTTCAGACAGTCGTTCTTCCCGCGAACCATACGCGACTGGAACAGGAAAGGGAGGTAATGACAGTGGCACGTAAAGTGTCCTCCGCCACACACCTTTGGGTGGCTTGCTGAGTATAAATGTAGATGTAGATGTAGAAGCCGTCGCCCTAGTAGAGCGAGGTGATAAAAATCACTCGAGTGGCATGCACTCAACAAGACACTGTAAGTCTCCTGCAGAAATACTGAGCCATGCTGCCTGTCACGGTTCGATTCCGGCGCCAGCGGCCGCCACTTTGAGTTCCCGCCGAGTGACGCAGCACTGACTGAGAGGCCGCTCAGGCATCGGTCGCATCCGTGCTGCTGAGAGCGCGCGGGCAGAACCTACCGTACGGGTACGACGAAAAATTCTCACTGCAACAGAGACAGCCGATGAAGAGTTTTTAGACAACATAGCTGTATGGAGAGAAACAGCGATTCATTTACTTGTTGTTGTTGTGGTCTTTAGTCCTGAGACTGGTTTGATGCAGCTCTCCATGCTACTCTATCCTGTGCAAGCTTCTTCATCTCCCAGTGCGTACATCCTTCTGAATCTGCTTAGTGTATTCATCTCTTGGTCTCCCTCTACGACTTTTACCCTGCACACTGCCCTCCAATACTAAATTGGTGATCCCTTGATGCCTCAGAACATGTCCTGCCAACCGATCCTTTCTTCTAGTCAAGTTCTGCCACAAACTCCTCTTCTCCCCAATCCTATTCAGTACCTCCTCATTAGTTATGTGGTCTACCCATCCAATTTTCAGCATTCTTCTGTAGCACCACATTTCTAAAGCTTCTATTCTCTTCTTGTCCCATCTATTTATCGTCCACGTTTCACTTCCATACATGGCTACACTCCATACAAATACTTTCAGAAACGACTTCCTGACATTTAAATCTATACTCGATGCTAACAAAATTTTCTTCTTCAGAAAAGCTATCCTTCCCATTGCCAGTCTACATTTTATCTCTTATCTACTTCGACCATCATCAGTTATTTTGCTCCCCAAATAGCAAAACACATCTATTGCTATAAGTGTCTCGTTTCCTAATCTAATTCCCTCAGTATCACCCGACTTAATTCGACTACATTCCATTATCCTCGTTTTGCTTTTGTTGATGTTCATCTTACATCCTCCTTTCAAGGCACTGTTCATTCCGTTCAACTGCCCTTCCAAGTCATTTGCTGTCTCTGACAGCATTACAATGTCATCAGCGAACCTTAAAGTTTTTATTTCTTCTTCCTGAATTTTGATACCTACTCCCAACTTTTCTTTTGTTTCCTTTACTGCTTGCTCAATATACAGATTGAACAACATCGGGGATAGGCTACAACCCTGTCTCACTCTCTTCCCAACCACTGCTTCCCTTTCATGCCCCTCGACTCTTATAACTGCCATCTGGTTTCTGTACAAATTGTAAATAGCCTTTCGCTCCCTGTATTTTACCCCTGCCACCTTCAGAATTTGAAAGAGAGTATTCCAGTCAACATTGTCAAAAGCTTTCTCTAAGTCTACAAATGCTAGAAACGTAGGTTTGCCTTACCTCAATCTTTCTTCTAAGATAAGTCGTAGGGTTAGTATTGCCTCACGTGTTCCAACATATCTACGGAATCCAAATTGATCTTCCCAGAAGTTGGCTTCTACCAGTTCTTCCATTCGTCTGTAAAGAATTGGCGTTAGTATTTTGTAGCCGTGACTTATTAAACTGATAGTTCGGTAATTTTCACATCTGTCGACGTCTGCTTTCTTTGGGATTGGAATTATTATATTCTTCTTGACGTCTGAGGGTATTTCGCCTGTATCATAAATTTTGCTCGACAGACGGTAGAGGTTTGTCAGGACTGACTCTCCCACGGCTGTCTGTAGATCTAATGGAATGTTATCTACTCCCGGGGCCTTGTTTCGACTCAGGTCTTTCAGTGCTCTGTCAAACTCTTTACGCAGTATCATATCTCCGATTTCATCTTCATCTATATCCTCTTCCATTTCCATAATATTGTCCTCAAGAACATCGCCCTTGTATGGACCCTCTATATACACCTTCCACCTTTCTGCTTTCCCTTCTTTGCTTAGAACTGGGTTTCCATCTGAGCTCTTGATGTTCATGCAAGTGGTTCTCTTATCTCCAAAGGTCTCTTTAATTTTCCTGTAGGCAGTATCTATCTTACCCCTAGTGAGATAAGCCTCTACATCCTTACATTTGTCCTCTAGCCATACCTGCTTAGCCATTTTGCACTTCCTGTCGATCTCAGTTTTGAGACGTTTGTTTTCCTTTTTGCCTGCTTCATTTACTTATAATCAATATTAATTTACTTATAATCAATTATTCAAATGACAGCCATCATCGCAAAATAAATAATGCGATTGTGACTGTCATTTTGAATAATCGATGAAGAGTGGCTGCTGTCTTTGGCCCTATGATTCGTTGAACTGGTCGGGGCACAAGGTCAGTCAACCGGAGGTTCCAAGCAGTTGTTGGATCGAATGGGCGTGAAGACCTTTATGAAGGGGCCCCCTAGAACTGCTGCATACGGCCATTCGGTGAATCGTAGACTCTTAGCGACGTTAAACAGCCACACAAAGAAGTTGATGCTGGTGGAGATGGTGGTTTACAACTGTTAGCCTATTTGGATTCGCGGGGCCGTTACAGTTTGTAAAGGCGGGTTTACTGCTCAGGCGGCTGAAGTTGTGGTGAAGTACGATATTGGTGCGAGGTATCAACACAGGTGGAGATTTCAATTTACCAGATATAGACTGGGACACTCAGATGTTTAGGACGGGTGGTAGGGACAGAGCATCGAGTGACATTATACTGAGTGCACTATCCGAAAATTACCTCGAGCAATTAAACAGAGAACCGACTCGTGGAGATAACATCTTGGACCTACTGATAACAAACAGACCAGAACTTTTCGACTCTGTATGTACAGAACAGGGAATCAGTGATCATAAGGCCGTTGCAGCATCCCTGAATATGGAAGTTAATAGGAATATAAAAAAAGGGAGGAAGGTTTATCTGTTTAGCAAGAGTAATAGAAGGCAGATTTCAGACTACCTAACAGATCAAAACGAAAATTTCTGTTCCGACACTGACAATGTTGAGTGTTTATGGAAAAAGTTCAAGGCAATCGTAAAATGCGTTTTAGACAGGTACGTGCCGAGTAAAACTGTGAGGGACGGGAAAAACCCACCGTGGTACAACAACAAAGTTAGAAAACTACTGCGAAAGCAAAGGGAGCTCCACTCCAAGTTTAAACGCAGCCAAAACCTCTCAGACAAACAGAAGCTAAACGATGTCAAAGTTAGCGTAAGGAGGGCTATGCGTGAAGCGTTCATTGAATTCGAAAGTAAAATTCTATGTACCGACTTGACAGAAAATCCTAGGAAGTTCTGGTCTTACGTTAAATCAGTAAGTGGCTCGAAACAGCATATCCAGACACTACGGGATGATGATGGCATTGAAACAGAGGATGACACGCGTAAAGCTGAAATACTAAACACCTTTTTCCAAAGCTGTTTCACAGAGGAAGACCGCACTGCAGTTCCTTCTCTAAATCCTCGCACAAACGAAAAAATGGCTGACATCGAAATAAGTGTCCAAGGAATAGAAAAGCAACTGGAATCACTCAATAGAGGAAAGTCCACTGGACCTGACGGGATACCAATTCGATTCTACACAGAGTACGCGAAAGAACTTGCCCCCCTTCTAACAGCCGTGTACCGCAAGTCTCTAGAGGAACGGAGGGTTCCAAATGATTGGAAAAGAGCACAGATAGTCCCAGTCTTCAAGAAGGGTCATCGGGCAGATGCGCAAAACTATAGACCTATATCTCTTACGTCGATCTCTTGTAGAATTTTAGAACATGTTTTTTGCTCGCGTATCATGTCATTTCTGGAAACCCAGAATCTACTATGTGGGAATCAACATGGATTCCGGAAACAGCGATCGTGTGAGACCCAACTCGCTTTATTTGTTCATGAGACCCAGAAAATATTAGATACAGGCTCCCAGGTAGATGCTATTTTTCTTGACTTCCGGAAGGCGTTCGATACAGTTCCGCACTGTCGCCTGATAAAAAAAGTAAGAGCCTATGGAATATCAGACCAGCTGTGTGGCTGGATTGAAGAGTTTTTAGCAAACAGAACACAGCATGTTGTTATCAATGGAGAGACGTCTACAGACGTTAAAGTAACCTCTGGCGTGCCACAGGGGAGTGTTATGGGACCATTGCTTTTCACAATATATATAAATGACTTAGTAGATAGTGTCGGAAGTTCCATGCGGCTTTTCGCGGATGATGCTGTAGTATACAGAGAAGTTGCTGCATTAGAAAATTGTAGCGAAATACAGGAAGATCTGCAGCGGATAGGCACTTGGTGCAGGGAGTGGCAACTGACACTTAACATAGACAAATGTAATGTATTGCGAATACATAGAAAGAAGGATCCTTTATTGTATGATTATATGATAGCGGAACAAACACTGGTAGCAGTTACTTCTGTAAAATATCTGGGAGTATGCGTACGGAACGATTTGAAGTGGAATGATCATATAAAACTAATTGTTGGTAAGGCGGGTACCAGGTTGAGATTCATTGGGAGAGTGCTTAGAAAATGTAGTCCATCAACAAAGGAGGTGGCTTACAAAACACTCGTTCGACCTATACTTGAGTATTGCTCATCAGTGTGGGATCCGTACCAGGTCGGGTTGACGGAGGAGATAGAGAAGATCCAAAGAAGAGCGGCGCGTTTCGTCACTGGGTTATTTGGTAACCGTGATAGCGTTACGGAGATGTTTAATAAACTCAAGTGGCAGACTCTGCAAGAGAGGCGCTCTGCATCGCGGTGTAGCTTGTTCGCCAGGTTTCGAGAGGGTGCGTTTCTGGATGAGGTATCGAATATATTGCTTCCCCCTACTTATACCTCCCGAGGAGATCACGAATGTAAAATTAGAGAGATTAGAGCGCGCACGGAGGCTTTCAGACAGTCGTTCTTCCCGCGAACCATACGCGACTGGAACAGGAAAAGGAGGTAATGACAGTGGCACGTAAAGTGCCCTCCGCCACACACCGTTGGGTGGCTTGCGGAGTATCAATGTAGATGTAGATGTAGATGAATAATGCACTTGTCTTTTGTGAAAGGATTGCCTGCGGTCATTTTAATTTTATTTATTCTGAAATGCAGGACTCTGAACTCAGTGCGTAAATTCAAATATTTCTTGTTAATTGCTAGTGAGATATGTTCGATTGCTGTCTGCCGTGTTAGTTAATGGGATTTGTTCCTTATCTAAATACTATGTGTGGGCCCTTTTAAAATTGTTTATTATAAATGCAGGAATGTGAAAGCAGAACATAAATTCAAAGTTGTTTTGGTTGTTGCCAAGTACATTAATGTCTTACTGGTTCATTAGCCGCTGTCTTAATATTAGTCGTTTCTTGAAGGTAAAAGAGGAATGAAGGTTTAATTCAAATTTTCCCCAGCTATTGATCTTAAAGGTTGTACTAACAAAACATTGAATGATAGAATTATTTTATCGATTCTCTTCAGTTTCCTGTTTAAATATTTGTGTAATAAAAGCATGAAACTTCGTTGATTGGAATGTCGTTATGTATGCCTGTAAACATCAGCACCTTTACTCCATTGCTACGTCACACTGCCTCTATAGCCGTCCATAATTCGGAGAGCGTTCCCGGTGCACGACGTTATGCACAAACTGACCTCTCGATTATCTCCCATAAACTTTCGACGGGATTCATGTCGGGCAATCTGGGTCATCAGATCATTCACTTGAATTATCCAGATTGTTTTTGAAGCCAATAGATAACGATTGCGGCCCGGTAACATGTCGTCCTTGTTCGAGAACATGAAGTTTAAGAATGGTTGTAAATGATCTCCAGATTGCCAAACATAATTATTTCCAGTCAATGATCGATTCAGTTTGACGAGAGGACCCAGTCCATTCCATGTTAACACAGCTCACACCATTATGGAGCCACCAACAACTTGCATAGTGCCTTGTTGACAACAAGGGTCCATGCCTTCGAGGGGACTGCGCCACACTCGAACCCTATAATCAGCTCTTTCCAACTGAAATTGGGATCCAAATGACCAGGCCACGGTTTTCCAGTCGTCCGGGGTCCATCCGATATCGTCATGATCCCAGGAGAGGTGTTGCAGGAGCCGGCCGCTGTGGACGAGCGGTTCCAGGCGCTTCAGTCCGGAACCGCGCTGCTGCTACGGTCGCAGGTTCGAATCCTTCCTCGAGTATGGGTGTGTGTGATGTCCTTATGTTAGTTAGGTTTAAGTAGTTCAGTCTAGGGGACTGATGACCTCAGATGCTAAGTCCCATAGTGCTCACAACTGCCGGCACTCATTCGAATGCCCCAGAAATCTGGATATTACACGATTCGACCAGCCGGCTAAATGGAGACCCACAAAGAGGCCCCATACAAACTTGGTCACGTGCTGATGGCGCTCTCTCAGTCGAGTACGTGCATCTTCATGTCCATCACAGTGATCACTCAAGATCTGACACTTTGCAAGTGTCTTATCCAACTTACCAGCCCTAGTAACAGCACTAAACACGCACAACACAAATGCTTCTAGGTGGTCGTCCTATCTGTCATAGAGAATTGCAACTCTAAATCCTTTACATACCCAGCGTTGTTCTGCAAGTGTACAATGTTACATTGACATCCGACCATGTCTTCTGTGTGCTTCAGCTTTTTTGTCAGGCAGTGAACATTATTTGGAAGATTATTCTCAAATATAAGAAACCATAGTCGACCCAGAATGAAATCGTATGTGTCTACCCTCATATTTTATCCACACACACACATTAAAATATTCTCATCGAATGAGTTCGCAACTGCGAATAAGGACAAACATCAGCTGTAGAATAGAATTACGACTGAAAATTTGTGCCGGACCGGGACTCGAACCCGCATTTCCCGCTTATCGCTAGCGGTCGCCTTAACATATTTTTTTTGCTGATCTCATTTTGTTGGTTATTGTTCGTTACATTTGTTCGAGGCGTACGTCCCCTAACACCTGTTCAAATTCATTGTTGATCCGTTCGCTCGGTTTTTTTTAGGGCAGCTAACCTGACTGAACACACTGAGCTACCATGCCGGCAAACATTCGGCTATCCGTGCACGACTCACGGGCAAACATCACCCCCCTCCCCCCCCCCCCCCCCCCAAAAAAAATGCCTCTGAGCCCTATGGGACTCAACACATGAGGTCATCCGTCCCGATGGCCAGTGCGGCCGAGCGGTTCTAGGCGCTTCAGTCTGGAACCGCGCGACCGCTACGGTCGCAGGTTCGAATCCTGCCTCCGGCATGGATGTGTGTGATGTCCTTAGGTTAGTTAGGTTTAAGTAGTTCTAAGTTCTAGGGGACTGATGACCTCAGATGTTAAGTCCCATAGCGCTCAGAGCCATTTGAGCCATCTGAGTCATCAGTCCCCTAGAACTTAGAACTACTTAAACCTAACTAACCTAAGGACATCACACATACCCATGCCCGAGGCAGGATTCGAACCTGCGACTGTAGCAGCAGCGCGGTGCCAGACGGTAGCGACTCGCTCGGCCACAGAGGCCGGCGCCAAACCCAAACCTCCATATGTCGTCAACCATGCTTCTACGACCTGAACTCGTACACCCACTATGTATATTCCCGTACAGGTCGGACGTTGTACTTCAAAGTCGCTTGCCCGGTATCGGCAGATAAATATGATATTGCAGTGCCTGTGTTATTCTGATTAAGTTGCAAAGTTCCTTTGGACATGCATAAAACGTAATTAGAATAACATAGGTACTGCAATATCATATTAAAATATTCTATCTTTGTTTTCTACCACTATTTAGTGACTATGCCCAAATGGTTCAAATGGCTCTGAGCACTATGGGACTTAACATCTGTGGTCATCAGTCCCCTAGAACTTAGAACTACGTAAACCTAACTAACCTAAGGACATCACACACATCCATGCCGGAGGCAGGATTCGAACCTGCGACCGTAGCGGTCACGCGGTTCCAGACTGAAGCGCCTAGAACCGCACTGCCTCACCGGCCGGCTAACTATGCCCAGGATATCACAGGAGATATTCAATTTCGCTGACGAAAGGAGGAAATAAAGTGAAGCAAATGAAACAGGCGAATTTGAATACAAAAGTCTAAACAATGACACTGACAGAAAATGCAAAATGGCTAAGCAGGAATGGCTAGAGGACAAATATAGGGATACTGAAGCATATGTACCAGAGGAAAGATACATACCGCATATAACAAAATTAAAGAGATGTCTGGAGAAAATAAAAGAAACTGTATGAATATCAAAAGTTTAGATGGAAAACGAGTACTAAGTAAAGAAAGGTGGAAGACATACGTAGAGGGTATATACAAGGGAAATGATCTTGAAGCCAATATTGCAGAAAGGCAAGAGGACCTAGATTAAGATGAGATACGAGATGTCATACTGCGAAAAGAATTCGACGGGTACTGAAAGACCTCAGAAGAAACAAGGCCCCTGGAGCAAACGACATTCCATCACAACTTGGGATAGGAAATGATCACACAACTCTTCCATCCGGTGCGCCAGATGTATGAAACAGGCGAAATACCTTCAGACCTCAAGAAGAATGTCGTATTTTCAATTCCAAAGAAAGCGGGGGATTACTGGCAGTGAGTATTACCGAACTATCAATTTAATAAGTCATAGTTGCAAAATTATATACAGAAGAATAGAAAAAAACTGGTTGAAGCCGACCGACGTCAGGCAGTGTATGTTACCTAGAATACCATTCTCAAATGCAAGGAACAATAGTAGACCCAGAAGGGAAATTCTATGTGACCATCGTCACAATTTATCCACACACATTAAAATATTCTATGATTGTAAAACTGATTGGATTATTCAACGCAACGATTTGTATTATTGGTATTAAGGAAGATTCAAATTGGTTGTTATTGGAACAACGATTTCTATGAAAGCTTTTCTAAGGTAGCGTCATGTTTCACAAAATCAAACGTTTTTGGTAAAAAGCAAAAACAAGAACTTCCATCTTTTTTTTTAATTTATGGCTTGCCATATCTGGTAAGAAAGTGCGTAATTAGCATTTATAGTCAGGCCACCCTTCTGGAACACATAGTGCTGTTGCTAAATAAACTGCATCTGTTTATAGGTAATACTATCCCTGAGTACATTTGTTTCTTGAATATTAAATAAATGACTGTAAATAAACGGGATGATAATAAATTTAAGCTCCAGAGTATTAAAGAAACAATAAGGAAACTGGACTGGGTTATTCATACGATGTTGTAGTGCCTGTGTTGTTCAGAAGTGCCCGGATAGCCTAATGGCTATCCCAGCTGAACTTCTGAAATATGGAGAAGCAAAACTGAATCAGCAGTTGTATAATCTTGTTTTCAACATGTACGAGCAGGGTAAAATTCCTACAGACTTTGAGATAAACATTATGATCCCCATTCCAAAGAAGGCAAATGCTACAAGATGTGAAAATTATAGTACGCTCAGCCTAGTTACTCACGCCTCTAAAATAGTAACCTCAATTATCCTAAAACGCATAGAACAAAAAGTTGAAGCTACACTCTCCGAAAACCAGTTTGGAGTCCGGAAAGTTAGAGGAACCAGAGAAGCAATATTTGCTCTAAAACTAATAATAGAGGAACGACTAGATAAGAACCTGACAACATACATAGCTTTCGTAGATGTAGAGAAAGCCTTTGATAATGTTAAATGAGATAAGATGTTTGAGGTACTCAAAAAAGTAGGAATATACTATAAAGATAGAAAAATGATATGGAACCTGTACAAAAACGAGACAGCAGGTATCCGTGGACGGACAAAACAAGAAGAGGTGCAGATACGGAAAGGCGTCCGACAAGGTTGCGCACTATCCCCTGTTATCTTTAACGTGTACATTGAAGAGGCGCTGAAAAAAGTAAGGGAAAAAGTCACAGGCAGGTCTAATAATTCATGGCCAACGAATAGATATTATAAGATATGCCGATGATATAGCTGTCCTAGCTGAAAGTGAAGAAGATCTTGTAGTCCTACTGAATAGGATGGATAATGTTTTGGGGGAAGAATATAATATGAGAATTAATAAAGCAAAAACAAAAGTAATGGCATGCGACAAAAAAGATCAAGTGAAAGTCCAAGTTCATGTAGGCAACGACCTGCTTGAACAAGTTGATAAATTTACTTATCTGGGCACTAATATTACCAGGGATGGAAGGAGCAAGGCAGAAGTGAGAAGTAGAATTGCTCAAGCAAAGGCTGCTTTTAACAAGAAGAAAAACATCTTAACATATAAGAGCATCACCCTTGAAATCAGGAAAAGATTTTTGAAGTCATATGTGTGGAGTGTGGCATGCTATGGGTGTGAAACATGGACTCTCGGGACAGAAGAAGACCAGAAGCTAAATTCTTTTGAAATGTGGTGCTATAGACGCATGCTCAAAATAAAATGTATCGACAAAGTCACAAACGAAAGAGCAGGTGAAAAGAGAAGCTTCTGGAGTTTCATTGTTAAAAGAAGAGTGCAATTTACATGCCATCTATTAAGATATAAAGGACTCCTGAACACAATCATAGAGGGATATGTCGAGGGAAGAAGACCAAGAGGAAGACCACAGCTGAGCTACATGGATCAAATCGTGAAAGATGTGGGATGTAACACCTATAAAGAAATGAAGAGGAAAGCTGAAAGACGCACAGAATGGAGACAAGCTGCCATTGTAGCTGTTGCAAACCAATCCTTGGATTGACCACTACAGAAGAAGAAGGAGCCTAATGGCAGCCGGTACGGTAGCTCAACGGCTGTGGTCAGCGGGCTGGCTGCCCCCTCTAACAAAAAGAAAACAAACGTGAGGCGATTGCTTACGTTCCAGTCCGGCACAAATTTCCATTGTCGTCACGCCATTATACAGATAACGCTTGTACATATTCGCAACTACGAATAAATTTCATGGATTATCTATATCTTTTCTGACACCGTTCTCATAAATGGGTTTAACAATGTCTGTTTCATTCCCTGCGTAGGTGTAAAAGAAAATTACTTTGCAAGTGCTGGGTTTACTCTACAGATAATTTCACTCTATGGATTAGCAAAACTCTTGGCCACCCCTCACGTCGTTGAAAGTGAGAAAAATGTTTCGAAGTTTACCTCAGCTGTCGACTCAGTTGCGTATCATCTCTTGTGTAAATTTTATAACTTATTGTCTGGATAACACTGGATTTGTACATTCTGCCTTTGTGGCTTAACTTGTTCGTTGTAGTACGAGTAAAGTACCTTAACATTTTCTAAGAAAACACAGTAAAATAAGAAACCTCAAGCAATGTTTCCTCATAAGTGAAAACTGGTGGCGCGATGGCAACGATGTTTGTGGAAGCGCTTCCTTGAGGAGTTTTAACGTCTAACGAACACATTTTTACTGGATGTTATATCACATTCTTCAGAATGGATGAATGCTAATTCTTCCGCCACTCTGTGCAAGGTATTTGCCGGTTGCGAAAAAGCACTTAATCTCTTTGCAAAAGTATCTCTGAGCTAATAACGAGCATCAAAACGGATACAGGGATTAGCCAACATAGGGTTGTCGTCACGAGGCTGAATCCTGTAACTCTCAAATCCTCCAAATATATATATATATATATATATATATATATATATATATATATATATATATATATATATAAAATTTCTCTTGACGTCTTTCTGAGAGACAATCTTCACTCCTTACAAATGAAAAATGCAAGTTAGATCAAATGCGGCGTGAATTCAAAGAAATAGTATGTACAGCAATTGAGAGACTTATACCAAATAGATTAACAAACGACAAAAATGATCCCCCGTGGTACACATAATAGGTCAGAACACTGTTGCAGAAACAACGGAAAAAGATTGTCAAATTCAAACGAACGCAAAATCCTCAAGATTGGCGTTCTTTTACAGAAGCTCGATATTTAGAGTGGACTTTAATGCGAGATGCTTACAACAGATTTCACAACGAAACCTTGTCTCGAAACCTGGCGCAATATCCGAAGGGTCGTATATAACAGAATTCGAATCAAAAACAGCTGCCAACATGAGTAACTTACAAGCGAACCTCCCCATCGCACCCCCTCAGATTTAGTTATAAGTTGGCGTAGTGGATAGGCCTTGAAAAACTGAACACAGATCAATCGAGAAAACAGGAAGAAGTTGTGTGGAACTATGAAAAAAATAAGCAAAATATACAAACTGAGTAATCCATGCGCAACGTAAGCAACATCAAGGCGAGTATGAGCTTATGAGTGCAGTGGTCCCGTGGTTAGCGTGAGCAGCTGCGGGAAGAGAGGTTCTTGGTTCAAGTCCCCCCTCGATTGAAAGGTTTGCTTTTTTTATCTTCGCAAAGTTATGATCTGTCCGTTCGTTCATTGACGTTTCTATTCACTGTAATAAGTTTAGTGTCTGTGTTTTGCGACCGCACCGCTAAACGGTGCAATTAGTAGACGAAAGAACGTGCCTCTCCAATGAGAACTGAAAACATTTGATCGCAAGGTCATAGGTAAAGCGATTCCTCCACAGGAAAACACGTCTATATTCTATACGACACTGGTGACGGCATGTGCGTCACATGACAGGAATATGTTGTTGACCCACCTAACTTGTACACTTGGCGAATGGGTAAAAAGATTCTTCTACCTTGTCCGATTTAGGTTTTCTTGTGGATGTGATAATCACTCCCAAAAAAATGATGAAAACATAACGGACGGACAGATAATTATTGTCTGAAAATATAAAATTAAAATTTTCACTCGAGGTAAGACTTGAACCAAGGACCTCTCGTTCCGCAGCCGCTCACGCTAACCACTTTTTTTTTTTTTTTTTTTTTTGATGATTCAAATTTGTAATTACGAGCGATATTTACTAAAAATATTCGCCCGAACAGGGACTTGAACCCTGGACCCTTAGGTTAAAAGCCTGATGCTCTATACATATTTTTCAACTGACATTTAAAAGTAATAAAACAAAGGTTCCTTGGCATTTTAGAAAAAAAAATCCAAGTCTAAACCAGATAGTGATGTTCGTCACTTGATCGTATTTGTTTTTCAAAGATCAAATTGTCTCTCGTTTCTTCATGTTCTGAATCGCATCATCGAAAATGGAGTTCACATTATTGTTCTTCTGAGGAAGTTGGCGTATGTAACATAATAATTATTCATGCGTAGTAGTTTGTGATGCTGGTCGGAAATGTACGTCCAAAAATCTCTTTCGCTCCTTTCTTTACTGGACAGCAGGTAAAATACCGCGTGTCCCTTCAACCAGTTGACGGCATTTTTCTTCCAGGTGGGGTATAGCTCCTCTTCCGGGTATAAAAGGCACGCTGGCGTTATCAAATACGGCGGTTTTCTCTGCATAGTTGCTAATTTTTTTCTGATTGACAACCATATATTATTCGCATTTCCACAGACAAATTGATGTTCATCTGTATCAATCAGGTTGCAAGCGGTACACAAAGGGGAATCAGCCAGGTGAATGGAATGTAGTCTGGAGTTCGTTGGAAATTTCCTATTCACAAAGTACCACGGGACCACGGCGCTCCTTAGCTCACATTGTCCTTGATGTTGCCTATCTTCCACATGGACTACTCAGTTTGTAAATTTTGCTTATTTTTTTCATAGTTCCACACAACTTCTTCCTGTTTTCTCGATTGATCTGTGTTCAGTTTTTCAAGGCCAATCCACTGTGCTAACTTATAACTAAATCTGAGGGGGGTGCGATGGGGAGGTTCCCTTGTTAGAAGAAGATATCCTCTGAGTAATGACGCAACTTAAATCGCTTAATAAAACCAAGTCTTCGGGCATATACTTTGTACCAGTTAGGTTCCTTTCAGAGTATTCTGATGCAATAGCTCGGTATTTAACAATCATATAAAACCGTTCGCTCAACGAAAGATCCATACCCAAAGACTGGAAAGTTGCACAGGCCATATCAATATTCGAGAGCAGCAGGATTTTGGAACATACACTGCGTTCGATCTTTATAAACTATCTCGAAGAGAACGGTCTATTGACACACAGTCAACACAGATTTAGAAAACCTCGTTCCTGTGAAACACAACTAGCTCTTTACTCACACGAAGTGTTGAGGGCGGTCGACAAAGGATTTCAAAGTGATTTCATATTTTTAGATTTCCAGAACGCTTTCGACACCGTACTTCACAAGCGGCTTGTAATCAAAATGCGTGCTTAAGGAATATCGTATCAGTTATGCGACTGGATTCGTAATTTAGTGACAGAGCACAGTTCATACTAACTGACAGAAAGTCATAGAGTAAAGCAAAAGTTATTTCTGGCGTTCCCCAAGGTAGTGTTATAGGCTTTCAGCGGTTCCTCATCTGTATAAACGATTTAAGAGACAATCAGAGCAGCCATCCTAGATTGTTTGCAGATGATGCTGTTGTTTTCCGTCTTGTAAAGTCATCAAAAGATCAAACCAAATTTCAAAATCATTTATAAAAGATATTTTTATGTTTCGAAAACTGGCAATTGACCCTAAATAACGAAACGTGTGAGGTCAACCATATGCGTGCTGAAAGGAATCCGTTAAACTTCTGATACACCATAAATCAATCAAACCTAATGGCCATAAATTCAACTAATTACCTTGGAATTACAATAACGAACAAGTTAAATTGGAAAGAACATGTAGAAAATGTTGCGGGGATGGCGAACCAAAGAGTGCGTTTTATTCGCAGAACGCTGTAAGATGAAAGAGATCAACTAAGGAAACTGCCTACATTATGCTTATCTGACCTCTTGAGTACTGCTGCGTGATGTGATGTCCTTACCAGATAGCATTAACGGAGGAAGGACAGGATATTTTGTACTATCGAGGAATAGGTGACAGAGGTCACGGACATGATATAGCATTCGCGGTTGACATCATTAAAACAAAGGCGTTTTTCGTTGTGGCGGTATCTTCTCACGAGATTTCAGTCACCAACTTTCTCCGTCGAATACAAAATATTTTGTTGATGCCGACTTACATAGGGAGAAACGATCATGATGATAACACAAGGGAAATCAAAGTTCACACCGAAAGATACAGGTGTTCGTTTTTTCCGCGTGCTGTTCGAAAGTGGAGTAACAGAATTATTGTGAAGATAGTTCGATGAACTCTCTGCCATGCACATAAGTGTGACTTGCAGAGTATCCATGTGACGTAGATAGCGTGCTTTTTGTATGCCTCCATTTGAGAAAGAGAAAATGAACCAGTTCTCATTTCTTTACGTACGTGACAGCATTCCATCCATGTTGAGAAACCTGATGTTATTTTCTTCACAACAATTCTGTTAATAGCATTCAACTGAAATTTTAAAAGCCAGGGGAATTACGCTTGTTTTAACAAAAGTGAGCCTTAATGATGGCGGCATAAGAAACACAAAGAAATAATTTATACGTTCTCAGTGTCACACGGTCTGTCTCTGAGGAACATTTTCTTTCTTGGTCTGCTACAGCATGCTATATGGGAATAAAATTAGTCGTTTCAGGTTCGACTAAGTTACAAAGGTACCGATTGTAAGTGTCGGTGGCTAGCCTACAGAAGTGAAATGGAGCATGACCAACGTCATCTGATTCTCTGGATAAACTGCAAATCTGAAGAAAATAATGGCCTGCCGAACAATAATTTAGCTAACTTTTTTCCTATTTTCTGTTCCATACTTTCTGTCGACTCCAAGTAAAATGGATCAGGGCAGATGTTTCTTTATGTCAATTCGGAACTTTCCATGTAAGTATTATATTTCAAGAAATATGCAAGTTACCTACTTGTTCTACATTTTACAGGCTGTGTTTGCCAACACAAGAGGCCTGCATTGACTTCTGCAGAATTTAGTATTTTCTCCAGTGTTTTCAGTATCTGAAGCACATCCTAAGTGTTTTTTTTTAATGCAAGAACGTCTGGATGTGCTGCGCAATCTGCATTTGAGGCTATCTGCAGTTAAGACCGAAGCGTATGCGTGCGTGCGTGTGTGTGTGTGTGTGTGTGTGTGTGTGTGTGTGTGTGTGTGTGTGTGTGTGTGTTTGGAGGTTACGGGCAATCAACGCGGGGTTGTCAGCGCTATTACACACATGAAAAGCAACGATTATGGATAACATTGCGAAAATATTTACATACGCTCTAAGAAAACGGAGAAAAAGTAAAAGATTCTATACAGGAGATTAAAAACACAAGTAAAATGGCAGAGGAGCTAAAAGAAAGGCACACAGACACGTCACTGGCTGACCGCTTATAAAAGCAAGGGGGAGCCTGCCACACTGTTAACACATTAAAACCATCTCCATAAACTCTTGGCAAAAAGGTAGGACATTTCACAAACCTTTAATACTCTAACCACATTCGTTTGAACATGAACTAAAACAGAGGTCAGATCTGCCGGTAAATACCCCCGCGGCCCGCTGGTCGGAAAACAAAACACAGTCCAATAAAATGTGGTTCACAGGTATCTGTACGCCAAAAGCACCACACATTGGATGGTCCTCTCGCCGGAGCAAGAGCTTACGCGCCATAGCGCTGTGGCCTATGCGAAGACGAGTAAGGAGGAGGTTGTGCCGTTGATGTGGCTGGTAGGAGGTACGCCACGGTCGTGTTGTGGGCTTTACTAGATGGAACTTATTGTCTGTCACTTCCTCCACTGATGCAAGACTCCGGGTCTGAATAGCGAGACTATAGCATGCATCACGATACGCCTCCTTGGGTGCTAGATTCGACCTTTAGTTCTTAGAAACACCCATATGCTCTTGTAGTCAACAGAAAATCACTTCCTTCCCCAGTCGTTGTAGTTGGAGAAAGGCATTCTGGATAGTCTGGACTACATTATCCGCTGGGTACAAATGTTGTAGAGAGTAAAGGGCTCTCAGAGAATCGTAACAGTTACGGATCTCAGCGCTTGAAGAACGTGTCATCTGCTCCAGTACCTGCAAGATTGTATATAATTCTGAGTCGAAGACAGTAAAGTCTTGAGGCAGTCGGACATCGAGGACACGATCCGGGAAAACACCAGAGCAACCAACTGAGTCCCCCTGTTTGGAATCATCCGTAAAGACAGCTACATAGTTGTCCTGCTCATTTAGCAAAAATTCCGCTTTAAAAACAGAAGCAGGGGTAAAATCTCTCCTGTACTGCACCAAAGCTAAAATTACACTAAGCCTCTGCAATAAGCACGTGGCAGTTGGTTAAAACCCTGGATTTCTGGTTGTACTGCTCCACACCAAGCGATTCCAGCACACGCTGCACGCGGATCCCAAACGGCATTGTTGCTCCGGGGTGATTGGAGAAAATGCGCTCCAGAGGCGGACGAGCAACAGTATTTGTATGCGGGTGAAGTTGGTGATGCGAGGAACTTACATGCCTGACGCACCTTGAGCAGCTGCTGCCGAATCGTGAGTGGTGGCTTCCAAGCTTCAGCACAGAGACTGGATATGCGGCTAGTCTTGTAAGCACTTATGGTGATCCAAATATCCTTATGGTGGACAGTGTCAATAATCTTCAGGTAAGAAGGCGTCGCTGACCCATACATTGTGCATCCATAATCCAGTCGTGAACGCACAAAAGCCCTATAAAACTACAGCAGACGCGCCCCATTTCCTCACCAAGACCTGTGGCTAAGGCACTTTATGATATCCACCGCCGTCTGGGCTCTAGCTTTCTGGTCCACCAGGTGTGGTAACCCCAATAATTTAGTGTCAGAAATGAGGCCCAGAAACATCAGTGAGTCTTTAAAATGTAGAATGGTGTCCCTCATATGCAAGTCAAGTAAATTAAAAATACCACAATAACGATTAAAAGGAATACACCCATCCACACACACACACACATATACATACACACACTACATTTATCTGCAGAAAACTTGAAATCCATGTTTGCAGCCCACTCCTCAAAGCTCCGCACTTATATCGCTCCTGTCTAGAGCCTGTGTTTCAGGAGAATGACTCACGCGTGCACAGTGACAGACGGTCTGAAGTGGGTTCAGTCGAGCTCAGTCGTAGTTCTAATTTTCATCTGCTAATGGACAGTAGTGCACAGAGACATTCAAGAAACAGGTTAAGAGAATGTTTTTGTGAATTGTTCTTTTTATTTATCGAAGGCTTATTTGTTTATTTAGGTCTGTACAGTTTTGTATATGCTTTTAGTAGTGTGAAAGATGCGTGAATGTGGTCTAAAGTAAATATTTAGATCTTTGTTCTACTGACAAACGCTGTACGAACTAGCGTGAGAAATTTTTAAGACAGTGTGAATGCAGACGATGGGGAATTTTGTATCATAATATGTTAAGTAAGTTTATGGTAAAAGGAAAGCTGAATCGAGAACAAATCAAAATAGTTACTAACATAAAGTATAAACAAAATGTCAGAATGTTAAAAATTTATTTCAGGAAGAAGTACAGTTCGAAAGTGTGTTATTTGTTGGTTGATTAGTCATGAAAAGCGCGGACTAACGCGGAAGAATGATGTTATCCTATTGGCCTTAAAGAAAGCTGACCAATCAGAACGGAGTATTCTTTGCGCGTCTTTCCTCTTGGAGGTATAGAATTCCAACAAAAGTGTTTTAAAGTGAAGGTATATTTATTCCGGTGTGTCTT
Organism: Schistocerca serialis cubense; assembly: GCF_023864345.2. Taxonomy (NCBI): domain Eukaryota; kingdom Metazoa; phylum Arthropoda; class Insecta; order Orthoptera; family Acrididae; genus Schistocerca; species Schistocerca serialis. The sequence continues at coordinate 1,235,608,363 of NC_064638.1, forward strand.
TTAGAAAGTACGGATTTTTTAAGTAATTTTGTCTAAGAGAAAAGACAGTAATTCCGCCTGGCATATTGAACAGATCAGTGACTAAAAACTTGAGTGCATTAGACGCCGATAAACTTAATAGTATGGCGAGCATTTTCATTTAAGAACAATCCGTGCTTAGCAGCTGTTCAGATTTTGAGAAATACGTTACCATGAACTTGCTATCGTGAATGAAAGGGTTTGTGCACAACTGTGTTAAGATTAGCACGGGCTCGTCATTGAACGCGTCAATTATCAAGGTTCAGAATATACCAAATTTTTGTCAGTATTTACACCTTCCATTCAAAATTACGACCTTTTCCCGATTCTCGGAATAGTTACGTTGTACGCAGCCTGGTGCGAGTTGCAGTACGGTTGGTTTCTGCTCGGCTTTCCTACCGGCGATCTGCTGCAACAAGTTCACAGGTAGGTGCAGGTAAAGAACGAAAAGGAACAGAGCCGCCGCAGCACTGTAAGTTACAACTGATGGTTCGTTGTTGAAACGCTGGTGGAGGAGCAGAAAACACCAAAATCGTCCACAATTAAGGAGCACTACACAGGAATCCTTATCGTAGATGTGATACTGTTTATGGTGGTGGCAAAGAGGGTAACACTTAAAACACTGCCCTGAGGAACACCATTCTCCTGCTCAAAATGATTCGACAGCACATCACTAACTGGAGACCTTAAAAGACGGTTACACAGAAAGAACCCGATAAAAATGGGGAGGTGGCCACGAAAGCCCCACTGATGGAGTTGCACAAGAGTATTTTGTCTCCAAGTAGTGTCGCACGTCTCACTGATATCAAAGAATATACCGAGACAGTGAAGTTTACGTAGAAAAGCCTGCTGAATAGCCGTCACTAGTGGGGTCAAGTTGTCGACAGTGGACCGAAATCACCGGAATCCACACTGAGAGCGGCTAACAGCCAGATGAGGCGACGATTATACGTTCGCTCCAGAGTCTTTCCTACACTGTTCGTTAAGTCGTCTCTCAAGTAATTATTGGGGCATGTACGGTCCTTTAGTGGTTTGAGGAGAGGTATCAGAGTTGCCTCTCTCCATGAGTTGGGGAAGTTATCTGTCTGCCATATAAGATCAGAATATTCTAGGATGATATCCTTAGACGCTGGTGGCAAATGTCGATGTGTGCAGTACCCGATTTGGGCGTGACAGGGTTCAATGTCACGAGTCTCAGACATTGAAGTCCCAAATGGATAAAGAGGAGTCAAAGGACACAGAACTGTTGGATCTGAAGTCCAACTTGCCTCACTCTCCATTCACACAGTATAGGCCAAAAGCCGTATCCTGGTTGGAATCGGCTGTAGTTTTAGCAGAATGCTCTGCCAACGTCTGAGCGATGTATCTGGTCATTGTTTGGAGAAAACCCTGATTCAGCATTACTGCTATTGGTAAGTGAATGTGTTTAACGAAAATCCTCCGGATGGCTTATTATCCCTTCGTAGAACAAATGGACTGGTTGATGGAGTCCAGGAATGGTTGCCATGACCTTTTCTTGCTCTCCTTAATTAAATGTCGAGCCTTGGTCATTGCGACTCTAAAGGCTGTAAGGTTATCTGCTGTTAGGCGGTATTTAAACTATTGAGCGTCCGTACACCTGTCCTGAATTTCTGAACAACACTCATCGGTTCACCAAGATAAAGGTTGCCTTCTCAAACGACCTGACGACTTTGAGATGGATAATTCAGCGGCATGATGGATCACACAAGTGATCTGGTCCACCAATTCCTGGACGTTTTCGCAGTGTTCAGACACAGCCAGCTGGCTAAACGGCGTCCAGTCAGCCCTGACGACGATTCATTTTGGTGGCTTCTGTTCAAGCAATCCTCCGTCCAGTAGGTGAATCCACAGTGGGAATAGGTCGTCAGTTGCTTTCCACTGGGCTGGGTCTGCAAGGACAGGAGAGCAGAAAGAGAAGTCGAATAACTGAGGATGAGCCAGTAGGAGCTGGGGCATCGAAGCCTCCCAACAGGGGAAATGGTCAGGGGAGTTGTTGTATAAGATCTGTTAGAGCCTCAGAGTCAATCGCATCATGCAGAGGTAAATATACGGAGCAAACAGTGATCTCCTGACACACGTGAAGTTCAACTGCAACCGCTTGCTGGTCGGAAGCTAGGGGGAAAGCAGAGGACTGGTGCGCATTATCGATAAACAAAGCGACCCCTCCCTTGGCTCTCTTCCCAGTGAGGTTATCCTTGCGATAGAGCGTTTAGCCCCTTAGCGCATTGGCATAAGATGCTTTAAAATGCGTTTTCTGCAAACAAGGGGCGTTCCTGTGCTAAAAGTTTCACATCCTCTACATGTTTCCTGAACCCATTAGTGTTCCACTGGGATATGGGAGCCATATATCACGGGGGCTGCTCTTGCACCCTGCCTTTCTGCCATGGAAGTGAGCCAATAGTGGGTGCGGGTGTGTTGTTGGGCCGACATCAAGGTCCATCTGCTCTGTAAATGCGTCATGACATATGCCATTAACAAGGATCTCGACATCATCAGACTGCTTGCAACTCTTCTCCACTGGTAGCTGATTCTTTGTTTTAGCCTTCTGTTTTTTTTGGCTGGGGAATTTTCAGAGCCACAGCTACGGATGTGGAAGTGGCAGTGCTGGATGGTGGACTGGTCTGAACCTACGGAGAAGCGGGGAGCTCCGCAACTGCTGCAACCACAGCCCTGTCTGATGTTCTGTGAGGTACTGGCCTTAAAGGGACTGCAGAAGCACAAGTGCATTGACAAACGCAGGTACTAGTGCTAACACTAGCAACTCCTATTTGTGTAGCACCGTCGGACTTCAGAACCGGCTGTTTAAGAACGGATGCAAAGGAGGTAGCGAACTTCGGTGGTAGGACGGCCTAATAGATCTTCTTGGGCTTACCATAGGAGGTATGCTTAACTGTTTTGATATCCTGTATCTTTCCTTCTTCAATGAAGATACTGCAGTTCCTACTCCAGTTAAGGTGATCCCCAGAGCAGTTTACACATTTTGAAGGAGATGAACAACCAACTCCTTCAAGGTGGTCTTACCACATTTGACATAGGTGACTTCTGCCTTGCAGCCTTAAGTGGTGTAGCCACAGTGCTGGAATTTAAAACAATGCGTAAGGTTGGGGAAATAAGGCCGCACCCTGGGGCAAAAGGAACCTGCCTTAATGTACTGTGGAAGTAACGTACCGCTGAAAGTCAGTATAAACGAGTCTGCTGCCACAATACCAACTTATTCCCATTCTCTCTTGTCATTATGTTTTGCACATCAACAATTACTTCCTGGGACCACTCAACTTCCAGTTCTTCCTGCGGAATGTCAAATAGATCCCTGCAATTCATAAAACTTTTACTGTAGTACAAGGTGTTGTGCTGTTGAGTTGTGCTTTCAGTTACATACTCCCCAAGGCATTGAGCTTTCCGGATATTCTTCAGTTGTTGGGACTTACTCGTTTCTACCAACAGGGTCCCGTTTCGCAAGCGCTTGACTGATTTTAAAGTATCAGCGATGCCCTCTAAATCTTTTTGTATGTAGAAAGATGAAACTTACTCAAAGTTGCCCTCTTTTAGTTTAACTACAAGAAACACATTCTGGCCACCAGCATGTATTCTATTACCAGAGAATGAAGGATTCTGCGTAATCCCTAAGTCTGGAGGATTGGCGATACGAGTCCTTTTCCTCGACTGGATATCAGTACCTACCAGCGACCCGCCGTTTCCGCTGGGAGCGGAAAGAAATAATTTCGAAGGATCCATCCTGGTGCAAAGCGTAGCTATGAAAATAAAAGTGCACCTAGACAAACCCCTGCTTGCCTTGGTAAGCATTATACAACTGACGTTTGGCAGGTTTCCCAGAGATTGCCCACTAACGACTGCTTCACCTCAACAACCATGCATCTCGTCACCGCGCGGCACATCTTGAGATCAACTTTTTTTTTTCCAGAGATTTTTACCATCCTCGCGATCCAAGAGGTCAAACCAAGATCCCTGTTCCCTGTGACACATAAAGTTCCACCACGAATCTGTATGGTGGTCGCCGAAACATTTCCAGAGCCTACAGTGACAGAGGACTGGCGTTGCTTACTAGTCTCTAGCTTAGGAACCCTGGGGTCTCCAAGCCCACATCCAGCAGAAAAACGCTGGTCCCCTGAGGGCAAAAATACTTGCAAACGAAATGTCAGCAGTGTGGTATGCCTTCAGCATGTAGCAGCCAGTGTGCCATAGGTGCATACTTTTCGTACGTACATTCAGTTCTTAGGATGGATTTCCTGGTTGGGGAAAAATGTACGCCGGCCGAAGTGGCCGTGCGGTTAAAGGCGCTGCAGTCTGGAACCGCAAGACCGCTACGGTCGCAGGTTCGAATCCTGCCGCGGGCATGGATGTTTGTGATGTCCTTAGGTTAGTTAGGTTTAACTAGTTCTAAGTTCTAGGGGACTAATGACCTCAGCAGTTGAGTCCCATAGTGCTCAGAGCCATTTGTACCATTTTTGAAAAATGTACGAAGTGCGATCACATTTTTAAAACTATAAAGACAGGTCGTGAGACTAACAAACAAAAATTGTACTTGGGCTCGTTGTCATAGATGATCAAAACATGGGGACATGTAACTACACCATGTTAGCATGTAGAAACCTTGATAATTTTTGTCATACGAATAGCTCAGTCCACGATCATGGAGCAGGATCTAGCCTGAATTTATACCAGGAAAGAATAAACAAAAAATCCTCAACACATCTTTTCCTAACAAGAAATAAATTGCCTAAAGAAATTAAAAACTTCAGTAGTTTACTACGAAAAACCATTACGTAATCTGAACTTTAATTTTTTATTTTATTTATGCATCCAGGTGCGTTGCGCCTTTTTAACAAGGCATCTCCTTTGGGTGTCAAGATCAGTGTCTAATTCATTATTTGTAACCAAAACAGCTTTGCTTTCTCTCACGTGGAAAACTGATTGAAAGCTTGTAAGTTTTCTTGCGTGGGCTCTATTTTCGAGAAATATCATTTAACTGCCATTTTCTGTGTATACAGCTGCTGAGAAAACGGTCACCACGAGAAACTCGTTAAACTTATTTAATATGAATGTTAAATATTATCTCTTAAGAAACACATTCCATATAGTGAAGTACCACTTAGGTAATACACAGCAGGGGTTTCATAAAAAACATAAACAAATGAATAAAAATTAAACACCTTTATCATTTCACTGCAAGTTTTCGCAGTGTAAAGATTAATTTTTGGGAAAACTTCACTTCTGTAATGGATAATAATAATATAATCTCATACTCTTTCTAAGATCAACAGCTTATTCAGTAAGAACTGATACTGACTCAGTTTTTCAGGCAAGCAAATGGTATTTATTTTACACATCTAGTTCCGTATAACCAAACTGAGAAGCAAATATCCAAGGTCATGGAACATGGTAGTACACGAAATTACAACATAAAAGTAATAACAGATAAAATAAAAATGTTTATGAACCCAAAAAAGACAAGCCGTAAGCTTATGTGAACGCAATCAACAACATAACATAGGAATTAGCTTAATTTTTCAAGGAACTCCTCTTCAGAATAGGAAGAACGACTCACAAGAAAATTCTTCAGCTTCGATTTGAAAGCGATAGATTAACGCTAATATTTTTGAATCATTGTAGTAGCTTATTGAAAATGGTTGCAGCAGTATACTGCACACATTTCTGCGCAAGAGTCAAGGAAGTGCTCTCTAAATGCAGACTGGATTTCTACCTAGTATTAACTGCTTGAAAACTGCTAATTATTGGGAATAAGTTGGTATTGTTAAGAAGAAACGATAGTAGAGAACATATATATGTCGAGAGCCAATATCATAATACCGAGACTAATGAACAGGGGTCGACAAGAGGTTCGCGAACTTACACCATTTATTGCCAGAACAGCCCGTTTCTGAGCCAAAATATCCAAAATATGATAACACGTCATAAGCAAATGAAAATAAGCTAAGCAGACTACTTTTCGTATCGAACTATCACTTACTTCAGTTACCGTTCGAATAGTAAAAATGGCAGCAATAAGTCTTTGAACAAGATCCTGAATGTGGCATTTCCACGACTGTATACTATTTGTCTGAACATCTAGAAATTTGAACTGTTGAGTTTTATTGATCATTTGCCAATTCTGTGAAATTAAAATTTAGGTTTTGTTGAATTGTGAGTTAGAAACTGTAAAAACTGGATCTTATTGTGATTTAGGATTAGTTTCTTTTCTACAAGCCAAGTTGGAATTGCACATTCAGAAAACGTTACGCTTATTAATAATGAGTGGAATTGTCGCTATAAAATTAAACGTATCCCTGTTAGACGAATACTTTTAAACCCCAACAATGATGTCTACTCAACGAATGATTACACCAAATAAAATCACGGTAACAACTAACAATCACTATTAATTCATTGCAAAACTTACAACAGTTTTTGTAACTGCAAAATTCAATTAAGAACTTTAAAATAAATCTATCTTATTAGTGTATACTCAGAGTACCTGATGGAATTTGGATGACCCCTTCGTAAATTATTAATCTTTGTTGTTAATAAGCAAACAAAATTGAAATTTCTATCAACTTTATACCTTATTAGAATCAATGCCTCGTTGTAGTAAACTGATTACTTTTCGTAATATAATATTAAGTAGCTTAAATGCTTCGAAGAAATGCTCAACTTCCGTGAATGAAAATTATGTCTTGTCTTTTGTTTATACCAGCGATGTTGATAGTATATTTCGTTACTTCATTTTATGTAAACCAATAATATCTAAGAACACTGAGTATGTATTACGAAAAAGTGAGAAAATTCAGTTTATTTCCTTATTTAAGATTAATTATCATAAAAAATCTTGTTTTGTCGAAATTAAAGGAATCACACAAATCTTTTGTAGTGCATCACTTTACGACGAACGCACGTGAAATATATCACTGTAAATTCCTTAAAACCTATAGACTGAAATGAGAATACTGATTTGGGGTTTTTGATTTCTATAAGGTCTTATTTTTTGCGTTTGTACTTTACTTTTGTCAATTAAGCTAAGTATTTTACACCTCTTACAAAAGGCAGTGACTGTGTCAGCAAATCAGTTTTATCCCCTCTAAGACAATAAAAATGGTTCAAATGGCTCTAAGCACTATGGGACTTAACTTCTGAGGTCATCAGTCCCCTAGAACTTAGAACTACTTAAACCTAACTAACCTAAGGACAGCACTGTAGCGCCTAGAACCGCTCGACCACTCCGGACAATCAATAGAACAACAAAAGTAAAACGAAAGTCCTGAATGTCACAGCAACATTACACTGACCTTAGGACAATTAATAGAAAAAGCTAAGCGTCTTAAGGCGTTAGCAGATCAGGAATCCAACTAATGAACTGAAAACTAAAAAACGGTCACTCGTCACTTTATCGATTACCATATTACAGCATAGATGTATGTAGTCTCCTAATATGGTTCCAAATTTCAAGGAAAAAGTATTATCACAGCTAGGGAGGATCACAGCTATATCACTATCCAACACTTCCTTCAATCTTTCATCACAACGTTTCTTGATTTCCTCATTGTTAGGGACTGTTACATCAAATACAATAGCCGCTTACACACCTCGAGAAGTCACCTTGTACTACCAACAACCGTTAAATGAAAAGAAAGCTCATACTCAGTTTCTTCTGAGTGGGCTAACAGATTCATTTGATTTACTTTAACGGAAACATGTCGGAACCTTCGTCCGACCAAATCCACAATATCAACCAAAATTCCAGAAACACCGAAAAATTAATAAGAACGGCAGAAGCTAATCTTTTTGTATTAATCTGCTTATTCGCTTCAACGCTTAAAACAATATTCCTATCTATAGCATGCCCTATTACGCACCAGTACCTCAGGTTATAAGTAAAAGGAACCTGTTCTCTCGGAATCAGAGGAAATTTACTATAGGAAAATTCGTGCCTAATGTGCTAGCCGCAGACTTCATACGCATAGTTTGACTTACCACTCCTGAACTTGGAGTTCTGACGCAAGTCCTCTCGCCAGAAAGATGTGCAGTGTGTAGTGGTCAAGAAGGAACTGACTATCTCTTAATGTTGATTACGTTAGGAACCAGACTCTTAGACTAACATATGTCGATACTGCAGTTTTACAATAATAACTTCATTGTATTGGATGGCTGTCGGTCAGTCATATAGTGGCCAGATCGCAGCGCCTGTAGATGATCTCTGGACACCGCAGTTGCCGTCTCGCACTCTCTCTTCTTTGTTGCGCCGGTTTTTTAGAAGCATCTGTCCTCGTTCTAGATTCCTGTAACAGATTTTAGTATAAATGCATAAACAATCGCCCCAAACAATTTTGAATGAATTTTCTTTGTAACTTACGATTATTTATGTAACTGCAAAGATGTGGAGGCGACATGTAGATCAAAAACAAAGAATAAAAGTTTTGCTGTAGTTTCTCTAAATTACTTTGTGCAAATGGCGAAATGATTCCTATTGCGAGGACATGGACGTCTATCTGTTCCACCCTTGTCAAATTAGATGTCTACACACGTAAAGCATGTGTATATTAATTATGTTTTTCGTACTTAAATTATGATACAAAGACGTGATCAGAATCTCTACGAAAGTGATTAGGGGGTGCTGGGTGGTTTCTCTTCGGCACTTCTGAATTCGTGCCATAGCCGTAGTCTAAAGTAGTTCCTCTGTTTCTTCGTTCGTCCACTAGCGGTGTTTCGCGTTCCGCAATCGGAAAGCGTTGTCGACGTCCGGAGAGCTCACGCGGCATAAAATGCAGTGGAGGAGGGCCTCAGTGGATGACCAGGGATTTCTATAGCAGCAGTGTCCAGGTGCTCTGCGATGGCGACCTTGAATTGCGTGTTGCCCGTAGGCAAGTAGGCGGTTTGGTTCCTCAAGACGTGATTTAAATTCGGCAGTTGGGGTTTGACAAAAGCTTTACATGTACCGCTTGATCGATTCGTTCCCAGGCGACGACGATTTTACAGGCCGGTGCAATCCGATGATGTTATGGAGCGTCCGTTAATGTGTTTGCAGATCGTCACACTGTCGGTTGTGGAGTGGTTAATGATATGTTCAATTTAGTCGAGTTACGAATCAGCTGCCGTTTACATCCAATTACAAGAAGAAAAACGCTGGAGAGCGCACCGACATTAAGTGTAATTATGTTTTGTGTTTCTTCTATGTACTGCAAAAAGATCTGATTGGAATAATGAGGTGAGTTGGTGTTTAATTGATTCCCCTTTTGGTTGAATGTGGATTAACGTCTTGGTCACGTAGTTGAACATTGGAGCCAAATGTTATGGCATTGTGAACAATAATACCTAAAAATCGTTGGTGAGTTTGACACCCTCAGCCTTAATAATCCGTAATTGATTATTTGAGCTCACAAAGAGTCTGACAAAGCGTAATCTGTTGATTTTAGTTAGGTTATGAGGTAGCGGACCTTGTAGTGTGGAAGGTTTACTGTGAATCTGAATTACCTTGTCAGATGGTCAGCTGTTTCCTGGAGTGGACTCGTGTTTTGAAAAGAGATGGGCATTGTCACTATTGGGCAGCGTCCACCTTGTTCGTTTCACTTAAACATCTTGTGTCGTGAAACTGTTTTGTCTTCTGTGGCTGGTATTTTGTGCGGTACTGTTGCGAAAGTAGTTATAGTGACCACTGCCTAACTTTTAACTTTTAGTCGTGCATCAATGCAGTTAGATGTTTAATTTAAGTTATGATGATGATGACGAGGTCCCATACTCAGAGGAGCGTAGGGGACGATGCGGGAGACCCGCACCACCGTACTAGGCAAGGTCCTAGGGAAGGTGGTTTGCCATTGCCTTCCTCCGACCGTAATGGGGATGAATGATGATGATATAAACGACACAACAACACCCAGTCATCTCGAGGCAGGAAAAATCCCTGACCTCGCCGGGAATCGAACCCGTGAGCCCGTGCGCGGGAAGCGAGAACCAACCGCAAGACCACGAGCTACGGACAATCTAAGTTATATTTTCGTACATCCATATTTAAATTGGATTATGCTGGGACACAGCTGGTATAATCTTTATTAAAAATTAAACACTTCTAGCTGTCCTCGATATTTTATATTTATTTGGCTACTAGTTTCGACGTTGCCTCAACGCCATCTTCAGGCCCGTAGACTTTGATGAAATCCAATGCTCCACATGGAGCACGTATTGGCTTCACCGCGGACTTCTAGTACTCAGCCACACACAATTGATTTCATCAAAGTGCACGGGCCTGAAGATGGCGTTGACGCAACGTCGAAACTAGTAGCCAAATAAATATAAAATCGCAAGTATAGCTGGAGGAGTTTAATTTTTAATAAAAATCTAAGTTATAGGATGACTGTAATTCTGGGTGCGGTCATTTCCATATCGCAGGCTGTACAAACGCAATCTTATTACGGCGCAGGATAGTTGATCAGGGGTGGCAAGGCGTCCTGTTATTCCAAGTAACTTACAGCTTCGTGTGTGTGGCTGTATTGTGCTGGCACGTTAGTTACAATACGTGCAGTTTGTGCAGCCCAGCCTTAAGGGCGTTTTTTGATGATAAGTGTTCTTACTTCACACGGCGAGGTCGACCTATTACGCTAAGCAAACTTGTGGCACTGTAAGTGACCATATTGCACAGGCGCTGTAGTGTGTAAATGTTGTTCTGTGAGCCACACGTTTAATCGTGTTACTTGAAAAATTTTCATTGCAATTCTGATATTTATTCTTTTTATGAGCTTAGTGGTTGTGTTTGGAAAATCTAGCTTATCTCATTGCTTTTTATGAGGTTTCATTAAGACCTGTCAGCAGTTAACAAGGCAGCCTTGGGTATTTTAGAAATTATTTTATTATTACTATCTAAGAAATTTTATTATAATTTGTTGATAACGTTATTACTGAAGCTTAAATTTGGCTGAATAATCTTATTAAATTTATTTATGTTGGGCCCATTGACTCTGAAATCTTAGAGGAAGAGCCTTTAAAGTTCTTGCAGATTTAGTGGTGTTTAGTTGTAAGGGCGCTTCACAGTCTAATTAGAGACAGGTGGTAAGTTTTTTTTACGCCAGGCAAGAATTTTTTTAATCGTACTAACCTTGCCAAGTTGCCATTTGTAATGTTCCTGTTAATAAGTTGAGTTTCAAAATCTGGACTAAGCTGCTGCCAACGTTTTAGTAATGATTTATGGTGAGAGCTTCAGGCTTCTGGGGGCTGTACACTGGAGTTTCTGCCATGCCCGATCTATCGCAACCAACCTGGTGAAGACACTTACCGCGTTCAGGGCGACAATGATCCTTGAGAGCTTCAACAATTTCTGTCGAAGCCTTAAATTGATAAATCGGAATCAAATCAACATCGTCAGAATCAATATCCAGCCCTCCACCCCCATCACATAATCATATCCTGGTTCAAAATTGGTAGCAGAGTGTTGTTTGGGTATGGTTGTTGAAGCTAATTTGATTAGCTGATTCTGTTGGTAATTATTTTGTGATTGTTTCAGAGTAAGTATAAATGCAGCCCAGGACACGCAGTTGCTAAGGCAGGAGGAGCCGTGATAAAAAGTACAGATTTGAGGGGGGCCAGGATGAGGGTATAGTGCAGGAACTACTTGGCACACTTAGAAAATCCAGTGAGTACCTGTTTTACTTCCATCTTATCGAAGTAAAACGGCGAGTGATTATCTATTGCGTATTAAAGGAATAGGTGCCAAATTGTGGTAAATTCGTTAGATTTTTGACATCGATCAGCATCCTTCGATCAGCAACGAAGGTTGAGGACAAAGATAGGGCACTATGAAAATAGATTGAATAATGTGCAACAAATTAGAGGAGCAAAGGAAACGGAGTGGCAATTGGAACAATAGCAAAATAATTTAAGTGAGTTAGAGCAGTGGTTGGAGATCGAAACTGGAGATGGTATAGAAGAAGGTGGGGAAAGAGACTGCAAAATTAACGCTATTTTTTTGGCTCTTGAAGAAAGAGGGTAGATGTGTTTGAGGAACTTCCACGCCCTTTGGAGGCATTCATCAGTAGTCTGTGAATGGTGGGTGACATCTCATTTGACGAGGTGGTTAAATTTTTGTATATGTTAGTTGATTTGCAAGAGAAAGGTAAACGGTTGATATTTTTGAAAAAGAATCGGTATTTCATATTGCCACTGAAGTCAAGGGGGTCTTTTAGAGCATTTACAAAACAAAACAAAAAAAACTATAGCTGGCGGTTACAGACTGGGGCAAATGTGATGTGAAATTGTGGCGAAAATGGTAGCAGAACTCGCCGCCCACGAGACAATCTATGTACACTACGGTCAGGAGTAGGCATCTCACGAAAAGGTAGGGGGGGGGGGATATATATAGAGTAAAACAAAGCTATAAGACTCTCTGACTGAGGTATAAGGAACAAAAAATCATCTTATCATATTGTTAACAAATTGAGACCAGAGGATAGGCGGGGAGCAGTATTGTGCCAAGCACCTCAGAATTGTCAGCCGTTGGAAGATATGTCATGATATGTTTAGGGAATAATGTACACTAAGCAAAGAGGGAAATCTAACCTCCATTTGGGCCGGGGTAAGAAAGTTTGGGAGAGAGAGGGTGGAAAGTAATCTTGGTAGAAATCAGGCTGAATGTTTTAAGTGTGGAAAGGAACGCCACATTCAAAGATTTTGTTTCCCAGAGAGAGTACAAGGGGAATTGACAATTAAGGAAAGGCCGGAGAGGGTATCTAATGATGGGCATCATATCACCACCATAATGCTACCAACGGCGGGGACCCTCCCGTTTGTTTGTTGTGAAATTGATGAAGAACCCTTGTGTGGGTTACGGGCCTCTGGGAACGCTATCTGCGCCGTTGATCGCTGTTGGACTGAACAGCACCAACGACACTTGAAACCTCCGCCCTTGAAACCTCACGAGGGAAAACATGCTGCAGACAACAAGTCACGGATTGGAGTCTAACACACTGTGAAAGTTAAACTAAGCATTGGAAATTTTACTTAGAAGATACCAGATAGAGTCATCTACAACCTTACGACCGAGCTAACACTGGGATCCGATTTTATAGCTAAAATTGGGCTTTTTTCTAATTGAGCTGATGGGTACTTTAAAGTTTATCGGGGAAAGAAGTTGTCATTTTGGGAAAGAAAATCAAAGGAGCGTTTCGGGTAGAATAAAGACGTGTTAGACCATGGGTACATCTGTGTGAAGTGACTGATCGGTTTCAGCATTTGTCAGATCAGGGTAAGGCAAAAATTAAAGCATTGTACCACAACTTTCTTGATATCTTAACTGAAAGATCATTTGATCAAGTATAAGACTGAAGTAAGTGATGAGGCGCCCGCTCAGAAACAGCCTTATCCGAGAGTTAAAGCAGGAGTCAGAGAAAAATTTTACAACAAGGAACCATTGGACAGTCATCCTCACTTTACTCACCCGCTATATCTACTGCCGTGAAGAAAGCGCAGAAAGAAGTTCAAGCTATTGTTGACTACTGGGAATTAAATAAGAAGTTAATTTTGCGTTCATTACCCCTTCTAGATCTCCACTCTTATTTGCGCTATTTAAGAAAGCCAAGGTTTCCATCACCCTGAACTTATATCAGGCTTATTATCAAATCCCATTTCAAGAGTCATTTAAGGCGTTGACCGCATTTAGTAAAATTGGAATCTGTTTGAGTGTAACGAGGTTCCTTTCGGTATTTCCACCGGTGCTGCTGTATTATGCCAACCCCTAGATATGGTCTTTGAAGGAAGTTTCAGTGGGAGGATCCGCAAGAAGCTGCCTTTCTGGCTGTCAAGGAAGCACCTGTTCTAGTGTTGCTAGATTTCGACAAGACCTTTATACTTCAAATCGGTGCTTCACAAACAGGGGTGGAAGCCGTTCTCCTGTAGGGACACGAGAGGGTCACTGCTCTGTGACCTTCGCATCACGGCCCCATAATACTTCGAACGACAGTATTTTGTAAACGAGCTTGAAGCGATCGCAGTACTGTTCTCTCTATGAAAGGTCAAAACATATCTGGAGCACTAAACATTTGAACTTGAGACTGATAATGAAGGTCTTCAAAGTCATTGTTCCCGCTATTGCGAGTGCCTCCCTTTTTCACTATTTTCATGTTTCCCTGATGGACGCGGGAGGGGAGTCATTAGCTTAGATTGTATAAAATGAGGAGAAAGTTATGGAACGTTTTGTTTGGGTAGGAATGGACAGGGAATGAAGAACGTTCGTGAAGGTATGTCAGGAGTACTCTCTTGGCAAGTTTGCAAAGAGTACCTTAATGGCATATATGGCCGCCCCAGCAGCCAAGGAATCCATGGAGAGAATATTTGTTGATTTTGCCAATACATTTCTTCGCTCTAAAAAGGGAAATTTTTGTATATCCCTGCTCCAGGTTTACCTGGACGATACTTGCTAGAACTGCTAGGGCACGTGTAGGTGTGGAGATTGTGAGAAGTATATTTGGAGTATTTGGTCCCAGCTGGGTGCCTGCATCTCATACCGCCACCGTCTTCACATCCGATGCTTTTAAAAACTTTCGTTTTGATACGGGTGTGAAAACTTTACAGGAGACACAATACTGCTAAATTGCGCTGGCGCTGTAGTGTACGAGGGCTGTCCAGAAAGTAAGTTACGATCGGTCGCGAAACGGAAACCACTGGGAAAATCCGGTAAAGCTTCGCACAGATGTATTGGTCAGTGTCTGTAGTATGCCCGTCAATCTTGTCGCGACGCTCTTTTCAGTTTTGAGTGAACAGTGAGCACGTAAAGACGCGTAGGGAATAGCGTCTCCCGCCAAGTATGAGGCCCTGATTAGAGATTTCGCCTGTGTCATGCAGCCCAGATAACACAACTGTTGAGCAGTTCCTTCTTCAAGCCAATTCTCGGCCGCACACTGCAGGGGCAGTGAAGATGATCCTGCAGCGTTTCCGATCAGAAGTGTTTGATCACCCACAATACAGTCCGTAATTGGCTCCCCCTGAGTCTCTTTTCTGCTCACAAAAACCGCTGGCCATGAAGACAAAATTTTTCGACGGACAACGAGCTGCAGACTTGGCCGAAAGCACAGGCGGCTGCTTTCTATGACGAGGATATTGGAAAGCTGATACAACACTACGACAAAACTCGAAGTTGGAGCGGCGACTATGTAGAGAAGTCGGTGGAAGGTGTACCTAACTGATGCAAATAAAATGTTTCTGGTTTTCACTGTGGTTTCCGTTTCGCGACCGATCGTAACTTACTTTCTGGACAGCCCTCGTATAAATGGTGTACTGTGCCGCCCAGGCTTAAGGGCGTTGCTTGAACAATTTACAATAATGTTTTGATATTTGTTACGTTTTTTATGGACCCAGTGGTCTTATTTGGAGAACCTTATTGTCATTGAGTAGGTTTCATTTACGACTTGTTAATAGTTTTCTAGGCTATCCTGGGTATTTAAGAATTTATTTTATTATTACTAGCTAAATTACTTTATTATAATTTGTTGTAAAATTATTGTTACAGCTTTAATTTGGCTGAACAGGGTTATTAAAATTATTGGTGACGTGTACGTAGCATTTGACATCTTGGAGGCAACTCTTTTAATGTTCTTATAAATTTAATGGTTTTTCATTGTAAGGTAGGGCGGGGGTGGAGGGGGGTTGCATAGTCTGATCAGATACAGGTGCTAAGTGTTTTGCGTCAGGCAAGGATTTTGTAATCTTACAAAACTTGCCATATAGCCATTTGTGGTCTTCCTCTTTCTACGGGATGTGTCAGGGTCTGTAATAAGCTATATGGACTAAGCTATTGCCAAGACTGAGGTAGTGATTAATGAATTCTCGACAGCTTCAACAATTTATGTCGAAGCCTTCGATTAATAAATCGGAATCAAATCGGCCTCGTCAGAATTAACATCCAGTCCTCCACTCCCATCAAATAATTACATCCTATTCAAATGACTCTGAGCATGGGACAACATCTGAGGTCATCAGTCCCCTAGAACTCAGAACTACTTAAACCTATCTAACGTAAGGACATCACATACATCCATGCCCGAGGCAGGATTCAAACCTGCGACCGTAGCGGTCGCGCGGTTCCGGACTGAAGCGCCTAGAACCGCTCGGCCACACCGGCCGGCTTACATCCTATTTCGAAGGATAAATAAAACTGCTGCCACTTCTATTATTACTTTTACTACTATTGTTTTCATTGTTCGACACAACAGTAAAGAAGGGTTCCACTGAAAATTTTGCTACGAAATTTCAAAACTAAGTGTTTTCGGGGCATACATATGACTTTGCCAGGAGTGTTTTGTAGCTACTTTCTTTCCGTAAACGACACATATTTCCACATTCACTCTGAGAACGAGGCACATTTGGTGTATTACGTAATGGGTTCATTTGTAAAAGGAACTACGCTCTTTATATCTGATGTACGACCCATATGTATATATGCAAATACTCACCCTCTACTCACGAAACACTCCGCTCCGGTACGAGGTTTTCATTCTGAAACGCTATCTCGTGCAAGGCGTACAGCAGGTTTTTGTGCTACCGACGTTACACGAGCGCTGTATCGGATTGTTTGGCTGCGTCCCTAATTAACAGCACTTATCCTGCAGACGTGTATTTCGTAATCTGTTCGACGTGCAGCGAATTGATACTATTGCAACTCTTGTTATGTTATTAAACAGCAAGGCAGTAGCACTTGCGATTATAGCTTAACTGAAAAGAAACAGACGAAGCCTAATTTAAGCATCGTGCAGAATCAGCGAAACATAGTATTCTCAACAACCAAATTACGGCTTTAGGTGGTGGAGAGAGCTTCACTACTTTGAGCGAACTATTTGGAAAAATAAAAATGCAATATAATTAGACAATAAATTTAAGTACCTTTAAGGACACAACAGAGTCCGACATCAAGCAGTTCATTGAGACTAAGAAAGATACTGAAGCGATAATTTTTCTGGTGACAATACTCGTTAAGGTGGACCACATCCCATAGTGCGACCACAGATTTCCATTTCATACGACTTCGATAATCAGTAAAATAAACAACCTGGAAATAAAACACATTCACACCTATACACTGAGGTGGTGAGTCATGGGATAGCAATATATACATACACGGATGGCGGCAGTACACGAGATATAAAAAGGCAATGCATGGGCGGAGCTGTCCTTTGTACTCGGGTGGTTCATATGAAAAGGTTTCCGCAGTGATTACGGCGGCACGATGGGAAACAACAGACTCTGAACGCGAATTGGTAATTGCGACTAGACGCATGGCAAATTACATTTTGGAAATCTTTAGGGAATTCAGCATTCCGCGATCCACAGTGTCAAGAGTGTGCCGAGAACAGCACATTCCAGGCACTATCTCTCACTACGGACAGAGCAGAGATGGGAAACAACAGACTTTGAACGGGAATTGGTAATTGTGACTAGACGCATGGCAAATTACATTTTGGAAATCTTTAGGGAATTCAGCATTCCGCGATCCACAGTGTCAAGAGTGTGCCGAGAACAGCACATTCCAGGCACTATCTCTCACCACGGACAGAGCAGAGATGGGAAACAACAGACTTTGAACGGGAATTGGTAATTGTGACTAGACGCATGGCAAAATACATTTTGGAAATCTTTAGGGAATTCAGTATTCCGCGTTCCACAGTGTCAAGAGTGTGCCGAGAACAGCACATTCCAGGCACTATCTCTCACTACGGACAGAGCAGAGATGGGAAACAACAGACTTTGAACGCGAATTGGTAATTGTGACTAGACGCATGGCAAATTACATTTTGGAAATCTTTAGGGAATTCAGCATTCCGCGATCCACAGTGTCAAGAGTGTGCCGAGAACAGTACATTCCAGGCACTATCTCTCATCACGGATAGAGCAGAGATGGGAAACGACAGACTTTGAACGCGAATTGGTAATTGCGACTAGACGCATGGCAAATTACATTTTGGAAATCTTTAGGGAATTCAGTATTCCGCGATCCACAGTGCCAAGAGTGTGCCGAGAACAGCACATTCCAGGCACTTACTCTCACCACGGACAGAGCAATGGTCGACGGCCTTCACTTAACGACCGAGAGCAGCGGCGTTTGAGCAGAGACGTCAGTCATAACAGACAAGAAACACAGCGCAAAGCAATCAGAGAAATCCATGAGGGACATACGACGAACGCATTCGTTAGGAACGAGCGGGGAAATTCAGCGTTAATGCGCTATGGCAGCAGACGACCGACACGGGTGTCTTGCCTTTGCTAACCACTACGACATCGCCTGCAGCGCCTCTCCTGGCTTACGACTATATTGGTTGGATCCTAGACGACAGAAAAACGGTGACCTGGTCAGATAAGTCCAGTTTTCAGATGGTAAGAACTGACAGTAAGGTTCGAGAGTGGAGTAGACTCCACGAAACCATGGATCCAAGTTGTCAACAAGGCACTGTGCAGGCTGGTGGTTGTTCCTTAATGGTGTGGGCTGTATTTACATGGAATGGACGGTGTCCTCTGGTCCAACTGAACCAACTGAGAACATTTGCAGCCATTCTTGGCCTTCATGCTCCCAAATAACGATGGAATCTTTATGCATGACAGTGGGCCATGTAACTGGGCCACAATTGTTCGTGATTGGTTTGAAGAACATTGTGGACAGTTAGAGCGAATGATTTGGCCCTAATGATCGCCCGACATGAATCCATCTAACATTAATGCGACATAATCTAAAGGTCAGTTTGTGTACAAACTCCTGCATCGGCAATACTTTCGCAATTATGGGTGGCTAAGGAGCAACGTGGCTCAATATTTCTGCAAGGGACTTCCATCGACATGTTGAGTCAATGCAACGTCGAGTTGTTGCAGTATGCCGGGCAAAAGGAGGTCCCACAAGATATTAGCAGGCATCCCAGACTTTTGTCTCCTCAATGCACCTCTGTCTCTATGTTGTTCATTTTTGGAACACAGCCTACGACCAACTTAGAGACAGAAGTGATGACACTTTCTCCTGGATATGACCATCATTTTGCAGGACAACGCTCAACCACGTACAGTGCAAGCTTTTACTGATTTGTTTGACTGATGGGGCTGCTAAGTGCTATACCACCTACTCCACTCCCCTGACTTAAGCCCTCGTGAGTTCAGTTCGATTTCTTATCTGAAGGAAACACTTCACGGCATTCGCTTCAGAACTCCTACAAATTTGTCGGGCAATGGAGCGCGCCGCTCGAACTGTGAACACAACTGACACTGCTAAGACTTCCACATCGCTGGCAACGGGTTATACACAATGCTGGTGACTACTTTGAAGGTCAGTAAAACTTTGAAACACGTATATATTTTGTACGAGCTGTAAATAAACAGTGGGCACTGTTAAAGTTCCAACCCTCGTATTTGTATCAGTAGCTTCACTTTTCACTCACACTTAACTAGAAGACATTCAATTAACAAAAGTGGCACAGGCCAACGAAACAATATTTTTGACTGCTCTTTGGTAATAACTTAAACTCTTTTTTTTTGGGCTCCGATTCCATGTATGACCTCAGTCCAACGACGTACAATTTTGTCGCAATGTGACTTCGTTATAAACTAAAAAATTGGCAAATCACATGTAATTGGACATTATGTGTACATTAAGCCAAAACGCTGCTTTGTGTACCAGTTGTTATTATTGTGACTTTATTTTCATTGGCTATAGGCCTATTTCGGCTCAAAGGCCATTTTAAAGCACTCAGCCACATCAATTTTCAGCTGCAAAGATTTTGCTATCACACAACTTCACAGATTTATAAAAACAAATCTGTAATCATGTAACATCGCTGACATAACTCGAAGCTGTCACCCTTACAAAATTTTGACAAGATCTTAACGATACTGGCCAACAAAGGAAAAAAAAACACTGCTGAGACATTACTTAGCGAGTAATTTATAATTTCACCTGTGCTTTGCTTAAAACGCACCAAGTAAGATATCTGACAGCAAGAACGTCAACGACGCAATATAGAAGTAAGTCTTACACCAAATGTACAAAATAATTATTTATTACGTAAACTCACAGATATATGATCTAAATACCGTACTATATGTTGCAGAGTGTTTGAAAATGGCCTTTGATCCGAAATAGGGCAATAGCCAATTAAAATAAAGTCACAATAATAACAACTGCTACACAAAGCAGCGTTTTGGCTTAATGTACACATAATGACCTTACAAGACATATATAACGCTGCAGGCCCAGAAGAATTTAAAACATGTAATTGGAATGTAAAGTAGTTTAATTTTTCCAATATGGACACAGATTTCATTAAAGTATAAACATGAAGATACCTCTATATTTCACAGAGATTATTTGTGGGTTGTTCTATACCGCTTATCTCTTTCCTCCTTGAAGTTTGTAATACAGCTTTGTCTCCTTTGGGTTTCAAATTGTGCGTTTGATGAAACCATCAACATTAGTCTGCCATCACAAGGTACTGGTATAGTGTAACAGCCGTGATGTTGTCTTCCATCATTGTCACGTGTTGATGAAAGTGCCGATTTTGTTTCTCATTGATATCACCGAAATTTACAGAGAAAGTTTAAAAATTGAAATCTGAGGTTTATCAAACAGCCTAACTGCTGAAACCTTTCTACCATGTTGCCTACAAGAGAAATATAAACTGGATCCCTTTTATGGATATCCATCCTATTGCATGAAAAACGGACTTCAGCTGACGATATGTATGAGAAAAAGTACCACCAGAGCTGCGTCTTGAGAATCTCTTTATTGTCTCACACGAGTGGTTTCAAGACATTCTCAGGGCACGGCTATGGAGGTACTTTTTGTCGTATCAAATGGATCCCTTTTGTTCCTTAAGAGCTCAGTAATAACCTCATTGTATGACACCCAAGTGCTGCTCTCACTCACAATTTTTCAGAAGTCAGGTCCAGCAGGCACGCATTCTTCCAATTTCACTCTTGGAGGTATTCTAAAAATTCTCCGTCTTTGGGTAGTGCTTTCAAAAGCTGTTCCATTAGGCACAATTTACTAATAGAATTATGTTTCGATTCCTTGAGATTCCTGCACAAGAAAGAATAGCCACAGTGGCTGTCACAGTAGTTACGATACATAATGACCACTGCAACTACTGTCACCAAAATTTCAGGTTAATATTGTTTTAATGGAAGTAGTATATATTGTGTCTCACTGTTTAGAGGCACAAAACGCGTGGGTGTTTTCAGCTCGTTACTAAATGCAAAAAGTAGGAGGCCGGGTTGATAGGAGCTGAAGGAGTCCAGGTTGCAATTATGTGCGGTACAGCACACTGTTAGAGAGAAGGATCATTATTCAAGAAACACATAGTACAATGAAAATTACTTATCTTCAGTAGTTTGTAGGACTGCAGCGGTGTCTATGAACTAACACAACATATTCTCAGGGACTAAGCCTGATGGGCCCTCCTCAGAGAATCAATGCAAACGTTACGGAACAGGCTGAGGGCCGATTATGAAAGTGCGTCTGCCTAGGTTGAAATCCAGCTAAGAAGTGAACGAGGCACACTCCAGTTCCGTCGAGCTGCACAGCCCGCTAGGGTGCGCTGTGTTCGGCAGACGACGGGCTGCCAACCTTGTGTTGGCGCGGCGTTGTAGTAGTATCTGTGGCAATGATACTACAGTATATGAAATATGTATAGTTAAAATCGACCAATAAGACGTTAAAGAGTAAGCCAATTTCAAGGGTAAAAGACTGAACGATGACCTGTGCAATAAATCAGTTACGACTTAACTGCACAACGAGTTGTCAGTAAACACTGAACATGGTTAATGGCATAATGTTATTTCTACAATTGATAACGTAAAAATCTAGAATATATACTGGTCAGCCAGAACTACCTAATACCCGTTCGCCCACCTTCGGCACGTAAAACGGAGGCGACGCGTCGTGGCATGGGTGTTGGAACCACATCTGCGCACACAAGTCACCAGATCCACGCAAATTCCGGCGAGAGGAGCGATGAGCTCTGACGCCAGCTTCAGCCACACGCCAGGTGTGTTCGACTGGATTAAGTTCTGGCGAGTTGGCGGGCCAGCGCCTAGATCGGAACTCTCCACTGCGTTACTCGATCCACTCCATCACACTCCTGGCCTTTTGACATGGACCATTATCTAGCTGAAAAAATGCCACTGCCGTCGGGAAACATGAGCTTCATGAAGAAGTGTACGTAGTCTGCAACCAGTGTACCACACTCTATGGTTGTCACAGTGCCCTGCACGAGCGCCACTGGACCGATGGATGCCCACGTGAATGTTCCCCAGAGCATAATGGAGTCTCCGCCACCTTGTCTCTGTCCCGCTGTGAGGGTGTCAAGGAGCTGTCCCCTGGAAGACGATGGATTCCCTCCCTGCCGTCGGCATGAAGAAGAAAGTATCGGGGTTCATCAGACCATGCAACGCTCTGCCACTGCGCCAACGTCCAGTGCCGATGGTCACGTGCCCATTTCAGTCGTAGTTGCCGATGTCAAGTGTTTAACATTGGCACATTGCGGTTCGTCGGCTGCGGAGGCCCATCGTTAGCTGTGCGTGTCGGTGCACTGTGTGTTCAGACACACTTTTACTCTGACCAGTATTAAAGTCCGATGCTAGTTCCCCCACAGTTGACCGCCTGTCCTATTTGGTGCAGTGTGCTCAGCCTACGACGTCCGACATCTGTAACGAGGCGCGGCCGCCCATCCCCACGACGTCTGGACGTGTTTTCATCTTGGTTTCGCTACGTGTCGAAGTCACCCCAGCACTCTTCGAACACCCGACAGGTCGTGCAGTTTCCGAAACGCCCGTGCCGATTCTCTGGGTCATCACAATCTGCCCTCGGTCACACTGAGATGGTTTGCGTGCTGTCCCCATTCTACAACGCACAGCATGCTCAATGATACTGCACGCTCCTTGCGTGTGTCTGAGTAGTATTCATTGCTCGCCCGGTGACTCTGCTATTGCTTGGATGGGTTTATATCGATAGTAGGTCGGTGGTCATAACGTTCTGGCTGATCAATGAATGTACTACCATGACACTTGCTGAAACACAAATTTATATGCCGTTTGCAAAGAAAAAAAGGTAAAATAGTAATACTGGATTTCACGAATAAATGAATTAAACCAGAACGACTATGATCTAATTGTGTAGGCTGCCGCTGCCAGAGTTAGGCGTCATAAAAGTTTTCTGGGTATGGCACCGCCACATATTGTATAAAACTACTGCTGGAGAAAACCAACGTTTCGGCCACGGTTGCAGTGGCCTTCTTCTGCGTCTGCTGGAGCGTCCTAACTATGGAGTGGCCCTTATATTTTATTATTACTGCTCGCTACGCATGCCATTACGTCATAATTTTAAAAAGATAGTTCATTTCCTTGGTCACTTGAAGATGGAGAGGGAACTTTATTTTAATAGGTTACTGCGGTGGAGGAAGAGCATAACCCCTCTATTGTCTCTCGTATTGTTTTCCATGACTGGTGGTCACCGGCGACTGAGAAATTGACTCTTGTTTACCCAAAAGTTTGAGGGAGATGCACAGTTTCTTTGCCCACAAAAATTTATGCAGGAATATTTAACTACCGCTTTTCTATCTGTCGTCACGATAGGTCAAGCATATCGTCCTCACTTCGCAGGAAGCAAACTCTCTACGCCTTCACTTATTTCCTCCACACACTTGTGCAGTCCGCCGCGAGATGAGAGAGAGAGAGAGACCCTTAATTTTAGGTCTGAAAATGGTTTATATAATAGGATCTCCCCACCGTGTCGCGTCTGCGTCGCCAAGTATGGCTTCAGCCAATCATCATCTCGCTAGAGGTGAATAAACAGTTTTATTTTTCTTTCCGGGTCGCGGCCTTATTTATGCTAAAAGGAATAATGTATTGCTCTGGCCTTATCCGTTTCTGCGCTGAAGCTCGCCGTTCTCTTGCTAATGGGCGTTTTATGATATTTTTAGCCACCTGCTCATTTCATCTCTAAAATGCGTTTTGCTCTAACTTGATTGTTTCATACCACTGTCCATATATTGGTAGAAATTATTTTGTTAGTTTTCGGGTACATGAGATTAACTGCAATCGCCTTTAGTTGATATAATGTAATTATTATTTTCTGAGGATCTCATACTGTATCTGTACTGTTATGGATAAAGTTCATGTAAGGTCCATTACATCTGGACGCCTTACACATGCTGTCCTTCCAAATTAATTTTGTTCTGCTGTGATCAAAGGCTGAGGTGTTGCTCATTGCAGTGCAAAATTATAATTTCAAATAATTTAATCATTGTCCAGCTACTTGTCTCTCTTATGCTAGATGAGGCCGTTTTAACAATATATATATATATATATATATATATATATATATATATATATATATATATATATATATATAATTATTTTCGATTATTCCCTTTTCAGAGATCGATTGAACTTATTATGTGGCTTTACATTCCTTTAAAGATAGTTATTTGACCGATATTACAACATTTTTCTCTGGTACATGTGGTTAAATTCTATTAAAATAGTTCATCATCCCTTTAGATTCTCTCTTTACAGTAACTTCAGGCATTTCACAATCCTCCAACATTCATGATACTGATAATTGTGAAAGATGAGTGAAGTTAAGGAAACGTTCGTTTCTCTGTATTTAATGTCAACACTTAAATGCTACATCAGTATTGAAAATTATCATCATAAACAGACATGTATGTACTTAAGTGAACATTATATATGCAAAATAGTTAATGTTTTTGCATATTTCTATCCACATCAGCACAAACTTTATATCTGTTGACATTATTTATCATTAAAAACACGTTTCCAAAATATCTACAATACACAAATTCTTATTAACATACATTCAGTTTGGATGGAAATTTACAAATTACACATGAAATACAAAATATAAAACATGGTACATTTATGAATAGACTTTAAAAATTTACAAATCAAATTACAAAATAAAAATGAAACACTTAAATTACAAATTCTCAGTGGTACAGGTGCGACTGAATATTTACAGGCATCTCAGATTCTTGCTGAAGTGGTTATCTTTTGCACTCTTTAACATATTACTATGAATTTGTCACACTCATCACTTTCTTTCTTAATGCACTTTAGACTGAAATTTTGGCTGGATGTGCTCCCCTATGCTGCTGTCGATCAGTGGTGGTTGACGCTGCTAGTCAGTTGTAGACTCTGCACGATGTTGATGAAGATTATCTACTTTGGCCATTCTGAGTGTTCGAGCATGAATGCCATTGCATGCTCGATTCAATGTTGCATTGTTTCGACAAAAAACTGTTCGTCCAAAGGCAATGCCATGATGTGACAACATAGGTGGCATAGTCCTTTATTGGTGTAGTTGTCATCAAGGTTGATGAGTGTAGCACCTCAATAGTTGTTGCATCTTGATGCCCCAGTTATGTGTACTCTGTTTGATGGTTTGACCGCCTTTGGTTGCTTTGATACTTAGAATGAAATAACTGCCATGGTTTCGTTGAATATTGCTTTGTGCTGATTCTGCCAAATCTCATACTGGCTTAAGGCAAAGGATTTAGAAAGGAATCTTGCTGTCTTCCGCTTTCATCTTGGGACCTATTCTTCTCTTCGTTACTTGCTGTGTCTTCACGTCTTCTTTCTTGGAACTTGCAACTTCTTGGACGTAGGCATAGGATATGTTATTCAGCGAAAGCATTCGGAAGGACAACCAGTAATATTGTTATGAGATATGGTCAAGTCTGAATAGATAATTTTTGAAGTTGTATATCTGTTTTCAGTTACCAGCTTCTCCATCTGGAATATTGAGAGAAATATATTCTGAGTTTATTTTTCCAGGTGGTTGTACTTGTGAGCTGTTGCTGACGGTTTGCTATTGTTTGTCGCTGCTAATGGGTTCACTTGGGTCTTCCTCGCAGATGAGCGGCTTATGTGTCCCTCACTGCTAATGCGTTTTCCGTCCTCTAGCTAATGGTTGAGGTGTGGGACAATATCCTCCAAAATACACCTAGCTCATTCTCTGCGCTAATATGAAGCGTGAGACAGTAAATTTTTTACTTCTGTCTTCAATCTTTCGCCAACGCAATCGTATAAACTCTCACACTCAGCCCTTAGCTACAAGTCGAATTTCTGCTTCTGTTGTCAGCTTGGTTTCCTTTTCCAGATGATTGTAGTGACGTTGTGTTGCATGCCTTGTTTCATTTGTTTTACAGTAACTTTTGCTTAATACTACTACTTAGAAGTTTCTTTATCTAAATTTACTATAACTTTTACATTTGAACATTTACATGAATAATACAAAATGAATGTTTAAATAGTTTTTTTTTCAGTACTTTACAGAAGAAATTAAAATATATCTCTGACACATTAAGTTACTTCGTATTATAATGGTTCCTTTACTTTTTGAATGAGCATGGATTGATCATGTGTAGGTTAGTTAATTAGTACATCATGCAATTAGTTTTCCTTTTTTATCCTAACCTATGTTGATGATTTAAATGATTAGTTTTATTGTATCTATATTTGAATATTTACATGTTTATAGCTTGTCCAGCCTGCCTCTTGAGATCTGCTACTACCTGTAACATCTACATTATTTTGCTGTATTATCTGTGATCCAGTTATATTTTAGTTTTCATGGCTAATTGCCATATGACCACTGCAAGAATTATCATTCATTATAAGCCTATAGGTGGCTTATGTGATGTAGATCCATATTTTTTTCCCATTCTTGGGTTCACCAATTCTATAATATTTGTGTGAACCACTGTACTAATTAACATGGGTTCCTTATTAAAGTGGATAGCATTTGTGGTAAACTTGTTTTCCTTTATTAGATAATAAGTGAGTTCTAACAAGAACCAACTGTCCCACAGTGAATACCTGTGTGGACACACCATTGTCTGCTCTGGGCTTCCTTTTTGCAGCTGCTCATTCAATGTTCTTGAGTGCTAATTTTATTATCTGCAGGTGTGATGGTCTTCTGAATGAGGGGGAACTGTACAACTTCTCTTACCCTATCCAATGGTCTTTCATTTTTGTGCACTGTGAGTGGTGGCAATTGTGTAGTATCGTGCAGCATTTCGTTAATAATAGTCTGTAAATTGGCATCCCATGTGGTATGTCGTGAATACAGTACAGACGACACCATATCCTAATATCCTTCATCGTTCGTTCTGCACAACTGGCGCTTGGTTTGTACTTGGCTATTAAGATGGGTTTAATTTTATGTCTTTTTAAAATCGCCAACCAAGGTTTAGATCTATATTGGGGCCCACTATCTGAAATTAACCTTTCTACATGCCCTACCTACTTGAGGAAATCATGCTGTAGTGCCTTATTGATCGTAACACCTGTTGCACGTTTCAAAGGGGTGAAAGTGACGTACTTCGATGTTAACTCTAAAACTACTAAGATAAATGTGTTCCCATTTCCTTGTCCTTGTCCTTAAATCATCAACGTAGGTTAGGATAAAAAAGGAAAACTAATTGCATGATGTACTAATTAACTAACCTACACATGATCAATCCATGCTCATTCAAAAAGTAAAGGAACCATTATAATACGAAGTAACTTAATGTGTCAGAGATATATTTTAATTTCTTCTGTAAAGTACTGAAAAAAAAACTATTTAAACATTCATTTTGTATTATTCATGTAAATGTTCAAATGTAAAAGTTATAGTAAATTTAGATAAAGAAACTTCTAAGTAGTAGTATTAAGCAAAAGTTACTGTAAAACAAATGAAACAAGGCATGCAACACAATGTCACTACAATCATCTGGATGGGAGCCCATCAAATCTGTTGCTGCTAGATGTTTTAGCTTTTTCGATACTATGGGTGACAATGGTGGTCTACTCTGAAAAATAACATGTTTCCACATTGGAAATCCTTACATTTTTTGAGTACTTGTCGAATACGTCTTTCCATGTTGGGGAAAAGTATGGTCTCTTTAAGTTTCATAAAACACTTCTTTGCCCAAAGTGCCAATTACGTAAGTGAGTGTACCATATAACCTTGTTCATGAGTTAATCAGGAACACATAAGGTCCATAAACTTGTACTTGGGTCTCATCTGTAGAACAGCATGTCATTCTTCAGCAAATAATGCTGACGAATGTCAACTGAGTTCTTGTCTTTCCACTTATGTTTGAGCCTTAACACCTCTATGTCTTTGTTCTGTTCATTTTAAATGTTTGAGAAAGTTGTTGTTACATAGTTTCCAAAAGAAACTCCTCTTAGGTAATCTATACCAATTTGGTCTTCATCTGCACTGGATTATGTGTTACTTGGGGTTGCACCTTTTGGACACTGGGAAAGAAAATCTGCTAAGGTGTTTGCCGGTCCAGGGTTATGTTTTACATGGAAATCATACTCTTGCAAGATTAAAATCCACCTTGTTAAGTTACCATGTGTCAACTTTGCTGTGAGTAAACTCTCAAGAGCTTTATGATCTGTGTATACAATAGTTTTCCTTCTGAACAAAAAAATCTAATGTGTTGGAAACCCCAGACTACCACTAAAGCTTCCAGTCCTGTAATGGAATAATTCCTCTCACTTTTTGATAACAGACAGCTCTCAAATGCAATGGTCTTATGCCTTTTCTGTCCATCTTGTTCATAGTGTTGAAATAATACTATGCCTAACCGAATCTTGGAGCTGTCCATTGCCATACAAAAATCTTGTGTAAGATCCGGGTGTGACAGTATCGGTGCTTCCACTAACAGCCTTTTTCAACTTCTGAAATTCTTGTTCTGCAGTATCATCCCGTATCCTTGGAGTGTTTTTAAAGTGAAACTGCATAATCGGGGTGTAGCTAGAGTGCCTATACAGATGAACCTTTCAAAAAACGTTACACGTCCCAGAAAGCCTCTGAGCATCTTACTATTGTATGGTGTTTCAAAATATCTTATTGCCTCTAGTTTTTCTGGGTTTGTTTTTATTCCCCGTGCAGATATGACATGTCCTGAGAAGTCTACGTGTTGTGTTTGAATTTTTCCCATTTTACCATTATCCCATGTTCTTAAAGTGTTTTCAGTAAGGTATCCAGAATTTCATAATGTTTTTCCCA
Source organism: Schistocerca serialis cubense (assembly GCF_023864345.2). Classification (NCBI taxonomy): domain Eukaryota; kingdom Metazoa; phylum Arthropoda; class Insecta; order Orthoptera; family Acrididae; genus Schistocerca; species Schistocerca serialis. Next base: position 1,235,637,449 of record NC_064638.1, read on the forward strand.
CAGTGATTCTGCTATGAGGATGTCATCCACATAACATGTCAATCGCTCCTGTAACTCCTTAGGCAGAATACTTCCTAGACCTCGAATAAAAGCTGCAGATGAAACGTTCAATCCAAAGAGGAGTCTTTTAAACCTAAGACACCATCCAAAAGCAGTATATGCAGTATATTTTCTCCATTCAGAGGCTAATTCAATTTGCCAAGAGCTACGCCGTAAGTCTAGTGACGAGAACACTTTTACACTATGAAATTTTTGGAGCAAGTCTTCTAGTCTCTCAGGATGATGTATTTCTGGAACTATGATTGTGTTAATTTGTCTGGAATCTGACACCAAACGTATCATTCCATCCTTTTTTTCCACAACATGTAACAGGCTGTTGTAAGTTGATGGCACCTGGTGAAAGACACCATCTTGTTCCATCTTATTGAACTCCAAGAATACAGCACATTGGTAACTCAATGGGATGTTATATGGAGCTAATCTAAAAGGCTTATGGTCCTTGATCTCGAATCTGTATTGTAGATTTTTAACTGCTCCATGTTTCAGTTCAAATACAATCGCACACTTGCGTGATATTCTATCTAATTCCAAACTTTGCTGATCCCTTAACCCCTCTAGACTTCGTATTTTTTTTCGATCTCTGTGTAAATGTCTTCAAGTATTCTCAAATCCATAGACACTAGTTCGTTTGTCAATTGATATCGTGGATTATTCTGACAAGCAATATCTCCATCTACTTGCATTTGTAACCGTGCATAATTTACACACATTTCTTCATGTCTCAGGTTCTCTTCGAATTTCAAGGTGATATCTCCTAAAGTGACAGCTCCTCTGCCCATATCCAACACAGCTTTATGTTGATTCAGGAAGTCAGCTCCTATAATTATATCAACTGACATCTTTGGTACTATGACAAAATTCGTTTTTATTACATGACAGTGGCAGTCAAATGCAAGTCTTGTCTACCTAGTGACGTTCGACAAACGTCCCATAATTGGTCTGTGTACTTTTACCTTTCCTGTTTTTAACAGTAATAAGTCATTATCGCAATTGCAACGATTGAATAACGGCTCCGATATCGCCGTTAACTCACTCCCACTATCAACTGTTACGTTAACGACAATATCCTTGACTGTTACACGAAGTCTGAAGTACTCCCGTCTTCGACTTCCTCCATTAATACGTCCTCAACTACTTCGACTATGAGGACGGAGCGCGTGTCGTGCTTGGGTAGCTCAGTTGGTAGAGCACTTGCCCTCGAAAGGTAAAGGTCCCAAGTTCGAGTCTCGGTCCGGCACACAGTTTCAATCTCCCTGGAAGTTTCATATCAGCGCACACTCCGCTGCAGAGTGAAAATATCATTCGCTTTAACTTGTTTGTTTTATGCCACTGCCCATATATTGATAGAGACTGTTTTGTTAGTTTTCAGGTGAGAGGCACCCACGTGCCTTGCTCATACTGTGGCATCAAGCAGTCAGGCCTGCAAGATGAGTGGTCTGCCATGCGAGTGGATTCATTCCTATTTATCGAGTAACATGAACTCTCGTACTCACAATTAAGTCACAAATTATCCTCCTGTATGAATAATACGCAACGGAAACGCACATCTGACTATCAGTAATTTACAGAACTCTGACTGTTCACTACGCACTGGCAATACCACATTTTCTTTTTTTCATTTAACGGCTTTTATCAACACGTGGCCATCGCACTGAATATGAATGGCGCACGCATTATAAATTCTGGATATCATGACAACATACAATTCGAAGGAAAAGGCCACCAATCTTTTCCTTTTCACTATCTTATTTATTCCGATAAATTCTATAACCTAAACACACAAATTCTATAGCCTACAACAATAACACATGAGAAATTCCGCCCAGTGGGCATGGCTTTACATTGGTGATTCTCTACCTTATGGTCTCGTAATTATTTAACGCTACAGTGCACTTTCTGGATAGGATGATGGATCTTTTATTATATCTCACACTTCGACTCTCGCAATCATCATCACGAAACTTTCCTTCAGACCGAGCGGTACAGAAGGAACAAGCATAACCCACTACCTCTGAAACTACCTTGCTACTCTCCCATGCAAACCACACATACCCAAATTACATGACATACAACACACTACTACATGGAATACAACACAATAAATAGTCACAACACTATCACTTTCAGCTTTCCCACTTCAATTAGTACTTATCCCAGTTTCACAAGACACTGCCCCACTTCGTAATTCTTCTTTCCTACTATGAACTCTGGAGATATATGCGCGTCTTCCTGTGCAATGCAAGCCAAGTGGCGTTGCTGGATAGACGGCTGACTCACCTTGTTTCTCTCTCAGAGTGTTATAGTTTGAATCAAGCGTCACACGGAAACATATCTCGCAAAGTAATATTAAGAACATATTCATCACACACACGAGTCCTCAACTGATACCATGGACGAGTACTTCTCTTTATCCTTTGTCTCATACACAGATTGAGACTCACACAGTACTCACCACGTGGAAGTACTCGCCTCTAATTTCCAGTCCTGCACACGCTATTTCTTAAATATTTCAACTTATAGTAAACACGCTAGTAATTCAGCTTAACTTAAGCACACGGAAGTATTTCAACTTATTGCTACATGCGGTTTCATTGTGATCGTTGGTCACTTCCGTAGATTACTACGATCCCATTAATATTACCTGCCTGACATTTAATTCTCCCCACAAAAGTTCCTGAAATAGAGAAATTATTATTTCAAACTACTCTTAAATATTCCACATGCATACCATGTCTCCACTCTTTTGTCTTTACGGAGCACACCTAAGACAGGTCTTAACAGCACAAGATCCAGCGGCAGAGTGCTGAAACATGGCCGTTCTTCAGGTCCTCTCACACCTCTGCCAAAGTGGGGGAGCACCTTGCTACCGTGTTGATTAGCCACATTTCAGGCGCTCAAAGCTCAGGTAAATTTCATCTCTTTGGTCCCACCAAATGTGGCCAAAGGATCGTCTCAAAGATGATCATATATTTACATTCACTATCTGCGGTTAGCAGACGACCATACATTCATTCATTTCACAGATCTCACCAAACTGGATGTAGGGATTTATTTTGTGAGTGCACATGTGATCAATTAAATAAATAAATTGTCATTCTTTCCTACACTGGTATCCAGCTTCGCTGTATTAATTGAAATTGAGTTATTTTTACAAAAAATGTGTTGTTCTGACAAGAATAACGAAGAATGTTGTACCTATTTTCAACGTCAGGCGGTACTGTACCCTTTCACAGGTACATGAGATTAACTGCAATTGCCTTTTGTTGATATAATATAATTATCATTTTCTGAGGATCTCATACTGATCGTGCTGTCATTATGGATAAAGTTCATGTAAGATCCGTGAAATCCGGATGCCTTACAAGTTCCCTCTCCTTCTTCCTTAAGTGACCAATGAAATGTATTATATTTTTAAAATTATGACGTAATGCCATGCGCAGAGAACAGTAATAACAAAATGTAAGGGACACTGCATAACTAGCAAGCACCAGTAGATCCAGAAGAAGGCCGCTGCAACTGTGGTCGAAACGTTGGTTTTCTCCAGCAGTAGTTTTATACAGTATGACGCAATATCATATTCAGGAAACTTTTATGTCGACTGTGATGTGTTTCAGAAAGCTTTAAATGAGTGAACTTTCGCCACAAAAGAGGTAGACAATGGATAACAGTCATAAGTACTACTTTTACTGTTTACACGTCTCGTTTTGGAATGTGGGCTGTTGGAATTTTGTGGGTAATGCTCTGTGTTATATAGCTGGTTTCTCTCGCAGCGTGCCCCACTGAAATTTGTTAAGCATTTTTGTAAGACTCATATTGATTAAATGAACCTGTGGCAAAACATGCAGCGTGTCTTTCAGTTATCTCTATCCCATTCCGTAATCTAAGGGACCGCTTACGTTGTTTCGGATGAACGCTAATAGGTACTTGACGGTTATAAATAATTCCAGTGACTGAAAGCTTGTCTTGTAGACTAAAAGGTACATCACTTTTCTCTGGTAGGTGGTGTCCTTAATAAAGTCTCAAATAAAAAAATGCATCTTGTGACGATAGGGGAACGATGCAGGCACGTTATCGCTCTATCTACCTCTATCCAACGTTTTGGTAAATTATCGTTCCAAGCAAGTCGAACATTAATAGCCCTATGCGGTAGTGCATCAAGACTTCGAACGTGATGTAGGGAAAACGCTGAATCTTGTGGAATATTAAATTGGTGTGTTATGGCTGTAACAATAGATTCCGCAGAAAATACTAGTGCTCATCAGGCCATACCAAACACGAACCTTAGAGCTATTTCGTTCATATCGTATGTGCACATGAGGATTCTGTACATCTACATCCACACACACACTCCTCAAGCCAACATATGGTGATTGGCGGAGGGTACTCTGTATAGCTACTACTGATAAACGATATCGGAATTGAAAAACAACTGCTATCACTTAGTAGCGGAAAAGCATCCGGACCAGACGAGATACCCTTAAGATTCTACAGTGATTATGCTAAAGAACTTGCCCCCTTTCTATCAGCAATTTATCGTAGATCGCTGGAAGAACCTAGCGACTGGAAGAAAGCGCAGGTCGTTCCCATTTTCAAAAAGGGTCATAAATCAGATGCGAATAATTATAGGCCTATTTCGCTTACGTCAATCTGTTGTAGAATAATGGAACATGTTTTGTGTTCTCGTATTATGACGTTCTTAGATAATACAAATCTCCTTCATCATAACCAACATGGATTCCGCAAACAGAGATCATGTGAAACTCAGCTCGCCCTATTTGCCCAAGAAATTCACAGTGCCGTAGACACTGGCGAGCAGATTGATGCCGTATTCCTGGACTTCAGGAAGGCATTTGATACGGTTCCGCACTTACGTTTAGTGAAAAAAATACGAGCTTACGGAATATCGGACCAGGTTTGTGATTGGATTCAGGATTTCCTAGAAGAAAGAACACAACATGTCATTCTTAACGGTTCAAAATCTGCAGATGTAGAGGTAATTTCGGGAGTACCGCAGGGAAGCGTGATAGGACCTTTATTGTTTATAATATACATAAATGACTTAGTTGACAACATCGGTAGCTCCGTGAGGCTATTTGCAGATGACACGGTTGTCTACAAGAAAGTAGCAACATCAGAAGACTCGTACGTACTCCAGGAGGACCTGCAGAGGATTAATGCATGGTGCGACAGCTGGCAGCTTTCCCTAAACGTAGATAAATGTAATATAATGCGCATACATAGGGGCAGAAATCCATTCCAGTACGATTATGCCATAGGTGGTAAATCATTGGAAGCGGTAACGACCGTAAAATACTTAGGAGTTACTATCCGGAGCGATCTGAAGTGGAATGATCACATAAAACAAATAGTGGGAAAAGCAGGCGCCAGGTTGAGATTCATAGGAAGAATTCTAAGAAAATGTGACTCATCGACGAAAGAAGTAGCTTACAAAACGCTTGTTCGTCCGATTCTTGAGTATTGCTCATCAGTATGGGACCCTTACCAGGTTGGATTAATAGAAGAGATAGACATGATCCAGCGAAAAGCAGCGCGATTCGTCATGGGGACATTTAGTCAGCGCGAGAGCGTTACGGAGATGCTGAACAAGCTCCAGTGGCGGACACTTCAAGAAAGGCGTTACGCAATACGGAGAGGTTTATTATCGAAATTACGAGAGAGCACATTCCGGGAAGAGATGGGCAACATATTACTACCGCCCACATATATCTCGCGTAATGATCACAACGAAAAGATCCGAGAAATTAGAGCAAATACGGAGACTTACAAGCAGTCGTTCTTCCCACGCACAATTCGTGAATGGAACAGGGAAGGGGGGATCAGATAGTGGTACAATAAGTACCCTCCGCCACACACCGTAAGGTGGCTCGCGGAGTATAGATGTAGATGTAGATGTAGATTTCGTTTTCTATTCTACTCGCAAATATACCGTGGGGAAGACGACTATCTAGACTCATGCTCATAAATTAAGAATATTTGCAGAATGTGATGCCACACAACGTGGCACTACAGAAAACTGGGGCTAATAGCATGGGTACATAGGAAAAACACATGACACAGAACTGTAAGTCCACGATATTGGTGATAAGTTGAGAAAACCGTCCCGAAACACATGTGCTACAAAACGCCACTGTTTCCTGCGCATGTACCCCGACATCGATATGTGATATGATCACCATGCACACGTACACAGCCCGCACAACGGGTTCACATACTCTGGATCAGGTGGTCGAGCAGCTGCTGGGGTATAGCCGCACATTCTTGCACCAGTGCCTGTCGGAGTTCCTGAAGTGTCCTTGGGGTTTGAGGACGTGCAGCGATACGTCGACCTAGAGCATCCCAGAGATGCTCGATGGTGTTTAGGTTTGAAGAAGAGGCAGGCCACTCCATTCGGCTGATATCTTCTGTTTCAAGCTACTACACCACGATGGCAGCTCGGTGGGGCCGTGCGATATCATCCATCAGGAGGATGGTGAGACCCACTGCACCCCTGAAGAGGCGGACATACCGGTGCTAAATGACGTACCGATACACCTAACCCGTTAAAGTTCCTCTGTCAAAGACATGCAGGGGTGTACGTGCACCAATCATAATCCCACCCACACCATCAAACCATGACCTCCATACAGGTCCATTTCACGGACATTAAGGGGTTGGTTTCTGATTCCTGGTTCACGCCAGATGAAAACCCGGCGAGAATCACTGTTCAGACTATGCCTGGAATAATCTGCGAACACAACCTGGGACCACTGTTCCAACGACCATGTACTGTATTCTTGACACCAGGTTTTACGGGCTCTCCTGTAACCAGGGGTCAGTGGAATGCACCTTGCAGGCCTCCGGGCGAACAAACCAAGTCTGTTCAGTCGTCTGTAGACTGTGTGTCTGGAGACAACTGTTCCATTGGCTGCGGTAAGGTCCCGAGCAAGGCTATGTGCAGAACTCCGTGGCCGTCTGCGGGCACTGATGGTGAGATATCGGTCTTCTTGTGGTGTTATACACTGTGGGTGTCCCGTACTGTAGCGCCTGGAGACGTTTCCTGTCTGCTGGAATCGTTGCCATAATCTTGAGATCACACTTTGTGGCACACGGAGGACCCGTGCTACGGCCTGCTGTGTTTGACCAGCCTCCAGTCGCTCTAGTATTCTACCCCTCATAACGTCATCAACATGTGTTCTTTGAGCCATTTTCAACACACAGTCTCCATTAGCACGTCTGAAAATGTGTGCACACTTACTCGCTGCACCGTACTCTGACATGCACCAACACACCTCTGCGTATGTGGGCTGCTGCCAGCGCCATCGTGCGACGACCGCAGCTCAAATGCACCGCATGGTCATAGGCCGAGGTGATTTAAACCCGCAAACCGCCCACCAGAGAGTTGTTTCACCATGTATCAGCATTATCCTTGATTTATGAGCATGAGTGTATATGACCCCGTACGAGCCCTAATCTCTTTAATCTTATCTTCACGGTCCTTTCTTGAAATGTACCTTGGCGGCAGCAGAATCGTTCTGCAGTCAGCTTCACACATCAGTTCTCTAAATTCCCTAAATATTTCTCGTCGGAAAGAACGCCGTCTTCCATCCACTGATTACCATTTGTGTTCCCAAAGGATCTCCGTAATACTTCCGTGTTCGAATCTACTGCCACGAAATCCAGCAGCCCGCTTCTGAATTGCTTCACTGTCTTCCTTTAGTCCGACCTCGTACGGATCTCAAATACTCGAACAGAACTCAACAACAGGTTGCACCATCGTCCTATATGCAGTTTCCTTTACAGATGAACCACATTTTGTAAAATTCTACCAATAAACCAAAATCGACCATACGTCTTCCATGCTGCAGTCCTTACATGCTCACTCCATTTCATACTGCTTTGCAACCTTACGTCTAGGTATTTAATCGACGAGACTGTGTCAAGCAGCTCACTACTAATACTGTTTTCGAAAATTAGGAGTTTGTTTTTCCTACTCATATGCGTCAACCTACATTCTGACCTAGCTGTCATTCATCACATCAACCAGAAACCTTGTGCAAGTGATCCTGCAGCCCTTCAGTCACTCAACTTCGTTACCTCCTCGTACACAACAGCATCATCATCAAACAACCGGTGACTGCTACCAGTCTCGTCCGTCCCATTACCGACGCATATAAAAAATAACAGTATTCCTGTCACACTTCCTTGTGGCACTCCTCGCGATACCCTTGTCTTCGATGAACACCCGCCGTTGAAGATAGCATAAGGGGTTCCGTTACTGAAGAGGTCTTCGAGTCACTCACATATGTGGGAACCTATTTCGCATGCTTGTACAGTTTGTACAGTCGGATGTGTGGCACCGTATCAAATACTTTAAAGAATGTAGGAATATAGAATCCGTTTGCCGCCCCCCATCCATGGTTTGCCGGATCTCATGTGAGACAAGGGCAAGAGCCTCGCACGTGCAATGCTTTGCAAAACCTTGCCATTTGTGGACAGAAGCGTTCCCCTCCCAAGGAAATCCACCATACTCGAACAGGGGAAATGTTCAAGGATTCAGCAGCAAACCGATGCCAAGGATACTGGTGTGCGATTCAGTAGGTCCCCCCCTGCACCCTTCCCATAAAGGGGAATCACCTGCGCCTTTTCCAGCTGACCGGGATCCCGCACCGGGCAAGAGACTTGTGATGCAAGCCAAGTAAGGGAAGATGCCAGTGCCGTAGTACTCTCTGATTTCCATATGCTGCAGTTGCTTTGTTAACTGTTTCACAAACATGAAACATTGACTCGTCACTTAAAAAAATGCGTGAAAGGAGTTCAAGGTCAACAAGTGTTGCTGGTTCGTCCAAGTGACAAACTCCTTCAGGTGTCGTTTATTGGCACCTGAAGATATTTGGCATTTGGTTAAATTATTTCCGGGAAATGATGCGCTCATGCGCTCTGCTGCGCGTGACGTAGTGAGTTCGTGACAAGCAACATGAAATGACTCCTTGGGGCTCTGAACAAACATCTTGCTTACCTGTTCAACGCTCACCTCGCTATACACTGACAAATGCTCCTTCAGGTTAAATAAGTTCTCGCTGATATAGTGTTGTGTAATTTCGCTGCACAGAAACTGTGCAAGGTAGCGGCGAACCTGGCGGCTAGGAGGGAAGTATTAGGTTTTCGCTTGTAACTGCCGATGAGAAGCGTTTGGAGTAGTCCGGCTTGGCCCCGTCCAGGTAGCAGCATCAGGACACCGGATAAAAAATTAGTCATTCCTAGAAAAATCGTTATAAGCACCATTTAATGTCAAGTAATTCCTCCCCTGAACTTGATAATTGCCTGAATTCGGTTGGGAACTGAGTCCACAGGGCATGCAGGTACGTCGCATCCATGTTAAGCCACTTGCTGAGGATTTCATCATGCAATTCCTCCAAATTGTGGGGATGCTGACATCGGCGTTTTACCAGCCGTCCCAACATGTCCTACAGATATTCTATGGGGTTCAGGTCAGGCGATTTTACACGTCAATGGAGATGTAATAGCGCGGGAGAGTTTTCAGAAAACTAGTCACGTATTCTTCGATCCCAATGAACTACGCTGCTGTCGTCCTGAAAAATAAGAGTAAAAATGCTTCAAATGGCTCTTAGCACTATGGGACTTAACACCTGAGGTCATCAGTCCCCTAGAACTTAGAACTATTTAAACCTAACTAACCTAAGGACATCACACACATCCATACCCGAGGCAGGATTCGAACCTGCGACCGTAGCGGTCGCTCGACTCCAGACTGTAGCGTCTAAAACCGTACGGCCACTCCGGCCGGCTGTTACAGCATCTAAAGGTATAGTCTTTAGTTTCTTTGCTAATCACTGTGGTAACTATGCAGCCCATGCAGTCCTTGTATCAAATCTCCCTGGACTTTATGTTTCTCTATGTTTCATTTTTATTAAGCCAGATTACAAAATTGTACAGCTTCCTAAATTTACAAGGGACACTGGATCGGTATGTTTTTGGTCATAAGAAGCTAAGAATACCAAACAGACGCCTGTCATTGACAGGGTTTTTCAGCCATAGTCTGTGGTCGACAGAGTTTATGTGGCAACACTGTACTTCATTCCTGCTACCGCCGGTACGGCTTTGTAGCTTTGTTGCTACCCATCAATGGCTTATGCATCTGCTGTGTGGAAGTGTTGTACGTCTTCGAAGAGAGCTGCGACTTCTGTAGTTATGCTATTCTTGTCTGCTAGTTAAGATGCAAGAGTTACAAGACACACGGACCAGAGTGAGTCATACACAAGGTGTGTGAACTACTTCACAACCTTAAAACAGTGCCAGAAGATACGAAATCTTATCGGAAGAGTACAGCGAATGTGTGCAGATGCACGGGCCATCGAAACCTGTGGTCTTGAAGTGAAGTTTCAGTCTCCGTGGAAAGGTACTAGCGGAAGAGCAGCTTGTCACGGATTTGGATTATTTCCAGAAAGATTGCACTAGAATTTTACGACAGTAGCGAGAATCTAACAAGGCAAGAGGCTGAAGATATTTTACGGAACTAGGTTTCACAAGGGACCTTCACTAACTGGACGAATTCTGAATTCTTTGGGACTCAGCTAGAAAAAAAGCATTAATGGCAGACGCGTTCTGGTGCGATGATCCGATATTGTAGGAACTAGGGCAACTATTCTGGGAGAAATACACATCAGGGGAGAAAATCATCATACACTATTCTTTATCACGATGAGACTTGGATCAATCAAAATCACGCCACAAATCACTCCTGGCATTATTGGAAGGGCAATGGTGCTCTGAAAGTCACGAGTGGTGAAGGACAGAAAGTATCTGTCATGCAGGATCAGCAGAGTATTTTTTAATGAAAAGTGTCATCCGGCTCTTATAATAAAGAGATGAACAGGGATGTATTTAAACACTTGTGTTAGATGTATTAGGTACTTTAAAAGAGGATTATGGGACTGCCATGGATAAGGTCGGATAAAAGGAAGGAGAAAATTCCTGTTTTAAATATAATGAAGGAATAAGTTGCTCAGTGAATAGAAGATGAAAAATATTTCAATTTCGGGCTATTTTATTAAAAGCGTAGATGTCGGCGACAAGGAAACTTTTGCTCGTACAATTAATTTGAAGTTTCCAATTTACAAGCAGAAATAGGCCACAAAGTTATGAGGCTGCCCGCTTCCCACTACCTATACAACACGTTAGAAAAATTATGAGCGCTAGTGATAGGAAAGGTTGCCGCCAGAAATTGGTCATTCAGATAAAGTACGGAATTTACTTGAAGGACCCATTGGTGATGTTACCGTAGAAGACTAGGTTATGTGCATGCGCTACGCAGAAAAAGTGCGATAAAATACTTTTCTGAAGGAAGGCATCCGAGAAAATTTCGCTGAAGGCATTTTTATTGCTTCAATTGACTTGTCGATAGTGAGTCTTCAGAGGAGGCCAATTAAAAGGAAATGTGCCATATTAAATTTTATGTTTGCTGTTCCTTCCCTTTGCCAAAGCTGTAAATGCGGTTTCGTCCCTCCGCACCCTTTCTTGTCATTTTTTCTTTTCCTCTCTCCTCCCAAAAAATTACTAGTACTAGCCATAGCAGCCGCTGAGTGTACACCACCAATGCTGGCACGCTAGTCAAAGGAACAATGGAAGATGGAGTTTAACGTCCCGTCTACATCGAGCTCATTAGAGACGGAGCACAAGCTCGGATCGAGTCATGAATGGGAAACCTGACGTGCGCTTTCAAAGGAACATCCTGGCATTTGCCCGGAGTGATTTAGGAAAAAACGTAAAAACTAATTCTGTATGGCCAGACGCAGGTTGGATCCGTTGTCCTCTCGAGCGCTAGTCCATTGTGATAGCCACTGCGCCATATCGCTCGGTTATGTTTGTCGATGTTACTTGTGAGGAGCAGACACCCGAGTTTTCTGCTTTATACTACGTGCAAAGCTACGGAAGGCTTAAACGTTCACGCAGTGAGAACTGGAATAGGTTTATAATGTAACAGATGAGATTTAGTAATATATTTTGCTTCAGTATTCATTATAAATCATACGAGAATACAGTAATTTGGATGATCGAGGATGGATTTGTGCCCACTATTTTCCTATATTCTGAATACTTTCTTAACGTATTGTTTCACAGCAACAATAAATTGTTTAAAAGAAGTCATTGTCCAAGTTTGCCAATAATATCTTTATTGAAACGTGCTATCTGATTATTTCTGTAATAATGTCATTTTCAAACGAGCGCCATGTAATGTAACGTACATTCATGTATCATGCAGCATTGTTTGATGGACTAGTGTGTAATGTTCTGCTCAACACACCTGCATCTTCGGACCGAAGGCTTAACAGTTTCGGTGTGCGGCGAGAACACGAGTGGGGGAAACGTACAGAGAACGTTAAAGGGTACTTCATATACTTGCTCATTCAGCAGCCAATTTCGTTGTTCCGTATAGCACAGCTTTACTTAACTTTGTTAGTTACCTGTTGCTTTCCCTGCAATGGATCATAGTTTTCTTCTACAGGGAGAGAAACTCGTGTATGTCGTTTCTAGATTAGGGTGACCAAATTATTTTCGGTGAAAACCGGGAAACATTCACCTGGGTGCCAATGGACACCTCATTCCACATGTACCCAGGTTTCTTAATTTTAAATATTAATGTTTTGTAGTAGTTGAATATGGATTGGGGCTAAGAAAAGAAAGATGAAGCCGCCTGGTAGAATTTTGCACAGAGCACAACTTGATCATAACTAACACTTGAGTCAAGAATCATAAAAAGGGTTGTATACATGGAAGAAGCCTGGAGATACTGACAGGTTTCAGATAGATTATATAATGGTAAGACAGAGATTTGGGAACCAGGTTTTAAATTGTAAAACATTTCCAGGGGCAGATGTGGACTCTGACCACAATCTATTTGTTATGATCTGTAGATTAAAACTGAAGAAACTGCAAAAAGGTGGGAATTTAAGGAGATGGGACCTGGATAAACTGACTAAAACAGAGGTTGTACAGAGTTTCAGGGAGAGCAAAGGGAACAATTGACAGGAATGGGGGAAAGAAATACAGTAGAAGAAGAATGGGTAGCTCTGAGGGATGAAGTAGTGAAGGCAGCAGAGGATCAAGTAGGTAAAAAGACGAGGGCTAGTAGAAATCCTTGGGTAACAGAAGATGTATTGAATTTAATTGATGAAAGGAGAAAATACAAAAATGCAGTAAATGAAGCAGGCAAAAAGGAATACAAACGTCTCAAAAATGAGATCGACAGGAAGTGCAAAATGGCTAAGCAGGGATGGCAAGAGGACAAATGTAAGGATGTAGAGGCTTATCTCACTAGGGGTAAGATAAATACAGCCTACAGGAAAATTGAAGAGACCTTTGGAGATAAGAGAACCACTTGCATGAACATCAAGAGCTCAGATGGAAGCAAAGAAAGGAAAGCAGAAAGGTGGAAGGAGTATATAGAGGGTCTATACAAGGGCGATGTACTTGAGGACAATATTATAGAAATGGAAGAGGATGTAGATGAAGATGAAATGGGAGATACGATACTGCGTGAAGAGTTTGACAGAGCACTGAAAGACCTGAGTCGAAACAAGGCCCCGGGACTAGATTACATTCCATTAGAGCTACTGACGGCCTTGGGAGAGCCAGTCCTGACAAAACTCTACCATCTGGTGAGCAAGATGTATGAAACAGGCGAAATAACCTCAGACTTCAAGAAGAATATAATAATTCCAATCCCAAAGAAAGCGGGTGTTGACAGATGTGAAAATTACCGAACTATCAGTTTAATAAGTCACAGCTGCAAAATACTAACGCGAATTCTTTTTAGACGAATGGAAAAACTAGCTGAAGCCGACCTCGGAGAAGATCAGTTTGGATTCCGTAGAAATGTTGGAACACGTGAGGCAATACTGACCCTACGACTTATCTTAGAAGCTAGATTAAGGAAGGGCAAACCTACGTATCTAGCATTCGTAGACTTAGAGAAAGCTTTTGATAATGTTGACTGGACTACTCTCTTTCAAATTCTGAAGGTGGCAGGGGTAAAATACAGGGAGCGACAGGCTATTTACAATTTGTACAGAAACCAGATGGCAGTTATAAGAGTCGAGGGACATGAAAGGGAAGCAGTGGTTGGGAAGGGAGTGAGACAGGGTTGTAGTCTCTCCCTGATGTTATTCAATCTGTATATTGAGGAAGCAGTAAAGGAAACAAAAGAAAAATTCGGAGTAGGTATTAAAATCCATGGAGAAGAAATAAAAACTTTGAGGTTCGCCGATGACATTGTAATTCTGTTAGAGACAGCAAAAGACTTGGAAGAGCAGTTGAACGGAATGGACAGTGTCTTGAAAGGAGGATATAAGATGAACATCAACAAAAGCAAAACGAGGATAATGGAATGTAGTCGAATTAAGTCGGGTGATGCTGAGGGAATTAGATTAGGAAATGAGACACTTAAAGTAGTAAAGGAGTTTTACTATTTGGGGAGCAAAATAACTGATGATGGTCGAAGTAAAGAGGATATAAAATGTAGACTGGCAATGGCAAGGAAAGCCTTTCTGAAGAAGAGAAATTTGTTAACATCAAGTGTAGATTTAAGTGTCAGGAAGTCATTTTTGAAAGTATTTGTATGGAGTGTAGCCATGTATGGAAGTGAAACATGGACAATAAATAGTTCGGACAAGAAGAGAATAGAAGCTTTCGAAATGTGGTGCTACAGAAGAATGCTGAAGATTAGATGGGTAGATCACATAACTAATGAGGAAGTATTGAATAGGATTGGGGAGAAGAGAAGTTTGTGGCACAACTTGACTAGAAGAAGGGATCGGTTGGTAGGACATGTTCTGAGGCATCAAGGGATCACCAATTTAGTATTGGAGGGCAACGTGGAGGGTAAAAATCGTAGAGGGAGACTAAGAGATGAATACACTAAGCAGATTCAGAAGGATGTAGGTTGCGGTAGGTACAGGGAGATGAAGAAGCTTATGGAGTAGCATGGAAAGCTGCATCAAACCAGTCTCCGGACTGAAGACCACAACAACAACATTGTTTTGTTGATACATTTTGTAACCCGATTATTATAACTAATAAGAGAATACAAAAGATCGATATAATCTAGATTATTTGTATAATTAATGACATTTAATAAACGTATACAGTAATAAAGAAATGTATTACGATTTTACAAAATTCTACAGCCATTCAATTTTTAATCAATTAATATTAACAAGAGCTTTAATATTACTGAGCACTTGTAGATGGAATTGACTGTCCTTGGAGAAAAGGGTATTTTTCACTGCCTCCAGCCTTCTTGATCATGTCTTTGTTCTCTGAGACACAGTGATAAAACTCGGCACAATCCATTTTCTAGTTGTACAGGATCTGCAGGATTGCTTCAAGAGAGTCCACCTCCATTCTGTTTCTTTCATCAGTCCACTGGATATTCATGAACGAAAATATTCTTTCCACATTGGCATTTAGGGCTGGGATTGCAAATAAATACCTTGCAATTATTACCAACTCAGAGTAATGCTGAAGACAGTCACAGCTTTTAAAAAAACTCACCCACTTCTTATGACATTCCAATGGTATTTTTTTTTCATCATTCCACTTGTGAAGACTTCCTTCAACAAAATTTGTCAGTATGCCGAACTGATCAAAGAGAATGGAATCATCGATTTCCATCTCTTTACTCTTCAAATAAGAAACTGTCTATTCAACACTTTCCCATTTTGGCACTCTCTTCAGTAACATCCAATCAAACACCGGCGATGAGGGTAAATATGAGGCACTCCACTTGCTGAGATATTCTACATAAGTGTCATAAAACTTGTTAACTTCTTCTCTAAAACTTCTTTCCGCAAGGAAAGCCTTTCTGAAGAAGAGATTTAACATTAAAAGAAATGAACTGCTGTTCTCTCCTCTTAGTAACAGTTTCCAGAGTATTTTTCAAAACATCATTTACCTCTATTACACTTTTCGTGCTTCCCTCAATTTCCTTTATCCCATGCTGCAAAGTGCTAAGCTTACTGTGAATGAACCATAAGTAGGCTTCACTTAAAGGGTTACTGAAAAACTGAACCAATATTTTGGGGAGCTTTGTCTTCATTTAGGAAAAAATCTTTTAACGGTTCAAACAGGCGGATTACTCTTTCAACTGCTGGAAACAGTGATAACCAGCGAGTTTCCGAGTGACACATTACATTCATATATTCAGTTCCCACATAATCACAGAACTCCTTAAGCCTCTATGTTCTAACAGTATAGATGTAAGAGTGTGAGTATACCTTCATTACGATAGTTTCAACATCACAGCTTAAACTGTCAGCAGATGTCTGCACGCTATTGTGTAAAACATGTGCAGGGCACCCTATGCCTTCAATGTTTTCATGCAATGTTGCCTTTAATTTGGTAAATACGTTGCATTTGCATTGTCTTTTTAAACCACCAGAGTTTGTGTTGGTGTTGTCTCCACAAAATGCCAGACATTTATTTTTCTCAAGATCAAACATTTCGATAGTATTCATACAAAATCTTGAAATTTCGTCAGATGTTTCATTAGGTAGGGAACTCACCTTCAAAAGTTTGGTCTGAATTCCCTGATTAATATCGAAAAACTGAACAACAAACGGAAATATTTTAGTGGCCTTATGATTGCTGGCATTAACGGATTCCCATAGAAAGAAGACTTTTTGATGTATTCAAGGTTTTCTTTACACTCTTGGGAGCAATAACTCCTTTCACTAAGGCTGACACTTTAGTTCTTGCTGAACTAAACTTTTTTGCAATG
This sequence comes from Schistocerca serialis cubense, assembly GCF_023864345.2. Lineage (NCBI taxonomy): Eukaryota > Metazoa > Arthropoda > Insecta > Orthoptera > Acrididae > Schistocerca > Schistocerca serialis. Next base: position 1,235,654,304 of record NC_064638.1, read on the forward strand.
GAGGAATCATCAAACATAATGCTGTTAAGCTTATTAGTACAATCACTAGATCTATAAGTTTGGTGATGTTTCACCGTGTGGTAGGCTAGAGTAAGCTCGGCTGCTCGAACTTTCGTCTCTTCACTTGACTGATGTTTCACAAAATAATTTTGTAGATTTTTATTGCAACTCGGTGCACTGTATCTGTTAATGTGTTTCTTTGACCTGATGTGATCAACTATGTCGGAACGTCCACCATGACTTATACTAATAAAACAATTCAAATAACTTCCGGGAATTCAGCCAGTTAACACTTTCAGCGACCGCCGATATTTCGGCGGGAGAACACCCCGCCATTTTCAAGGCAAACTGCGGGGTGTTCTCCCGCCGAAATATCGGCGGTCGCTGAAAGTGTTACCTGGCTGAATTCCCGGAAGTTATTTGAAAGTTTGCCTTGAAAATGGCGGGGTGTTCTCCCGCCGAAATATCGGCGGTCGCTGAAAGTGTTACCTGGCTGAATTCCCGGAAGTTATTTGAAAGTTGTATACTCCAGGAGAAACTCAGGTCTCACATAATAAAACAATTACATACGGAACACCCTGCTTCGTAATCAAAACGACATTTCTTAATGAAATTCCATTCCTTGGAATAAGAGTCACTGAACTTGCAGGCACGTTTCGGCATTGCGTTTCACAGTACTGCAGCAATAATGCCACTAATGTGAGAAAAAAACTATTGCAGCTTGTCTGACAAAACATCAACTACTACACTGTTCTGACAATGAGTGCGTGAGTAAGTGGCGCGACAGTCGGACGGTTTCATAGCTCTGTTACAATAATACTACTTGTTGGCCAAAGTACCACTCAAAGTAAATTATTGCCTGAATGTATCAATACTGATACTGTGATTACTAGTATGGGACAATGGAGGTTTTAGACAAATAAGCTAAAATACATTAATTTCTTATGTTGTATTTCCTTTAATATAGCGAAATCCCCAAAATTTGAGAAAGTTTCACGAAATGTATTTAAAAACTGAATTCCGGGATTTTTGAGCGTCCCGAAACAAATTGTCGTGACACTGGGACATAGAGCTGAAAACCGGGACAATCCCGGTTTTCCGGGACGTTTGGTCACCCTATTCTAGATATCTTGTTAAACACGTCAACCACAGTAAAGATCTTATCACACTAATTTGATGTACACTGATATTAAAAACGACGAACTAATTTAGTTTTTTCAATTAACCACTTGTAAATTGTAAGACTCAATTCGGATATAGTGAGAGCAACTGAAATGAAATGGAAAGAAGACAAAGATTTTTGGTTCAGTGAGTATAGGGCAAGATCAACAGGAGCAGGAAGTGATATATCACGAGTAGGCTTTATTACGAATAGGAAGGCAGGACAGAGAGTGAGTTACTGTGAACGATTCAGTTATAGGGTTGTTCTCATCAGAATCGTCAGAAAAACCAACACCGACAACAGTAGTTCGGGTACATGTGCCTACGACGCAAGTAGACGCTGAAGAGATAGTGAAACTGTATAAGGATATTGAAAGGGTAATTTACTACGGAAAGAGAGTTGGAAATCTATAGTGATGAGCATTGAAATGTAGTTTTAGGGGAAGGAGTAGAAGAAAGCATTAAGGGAAAGTATGGGCTTGTTAGTAGGAATGAGAGAGGACAAAAAGTAATTGAGTTCTGAAATAAATTTCAGATCGTAATAGGGAATACCCTGTTCAAGAATCTCAAGAGGAAGAGATATACTAGGAAAACGCATAGATGTAGGGTCAGACAGATTTCGAAATCAGGTACTGGATTGTAAGGCGTACCCTAAAGCAGATTTAGACTCAGATCACAATTTGGTAGTGCTGAAGAGTAGGTAGAGGATTATGAGGCTAGTCAGGAGGAATCAACAAGCAATACGGAAGTAGTAAGGAATGAAGAGATGCACTTGAAGTTCTCTAAGGATGTAAGTACTGCGATACGGAATAGCTCAGTAGGCAGTTCGGTTGAAGAGGAATTGACGTCTCTAAAAGGGGGATTACAGAAGTTGGAAAGAAAAACGTACGTGCAAGGAAGATAACTGCGAAGAAACCGTAGTATTAGAAGAAATACTTCAGTAGCTCGTGGAAAGAAGGAAGTGCAAAACTGTTGCGAGAAATTCAGGAACACGAAAATGCAGGTCATTAATAAATGAATGAACAGGAAGTGCAGGGAATCTAAGACGAAATGGCTACTCGAAAAGAAATGATTGTCGGAAGGACTGAGTCAGATAAAGAAAAGTCAAAACAACCTTCCGTGATATTTAAAGCAAGGGCGGTAACATCAAGAGTGAAACGGAAATACCTGTGTTAAATGCAGAAGAGAGCGTGGATGGGTGGAAGGAGTACGTTGAAGACCTCTATGAGAGGACAGAAAAAGAAACAGGGCCGTTATCGAAGAGATAGGCGATCCAGTATAATGTACTGAATCCAAAAGAGCTTTGGTAGAGTTAAAATCAAATAAGGCAAAATAGATCTATATAATTCCAAGGAAATTTCTAAACTCATTGGGTGAAGTGACAACAAAACTATCATTCACGTTGGTGTGTAGAATGTATGAGACATTTGGAAAAACGACATCCACACAATTCGGAAGATTGCATTCAAGTTGGCGACAAGATGGAAGAATATAAAAGAAAATTAAGGATGTATTCGATAACTATCAGTTCAGCTTCAGAAAAGGTAAAGGCAGAGAGACGCAGTTCTGACATTGCAGTTCATAATGGAAGCAAAACTGAAGGAAAGTCATGACACGCTCATAGGGTTTGTCAACCTGGAAAACATAATTGACGATGTAAACTAGTGCAAGCGGTTCGAAATTTTGAGGAAAATATGGGTAAGCTAAAGGAAATTTCCCCACATGTATGAAAACCAAGAGGGAACAATGAGGGTTGAAGATCAAGAACGAAGAGCTCGGATTAAAAAGAATGCGTGATACGGATGTAGTCTTTCGCCCCTGCTATTCAATCTCTATCGTAAATCGAAGAAGCAATGACAGAAATAAAAGAAAGATGCAAAAGTGGAATTAAAATTCTGGGTAAGAGGGTATCAATGATAAGACTCGCTGATGATATTGCTATCGATTGTGAAACTGAAGCAGGAGTATAGGCTCTGTTAAATGCAATGGATACGCTAATGTTTACAGAATATGGACTGGGAGTAAACAGAAGAAAGACAAAAGTAATGCGATGTAGCAGAAATGAGTAGAATCAGTAATCACGAAGTAGACGAAATTAAGGAATTTTGCTGCCTAGGCAGCAAAATAACCCATGACGGACGGAGCAAGGAGGACATAAAAAGTACTCGGAAAAAGGGCATTCCTTGCCAATAGATGTTTACTAGCGTCAAACATAGGCCTTAACTTAAAGATGAAATTTCTGAGAATGTACATTTGGAGCACAGCATTATGTGGGAAAACGGGAACGGGAGAGAATCGAAGCATTTGAAATGAGGTGATAAGAAGAATGTTAAAAGTTTGGTGTACTCTTAAGATAAAGAAAAGGAGCTTCTCCGCAGAAACGGCGCGGCAGGATATACAGGATGTGGAAAACAGTGACAATAACAAGGGGCAGGATGACAGGACATCTTTTAAAACATTAGGAAATAACTTCCATGTCACTCGAGGGAGCTGTAGAGGGTAAAAATTGTAGAGGAATACAGAGAGTGGAATACATTCTGCAAATAATTGAGGACGTAGATTGCAATTCCTATTCTGAGATGAAAAAATTGGCACAGGAGAGGAATTTGTGGCGGGCTGCATCAAACCAGCTGTAAGACCGATGAAAACAGGTACAACAGTACAGCTGTTAAAAACAGGCGTTGGGTTCTCTGTATGCTGGGCAAAGAATCTGATGCAAGCAAGAAATACCACATGCAGATCAAAGACGTCGCAGGTTCTTGGAAGCTGATCACTGAGGTGGTCAGAATATCGGCACTGGCGGTGGCTAGCTCAGGGTGCGTATCAAATACTGTCTCATAAAATCAGAAATCTTACGACAGCAAATTCAATTAAAATTTATGAGAGAGGAATACGGGATGTGCCATTAATAAGTTGTCACAAGTGATCCTTAGACTTCGTGCTGTGTAGCGTACTAGTCAGATGTGAACTTGAGCAGTACGTAGTATCCATAGTTTACTTGAGACTAGCAGTTCCACGTCTGAGGATTAATTCTCGTTGTCTGAGGAACAATGACTACAAATTTAACTACAGAACAGCGTAAGTTTGTTTTGAAAACATGGTGGAAACATGGCCATAATTTCAGTGATGTTCGCGATTTGTTCATGGGACGTTTTCCATACAAGCAACCTCCATGTCGAGAAAATTTTCGCAAATAAAATTAAAGGTTTCAAGAGATTGGGTTGATAGCGGCGGCACCTCGGCCAGGTAGGCCACAGTCTTTTGCTACAGAGTAAAATCTTAACGCTGTCGAGCAGCTTTTTGTGCAGTGGTCGACTATATCTCATAGAAAACTTTCAAGGAGTGTGGGAGTACAAAAAGATGCCTACTAAGGACCAGAAAAAGCTGAAATTAACTTGACTTACAGATACAAATAAAAATAGATGCTGAGATTTTTCGTAGCACTAACGGATCATACTTCACTTGATCTTCGCCGGATACAATGCCCAGCCCTTTCACAAACTACAGCCACCAGCTGTCGAAGTTACTGGAGGATTTTTCCAGATAATTTGCGAACAAAATTCTTTCTCCTATAACACCCAGCCGCGGAGACATATGTCAGCCGCTGACTCTGGCAGCCATCTTCGTTTAGACAAAGCCCCTGGTTTTCTCTTACTATGCTATTCTTAAGTCGGGTGATGCTGAGGGAATCAGATTGGGAAATGAGACACTTAAAGTAGTAAAGGAGTTTTGCTATTTAGGGAGTAAAATAACTGATGATGGTCGAAGTAGACAGGATATAAAATGTAGACTGGCAATGGCAAGGAAAGCGTTTCTCAAGAAGAGAAATTTGTTAACATCGAGTATAGATTTAAGTGTCAGGAAGTCGTTTCTGAAAGTATTTGTATGGAGTGTAGCCATGTATGGAAGTGAAACATGGACGATAACTAGTTTGGACAAGAAGAGAATAGAAGCTTTCGAAATGTGGTGCTACAGAAGAATGCTGAAGATATGGTGGGTAGATCACGTAACTAATGAGGAGGTATTGAATAGGATTGGGGAGATGAGAAGTTTGTGGAACAACTTGACTAGAAGAAGGGATCGGTTGGTAGGACATGTTTTGAGGCATCAAAGGATCACAAATTTAGCATTGGAGGGCACCGTGAAGGGAAAAATCGTAGAGGGAGACCAAGAGATGAATACACTAAGCAGATTCAGAAGGATGTAGGTTGCAGTAGGTACTGGGAGATGAAGAAGCTTGCACAGGATAGAGTAGCATGGAGAGCTGCATCAAACCAGTCTCAGGACTGAAGACCACAACAACAATATGCTATTCTCCCAGCGGTTCGATCTTCTGGACCTGTGTTGCGACAGACACCTTACACCCACTCGATTCTTGAATGAGATTTTCACTCTGCAGCGGAGTGTACACTGATATGAAACTTCCTGGCAGATTAAAACTGTGTGCCGGGCCGAGTCTCGAACTCGGGACCTTTGCCTTTCACGGTCAAGTGCTCTACCAACTGAGCTACCCAAGCACGACTCTCGCCCCGTCCTCACAGCTTTACTTCTGCCTGTACCTCGTCTCCTACCTTCCAAACTTTACAGAAGCTCTCCTTTCTTTCAGGAGTGCTAGTCCTGCAAGGTTCGCAGGAGAGCTTCTGTAAAGTTTGGAAGGTAGGAGACGAGGTACAGGCAGAAGTAAAGCTGTGAAGACGGGGCGAGAGTCGTGCTTGGGTAGCTCAGTTGGTAGAGCACTCGCCCGCGAAAGGCAAAGGTCTCGAGTTCGAGTCTCGGCCCGGCACACAGTTTTAATCTGCCAGGAAGTTTCACTCCATTCTTGTCCGGCAGTAACGTATACAGCACCGTGTACACGGCATTGGTGTGGAAAGCTGTGTGGCAGATGTTACGTCTACGTGGCACGGATCGGTGCCGTCCAAACGGCACACGGCAGCCGCAGAGCTGCTGGCCGTTAGCACGGCGGCGTCGGGGTGCTGGGGGCTAAGTGAACGTTGGCGATTGCAGATCTTTCAGGCACGACACGCATTCGTCTAGGCAACAACTGCATATACATAACAATTTCATTCCTTCTACTGTTATTTTCTTATCTTTTTGTTTTCGTAACTTTCTTTCGTACTCCAACACTGTATCTGGAAAACAGACAATGAGTGTCTAAAGTTTTTTGGTAGAAAAACAGCCAGTTTTGTGAGACAAAACGCTACAAAATTACAAGGACAGGACGCACACATACCTTAATGTATTCAAGAATTAGAGTGGGTCATTTCAAAACATGAATGTGAAACGTCCCCTTAGCAAATTTATGAATTACTGTGCTGATAAACATCTTATGTTATTTGATTTTCAAACAGCTGAGCAAAACTGAACGTAATCAGACATTCACTAAAGTGACACATAATATTTTTAGCGCAACGCAATCTGACTTTCAGTAATCCCTACAAAAGAATGGTCCTGACTAACAACAACCTATACCTTTCATGAATTTTTACTTCACAAATATCTTCGTTACTCGAACTACTGCAATACAGCGAGCGCCAATACAGCCAGCTAAATAAAAGATTCTAACTACTGAAGGCACTAACTAATGATAGGCATAGTTAGCAAATGAAAGATTTTGATAGAGAACAAACAATGTATTTACCTTAATAGTGTTCAAAAGTCATAATATATATATAGCAGTCCATGACATCCAGTCTTACAAATTCACTTTCTCTGTCCAGATCATCCGCTCTCAAAACTCCGCCATCTCACCCCCCACATCCACCACTGCTGGCGGCTCACCTCCAACTGCGCAACGCTACGCGCTGTTAGCATCCAACTGCCCAACACTACAATAGCAAACAACAATGCAAACCAGCCACAGACTGCGCACAGCACAGCCAGTGATTTTCATACAGAGCGCTACGTGGCGTTACAAACATAAAAGCCTAAACAGCCAACTTACAAATGACGCAGAAAACAAGTCCGCGCTAAGTAAGTCGTTGAATCACTTAGAGAAATTTTATTGCACTGTGACGGCAGTCAACATTTGCATAGATTGAATACATTCTCTGAAGAACTTGTTTGTAGTAACGCACTCCATACAGTACATACGATCTTTGCTGCAAACGATGAACAGTGATGGCACTTTTTGCTCTGACCATGTCTTAAATCTCTGTTCTGAAATAGTAATTTGGTTGACTTTTGTAAGATATAACATAATGATATGGCGATAGAAGAATCAATACCTTCACTTCGCGATAGCAAAGGTGAAGTCATTGATGACAGTGCAACTAAAGCAGAGTTATTAAACACGATTTTCCGAAACTCCTTCACCAAAGAAGACAAAGTAAATATTCCTGAATTCCAGTCAAGAACAACTGCTAAGATGAGAAACATAGAAGTAGATATCCTCGGTGTAATAAAACAGCTTAAATCACTTAAAAAGCAAGGCTTCCAGTCCAGATTGTATACCAGTCAGGTTCCTCTCAGAGTATGCTGACATAATAGCTCCATATTTAGCAATTATAAACAACCGGTCGCTCACAGAAAGATCCGTACCTAAAGACTGGAAAATTGATCAAGTCACACCAATACCCAAAAAGGGAAGTAGGAGTAATCCTAATTACAGACCCATATCACCAACGTCGATTTGCAGTAGGGTTTTGGAACATAAACTGTATTCGAATATTATGTAGTGCTTCGAGGAAAACGATATATTGACACGTAGTCAGCACGGATTCAGGAAATATTCTTGCGAAACACAACTAGCTCTTTATACTCATGAAGTCAGCTGGTTCCGGCGGAGGTTCGAGTCCTCCCTCGGGCATGGGTGCATGTGTTTGTCCTTAGGATAATTTAGGTTAAATAGTGTGTAAGCTTAGGGACTGATGACCTTAGCAGTTAAGTCCCATAAGATTTCACACACATTTGAACATTTTTAAACTCATGAAGTAATGACTGCTATAGAAAGGGGATGTCAAATGGATTCCATATTTTTAGATTTCCAGAAGGCTTTCGACACCGTTCCTCACAAGCGTCTTCTAACCAAACTGCGTTCCTGTGGAATATCGCCTCAGTTGTGCGTCTGGGGCCGGCCGGTGTGGCCGAGCGGTTCTAGGCGCTTCAGTCCGCAACCGCGCAGCTGCTACAGTCGCAGGATCGAATCGTGCCTCGGACATGAATGTGTGTGATATCCTTAGGTTAGTTAGGTTTAAGTAGTTCTAAGTCTAGGGGACTGATGACCTTAGATGTTAAGTCCCATAGTGCTCAGAGCCATTTGAACCATTTGTGCGACTGGATTCGTGATTTCCTGTCAGAAAGGTGACAGTTCATAGTAACAGACGGAAAGTCATCGAGTAAAACAGAAATAATATCCGGCGTTCCCCAAGGAAGTGTTATAGGCCCTCTATTGTTCCTGAGTTATATTAACGACATAGGGGATAACCCCAGTAGCCGTCTTAGATTGTTTGCATATGATGCTGTCATTTACCGTCTTGTAAAGTCATCAGATGACCAAAACTACTTGCAAAATGATTTAGATAAGATATCTGTAAGGTGCGAAAAGTGGCAATTGACCCTGAATAAAGAAAAGTGTAAAGTGTGAAGTACACTCCTGGAAATTGAAATAAGAACACCGTGAATTCATTGTCCCAGGAAGGGGAAACTTTATTGACACATTCCTGGGGTCAGATACATCACATGATCACACTGACAGAACCACAGGCACATAGACACAGGCAACAGAGCATGCACAATGTCGGCACTAGTACAGTGTATATCCACCTTTCGCAGCAATGCAGGCTGCTATTCTCCCATGGAGACGATCGTAGAGATGCTGGATGTAGTCCTGTGGAACGGCTTGCCATGCCATTTCCACCTGGCGCCTCAGTTGGACCAGCGTTCGTGCTGGACGTGCAGACCGCGTGAGACGACGCTTCATCCAGTCCCAAACATGCTCAGTGGGGGACAGATCCGGAGATCTTGCTGGCCAGGGTAGTTGACTTACACCTTCTAGAGCACGTTGGGTGGCACGGGATACATGCGGACGTGCATTGTCCTGTTGGAACAGCAAGTTCCCTTGCCGGTCTAGGAATGGTAGAACGATGGGTTCGATGACGGTTTGGATGTACCGTGCACTATTCAGTGTCCCCTCGACGATCACCAGTGGTGTACGGCCAGTGTAGGAGATCGCTCCCCACACCATGATGCCGGGTGTTGGCCCTGTGTGCCTCGGTCGTATGCAGTCCTGATTGTGGCGCTCACCTGCACGGCGCCAAACACGCATACGACCATCATTGGCACCAAGGCAGAAGCGACTCTCATCGCTGAAGACGACACGTCTCCATTCGTCCCTCCATTCACGCCTGTCGTGACACCACTGGAGGCGGGCTGCACGATGTTGGGGCGTGAGCGGAAGACGGCCTAATGGTGTGCGGGACCGTAGCCCAGCTTCATGGAGACGGTTGCGAATGGTCCTCGCCGATACCCCAGGAGCAACAGTGTCCCTAATTTGCTGGGAAGTGGCGGTGCGGTCCCCTACGGCACTGCGTAGGATCCTACGGTCTTGGCGTGCATCCGTGCGTCGCTGCGGTCCGGTCCCAGGTCGACGGGCACGTGCACCTTCCGCCGACCACTGGCGACAACATCGATGTACTGTGGAGACCTCACGCCCCACGTGTTGAGCAATTCGGCGGTACGTCCACCCGGCCTCCCGCATGCCCACTATACGCCCTCGCTCAAAGTCCGTCAACTGCACATACGGTTCACGTCCACGCTGTCGCGGCATGCTACCAGTGTTAAAGACTGCGATGGAGCTCCGTATGCCACGGCAAACTGGCTGACACTGACGGCGGCGGTGCACAAATGCTGCGCAGCTAGCTCCATTCGACGGCCAACACCGCGGTTCCTGGTGTGTCCGCTGTGCCGTGCGTGTGATCATTGCTTGTACAGCCCTCTCGCAGTGTCCGGAGCAAGTATGGTGGGTCTGACACACCGGTGTCAATGTGTTCTTTTTTCCATTTCCAGGAGTGTATTTCACATGAGTACTAAAAGAAATCCGCTAAATTTCGATTACACGATGAGTCACACAAATCTGAGGGCTGAAAATCCAACTAAATACTAAGGGATAACAATTACAAATACCCTAAATTGGAACGATCACATAGATAAAGGTGAGGGTAAAGAAAACCAAAGGCTGCGATTCATTGGCAGAACACTTAGAAGGTGCAACAGGTCTACCAAAGAGGCTGCTTACACCATGTTCGTCCGCATCAGGTGAGACTGACGGATGACATCGAAAAAGTTCAAAGAAGGGCAGCTCGTTTTGTATTATCGCGAAATAGTGGAGACAATGCCACAGACGTGATACATGAATTGGTGTGGCAATCATTTGTTTTAAGGTGTTTTTCGTTGCGGCGGGATCTTCTCATGAAACTTCAGTCACCAGTTTTCTCCTCCGATTGCAAAAACGTTCTGATGACACCAACCTACACCGGGAGAAACGATCATCATGATAAAATATGAGAAATCAAGGCTCACACAGAAAAGTTTAAGTGCTCGTTTTTCCCGCGTGTCGTTCGAGAGTGGTACGGTAGATAGACAGCTTGAAGGTGGTTCATTGAACCCTCTGCCAGGCACTTTATTGTGAATAGCAGAGTAATCACGTAGATGTAGATGTAGATAGAATAGTTATTTACTTACCGTTCTCTTGTTCTAAGGCTTGTTATTCAAAGTACGATGTAATTTGAGATCTGTAAAAATGCAGTATAAGGTAATTTCTACTATTATTAGTGTCGACCGTCAGTGTTTCTTGTGTCTGATGATAATTAATGAATTGTCTACGAAAAGAGCAAATTTCATTACTACATGTGGGAAAGACTTAAATTATCTCTCTCTGTGGTAGATAAATATTAAAGTAAATACGTAAATTTACTGTTATCAGTCACTGTTTATTTATTTCCACTACGCGTTTCAAAGGTTTAAACCTCTATCATCAGGTGGACTTACGTTTGTTAGTATGACATGTGCGTGTGTTGTGTTACGATTTTTTGGAGGAACTTGTGGCACTGTCTAGTGGACAAACAAAACACTATTTCAGAACATGGTTTTGCATCTCTTTTGACAAAAATTAAACGTATATCTAACGGTAAAAGTAAAATAAGTAAAATAGATTACCTTTAGTAGTGGTCCTTTCACTATCCTAACACGTCTTTTGTATACTGCCATATTTTGTAAACAAATATGGTGTCTGGAAACTGTTAGGTGCAAGGATCATATAGTAGACGAAAAACATTATCATAAAGAACAAAGAATATACATATCAACATTATTACACAATAAGTTCTAAAGGATTTTGGAGATCTTTGTTTTTATGTGTTGAATACGTGCTTTGGAATAAATATTTCAGGCGGTATATATAAATCCGATCTTGTCATGTTTATATAGCTTAAACTTCATATTCGTTTATATAGTCAGGTGATATGTTGCAAACGTTAAGTACAATAACCATGTTGGCTACAGTGGTAAAATTACACATAAATAGCAATTTTTGTTGGGATTGACAGATAGGAATGAAAGGCTGGAGGCAGAGGGACTGGAAGAGAAAGAAAAAGTGAGAGGAAGGGAGAGGGTGGAAGGAGTGGATGGATGAAAGCAAACTTTCCAAACCAGAGGGTTCTTAAGATTGTATCTGTTACATGTATTAACAGCGTAAAGATTGGGGAAATGCATTGGTCAATGATTTAAAATATGCAGACAGATGTAAAATTTATGCCATAAATTGGTGTACATATAGTTTCAAGCCGAAATGTTGTACCAGCTGTTGTTGTGATGGTATATTTGTAAATGAGGTTAATCCCTTGTACATTTGGGGGATGTCATGGTAACATAACTAAATATTTACGCTAAGTATTAAGGTGCGTGCTCGTGTGCGTGCGCGCGTGCGACCAAAAAATGGTTCAAACGGCTCTGAGCACTATGGGCCTTAACATGTGAGGTCATCAGTCCCCTAGACTTAGAACTACTTAAACATAACTAAAGGACATCACACACATCCATGCCTGAGGCAGGATTCGAACATGCGACCCTAGCAGCCACGCGGTTCTGGACTGAAGCCGCGTGCGTGCACCTTGTAAATTTAATAACGTAGTCAGTTGCTGAAAACAGAGATGATGCTATTGTAAATATTGTCATTTTTGTCATTCAAGATGGAGTCAGGTTGTTTTGTTTGGTGTTTGTATATTTGGAGTGTTTCAAGGATGTCTAATTTTTTGCCTTTAGGTTGAATGTGTAGGATGGTGATACCTGGGTTGCTGACATAGTGTTTTGTTTCATGCAGGTGCGTGGCTATTGCCGATGTGTGGTATTTTTTTGTTTTTTAGTGCTGCCATGTGTCCATTGAATCTAATCTTAAATGATCTACCTGTCTGGCCCTTGTAGAAGCAATCACAGTGCTAACATTCAATTTTATATACACCTGTGTGATGAAGTGGGTTTCGTGTGTCGATGTGAGGTAACTTCTGTCCAGTTTTGTTGTCTGTGGTAAAGGATATGTTTATCCCTTTTCGTTTGAATACTCTGGCAGTCTGATATGAGATATTACCTAGAAAGCGGATTCTATGGAAGATGTTGTATTGTTTATGTTTTTAGTGATGTGATTGCTTTGCCACTATTGTGTGTTTTAGGGTGTCTACTATAGAGCTGTTACAACCATTTGTAATAGCGATTATTTCAATTTC